>NC_066244.1:650000-1300000 GCF_024542735.1 Bombus huntii
CATCCCATATAACGTAATACGTTATAACGTTATAACGTCATACTATATAACGAAAGACGTTATAACGTCATCCCATATAACGAAATACGTTATTACGTCATCCCATATAACGTAATACGTTATAATGTCATACCATATAACGTAATACGTTATAACGTCATCCCATATAACGTAATACGTTCTAACGTCATCCCATACAACGTAATACTTTCTAACGTCATACCACATAACGTAATACGTTATAACGTCATACCATATAACGAAATACGTTATAACGTCATACCATATAACGGAATACGTTATAACGTTATAACATATAACGTGATACGTTATAACGTCATCCCATATAACGTAATACGTCATAAGTTCGTCCCATATAACGTCATGCGTTATAACGTCATACCATGTAACGTAATACGTTATAGCGTCATACCATATAACGTAATACGTTATAACGTCATCCTATATAACGTAATACTTTCTAATGTCATACCATATAACGTAATACGTTATAACGTCATACCGTATAACGTATTACGTTATAATGTTATGGCATATGACGTTATACGTTATAACGACATAGCATACAGCGTATTACGTTATAACGTCATACCACATAACGTATTACGTTATAAAGATATCCCATATAACGCATTACGTTATATCGTCATAC
The DNA here is from genome assembly GCF_024542735.1 of Bombus huntii. Lineage (NCBI taxonomy): Eukaryota > Metazoa > Arthropoda > Insecta > Hymenoptera > Apidae > Bombus > Bombus huntii. The sequence goes on from NC_066244.1 coordinate 650,674, forward strand.
CATATAACGTAATACGTTATAACGTCATCCCATGTAACGTAATACGTTATAGCGTCATACCATATAACGAAATACGTTATAACGTCATACCATATAACGAAATACGTTATAACGTCATCACATATAACGTAATACGTTATAACGTCATCCCATATAACGTAATACTTTCTAATGTCATACCATATAACGTAATACGTTATAACGTCATACCATATAACGAAATACTTTATAACGTCATCCCGTATAACGTAATACTATCTAACGTCATACCATATAACGTAATACGTTATAACGTCATCCCATTTAACGTAATACGTTATAACGTCCTACCATAGAACGAAATACGTTATACCGTCATACCATATAACGAAATACTTTATAACGTCATCCCGTATAACGTAATACTATCTAACGTCATACCATATAACGTAATACGTTATAACGTCATCCCATATAACGTAATACGTTCTAACGTCATCCCATATAACGTAATATGTTATAACGATATAACATATAACGTAATAAGTTATAACGTCATACCATATAACGTAATACGTTATAACGTCATCCCATTTAACGTAATACGTTATAATGTCATACCATGTAACGAAATACGTTATAACGTCATCCCATATAACGTAATACTTTCTAACGTCATACCATATAACGAAATACGTTATAACGTCATACCATATAACGTAATACGTTATAACGTCATCCCATATAACTTAATACGTTATAACGTCATACCATATAACGTAATACGTTATAACGTCATCCTATATAACGTAATACCTTCTAATGTCATACCATATAACGTAATACGTTATAACGTCATACCATATAACGCATTACGTTATAATGTTATGGCATATGACGTTATACGTTATAACGACATAGCATACAACGTATTACGTTATAACGTCATCGCATATAACGTAATACGTTATAACGTCATAGCATATAACGTAATACGTTATAACGTCATCCCGTATAACGTAATACGTTATAATGTCATACCATGTAACGAAATACGTTATAACGTCATCCCATATAACGTAATACTTTCTAACGTCATACCATATAACGAAATACGTACTAACGTCATCCCATATAACGTAATACGTTATAACGTCATCCCATTTAACGTAATACGTTATAACGTCCTACCATATAACGAAATACATTATAACGTCATCCCATATAACGAAATACGTTATAACGTCATACCATATAACGTAATACGTTATAACGTCATCCCATATAACGTAATACGTTATAACGTCATACCATATAACGTAATACGTTATAACGTCATCCTATATAACGTAATACTTTCTAATGTCATACCATATAACGTAATACGTTATAACGTCATACCGTATAACGTATTACGTTATAATGTTATGGCATATGACGTTATACGTTATAACGACATAGCATACAACGTATTACGTTATAACGTCATACCACATAACATATTACGTTATAAAGATATCCCATATAACGCATTACGTTATAACGTCATCCCATAAAACGGAATACGTTATAACGTAAATCCATATAACGTAATACGTCATAACGTCATACCATATAACGATATACGTTATAACGTCATCCCATATAACGAAATACGTTATAACGTCATCCCATATAACGTAATACGTTATAACGTCATCGCATATAACGTAATACGTTCTAACGTCATCCCATATAACGTAATATGTTATAACGATATAACATATAACGTAATAAGTTATAACGTCATCCTATATAACGTAATACTTTCTAATGTCATACCATATAACGTAATACGTTATAACGTCATACCGTATAACGTATTACGTTATAATGTTATGGCGTATGACGTTATACGTTATAACGACATAGCATACAACGTATTACGTTATAACGTCATACCACATAACGTATTACGTTATAAAGATATCCCATATAACGCATTACGTTATATCGTCATACCATATAACGTAATACGTTATAACGTCATCCCATGTAACGTAATACGTTATAACGTCATACCATATAACGAAATACGTTATAACGTCATCCCATATAACGAAATACGTTATAACGTCATCCCATATAACGTAATACGTTATAACGTCATCCCATATAACGTAATACGTTATAACGTCATACCATATAACGAAATACGTTATAACGTCATCCCATAAAACGGAATACGTTATAACGTCAATCCATATAACGTAATACGTCATAACGTCATACCATATAACGATATACGTTATAACGTCATCCCATATAACGAAATACGTTATAACGTCATCCCATATAACGTAATACGTTATAACGTCATCGCATATAACGTAATACGTTATAACGTCATCCCATATAACGTAATACTTTCTAACGTCATACCATATAACGAAATACGTTATAACGTCATCACATATAACGTAATACGTTATAACGTCATCCCATATAACGTAATACTTTCTAATGACATACCATATAACGTAATACCTTATAACGTCATAGCATATGACGAAATACTTTATAACGTCATCCCGTATAACGTAATACTATCTAACGTCATACCATATAACGTAATACGTTATAACGTCATCCCATTTAACGTAATACGTTATAACGTCCTACCATATAACGAAATACGTTATACCGTCATACCATATAACGAAATACTTTATAACGTCATACCATATAACGTAATACGTTATAACGTCATCCTATATAACGTAATACTTTCTAATGTCATACCATATAACGTAATACGTTATAACGTCATACCATATAACGTATTACGTTATAATGTTATGGCATATGACGTTATACGTTATAACGACATAGCATACAACGTATTACGTTATAACGTCATACCACATAACGTATTACGTTATAAAGATATCCCATATAACGCATTACGTTATATCGTCATACCATATAACGTAATACGTTATAACGTCATACCATGTAACGTATTACGTTATAAAGTTATAGCATATGACGTTATACGTTATAACGACATAGCATATAACGATATACGTTATAACGTCATCCCATATAACGAAATACGTTATAACGTCATCCCATATAACGAAATACGTTATAACGTCATCCCATATAACGTAATACGTTATAACGTCATCGCATATAACGTAATACGTTCTAACGTCATCCCATATAACGTAATATGTTATAACGATATAACATATAACGTAATAAGTTATAACGTCATCCTATATAACGTAATACTTTCTAATGTCATACCATATAACGTAATACGTTATAACGTCATACCGTATAACGTATTACGTTATAATGTTATGGCGTATGACGTTATACGTTATAACGACATAGCATACAACGTATTACGTTATAACGTCATACCACATAACGTATTACGTTATAAAGATATCCCATATAACGCATTACGTTATATCGTCATACCATATAACGTAATACGTTATAACGTCATCCCATGTAACGTAATACGTTATAACGTCATACCATATAACGAAATACGTTATAACGTCATCCCATATAACGAAATACGTTATAACGTCATCCCATATAACGTAATACGTTATAACGTCATCCCATATAACGTAATACGTTATAACGTCATACCATATAACGAAATACGTTATAACGTCATCCCATAAAACGGAATACGTTATAACGTCAATCCATATAACGTAATACGTCATAACGTCATACCATATAACGATATACGTTATAACGTCATCCCATATAACGAAATACGTTATAACGTCATCCCATATAACGTAATACGTTATAACGTCATCGCATATAACGTAATACGTTATAACGTCATCCCATATAACGTAATACTTTCTAACGTCATACCATATAACGAAATACGTTATAACGTCATCACATATAACGTAATACGTTATAACGTCATCCCATATAACGTAATACTTTCTAATGACATACCATATAACGTAATACGTTATAACGTCATAGCATATGACGAAATACTTTATAACGTCATCCCGTATAACGTAATACTATCTAACGTCATACCATATAACGTAATACGTTATAACGTCATCCCATTTAACGTAATACGTTATAACGTCCTACCATATAACGAAATACGTTATACCGTCATACCATATAACGAAATACTTTATAACGTCATCCCGTATAACGTAATACTATCTAACGTCATACCATATAACGTAATACGTTATAACGTCATCCCATATAACGTAATACGTTCTAACGTCATCCCATATAACGTAATATGTTATAACGATATAACATATAACGTAATAAGTTATAACGTCATACCATATAACGTAATACGTTATAACGACATCCCATTTAACGTAATACGTTATAACGTCCTACCATATAACGAAATACATTATAACGTCATCCCATATAACGAAATACGTTATAACGTCATACCATATAACGTAATACGTTATAACGTCATCCCATATAACGTAATACGTTATAACGTCATACCATATAACGTAATACGTTATAACGTCATCCTATATAACGTAATACTTTCTAATGTCATACCATATAACGTAATACGTTATAACGTCATACCATATAACGTATTACGTTATAATGTTATGGCATATGACGTTATACGTTATAACGACATAGCATACAACGTATTACGTTATAACGTCATACCACATAACGTATTACGTTATAAAGATATCCCATATAACGCATTACGTTATATCGTCATACCATATAACGTAATACGTTATAACGTCATACCATGTAACGTATTACGTTATAAAGTTATAGCATATGACGTTATACGTTATAACGACATAGCATATAACGATATACGTTATAACGTCATCCCATATAACGAAATACGTTATAACGTCATCCCATATAACGTAATACGTTATAACGTCATCGCATACAACGTAATACGTTATAACGTCATCCCATATAACGTAATACGTTATAACGTCATACCATATAACGAAATACGTTATAACGTCATCCCATATAACGGAATACTATCTAACGTCATACCATATAACGTAATACGTTATAACGTCATCCCATATAACGTAATACTTTCTAACGTCATACCATATAACGAAATACGTTATAACGTCATAACATATAACATAATACGTTATAACGTCATCCTATATAACGTAATACTTTCTAATGACATACCATATAACGTAATACGTTATAACGTCATACCATATGACGAAATACTTTATAACGTCATCCCGTATAACGTAATACTATCTAACGTCATACCATATAACGTAATACGTTATAACGTCATCCCATTTAACGTAATACGTTATAACGTCCTACCATATAACGAAATACGTTATACCGTCATACCATATAACGAAATACTTTATAACGTCATCCCGTATAACGTAATACGTTATAACGTCATCCCATATAACGTAATACGTTATAACGTCATACCATATAACGTAATACGTTATAACGTCATACCGTATAACGTATTACGTTATAATGTTATGGCATATGACGTTATACGTTATAACGACATAGCATACAACGTATTACGTTATAACGTCATACCACATAACGTATTACGTTATAAAGATATCCCATATAACGCATTACGTTATATCGTCATACCATATAACGTAATACGTTATAACGTCATCCCATGTAACGTAATACGTTATAACGTCATACCATATAACGAAATACGTTATAACGTCATCCCATATAACGAAATACGTTATAACGTCATCCCATATAACGTAATACGTTATAACGTCATCCCATATAACGTAATACGTTATAACGTCATACCATATAACGAAATACGTTATAACGTCATCCCATAAAACGGAATACGTTATAACGTCAATCCATATAACGTAATACGTCATAACGTCATACCATATAACGATATACGTTATAACGTCATCCCATATAACGAAATACGTTATAACGTCATCCCATATAACGTAATACGTTATAACGTCATCGCATATAACGTAATACGTTATAACGTCATCCCATATAACGTAATACTTTCTAACGTCATACCATATAACGAAATACGTTATAACGTCATCACATATAACGTAATACGTTATAACGTCATCCCATATAACGTAATACTTTCTAATGACATACCATATAACGTAATACGTTATAACGTCATAGCATATGACGAAATACTTTATAACGTCATCCCGTATAACGTAATACTATCTAACGTCATACCATATAACGTAATACGTTATAACGTCATCCCATTTAACGTAATACGTTATAACGTCCTACCATATAACGAAATACGTTATACCGTCATACCATATAACGAAATACTTTATAACGTCATCCCGTATAACGTAATACTATCTAACGTCATACCATATAACGTAATACGTTATAACGTCATCCCATATAACGTAATACGTTCTAACGTCATCCCATATAACGTAATATGTTATAACGATATAACATATAACGTAATAAGTTATAACGTCATACCATATAACGTAATACGTTATAAGGACATCCCATTTAACGTAATACGTTATAACGTCCTACCATATAACGAAATACATTATAACGTCATCCCATATAACGAAATACGTTATAACGTCATACCATATAACGTAATACGTTATAACGTCATCCCATATAACGTAATACGTTATAACGTCATACCATATAACGTAATACGTTATAACGTCATCCTATATAACGTAATACTTTCTAATGTCATACCATATAACGTAATACGTTATAACGTCATACCATATAACGTATTACGTTATAATGTTATGGCATATGACGTTATACGTTATAACGACATAGCATACAACGTATTACGTTATAACGTCATACCACATAACGTATTACGTTATAAAGATATCCCATATAACGCATTACGTTATATCGTCATACCATATAACGTAATACGTTATAACGTCATACCATGTAACGTATTACGTTATAAAGTTATAGCATATGACGTTATACGTTATAACGACATAGCATATAACGATATACGTTATAACGTCATCCCATATAACGAAATACGTTATAACGTCATCCCATATAACGTAATACGTTATAACGTCATCGCATATAACGTAATACGTTATAACGTCATCCCATATAACGTAATACGTTATAACGTCATACCATATAACGAAATACGTTATAACGTCATCCCATATAACGGAATACTATCTAACGTCATACCATATAACGTAATACGTTATAACGTCATCCCATATAACGTAATACTTTCTAACGTCATACCATATAACGAAATACGTTATAACGTCATAACATATAACGTAATACGTTATAACGTCATCCCATATAACGTAATACGTTATAACGTCATCCCATATAACGTAATAAGTTATAACGTCATACCATATAACGAAATACGTTATAACGTCATCCCATATAACGCAATACGTTCTAACGTCATCCCATATAACGTAATACGTTATAACGTTATAACATATAACGTGATACGTTATAACGTCATACTATATAACGAAAGACGTTATAACGTCATCCCATATAACGAAATACGTTATAACGTCATCCCATATAACGTAATACGTTATAATGTCATACCATGTAACGAAATACGTTATAACGTCATCCCATATAACGTAATACTTTCTAACGTCATACCATATAACGAAATACGTACTAACGTCATCCCATATAACGTAATACGTTATAACGTCATACCACATAACGTATTACGTTATAAAGTTATAGCATATCACGTTATACGTTATAACGTCATAGCATACAACGTATGACGTTGTAACGATATAAAATATAACGTAATACGGTATAACGTCATCCCATATAACGTAATACTTTCTAATGTCATACCATATAACGTAATACGTTATAACGTCATACCATATAACGAAATACGTTATAACGTCATCCCATATAACGTAATAGGTTATAACGTCACCGCATATAACGTAATACGTTATAATGTCATACCATGTAACGAAATACGTTATAACGTCATCCCATATAACGTAATACGTTATAACGTCATCCCATATAACGTAATACTTTCTAATGTCATACCATATAACGTAATACGTTATAACGTCATACCATATAACGAAATACTTTATAACGTCATCCCGTATAACGTAATAGTATCCAACGTCATACCATATAACGTAATAAGTTATAACGTCATACCATGTAACGTAATACGTTATAACGTCATCCCATTTAACGTAATACGTTATAACGTCCTACCATATAACGAAATACATTATAACGTCATCCCATATAACGAAATACGTTATAACGTCATACCATATAACGTAATACGTTATAACGTCATCCCATATAACGTAATACGTTATAACGTCATACCATATAACGTAATACGTTATAACGTCATCCTATATAACGTAATACTTTCTAATGTCATTCCATATAACGTAATACGTTATAACGTCATAGCATATAACGTATTACGTTATAATGTTATGGCATATGACGTTATACGTTATAACGACATAGCATACAACGTATTACGTTATAACGTCATACCACATAACGTATTACGTTATAAAGATATCCCATATAACGCATTACGTTATATCGTCATACCATATAACGTAATACGTTATAACGTCATCCCATGTAACGTAATACGTTATAACGTCATACCATATAACGAAATACGTTATAACGTCATCCCATATAACGAAATACGTTATAACGTCATCCCATATAACGTAATACGTTATAACGTCATCCCATATAACGTAATACGTTATAACGTCATACCATATAACGAAATACGTTATAACGTCATCCCATAAAACGGAATACGTTATAACGTCAATCCATATAACGTAATACGTCATAACGTCATACCATATAACGATATACGTTATAACGTCATCCCATATAACGAAATACGTTATAACGTCATCCCATATAACGTAATACGTTATAACGTCATCGCATATAACGTAATACGTTATAACGTCATCCCATATAACGTAATACTTTCTAACGTCATACCATATAACGAAATACGTTATAACGTCATCCCGTATAACGTAATACTATCTAACGTCATACCATATAACGTAATACGTTATAACGTCATCCCATATAACGTAATACGCTCTAACGTCATCCCATATAACGTAATATGTTATAACGATATAACATATAACGTAATAAGTTATAACGTCATAGCATATAACGTAATACGTTATAACGACATCCCATTTAACGTAATACGTTATAACGTCCTACCATATAACGAAATACATTATAACGTCATCCCATATAACGAAATACTTTATAACGTCATCCCGTATAACGTAATACTATCTAACGTCATACCATATAACGTAATACGTTATAACGTCATCCCATTTAACGTAATACGTTATAACGTCCTACCATATACCGAAATACGTTATACCGTCATACCATATAACGTAATACGTTATAACGTCATACCATATAACGTAATACGTTATAACGTCATACCATATACCGAAATACTTTATAACGTCATCCCGTATAACGTAATACTATCTAACGTCATACCATATAACGTAATACGTTATAACGTCATCCCATTTAACGTAATACGTCATAACGTCCTACCATATAAGGAAATACGTTATACCGTCATACCATATAACGAAATACGTTATAACGTCATCCTATATAACGTAATACTTTCTAATGTCATACCATATAACGTAATACGTTATAACGTCATCCCATATAACGTAATACGTTCTAACGTCATACCATATAACGTAATACGTATAAATTCATACCATATAACGTAATACGTCATAAGTACGTCACATATAACGTAATACGTTATAACGTCATACCATATAAGGTAATACGTTATAACGTCATCCTATATAACGTAATACTTTCTAATGTCATACCATATAACGTAATACGTTATAACGTCATCCCATATAACGTAATACGTTCTAACGTCATACCATATAACGTAATACGTATAAATTCATACCATATAACGTAATACGTCATAAGTACGTCACATATAACGTAATACGTTATAACGTCCTACCATATAACGAAATACGTTATAACGTCATCACATATAACGTAATACGTTATAACGTCATCGCATATAACGTAATACGTTATAACGTCATCCCATATAACGTAATACGTTATAACGTCATACCATATAACGAAATACGTTATAACGTCATCCCATATAACGGAATACGTTATAACGTCATCCCATATAACGTAATACGTTATAACGTCATCGCATATAACGTAATACGTTATAACGTCATCGCATATAACGTAATACGTTATAACGTCATCGCATATAACGTAATACGTTATAACGTCATCCCATATAACGTAATGCGTTATGACGTCATCCCATATAACGTAATACGTTATAACGTCATACCATATAACGAAATACTTTATAACGTCATCCCATATAACGTAATACGTTCTAACGTCATCCCATATAACGTAATATGTTATAACGATATAACATATAACGTAATAAGTTATAACGTCATACCATATAACGTAATACGTTATAACGTCATCCCATTTAACGTAATACGTTATAACGTCCTACCATATAACGAAATACGTTATAACGTCATACCATATAACGAAATACTTTATAACGTCATCCCGTATAACGTAATACTATCTAACGTCATACCATGTAACGTATTACGTTATAAAGTTATAGCATATGACGTTATACGTTGTAACGACATCCCATATAACGTAATGCGTTATGACGTCATCCCATATAACGTAATACGTTATAACGTCATACCATATAACGTATTACGTTATAATGTTATGGCATATGACGTTATACGTTATAACGACATAGCATACAACGTATTACGTTATAACGTCATACCACATAACGTATTACGTTATAAAGATATCCCATATAACGCATTACGTTATATCGTCATACCATATAACGTAATACGTTATAACGTCATACCATGTAACGTATTACGTTATAAAGTTATAGCATATGACGTTATACGTTATAACGACATAGCATATAACGATATACGTTATAACGTCATCCCATATAACGAAATACGTTATAACGTCATCCCATATAACGTAATACGTTATAACGTCATCGCATACAACGTAATACGTTATAACGTCATCCCATATAACGTAATACGTTATAACGTCATACCATATAACGAAATACGTTATAACGTCATCCCATATAACGGAATACTATCTAACGTCATACCATATAACGTAATACGTTATAACGTCATCCCATATAACGTAATACTTTCTAACGTCATACCATATAACGAAATACGTTATAACGTCATAACATATAACATAATACGTTATAACGTCATCCTATATAACGTAATACTTTCTAATGACATACCATATAACGTAATACGTTATAACGTCATACCATATGACGAAATACTTTATAACGTCATCCCGTATAACGTAATACTATCTAACGTCATACCATATAACGTAATACGTTATAACGTCATCCCATTTAACGTAATACGTTATAACGTCCTACCATATAACGAAATACGTTATACCGTCATACCATATAACGAAATACTTTATAACGTCATCCCGTATAACGTAATACGTTATAACGTCATCCCATATAACGTAATACGTTATAACGTCATACCATATAACGTAATACGTTATAACGTCATACCGTATAACGTATTACGTTATAATGTTATGGCATATGACGTTATACGTTATAACGACATAGCATACAACGTATTACGTTATAACGTCATACCACATAACGTATTACGTTATAAAGATATCCCATATAACGCATTACGTTATATCGTCATACCATATAACGTAATACGTTATAACGTCATCCCATGTAACGTAATACGTTATAACGTCATACCATATAACGAAATACGTTATAACGTCATCCCATATAACGAAATACGTTATAACGTCATCCCATATAACGTAATACGTTATAACGTCATCCCATATAACGTAATACGTTATAACGTCATACCATATAACGAAATACGTTATAACGTCATCCCATAAAACGGAATACGTTATAACGTCAATCCATATAACGTAATACGTCATAACGTCATACCATATAACGATATACGTTATAACGTCATCCCATATAACGAAATACGTTATAACGTCATCCCATATAACGTAATACGTTATAACGTCATCGCATATAACGTAATACGTTATAACGTCATCCCATATAACGTAATACTTTCTAACGTCATACCATATAACGAAATACGTTATAACGTCATCACATATAACGTAATACGTTATAACGTCATCCCATATAACGTAATACTTTCTAATGACATACCATATAACGTAATACGTTATAACGTCATAGCATATGACGAAATACTTTATAACGTCATCCCGTATAACGTAATACTATCTAACGTCATACCATATAACGTAATACGTTATAACGTCATCCCATTTAACGTAATACGTTATAACGTCCTACCATATAACGAAATACGTTATACCGTCATACCATATAACGAAATACTTTATAACGTCATCCCGTATAACGTAATACTATCTAACGTCATACCATATAACGTAATACGTTATAACGTCATCCCATATAACGTAATACGTTCTAACGTCATCCCATATAACGTAATATGTTATAACGATATAACATATAACGTAATAAGTTATAACGTCATACCATATAACGTAATACGTTATAAGGACATCCCATTTAACGTAATACGTTATAACGTCCTACCATATAACGAAATACATTATAACGTCATCCCATATAACGAAATACGTTATAACGTCATACCATATAACGTAATACGTTATAACGTCATCCCATATAACGTAATACGTTATAACGTCATACCATATAACGTAATACGTTATAACGTCATCCTATATAACGTAATACTTTCTAATGTCATACCATATAACGTAATACGTTATAACGTCATACCATATAACGTATTACGTTATAATGTTATGGCATATGACGTTATACGTTATAACGACATAGCATACAACGTATTACGTTATAACGTCATACCACATAACGTATTACGTTATAAAGAAATCCCATATAACGCATTACGTTATATCGTCATACCATATAACGTAATACGTTATAACGTCATACCATGTAACGTATTACGTTATAAAGTTATAGCATATGACGTTATACGTTATAACGACATAGCATATAACGATATACGTTATAACGTCATCCCATATAACGAAATACGTTATAACGTCATCCCATATAACGTAATACGTTATAACGTCATCGCATATAACGTAATACGTTATAACGTCATCCCATATAACGTAATACGTTATAACGTCATACCATATAACGAAATACGTTATAACGTCATCCCATATAACGGAATACTATCTAACGTCATACCATATAACGTAATACGTTATAACGTCATCCCATATAACGTAATACTTTCTAACGTCATACCATATAACGAAATACGTTATAACGTCATAACATATAACGTAATACGTTATAACGTCATCCCATATAACGTAATACGTTATAACGTCATCCCATATAACGTAATAAGTTATAACGTCATACCATATAACGAAATACGTTATAACGTCATCCCATATAACGCAATACGTTCTAACGTCATCCCATATAACGTAATACGTTATAACGTTATAACATATAACGTGATACGTTATAACGTCATACTATATAACGAAAGACGTTATAACGTCATCCCATATAACGAAATACGTTATAACGTCATCCCATATAACGTAATACGTTATAATGTCATACCATGTAACGAAATACGTTATAACGTCATCCCATATAACGTAATACTTTCTAACGTCATACCATATAACGAAATACGTACTAACGTCATCCCATATAACGTAATACGTTATAACGTCATACCACATAACGTATTACGTTATAAAGTTATAGCATATCACGTTATACGTTATAACGTCATAGCATACAACGTATGACGTTGTAACGATATAAAATATAACGTAATACGGTATAACGTCATCCCATATAACGTAATACTTTCTAATGTCATACCATATAACGTAATACGTTATAACGTCATACCATATAACGAAATACGTTATAACGTCATCCCATATAACGTAATAGGTTATAACGTCACCGCATATAACGTAATACGTTATAATGTCATACCATGTAACGAAGTACGTTATAACGTCATCCCATATAACGTAATACGTTATAACGTCATCCCATATAACGTAATACTTTCTAATGTCATACCATATAACGTAATACGTTATAACGTCATACCATATAACGAAATACTTTATAACGTCATCCCGTATAACGTAATAGTATCCAACGTCATACCATATAACGTAATAAGTTATAACGTCATACCATGTAACGTAATACGTTATAACGTCATAACATTTAACGTAATACGTTATAACGTCCTACCATATAACGAAATACATTATAACGTCATCCCATATAACGAAATACGTTATAACGTCATACCATATAACGTAATACGTTATAACGTCATCCCATATAACGTAATACGTTATAACGTCATACCATATAACGTAATACGTTATAACGTCATCCTATATAACGTAATACTTTCTAATGTCATTCCATATAACGTAATACGTTATAACGTCATAGCATATAACGTATTACGTTATAATGTTATGGCATATGACGTTATACGTTATAACGACATAGCATACAACGTATTACGTTATAACGTCATACCACATAACGTATTACGTTATAAAGATATCCCATATAACGCATTACGTTATATCGTCATACCATATAACGTAATACGTTATAACGTCATCCCATGTAACGTAATACGTTATAACGTCATACCATATAACGAAATACGTTATAACGTCATCCCATATAACGAAATACGTTATAACGTCATCCCATATAACGTAATACGTTATAACGTCATCCCATATAACGTAATACGTTATAACGTCATACCATATAACGAAATACGTTATAACGTCATCCCATAAAACGGAATACGTTATAACGTCAATCCATATAACGTAATACGTCATAACGTCATACCATATAACGATATACGTTATAACGTCATCCCATATAACGAAATACGTTATAACGTCATCCCATATAACGTAATACGTTATAACGTCATCGCATATAACGTAATACGTTATAACGTCATCCCATATAACGTAATACTTTCTAACGTCATACCATATAACGAAATACGTTATAACGTCATCCCGTATAACGTAATACTATCTAACGTCATACCATATAACGTAATACGTTATAACGTCATCCCATATAACGTAATACGCTCTAACGTCATCCCATATAACGTAATATGTTATAACGATATAACATATAACGTAATAAGTTATAACGTCATAGCATATAACGTAATACGTTATAACGACATCCCATTTAACGTAATACGTTATAACGTCCTACCATATAACGAAATACATTATAACGTCATCCCATATAACGAAATACTTTATAACGTCATCCCGTATAACGTAATACTATCTAACGTCATACCATATAACGTAATACGTTATAACGTCATCCCATTTAACGTAATACGTTATAACGTCCTACCATATACCGAAATACGTTATACCGTCATACCATATAACGTAATACGTTATAACGTCATACCATATAACGTAATACGTTATAACGTCATACCATATACCGAAATACTTTATAACGTCATCCCGTATAACGTAATACTATCTAACGTCATACCATATAACGTAATACGTTATAACGTCATCCCATTTAACGTAATACGTCATAACGTCCTACCATATAAGGAAATACGTTATACCGTCATACCATATAACGAAATACGTTATAACGTCATCCTATATAACGTAATACTTTCTAATGTCATACCATATAACGTAATACGTTATAACGTCATCCCATATAACGTAATACGTTCTAACGTCATACCATATAACGTAATACGTATAAATTCATACCATATAACGTAATACGTCATAAGTACGTCACATATAACGTAATACGTTATAACGTCATACCATATAAGGTAATACGTTATAACGTCATCCTATATAACGTAATACTTTCTAATGTCATACCATATAACGTAATACGTTATAACGTCATCCCATATAACGTAATACGTTCTAACGTCATACCATATAACGTAATACGTATAAATTCATACCATATAACGTAATACGTCATAAGTACGTCACATATAACGTAATACGTTATAACGTCCTACCATATAACGAAATACGTTATAACGTCATCACATATAACGTAATACGTTATAACGTCATCGCATATAACGTAATACGTTATAACGTCATCCCATATAACGTAATACGTTATAACGTCATACCATATAACGAAATACGTTATAACGTCATCCCATATAACGGAATACGTTATAACGTCATCCCATATAACGTAATACGTTATAACGTCATCGCATATAACGTAATACGTTATAACGTCATCGCATATAACGTAATACGTTATAACGTCATCGCATATAACGTAATACGTTATAACGTCATCCCATATAACGTAATGCGTTATGACGTCATCCCATATAACGTAATACGTTATAACGTCATACCATATAACGAAATACTTTATAACGTCATCCCATATAACGTAATACGTTCTAACGTCATCCCATATAACGTAATATGTTATAACGATATAACATATAACGAAATAAGTTATAACGTCATACCATATAACGAAATACTTTATAACGTCATCCCGTATAACGTAATACTATCTAACGTCATACCATGTAACGTATTACGTTATAAAGTTATAGCATATGACGTTATACGTTATAACGACATAGCATACAACGTAATACGTTATAACGTCATCCCATATATCGTAATAAGTTATAACGTCATACGATATAACGTAATACGTTATAACGTCATCCCATTTAACGTAATACGTTATAACGTCATCCCATATAACGGAATACGTTATAACGTCATCCCATATAACGTAATACGTTATAACGTCATCGCATATAACGTAATACGTTATAACGTCATCGCATATAACGTAATACGTTATAACGTCATCGCATATAACGTAATACGTTATAACGTCATCCCATATAACGTAATGCGTTATGACGTCATCCCATATAACGTAATACGTTATAACGTCATACCATATAACGAAATACTTTATAACGTCATCCCATATAACGTAATACGTTCTAACGTCATCCCATATAACGTAATATGTTATAACGATATAACATATAACGAAATAAGTTATAACGTCATACCATATAACGTAATACGTTATAACGTCATCCCATTTAACGTAATACGTTATAACGTCCTACCATATAACGAAATACGTTATAACGTCATACCATATAACGAAATACTTTATAACGTCATCCCGTATAACGTAATACTATCTAACGTCATACCATGTAACGTATTACGTTATAAAGTTATAGCATATGACGTTATACGTTATAACGACATAGCATACAACGTAATACGTTATAACGTCATCCCATATATCGTAATAAGTTATAACGTCATACGATATAACGTAATACGTTATAACGTCATCCCATTTAACGTAATACGTTATAACGTCATACCATATAACGTAATACGTTATAACGTCATACCATGTAACGTATTACGTTATAAAGTTATAGTATATGACGTTATACGTTATAACGACATAGCATACAACGTAATACGTTATAACGTCATCCCATATAACGCAATACGTTCTAACGTCATCCCTTATAACGTAATACGTTATAACGTCATACCACATAACGTATTACGTTATAAAGTTATAGCATATCACGTTATACGTTATAACGTCATAGCATACAACGTATGACGTTATAACGATATAAAATATAACGTAATACGTTATAACGTCATCCCATATAACGTAATACTTTCTAATGTCATACCATATAACGTAATACGTTATAACGTCATACCATATATCGAAATACGTTATAACGTCATCCCATTTAACGTAATACGCTAAAACGTCCTACCATATAACGAAATACATTATAACGTCATCTCATATAACGAAATTCGTTATAACGTCATCCCGTATAACGTAATACTATCTAACGTCATACCATATAACGTAATACGTTATAACGTCATCCCATATAACGTAATACGTTCTAACGTCATTCCATATAACGTAATACTTTCTAACGTCATACCATATAACGAAATACGTTATAACGTCATCCCATATAACGTAATACGTTATAACGTCATCCCATATAATGTAATACGTTCTAACGTCATACCATATAACGTAATACGTGTAAATTCATACCATATAACGTAATACGTCATGAGTACGTCACATATAACGTAATACGTTAAAACGTCATACCATATAACGTAATACTATCTAACGTCATACCATGTAACGTATTACGTTATAAAGTTATAGCATATGACGTTATACGTTATAACGACATAGCATACAACGTAATACGTTATAACGTCATCCCATATAACGTAATACGTTATAACGTCATCCCATATAACGTAATACTTTCTAACGTCATACCATATAACGTAATACGTTATAACGTCATACCATATAACGAAATACGTTATAACGTCATACCATATAACGTAATACTTTCTAACGTCATACCATATAACGTAATACGTTATAACGTCCTACCATATAACGAAATACGTTATAACGTCATCCCATATAACGAAATACGATATAACGACATCCCATATAACGTAATACGCTATAACGTCATCCCATATAACGGAATACGTTATAACGTCATCCCATGCAACGTAATACGTTATAACGTCATCGCATATAACGTAATACGTTATAACGTCATCCCATATAACGTAATGCGTTATGACGTCATCCCATATAACGTAATACGTTATAACGTCATACCATATAACGAAATACTTTATAACGTCATCCCATATAACGTAATACGTTCTAACGTCATCCCATATAACGTAATATGTTATAACGATATAACATATAACGTAATAAGTTATAACGTCATACCATATAACGTAATACGTTATAACGTCATCCCATTTAACGTAATACGTTATAACGTCCTACCATATAACGAAATACGTTATAACGTCATACCATATAACGAAATACTTTATAACGTCATCCCGTATAACGTAATACTATCTAACGTCATACCATGTAACGTATTACGTTATAAAGTTATAGCATATGACGTTATACGTTATAACGACATAGCATACAACGTAATACGTTATAACGTCATCCCATATATCGTAATAAGTTATAACGTCATACGATATAACGTAATACGTTATAACGTCATCCCATTTAACGTAATACGTTATAACGTCATACCATATAACGTAATACGTTATAACGTCATACCATGTAACGTATTACGTTATAAAGTTATAGTATATGACGTTATACGTTATAACGACATAGCATACAACGTAATACGTTATAACGTCATCCCATATAACGTAATACGTTATAACGTCATCCCATATAACGTAATACTTTCTAACGTCATACCATATAACGTAATACGTTATAACGTCATACCATATAACGAAATACGTTATAACGTCATACCATATAACGTAATACTTTCTAACGTCATACCATATAACGTAATACGTTATAACGTCCTACCATATAAC
The DNA here is from genome assembly GCF_024542735.1 of Bombus huntii. NCBI lineage: Eukaryota > Metazoa > Arthropoda > Insecta > Hymenoptera > Apidae > Bombus > Bombus huntii. The sequence continues at coordinate 670,507 of NC_066244.1, forward strand.
GAAATACGTTATAACGTCATCCCATATAACGAAATACGATATAACGACATCCCATATAACGTAATACGCTATAACGTCATCCCATATAACGGAATACGTTATAACGTCATCCCATGCAACGAAATACGTTATAACGTCATCACATATAACGTAATACGTTATAACGTCATCCCATATAACGTAATACGTTCTAACGTCATCCCATATAAGGTAATACGTTATAACGTTATATCATATAACGTAATACGTTATAACGTCATCCCATATAACGAAATACGTTATAACGTCATCCCATATAACGCAATACGTTATAACGTCATCCCATATAACGTAATACGCTATAACGTCATCCCATATAACGGAATACGTTATAACGTCATCCCATGCAACGAAATACGTTATAACGTCATCCCATATAACGTAATACGCTATAACGTCATCCCATATAACGTAATACGTTCTAACGTCATCCCATATAAGGTAATACGTTATAACGTTATAACATATAACGTAATACGTTATAACGTCATCCCATATAACGCAATACGTTATAACGTCATCCCATATAACGTAATACGCTATAACGTCATCCCATATAACGGAATACGTTATAACGTCATCCCATGCAACGAAATACGTTATAACGTCATCCCATATAACGCAATACGCTATAACGTCATCCCATATAACGTAATACGTTCTAACGTCATCCCATATAAGGTAATACGTTATAACGACATCCCATATAACGGAATACGTTATAACGTCATCCCATGCAACGAAATACGTTATAACGTCATCCCATATAACGTAATACGCTATAACGTCATCCCATATAACGTAATACGTTCTAACGTCATCCCATATAAGGTAATACGTTATAACGTTATAACATATAACGTAATACGTTATAACGTCATCCCGTATAACGAAATACGTTACAACGTCATCCCATATAACGAAATACGTTATAACGTCATCCCATATAACGTAATGCGTCATAACGTCGTCCCATATAACGTAATACGTTATAACGTCATACCATATAACGTAATGCGTTCTAACGTCATCCCATATAACGTAATACGTTATAACGTCATCCCATATAACGTAATACTTTCTAACGTCATACCATATAACGTAATACGTTATAACGTCATCCCATATAACGGAATACGTTATAACGTCATCCGATATAAGGTAATACGTTATAACGTTATAACATATAACGTAATACGTTATAACGTTATAACATATAACGTAATACGTCATAACGTCGTCCCATATAACGTTATACTTTCTAACGTCATACCATATAACGTAATAAGTTATAACGTCATCCCATATAACGGAATACGTTATAACGTCATACCATATAACGAAATACGTTATAACGTCATCCCATATAACGAAATACGTTATAACGTCATCCCATATAACGTAATGCGTCATAACGTCATCCCATATAACGAAATACGTGATAACGTCATCCCATATAACGTAATACGTTATAACGTCATACCATGTAACGAAATACGTTATAACGTCATCCCATATAACGTAATACTTTCTAACGTCATACCATATAACGTAATACGTTATAACGTCATACTATATAACGAAAGACGTTATAACGTCATCCCATATAACGTAATACTTTCTAACGTCATACCATATAACGAAATGCGTTCTAACGTCATCCCATATAACGTAATACGTTATAACGTCATCCCATATAACGTAATACTTTCTAACGTCATACCATATAACGTAATACGTTATAACGTCATACCATATAACGAAATACGTTATAACGTCATCCCATATAACGAAATACTTTCTAACGTCATACCATATAACGTAATACGTTATAACGTCATACCATATAACGAAATACGTTATAACGACATCCCATATAACGAAATACGTTATAACGTCATCCCATATAACGTAATGCGTTCTAACGTCATCCCATAGAACGTAATACGTTATAACGTCATCCCATATAACGTAATACGTTATAACGTCATACCATATAACGAAATACGTTACAACGTCATCCCATATAACGAAATACGTTATAACGTCATCCCATATAACGTAATGCGTTCTAACGTCATTCCATATAAACATATAAGTTATAACGTCATCCCATGCAACGAAATACGTTATAACTTCATACCATATAACGAAATACGTTATAACGTCATGCCATATAACGTAATACGTTATAACGTCATCCTATATAACGTAATACTTTCTAACGTCATACCATATAACGAAATGCGTTCTAACGTCATCCCATATAACGTAATACGTTATAACGTCATCCCATATAACGTAATACTTTCTAACGTCATCCCATATAACGTAATACTTTCTAACGTCATACCATATAACGTAATACGTTATAACGTCATACCATATAACGTAATACGTTATAACGTCCTACCATATAACGAAATACGTTATAACGTCATCCCATATAACGAAATACGTTATAACGGCATCCCATATAACGTAATACGCTATAACGTCATCCCATATAACGGAATACGTTATAACGTCATCCCATGCAACGAAATACGTTATAACGTCATCCCATATAACGTAATACGTTATAACGTCATCCCATATAACGTAATACGTTCTAACGTAATCCCATATAAGGTAATACGTTCTAACGTCATCCCATATAAGGTAATACGTTATAACGTCATCCCATATAACGGAATACGTTATAACGTCATCCCATGCAACGAAATACGTTATAACGTCATCCCATATAACGTAATACGCTATAACGTCATCCCATATAACGTAATACGTTCTAACGTCATCCCATATAAGGTAATACGTTATAACGTTATAACATATAACGTAATACGTTATAACGTCATCCCGTATAACGAAATACGTTACAACGTCATCCCATATAACGAAATACGTTATAACGTCATCCCATATAACGTAATGCGTCATAACGTCGTCCCATATAACGTAATACGTTATAACGTCATACCATATAACGTAATGCGTTCTAACGTCATCCCATATAACGTAATACGTTATAACGTCATCCCATATAACGTAATACTTTCTAACGCCATACCATATAACGTAATACGTTATAACGTCATCCCATATAACGAAATACGTTATAACGTCATCCCATATAACGTAATAAGTTATAACGTCATCCCATATAACGGAATACGTTATAACGTCATACCATATAAAGAAATACGTTATAACGTCATCCCATATAACGAAATACGTTATAACGTCATCCCATATAACGTAATGCGTCATAACGTCATCCCATATAACGAAATACGTGATAACGTCATCCCATATAACGTAATACGTTATAACGTCATACCATGTAACGAAATACGTTATAACGTCATCCCATATAACGTAATACTTTCTAACGTCATACCATATAACGTAATACGTTATAACGTCATACTATATAACGAAAGACGTTATAACGTCATCCCATATAACGTAATACTTTCTAACGTCATACCATATAACGAAATGCGTTCTAACGTCATCCCATATAACGTAATACGTTATAACGTCATCCCATATAACGTAATACTTTCTAACGTCATACCATATAACGTAATACGTTATAACGTCATACCATATAACGAAATACGTTATAACGTCATCCCATATAACGAAATACTTTCTAACGTCATACCATATAACGTAATACGTTATAACGTCATACCATATAACGAAATACGTTATAACGACATCCCATATAACGAAATACGTTATAACGTCATCCCATATAACGTAATGCGTTCTAACGTCATCCCATAGAACGTAATACGTTATAACGTCATCCCATATAACGTAATACGTTATAACGTCATACCATATAACGAAATACGTTACAACGTCATCCCATATAACGAAATACGTTATAACGTCATCCCATATAACGTAATGCGTTCTAACGTCATTCCATATAAAAATATAAGTTATAACGTCATCCCATGCAACGAAATACGTTATAACTTCATACCATATAACGAAATACGTTATAACGTCATGCCATATAACGTAATACGTTATAACGTCATCCTATATAACGTAATACTTTCTAACGTCATACCATATAACGAAATGCGTTCTAACGTCATCCCATATAACGTAATACGTTATAACGTCATCCCATATAACGTAATACTTTCTAACGTCATCCCATATAACGTAATACTTTCTAACGTCATACCATATAACGTAATACGCTATAACGTCATCCCATATAACGTAATACGTTCTAACGTCATCCCATATAAGGTAATACGTTATAACGTTATAACATATAACGTAATACGTTATAACGTCATCCCATATAACGAAATACGCTATAACGTCATCCCATATAACAATATACGTTATAACGTCATCCCATGCAACGAAATACGTTATAACGTCATACCATATAACGAAATACGTTATAACGTCATCCCATGCAACGAAATACGTTATAACGTCAAACCATATAACGAAATACGTTATAATGTCATGCCATATAACGAACTGCGTTCTAACGTCATCCCATATAACGTAATACGTTATAACGTCATCCCATATAACGTAATACTTTCTAACGTCATACCATATAACGTAATACGTTATAACGTCATACCATATAACGAAATACGTTATAACGTCATACCATATAACGTAATACTTTCTAACGTCATACCATATAACGTAATACGTTATAACGTCCTACCATATAACGAAATACGTTATAACGTCATCCCATATAACGAAATACGTTATAACGACATCCCATATAACGTAATACGCTATAACGTCATACCATATAACGTAATACGTTATAACGTCATACCATATACCGAAATACTTTATAACGTCATCCCGTATAACGTAATACTATCTAACGTCATACCATATAACGTAATGCGTTCTAACGTCATCCCATATAACGTAATACGTTATAACGTCATCCCATATATCGTAATACTTTCTAACGTCATACCATATAACGTAATACGTTATAACGTCATACCATATAACGAAATACGTTATAACGTCATCCCATATAACGTAATACGTTATAACGTCATCCGATATAACGTGATACGTTATAACCTCATACCATACAACGAAATACGTTATAACGTCATCCCATATAACGGAATACGTTATAAAGTCATACCATATAACGTAATACTTTCTAACGTCATACCATATAACGTAATACGTTATAACGTCATCCCATATTACGTAATACTTTCTAACGTCATACCATATAACGTAATACGTTATAACGTCATACCATATAACGAAATACGTTCTAACGTCATCCCATATAGCGTAATATGTTATAACGTTATAACATATAACGTAATAAGTTATAACGTCATACCATATAACGTCATACCATATAACGTAATACGTTATAACGTCATCCCATATAACGTAATACGTTATAACGTCCTACCATATAGCGAAATACGTTATAACGTCATCCCACATAACGAAATACGTTATAACGTCATCCCATATAACGTAATGCGTCATAACGTCGTCCCATATAACGAAATACGTGATAACGACATCCCATATAACGTAATACGCTATAACGTCATACCATATAACGTAATACGTTATAACGTCATACCATATACCGAAATACTTTATAACGTCATCCCGTATAACGTAATACTATCTAACGTCATACCATATAACGTAATGCGTTCTAACGTCATCCCATATAACGTAATACGTTATAACGTCATCCCATATATCGTAATACTTTCTAACGTCATACCATATAACGTAATACGTTATAACGTCATACCATATAACGAAATACGTTATAACGTCATCCCATATAACGTAATACGTTATAACGTCATCCGATATAACGTGATACGTTATAACCTCATACCATACAACGAAATACGTTATAACGTCATCCCATATAACGGAATACGTTATAAAGTCATACCATATAACGCAATACTTTCTAGCGTCATACCATATAACGTAATACGTTATAACGTCATCCCATATTACGTAATACTTTCTAACGTCATACCATATAACGTAATACGTTATAACGTCATACCATATAACGAAATACGTTCTAACGTCATCCCATATAGCGTAATATGTTATAACGTTATAACATATAACGTAATAAGTTATAACGTCATACCATATAACGTCATACCATATAACGTAATACGTTATAACGTCATCCCATATAACGTAATACGTTATAACGTCCTACCATATAGCGAAATACGTTATAACGTCATCCCACATAACGAAATACGTTATAACGTCATCCCATATAACGTAATGCGTCATAACGTCGTCCCATATAACGAAATACGTGATAACGTCATCCCATATAACGTAATACGTTATAACGTCATCCGATATAACGTGATACGTTATAACCTCATACCATATAACGTAATACTTTCTAACGTCATAGAATATAACTTAATACGTTATAACGTCATACCATATAACGAAATACGTTATAACGTCATCCCATATAACGTAATACGTTATAACGTCATCCGATATAACGTGATACGTTATAACCTCATACCATACAACGAAATACGTTATAACGTCATCCCATATAACGTGATACGTTATAACCACATACCATATAACGAAACACGTTATAACGTCATCCCATATAACGGAATACGTTATAACGTCATACCATATAACGAAATACGTTATAACGTCATCCCATATAACGAAATACGTTATAACGTCATCCCATATAACGTAATGCGTCATAACGTCGTCCCATATAACGTAATACGTTATAACGTCATACCATATAACGTAATGCGTTCTAACGTCATCCCATATAACGTAATACGTTATAACGTCATCCCATATAACGTAATACTTTCTAACGTCATACCATATAACGTAATACTTTCTAACGTCATACCATATAACGTAATACGTTATAACGTCATACTATATAACGTAATACGTTATAACGTCATACCATATAACGAAATACGTTATAACGTCATACCATATAACGAAATACGTTATAACGTCATCCCATATAACGTAATACGTTATAACGTCATCCCATATAACGTAATACTTTCTAACGTCATACCATATAACGTAATACGTTATAACGTCATACCATATAACGAAATACGTTATAACGTCATCCCATATAACGAAATACGTTATAACGTCATCCCATATAACGTAATGCGTCATAACGTCATCCCATATAACGAAATACGTGATAACGTCATCCCATATAACGTAATACGTTATAACGTCATACCATGTAACGAAATACGTTATAACGTCATCCCATATAACGTAATACTTTCTAACGTCATACCATATAACGTAATACGTTATAACGTCATACTATATAACGAAAGACGTTATAACGTCATCCCATATAACGTAATACTTTCTAACGTCATACCATATAACGAAATGCGTTCTAACGTCATCCCATATAACGTAATACGTTATAACGTCATCCCATATAACGTAATACTTTCTAACGTCATACCATATAACGTAATACGTTATAACGTCATACCATATAACGAAATACGTTATAACGTCATCCCATATAACGAAATACTTTCTAACGTCATACCATATAACGTAATACGATATAACGTCATACCATATAACGAAATACGTTATAACGACATCCCATATAACGAAATACGTTATAACGTCATCCCATATAACGTAATGCGTTCTAACGTCATCCCATAGAACGTAATACGTTATAACGTCATCCCATATAACGTAATGCGTTCTAACGTCATTCCATATAAAAATATAAGTTATAACGTCATCCCATGCAACGAAATACGTTATAACTTCATACCATATAACGAAATACGTTATAACGTCATGCCATATAACGTAATACGTTATAACGTCATCCTATATAACGTAATAATTTCTAACGTCATACCATATAACGAAATGCGTTCTAACGTCATCCCATATAACGTAATACGTTACAACGTCATCCCATATAACGTAATACTTTCTAACGTCATCCCATATAACGTAATACTTTCTAACGTCATACCATATAACGTAATACGCTATAACGTCATCCCATATAACGTAATACGTTCTAACGTCATCCCATATAAGGTAATACGTTATAACGTTATAACATATAACGTAATACGTTATAACGTCATCCCATATAACGAAATACGCTATAACGTCATCCCATATAACAATATACGTTATAACGTCATCCCATGCAACGAAATACGTTATAACGTCATACCATATAACGAAATACGTTATAACGTCATCCCATGCAACGAAATACGTTATAACGTCAAACCATATAACGAAATACGTTATAATGTCATGCCATATAACGAAATGCGTTCTAACGTCATCCCATATAACGTAATACGTTATAACGTCATCCCATATAACGTAATACTTTCTAACGTCATACCATATAACGTAATACGTTATAACGTCATACCATATAACGAAATACGTTATAACGTCATACCATATAACGTAATACTTTCTAACGTCATACCATATAACGTAATACGTTATAACGTCCTACCATATAACGAAATACGTTATAACGTCATCCCATATAACGAAATACGTTATAACGACATCCCATATAACGTAATACGCTATAACGTCATACCATATAACGTAATACGTTATAACGTCATACCATATACCGAAATACTTTATAACGTCATCCCGTATAACGTAATACTATCTAACGTCATACCATATAACGTAATGCGTTCTAACGTCATCCCATATAACGTAATACGATATAACGTCATCCCATATATCGTAATACTTTCTAACGTCATACCATATAACGTAATACGTTATAACGTCATACCATATAACGAAATACGTTATAACGTCATCCCATATAACGTAATACGTTATAACGTCATCCGATATAACGTGATACGTTATAACCTCATACCATACAACGAAATACGTTATAACGTCATCCCATATAACGGAATACGTTATAAAGTCATACCATATAACGTAATACTTTCTAACGTCATACCATATAACGTAATACGTTATAACGTCATCCCATATTACGTAATACTTTCTAACGTCATACCATATAACGTAATACGTTATAACGTCATACCATATAACGAAATACGTTCTAACGTCATCCCATATAGCGTAATATGTTATAACGTTATAACATATAACGTAATAAGTTATAACGTCATACCATATAACGTCATACCATATAACGTAATACGTTATAACGTCATCCCATATAACGTAATACGTTATAACGTCCTACCATATAGCGAAATACGTGATAACGACATCCCATATAACGTAATACGCTATAACGTCATACCATATAACGTAATACGTTATAACGTCATACCATATACCGAAATACTTTATAACGTCATCCCGTATAACGTAATACTATCTAACGTCATACCATATAACGTAATGCGTTCTAACGTCATCCCATATAACGTAATACGTTATAACGTCATCCCATATATCGTAATACTTTCTAACGTCATACCATATAACGTAATACGTTATAACGTCATACCATATAACGAAATACGTTATAACGTCATCCCATATAACGTAATACGTTATAACGTCATCCGATATAACGTGATACGTTATAACCTCATACCATACAACGAAATACGTTATAACGTCATCCCATATAACGGAATACGTTATAAAGTCATACCATATAACGTAATACTTTCTAACGTCATACCATATAACGTAATACGTTATAACGTCATCCCATATTACGTAATACTTTCTAACGTCATACCATATAACGTAATACGTTATAACGTCATACCATATAACGAAATACGTTCTAACGTCATCCCATATAGCGTAATATGTTATAACGTTATAACATATAACGTAATAAGTTATAACGTCATACCATATAACGTCATACCATATAACGTAATACGTTATAACGTCATCCCATATAACGTAATACGTTATAACGTCCTACCATATAGCGAAATACGTTATAACGTCATCCCACATAACGAAATACGTTATAACGTCATCCCATATAACGTAATGCGTCATAACGTCGTCCCATATAACGAAATACGTGATAACGTCATCCCATATAACGTAATACGTTATAACGTCATCCGATATAACGTGATACGTTATAACCTCATACCATATAACGTAATACTTTCTAACGTCATAGAATATAACGTAATACGTTATAACGTCATACCATATAACGAAATACGTTATAACGTCATCCCATATAACGTAATACGTTATAACGTCATCCGATATAACGTGATACGTTATAACCTCATACCATACAACGAAATACGTTATAACGTCATCCCATATAACGTGATACGTTATAACCACATACCATATAACGAAACACGTTATAACGTCATCCCATATAACGGAATACGTTATAACGTCATACCATATAACGAAATACATTATAACGTCATCCCATATAACGAAATACGTTATAACGTCATCCCATATAACGTAATGCGTCATAACGTCGTCCCATATAACGTAATACGTTATAACGTCATACCATATAACGTAATGCGTTCTAACGTCATCCCATATAACGTAATACGTTATAACGTCATCCCATATAACGTAATACTTTCTAACGTCATACCATATAACGTAATACTTCCTAACGTCATACCATATAACGTAATACGTTATAACGTCATACTATATAACGTAATACGTTATAACGTCATACCATATAACGAAATACGTTATAACGTCATACCATATAACGAAATACGTTATAACGTCATCCCATATAACGTAATACGTTATAACGTCATCCCATATAACGTAATACTTTCTAACGTCATACCATATAACGTAATACTTTCTAACGTCATACCATATAACGTAATACGTTATAACGTCATCCCATATAACGTAATACGTTATAACGTCATCCCATATAACGGAATACATTATAACGTCATACCATGTAACGAAATACGTTATAACGTCATCCCAAATAACGTAATACGTTATAACGTCATCCCATATAACGTAATACTTTCTAACGTCATAGAATATAACGTAATACGTTATAACGTCATACCATATAACGAAATACGTTATAACGTCATCCCATATAACGTAATACTTTCTAACGTCATACCATATAACGTAATACGTTATAACGTCATACCATAGAACGTAATACGTTATAACGTCATCCCATATAACGTAATACGTTATAACGTCATACCATATAAGGAAATACGTTACAACGTCATCCCATATAACGAAATACGTTATAACGTCATCCCATATAACGTAATGCGTCATAACGTCGTCCCATATAACGTAATACGTTATAACGTCATACCATATAACGTAATACGTTATAACGTCATACCATATACCGAAATACTTTATAACGTCATCCCGTATAACGTAATACTATCTAACGTCATACCATATAACGTAATGCGTTCTAACGTCATCCCATATAACGTAATGCGTCATAACGTCGTCCCATATAACGGAATACATTATAACGTCATACCATATAACGTAATACGTTATAACGTCATACCATATAACGAAATACGTTATAACGTCATCCCATATAACGTAATACTTTCTAACGTCATACCATATAACGTAATACGTTATAACGTCATCCCATATAACGGAATACGTTATAACGTCATCCGATATAAGGTAATACGTTATAACGTTATAACATATAACGTAATACGTTATAACGTTATAACATATAACGTAATACGTCATAACGTCGTCCCATATAACGTTATACTTTCTAACGTCATACCATATAACGCAATACGTTATAACGTCATCCCATATAACGTAATACGTTCTAACGTCATCCCAAATAAGGTAATACGTTATAACGTTATAACATATAACGTAATACGTTATAACGTCATCCCATATAACGGAATACATTATAACGTCATACCATGTAACGAAATACGTTATAACGTCATCCCAAATAACGTAATACGTTATAACGTCATCCCATATAACGTAATACTTTCTAACGTCATAGAATATAACGTAATACGTTATAACGTCATACCATATAACGAAATACGTTATAACGTCATCCCATATAACGTAATACTTTCTAACGTCATACCATATAACGTAATACGTTATAACGTCATACCATAGAACGTAATACGTTATAACGTCATCCCATATAACGTAATACGTTATAACGTCATACCATATAAGGAAATACGTTACAACGTCATCCCATATAACGAAATACGTTATAACGTCATCCCATATAACGTAATGCGTCATAACGTCGTCCCATATAACGTAATACGTTATAACGTCATACCATATAACGTAATGCGTTCTAACGTCATCCCATATAACGTAATACGTTATAACGTCATCCCATATAACGTAATACTTTCTAACGTCATACCATATAACGTAATACTTCCTAACGTCATACCATATAACGTAATACGTTATAACGTCATCCCATATAACGTAATACGTTATAACGTCATCCCATATAACGGAATACATTATAACGTCATACCATGTAACGAAATACGTTATAACGTCATCCCAAATAACGTAATACGTTATAACGTCATCCCATATAACGTAATACTTTCTAACGTCATAGAATATAACGTAATACGTTATAACGTCATACCATATAACGAAATACGTTATAACGTCATCCCATATAACGTAATACTTTCTAACGTCATACCATATAACGTAATACGTTATAACGTCATACCATAGAACGTAATACGTTATAACGTCATCCCATATAACGTAATACGTTATAACGTCATACCATATAAGGAAATACGTTACAACGTCATCCCATATAACGAAATACGTTATAACGTCATCCCATATAACGTAATGCGTCATAACGTCGTCCCATATAACGTAATACGTTATAACGTCATACCATATAACGTAATACGTTATAACGTCATACCATATACCGAAATACTTTATAACGTCATCCCGTATAACGTAATACTATCTAACGTCATACCATATAACGTAATGCGTTCTAACGTCATCCCATATAACGTAATGCGTCATAACGTCGTCCCATATAACGGAATACATTATAACGTCATACCATATAACGTAATACGTTATAACGTCATACCATATAACGAAATACGTTATAACGTCATCCCATATAACGTAATACTTTCTAACGTCATACCATATAACGTAATACGTTATAACGTCATCCCATATAACGGAATACGTTATAACGTCATCCGATATAAGGTAATACGTTATAACGTTATAACATATAACGTAATACGTTATAACGTTATAACATATAACGTAATACGTCATAACGTCGTCCCATATAACGTTATACTTTCTAACGTCATACCATATAACGCAATACGTTATAACGTCATCCCATATAACGTAATACGTTCTAACGTCATCCCAAATAAGGTAATACGTTATAACGTTATAACATATAACGTAATACGTTATAACGTTATAACATATAACGTAATGCGTCATAACGTCGTCCCATATAACGTAATACGTTATAACGTCATACCATATAACGTAATACGTTATAACGTCATCCCATATAACGTAATACGTTATAACGTCATCCCATATAACGTAATACTTTCTAACGTCATACCATATAACGTAATACGTTATAACGTCATCCCATATAACGTAATACTTTCTAACGTCATACCATATAACGTAATACGTTATAACGTCATCCCATATAACGTAATACGTCATAACGTCGTCCCATATAACGTTATACTTTCTAACGTCATACCATATAACGCAATACGTTATAACGTCATACCATGTAACGAAATACGTTATAACGTCATCCCGTATAGCGTAATACGTTATAACGTCCTACCATATAACGAAATACGTTATAACGTCATCCCATATAACGAAATACGTGATAACGTCATCCCATATAACGTAATACGTTATAAAGTCATACCATGTAACGAAATACGTTATAACGTCATCCCATATAACGTAATACTTTCTAACGTCATACCATATAACGTAATACGCTATAACGTCATACTATATAACGAAAGACGTTATAACGTCATCCCATATAACGTAATACTTTCTAACGTCATACCATATAACGAAATGCGTTCTAACGCCATCCCATATAACGTAATACGTTATAACGTCATCCCATATAACGTAATACTTTCTAACGTCATACCATATAACGTAATACGTTATGACGTCATACCATATAACGAAATACGTTATAACGTCATCCCATATAACGTAATACTTTCTAACGTCATACCATATAACGTAATACGTTATAACGTCATACCATATAACGAAATACGTTATAACGACATCCCATATAACGAAATACGTTATAACGTCATCCCATATAACGTAATGCGTTCTAACGTCATCCCCTAGAACGTAATACGTTATAACGTCATCCCATATAACGTAATACGTTATAACGTCATACCATATAACGAAATACGTTACAACGTCATCCCATATAACGAAATACGTTATAACGTCATCCCATATAAGGTAATACGTTATAACGTTATAACATATAACGTAATACGTTATAACGTCATCCCATATAACGCAATACGTTATAACGTCATCCCATGCAACGAAATACGTTATAACGTCATACCATATAACGAAATACGTTATAATGTCATGCCATATAACGAAATGCGTTCTAACGTCATCCCATATAACGTAATACGTTATAACGTCATCCCATATAACGTAATACTTTCTAACGTCATACCATATAACGTAATACGTTATAACGTCATACCATATAACGAAATACGTTATAACGTCATACCATATAACGTAATACTTTCTAACGTCATACCATATAACGTAATACGTTATATCGTCCTACCATATAACGAAATACGTTATAACGTCATCCCATATAACGAAATACGTTATAACGACATCCCATATAACGTAATACGCTATAACGTCATCCCATATAACGGAATACGTTATAACGTCATCCCATATAACGTAATACGCTATAACGTCATCCCATATAACGGAATACGTTATAACGTCATCCCATGCAACGAAATACGTTATAACGTCATCCCATGCAACGAAATACGTTATAACGTCATCCCGTATAACGAAATACGTTACAACGTCATCCCATATAACGAAATACGTTATAACGTCATCCCATATAAGGTAATACGTTATAACGTTATAACATATAACGTAATACGTTATAACGTCATCCCATATAACGTAATACGCTATAACGTCATCCCATATAACGTAATACGTTCTAACGTCATCCCATATAAGGTAATACGTTATAACGTTATAACATATAACGTAATACGTTATAACGTCATCCCATATAACGCAATACGTTATAACGTCATCCCATATAACGTAATACGCTATAACGTCATCCCATATAACGGAATACGTTATAACGTCATCCCATGCAACGAAATACGTTATAACGTCATCCCATATAACGTAATACGCTATAACGTCATCGCATATAACGTAATACGTTCTAACGTCATCCCATATAAGGTAATACGTTATAACGTCATCCCATATAACGGAATACGTTATAACGTCATCCCATGCAACGAAATACGTTATAACGTCATCCCGTATAACGAAATACGTTACAACGTCATCCCATATAACGAAATACGTTATAACGTCATCCCATATAACGTAATACGTCATAACGTCGTCCCATATAACGTTATACTTTCTAACGTCATACCATATAACGCAATACGTCATAACGTCATACCATGTAACGAAATACGTTATAACGTCATCCCGTATAGCGTAATACGTTATAACGTCCTACCATATAACGAAATACGTTATAACGTCATCCCATATAACGAAATACGTGATAACGTCATCCCATATAACGTAATACGTTATAAAGTCATACCATGTAACGAAATACGTTATAACGTCATCCCATATAACGTAATACTTTCTAACGTCATACCATATAACGTAATACGCTATAACGTCATACTATATAACGAAAGACGTTATAACGTCATCCCATATAACGTAATACTTTCTAACGTCATACCATATAACGAAATGCGTTCTAACGCCATCCCATATAACGTAATACGTTATAACGTCATCCCATATAACGTAATACTTTCTAACGTCATACCATATAACGTAATACGTTATAACGTCATACCATATAACGAAATACGTTATAACGTCATCCCATATAACGTAATACTTTCTAACGTCATACCATATAACGTAATACGTTATAACGTCATACCATATAACGAAATACGTTATAACGACATCCCATATAACGAAATACGTTATAAAGTCATCCCATATAACGTAATGCGTTCTAACGTCATCCCCTAGAACGTAATACGTTATAACGTCATCCCATATAACGTAATACGTTATAACGTCATACCATATAACGAAATACGTAACAACGTCATCCCATATAACGAAATACGTTATAACGTCATCCCATATAAGGTAATACGTTATAACGTTATAACATATAACGTAATACGTTATAACGTCATCCCATATAACGAAATACGTTATAACGTCATCCCATATAACGCAATACGTTATAACGTCATCCCATGCAACGAAATACGTTATAACGTCATACCATATAACGAAATACGTTATAACGTCATACCATATAACGTAATACTTTCTAACGTCATACCATATAACGTAATACGTTATATCGTCCTACCATATAACGAAATACGTTATAACGTCATCCCATATAACGAAATACGTTATAACGACATCCCATATAACGTAATACGCTATAACGTCATCCCATATAACGGAATACGTTATAACGTCATCCCATATAACGTAATACGTTCTAACGTCATCCCATATAAGGTAATACGTTATAACGTTATATCATATAACGTAATACGTTATAACGTCATCCCATAAACGAAATACGTTATAACGTCATCCCATATAACGCAATACGTTATAACGTCATCCCATATAATGTAATAGGCTATAACGTCATCCCATATAACGGAATACGTTATAACGTCATCCCATGCAACGAAATACGTTATAACGTCATCCCATATAACGTAATACGCTATAACGTCATCCCATATAACGTAATACGTTCTAACGTCATCCCATATAAGGTAATACGTTATAACGTTATAACATATAACGTAATACGTTATAACGTCATCCCATATAACGCAATACGTTATAACGTCATCCCATATAACGTAATACGCTATAACGTCATCCCATATAACGGAATACGTTATAACGTCATCCCATGCAACGAAATACGTTATAACGTCATCCCATATAACGTAATACGCTATAACGTCATCGCATATAACGTAATACGTTCTAACGTCATCCCATATAAGGTAATACGTTATAACGTCATCCCATATAACGGAATACGTTATAACGTCATCCCATGCAACGAAATACGTTATAATGTCATCCCATATAACGTAATACGCTATAACGTCATCCCATATAACGTCATACGTTCTAACGTCATCCCATATAAGGTAATACGTTATAACGTTATAACATATAACGTAATACGTTATAACGTCAACCCGTATAACGAAATACGTTACAACGTCATCCCATATAACGAAATACGTTATAACGTCATCCCATATAACGTAATGCGTCATAACGTCGTCCCATATAACGTAATACGTTATAACGTCATACCATATAACGTAATGCGTTCTAACGTCATCCCATATAACGTAATACGTTATAACGTCATCCCATATGACGTAATACTTTCTAACGTCATACCATATAACGTAATACGTTATAACGTCATCCCATATAACGTAATACTTTCTAACGTCATACCATATAACGTAATACGTTATAACGTCATCCCATATAAGGTAATACGTCATAACGTCGTCCCATATAACGTTATACTTCCTAACGTCATACCATATAACGCAATACGTTATAACGTCATACCATGTAACGAAATACGTTATAACGTCATCCCGTATAGCGTAATACGTTATAACGTCCTACCATATAACGAAATACGTTATAACGTCATCCCATATAACGAAATACGTGATAACGTCATCCCATATAACGTAATACGTTATAAAGTCATACCATGTAACGAAATACGTTATCACGTCATCCCATATAACGTAATACGTTACAACGTCATCCCATATAACGAAATACGTTATAACGTCATCCCATATAACGAAATACGTTATAACGACATCCCATATAACGAAATACGTTATAACGTCATCCCATATAACGAAATACGTGATAACGTCATCCCATATAACGTAATACGTTATAAAGTCATACCATGTAACGAAATACGTTATAACGTCATCCCATATAACGTAATACTTTCTAACGTCATACCATATAACGTAATACGCTATAACGTCATACTATATAACGAAAGACGTTATAACGTCATCCCATATAACGTAATACTTTCTAACGTCATACCATATAACGAAATGCGTTCTAACGCCATCCCATATAACGCAATACGTTATAACGTCATCCCATGCAACGAAATACGTTATAACGTCATACCATATAACGAAATACGTTATAATGTCATGCCATATAACGAAATGCGTTCTAACGTCATCCCATATAACGTAATACGTTATAACGTCATCCCATATAACGTAATACTTTCTAACGTCATACCATATAACGTAATACGTTATAACGTCATACCATATAACGAAATACGTTATAACGTCATACCATATAACGTAATACTTTCTAACGTCATACCATATAACGTAATACGTTATATCGTCCTACCATATAACGAAATACGTTATAACGTCATCCCATATAACGAAATACGTTATAACGACATCCCATATAACGAAATACGTTATAACGTCATCCCATATAACGTAATGCGTTCTAACGTCATCCCCTAGAACGTAATACGTTATAACGTCATCCCATATAACGTAATACGTTATAACGTCATACCATATAACGAAATACGTTACAACGTCATCCCATATAACGAAATACGTTATAACGTCATCCCATATAAGGTAATACGTTATAACGTCATCCCATATAACGTAATACGCGATAACGTCATCCCATATAACGGAATACGTTATAACGTCATCCCATGCAACCAAATACGTTATAACGTCATCCCATATAACGTAATACGCTATAACGTCATCCCATATAACGTAATACGTTCTAACGTCATCCCATATAAGGTAATACGTTATAACGTTATATCATATAACGTAATACGTTATAACGTCATCCCATATAACGCAATACGTTATAACGTCATCCCATATAACGTAAT
The DNA here is from genome assembly GCF_024542735.1 of Bombus huntii. Lineage (NCBI taxonomy): Eukaryota > Metazoa > Arthropoda > Insecta > Hymenoptera > Apidae > Bombus > Bombus huntii. The sequence goes on from NC_066244.1 coordinate 690,011, forward strand.
ACGCTATAACGTCATCCCATATAACGGAATACGTTATAACGTCATCCCATGCAACGAAATACGTTATAACGTCATCCCATATAACGTAATACGCTATAACGTCATCGCATATAACGTAATACGTTCTAACGTCATCCCATATAAGGTAATACGTTATAACGTCATCCCATATAACGTAATACGTTATAACGTCATACCATATAACGAAATACGTTACAACGTCATCCCATATAACGAAATACGTTATAACGTCATCCCATATAAGGTAATACGTTATAACGTTATAACATATAACGTAATACGTTATAACGTCATCCCATATAACGAAATACGTTATAACGTCATCCCATATAACGCAATACGTTATAACGTCATCCCATGCAACGAAATACGTTATAACGTCATACCATATAACGAAATACGTTATAATGTCATGCCATATAACGAAATGCGTTCTAACGTCATCCCATATAACGTAATACGTTATAACGTCATCCCATATAACGTAATACTTTCTAACGTCATACCATATAACGTAATACGTTATAACGTCATACCATATAACGAAATACGTTATAACGTCATACCATATAACGTAATACTTTCTAACGTCATACCATATAACGTAATACGTTAAATCGTCCTACCATATAACGAAATACGTTATAACGTCATCCCATATAACGAAATACGTTATAACGACATCCCATATAACGAAATACGTTATAACGTCATCCCATATAACGTAATGCGTTCTAACGTCATCCCCTAGAACGTAATACGTTATAACGTCATCCCATATAACGTAATACGTTATATCGTCCTACCATATAACGAAATACGTTATAACGTCATCCCATATAACGAAATACGTTATAACGACATCCCATATAACGAAATACGTTATAACGTCATCCCATATAACGGAATACGTTATAACGTCATCCCATATAACGTAATACGTTCTAACGTCATCCCATATAAGGTAATACGTTATAACGTTATATCATATAACGTAATACGTTATAACGTCATCCCATAAACGAAATACGTTATAACGTCATCCCATATAACGCAATACGTTATAACGTCATCCCATATAACGTTATACGCTATAACGTCATCCCATATAACGGAATACGTTATAACGTCATCCCATGCAACGAAATACGTTATAACGTCATCCCATATAACGTAATACGCTATAACGTCATCCCATATAACGTAATACGTTCTAACGTCATCCCATATAAGGTAATACGTTATAACGTTATAACATATAACGTAATAAGTTATAACGTCATCCCATATAACGCAATACGTTATAACGTCATCCCATATAACGTAATACGCTATAACGTCATCCCATATAACGGAATACGTTATAACGTCATCCCATGCAACGAAATACGTTATAACGTCATCCCATATAACGTAATACGTTATAACGTCATACCATATAACGAAATACGTTATAACGACATCCCATATAACGAAATACGTTATAACGTCATCCCATATAACGAAATACGTGATAACGTCATCCCATATAACGTAATACGTTATAAAGTCATACCATGTAACGAAATACGTTATAACGTCATCCCATATAACGTAATACTTTCTAACGTCATACCATATAACGTAATACGCTATAACGTCATACTATATAACGAAAGACGTTATAACGTCATCCCATATAACGTAATACTTTCTAACGTCATACCATATAACGAAATGCGTTCTAACGCCATCCCATATAACGTAATACGTTATAACGTCATCCCATATAACGTAATACTTTCTAACGTCATACCATATAACGTAATACGTTATAACGTCATACCATATAACGAAATACGTTATAACGTCATCCCATATAACGTAATACTTTCTAACGTCATACCATATAACGTAATACGTTATAACGTCATACCATATAACGAAATACGTTATAACGACATCCCATATAACGAAATACGTTATAACGTCATCCCATATAACGTAATGCGTTCTAACGTCATCCCCTAGAACGTAATACGTTATAACGTCATCCCATATAACGTAATACGTTATAACGTCATACCATATAACGAAATGCGTTACAACGTCATCCCATATATCGAAATACGTTATAACGTCATCCCATATAAGGTAATACGTTATAACGTTATAACATATAACGTAATACGTTATAACGTCATCCCATATAACGAAATACGTTATAACGTCATCCCATATAACGCAATACGTTATAACGTCATCCCATGCAACGAAATACGTTATAACGTCATACCATATAACGAAATACGTTATAACGTCATACCATATAACGTAATACTTTCTAACGTCATACCATATAACGTAATACGTTATAACGTCCTACCATATAACGAAATACGTTATAACGTCATACCATATAACGAAATACGTTATAACGACATCCCATATAACGTAATACGCTATAACGTCATCCCATATAACGTAATACGTTATAACGTCATACCATATAACGTAATACTTTCTAACGTCATACCATATAACGTAATACGTTATAACGTCCTACCATATAACGAAATACGTTATAACGTCATCCCATATAAGGTAATACGTTATAACGTTATAACATATAACGTAATACGTTATAACGTCATCCCATATAACGAAATACGTTATAACGTCATCCCATATAAGGTAATACGTTATAACGTCATCCCATATAACGTAATACGCGATAACGTCATCCCATATAACGGAATACGTTATAACGTCATCCCATGCAACCAAATACGTTATAACGTCATCCCATATAACGTAATACGCTATAACGTCATCCCATATAACGTAATACGTTCTAACGTCATCCCATATAAGGTAATACGTTATAACGTTATATCATATAACGTAATACGTTATAACGTCATCCCATATAACGCAATACGTTATAACGTCATCCCATATAACGTAATACGCTATAACGTCATCCCATATAACGGAATACGTTATAACGTCATCCCATGCAACGAAATACGTTATAACGTCATCCCATATAACGTAATACGCTATAACGTCATCGCATATAACGTAATACGTTCTAACGTCATCCCATATAAGGTAATACGTTATAACGTCATCCCATATAACGTAATACGTTATAACGTCATACCATATAACGAAATACGTTACAACGTCATCCCATATAACGAAATACGTTATAACGTCATCCCATATAAGGTAATACGTTATAACGTTATAACATATAACGTAATACGTTATAACGTCATCCCATATAACGAAATACGTTATAACGTCATCCCATATAACGCAATACGTTATAACGTCATCCCATGCAACGAAATACGTTATAACGTCATACCATATAACGAAATACGTTATAATGTCATGCCATATAACGAAATGCGTTCTAACGTCATCCCATATAACGTAATACGTTATAACGTCATCCCATATAACGTAATACTTTCTAACGTCATACCATATAACGTAATACGTTATAACGTCATACCATATAACGAAATACGTTATAACGTCATACCATATAACGTAATACTTTCTAACGTCATACCATATAACGTAATACGTTAAATCGTCCTACCATATAACGAAATACGTTATAACGTCATCCCATATAACGAAATACGTTATAACGACATCCCATATAACGAAATACGTTATAACGTCATCCCATATAACGTAATGCGTTCTAACGTCATCCCCTAGAACGTAATACGTTATAACGTCATCCCATATAACGTAATACGTTATATCGTCCTACCATATAACGAAATACGTTATAACGTCATCCCATATAACGAAATACGTTATAACGACATCCCATATAACGAAATACGTTATAACGTCATCCCATATAACGGAATACGTTATAACGTCATCCCATATAACGTAATACGTTCTAACGTCATCCCATATAAGGTAATACGTTATAACGTTATATCATATAACGTAATACGTTATAACGTCATCCCATAAACGAAATACGTTATAACGTCATCCCATATAACGCAATACGTTATAACGTCATCCCATATAACGTTATACGCTATAACGTCATCCCATATAACGGAATACGTTATAACGTCATCCCATGCAACGAAATACGTTATAACGTCATCCCATATAACGTAATACGCTATAACGTCATCCCATATAACGTAATACGTTCTAACGTCATCCCATATAAGGTAATACGTTATAACGTTATAACATATAACGTAATAAGTTATAACGTCATCCCATATAACGCAATACGTTATAACGTCATCCCATATAACGTAATACGCTATAACGTCATCCCATATAACGGAATACGTTATAACGTCATCCCATGCAACGAAATACGTTATAACGTCATCCCATATAACGTAATACGTTATAACGTCATACCATATAACGAAATACGTTATAACGACATCCCATATAACGAAATACGTTATAACGTCATCCCATATAACGAAATACGTGATAACGTCATCCCATATAACGTAATACGTTATAAAGTCATACCATGTAACGAAATACGTTATAACGTCATCCCATATAACGTAATACTTTCTAACGTCATACCATATAACGTAATACGCTATAACGTCATACTATATAACGAAAGACGTTATAACGTCATCCCATATAACGTAATACTTTCTAACGTCATACCATATAACGAAATGCGTTCTAACGCCATCCCATATAACGTAATACGTTATAACGTCATCCCATATAACGTAATACTTTCTAACGTCATACCATATAACGTAATACGTTATAACGTCATACCATATAACGAAATACGTTATAACGTCATCCCATATAACGTAATACTTTCTAACGTCATACCATATAACGTAATACGTTATAACGTCATACCATATAACGAAATACGTTATAACGACATCCCATATAACGAAATACGTTATAACGTCATCCCATATAACGTAATGCGTTCTAACGTCATCCCCTAGAACGTAATACGTTATAACGTCATCCCATATAACGTAATACGTTATAACGTCATACCATATAACGAAATGCGTTACAACGTCATCCCATATATCGAAATACGTTATAACGTCATCCCATATAAGGTAATACGTTATAACGTTATAACATATAACGTAATACGTTATAACGTCATCCCATATAACGAAATACGTTATAACGTCATCCCATATAACGCAATACGTTATAACGTCATCCCATGCAACGAAATACGTTATAACGTCATACCATATAACGAAATACGTTATAACGTCATACCATATAACGTAATACTTTCTAACGTCATACCATATAACGTAATACGTTATAACGTCCTACCATATAACGAAATACGTTATAACGTCATACCATATAACGAAATACGTTATAACGACATCCCATATAACGTAATACGCTATAACGTCATCCCATATAACGTAATACGTTATAACGTCATACCATATAACGTAATACTTTCTAACGTCATACCATATAACGTAATACGTTATAACGTCCTACCATATAACGAAATACGTTATAACGTCATCCCATATAAGGTAATACGTTATAACGTTATAACATATAACGTAATACGTCATAACGTCGTCCCATATAACGTTATACTTTCTAACGTCATACCATATAACGTAATAAGTTATAACGTCATCCCATATAACGGTACGTTATAACGTCATACCATATAACGAAATACGTTATAACGTCATCCCATATAACGAAATACGTTATAACGTCATCCCATATAACGTAATGCGTCATAACGTCATCCCATATAACGAAATACGTGATAACGTCATCCCATATAACGTAATACGTTATAACGTCATACCATGTAACGAAATACGTTATAACGTCATCCCATATAACGTAATACTTTCTAACGTCATACCATATAACGTAATACGTTATAACGTCATACTATATAACGAAAGACGTTATAACGTCATCCCATATAACGTAATACTTTCTAACGTCATACCATATAACGTAATGCGTTCTAACGTCATCCCATAGAACGTAATACGTTATAACGTCATCCCATATAACGTAATACGTTATAACGTCATACCATATAACGAAATACGTTACAACGTCATCCCATATAACGAAATACGTTATAACGTCATCCCATATAACGTAATGCGTTCTAACGTCATTCCATATAACAATATAAGTTATAACGTCATCCCATGCAACGAAATACGTTATAACTTCATACCATATAACGAAATACGTTATAACGTCATGCCATATAACGTAATACGTTATAACGTCATCCTATATAACGTAATACTTTCTAACGTCATACCATATAACGAAATGCGTTCTAACGTCATCCCATATAACGTAATACGTTATAACGTCATCCCATATAACGTAATACTTTCTAACGTCATCCCATATAACGTAATACTTTCTAACGTCATACCATATAACGTAATACGTTATAACGTCATACCATATAACGTAATACGTTATAACGTCCTACCTAATAACGAAATATGTTATAACGTCATCCCATATAACGAAATACGTTACAACGGCATCCCATATAGCGTAATATGTTATAACGTTATAACATATAACGTAATAAGTTATAACGTCATCCCATATAACGTAGTGCGTTCTAACGTCATCCCATATAACGTGATACGTTATAACCTCATACCATATAACGAAATACGTTATAACGTCATCCCATATAACGGAATACGTTATAACGTCATACCATATAACGAAATACGTTATAACGACATCCCATATAACGAAATACGTTATAACGTCATCCCATATAACGTAATGCGTCATAACGTCGTCCCATATAACGTAATACGTTATAACGTAATACCATATAACGTAATGCGTTCTAACGTCATCCCATATAACGTAATACGTTATAACGTCATCCCATATAACGTAATACTTTCTAACGTCATACCATATAACGTAATACTTTCTAACGTCATACCATATAACGTAATACGTTATAACGTCATACTATATAACGTAATACGTTATAACGTCATACCATATAACGAAATACGTTATAACGTCATACCATATAACGAAATACGTTATAACGTCATCCCATATAACGTAATACGTTATAACGTCATCCCATATAACGTAATACTTTCTAACGTCATACCATATAACGTAATACTTTCTAACGTCATACCATATAACGTAATACGTTATAACGTCATCAGATGTAACGTAATACGTTCTAACGTCATCCCATAGAAGGTAATACGTTATAACGTTATAACATATAACGTAATACGTTATAACGTTATAACATATAACGTAATACGTCATAACGTCGTCCCATATAACGTAATACTTTCTAACGTCATACCATATAACGTAATACGTTGTAACGTCATACCATGTAACGAAATACGTTATAACGTCATCCCGTATAACGTAATACGTTATAACGTCCTACCATATAACGAAATACGTTATAACGTCATCCCATATAACGAAATACGTGATAACGTCATCCCATATAACGTAATACGTTATAACGTCATCCGATATAACGTGATGCGTTATAACCTCATACCATATAACGTAATACTTTCTAACGTCATAGAATATAACGTAATACGTTATAACGTCATACCATATAACGAAATACGTTATAACGTCATCCCGTATAACGTAATACGTTATAACGTCCTACCATATAACGAAATGCGTTATAACGTCATCCCATATAACGGAATACGTTATAACGTCATCCCATATAACGTAATGCGTTCTAACGTCATCCCATAGAACGTAATACGTTATAACGTCATCCTATATAACGTAATACTTTCTAACGTCATACCATATAACGAAATGCGTTCTAACGTCATCCCATATAACGTAATACGTTATAACGTCATCGAATATAACGTAATACTTTCTAACGTCATCCCATATAACGTAATACGTTATAACGTCATCCCATATAACGTAATACTTTCTAACGTCATACCATATAACGTAATACGTTATAACGTCATACCATATAACGAAAGACGTTATAACGTCATCCCATATAACGTAATACGTTATAACGTCATCCGATATAACGTGATACGTTATAACCTCATACCATATAACGAAATACGTTATAACGTCATCCCATATAACGGAATACGTTATAAAGTCATACCATATAACGTAATACTTTCTAACGTCATACCATATAACGTAATACGTTATAACGTCATCCCATATTACGTAATACTTTCTAACGTCATACCATATAACGAAATACGTTATAACGCCATCCCATATAACGAAATACGTTCTAACGTCATCCCATATAGCGTAATATGTTATAACGTTATAACATATAACGTAATAAGTTATAACGTCATACCATATAACGTCATACCATATAACGTCATACCATATAACGTAATACGTTATAACGTCATCCCATATAACCTAATACGTTATAACGTCCTACCATATAACGAAATACGTTATAACGTCATCCCACATAACGAAATACGTTATAACGTCATCCCATATAACGTAATGCGTCATAACGTCGTCCCATATAACGAAATACGTTATAACGTCATCCCATATAACGTAATGCGTTCTAACGTCATCCCATATAACGTGATACGTTATAACCTCATACCATATAACGAAATACGTTATAACGTCATCCCATATAACGGAATACGTTATAACGTCATACCATATAACGAAATACGTTATAACGTCATCCCATATAACGAAATACGTTATAACGTCATCCCATATAACGTAATGCGTCATAACGTCATCCCATATAACGAAATACGTGATAACGTCATCCCATATAACGTAATACGTTATAACGTCATACCATGTAACGAAATACGTTATAACGTCATCCCATATAACGTAATACTTTCTAACGTCATACCATATAACGTAATACGTTATAACGTCATACTATATAACGAAAGACGTTATAACGTCATCCCATATAACGAAATACGTGATAACGTCATCCCATATAACGTAATACGTTATAACGTCATACCATGTAACGAAATACGTTATAACGTCAACCCATATAACGTAATACTTTCTAACGTCATACCATATAACGTAATACGTTATAACGTCATACTATATAACGAAAGACGTTATAACGTCATCCCATATAACGTAATACTTTCTAACGTCATACCATATAACGTAATGCGTTCTAACGTCATCCCATAGAACGTAATACGTTATAACGTCATCCCATATAACGTAATACGTTATAACGTCATACCATATAACGAAATACGTTACAACGTCATCCCATATAACGAAATACGTTATAACGTCATCCCATATAACGTAATGCGTTCTAACGTCATTCCATATAACAATATAAGTTATAACGTCATCCCATGCAACGAAATACGTTATAACTTCATACCATATAACGAAATACGTTATAACGTCATGCCATATAACGTAATACGTTATAACGTCATCCTATATAACGTAATACTTTCTAACGTCATACCATATAACGAAATGCGTTCTAACGTCATCCCATATAACGTAATACGTTATAACGTCATCCCATATAACGTAATACTTTCTAACGTCATCCCATATAACGTAATACTTTCTAACGTCATACCATATAACGTAATTCGTTATAACGTCATACCATATAACGTAATACGTTATAACGTCCTACCATATAACGAAATATGTTATAACGTCATCCCATATAACGAAATACGTTATAACGGCATCCCATATAGCGTAATATGTTATAACGTTATAACATATAACGTAATAAGTTATAACGTCATCCCATATAACGTAGTGCGTTCTAACGTCATCCCATATAACGTGATACGTTATAACCTCATACCATATAACGAAATACGTTATAACGTCATCCCATATAACGGAATACGTTATAACGTCATACCATATAACGAAATACGTTATAACGACATCCCATATAACGAAATACGTTATAACGTCATCCCATATAACGTAATGCGTCATAACGTCGTCCCATATAACGTAATACGTTATAACGTAATACCATATAACGTAATGCGTTCTAACGTCATCCCATATAACGTAATACGTTATAACGTCATCCCATATAACGTAATACTTTCTAACGTCATACCATATAACGTAATACTTTCTAACGTCATACCATATAACGTAATACGTTATAACGTCATACTATATAACGTAATACGTTATAACGTCATACCATATAACGAAATACGTTATAACGTCATACCATATAACGAAATACGTTATAACGTCATCCCATATAACGTAATACGTTATAACGTCATCCCATATAACGTAATACTTTCTAACGTCATACCATATAACGTAATACTTTCTAACGTCATACCATATAACGTAATACGTTATAACGTCATCAGATATAACGTAATACGTTCTAACGTCATCCCATATAAGGTAATACGTTATAACGTTATAACATATAACGTAATACGTTATAACGTTATAACATATAACGTAATACGTCATAACGTCGTCCCATATAACGTAATACTTTCTAACGTCATACCATATAACGTAATACGTTATAACGTCATACCATGTAACGAAATACGTTATAACGTCATCCCGTATAACGTAATACGTTATAACGTCCTACCATATAACGAAATACGTTATAACGTCATCCCATATAACGAAATACGTGATAACGTCATCCCATATAACGTAATACGTTATAACGTCATCCGATATAACGTGATACGTTATAACCTCATACCATATAACGTAATACTTTCTAACGTCATAGAATATAACGTAATACGTTATAACGTCATCCCGTATAACGTAATACGTTATAACGTCCTACCATATAACGAAATACGTTATAACGTCATCCCATATAACGGAATACGTTATAACGTCATCCCATATAACGTAATGCGTTCTAACGTCATCCCATAGAACGTAATACGTTATAACGTCATCCTATATAACGTAATACTTTCTAACGTCATACCATATAACGAAATGCGTTCTAACGTCATCCCATATAACGTAATACGTTATAACGTCATCGAATATAACGTAATACTTTCTAACGTCATCCCATATAACGTAATACGTTATAACGTCATCCCATATAACGTAATACTTTCTAACGTCATACCATGTAACGTAATACGTTATAACGTCATACCATATAACGAAAGACGTTATAACGTCATCCTATATAACGTAATACGTTATAACGTCATCCGATATAACGTGATACGTTATAACCTCATACCATATAACGAAATACGTTATAACGTCATCCCATATAACGGAATACGTTATAAAGTCATACCATATAACGTAATATTTTCTAACGTCATACCATATAACGTAATACGTTATAACGTCATCCCATATTACGTAATACTTTCTAACGTCATACCATATAACGAAATACGTTATAACGCCATCCCATATAACGAAATACGTTCTAACGTCATCCCATATAGCGTAATATGTTATAACGTTATAACATATAACGTAATAAGTTATAACGTCATACCATATAACGTCATACCATATAACGTCATACCATATAACGTAATACGTTATAACGTCATCCCATATAACCTAATACGTTATAACGTCCTACCATATAACGAAATACGTTATAACGTCATCCCACATAACGAAATACGTTATAACGTCATCCCATATAACGTAATGCGTCATAACGTCGTCCCATATAACGAAATACGTTATAACGTCATCCCATATAACGTAATGCGTTCTAACGTCATCCCATATAACGTGATACGTTATAACCTCATACCATATAACGAAATACGTTATAACGTCATCCCATATAACGGAATACGTTATAACGTCATACCATATAACGAAATACGTTATAACGTCATCCCATATAACGAAATACGTTATAACGTCATCCCATATAACGTAATGCGTCATAACGTCGTCCCATATAACGTAATACGTTATAACGTAATACCATATAACGTAATGCGTTCTAACGTCATCCCATATAACGTAATACGTTATAACGTCATCCCATATAACGTAATACTTTCTAACGTCATACCATATAACGTAATACTTTCTAACGTCATACCATATAACGTAATACGTTATAACGTCATACTATATAACGTAATACGTTATAACGTCATACCATATAACGAAATACGTTATAACGTCATACCATATAACGAAATACGTTATAACGTCATCCCATATAACGTAATACGTTATAACGTCATCCCATATAACGTAATACTTTCTAACGTCATACCATATAACGTAATACTTTCTAACGTCATACCATATAACGTAATACGTTATAACGTCATCAGATATAACGTAATACGTTCTAACGTCATCCCATATAAGGTAATACGTTATAACGTTATAACATATAACGTAATACGTTATAACGTTATAACATATAACGTAATACGTCATAACGTCGTCCCATATAACGTAATACTTTCTAACGTCATACCATATAACGTAATACGTTATAACGTCATACCATGTAACGAAATACGTTATAACGTCATCCCGTATAACGTAATACGTTATAACGTCCTACCATATAACGAAATACGTTATAACGTCATCCCATATAACGAAATACGTGATAACGTCATCCCATATAACGTAATACGTTATAACGTCATCCGATATAACGTGATACGTTATAACCTCATACCATATAACGTAATACTTTCTAACGTCATAGAATATAACGTAATACGTTATAACGTCATACCATATAACGAAATACGTTATAACGTCATCCCGTATAACGTAATACGTTATAACGTCCTACCATATAACGAAATACGTTATAACGTCATCCCATATAACGGAATACGTTATAACGTCATCCCATATAACGTAATGCGTTCTAACGTCATCCCATAGAACGTAATACGTTATAACGTCATCCCGTATAACGTAATACGTTATAACGTCCTACCATATAACGAAATACGTTATAACGTCATCCCATATAACGGAATACATTATAACGTCATACCATGTAACGAAATACGTTATAACGTCATCCCAAATAACGTAATACGTTATAACGTCATCCCATATAACGTAATACTTTCTAACGTCATAGAATATAACGTAATACGTTATAACGTCATACCATATAACGAAATACGTTATAACGTCATCCCATATAACGTAATACTTTCTAACGTCATACCATATAACGTAATACGTTATAACGTCATACCATATAACGAAATACGTTATAACGTCATCCCATATAACGTAATGCGTTCTAACGTCATCCCATAGAACGTAATACGTTATAACGTCATCCCATATAACGTAATACGTTATAACGTCATACCATATAAGGAAATACGTTACAACGTCATCCCATATAACGAAATACGTTATAACGTCATCCCACATAACGAAATACGTTATAACGTCATCCCATATAACGTAATGCGTCATAACGTCGTCCCATATAACGAAATACGTTATAACGTCATCCCATATAACGTAATGCGTTCTAACGTCATCCCATATAACGTGATACGTTATAACCTCATACCATATAACGAAATACGTTATAACGTCATCCCATATAACGAAATACGTTCTAACGTCATCCCATATAGCGTAATATGTTATAACGTTATAACATATAACGTAATAAGTTATAACGTCATACCATATAACGTCATACCATATAACGTAATACGTTATAACGTCATCCCATATAACGTAATACGTTATAACGTCCTACCATATAACGAAATACGTTATAACGTCATCCCACATAACGAAATACGTTATAACGTCATCCCATATAACGTAATGCGTCATAACGTCGTCCCATATAACGAAATACGTTATAACGTCATCCCATATAACGTAATGCGTTCTAACGTCATCCCATATAACGTGATACGTTATAACCTCATACCATATAACGAAATACGTTATAACGTCATCCCATATAACGGAATACGTTATAACGTCATACCATATAACGAAATACGTTATAACGTCATCCCATATAACGAAATACGTTATAACGTCATCCCATATAACGTAATGCGTCATAACGTCGTCCCATATAACGTAATACGTTATAACGTAATACCATATAACGTAATGCGTTCTAACGTCATCCCATATAACGTAATACGTTATAACGTCATCAGATATAACGTAATACGTTCTAACGTCATCCCATATAAGGTAATGCGTTATAACGTTATAACATATAACGTAATACGTTATAACGTTATAACATATAACGTAATACGTTATAACGTTATAACATATAACGTAATACGTCATAACGTCGTCCCATATAACGTAATACTTTCTAACGTCATACCATATAACGTAATACGTTATAACGTCATACCATGTAACGAAATACGTTATAACGTCATCCCGTATAACGTAATACGTTATAACGTCCTACCATATAACGAAATACGTTATAACGTCATCCCATATAACGAAATACGTGATAACGTCATCCCATATAACGTAATACGTTATAAAGTCATCCGATATAACGTGATACGTTATAACCTCATACCATATAACGTAATACTTTCTAACGTCATAGAATATAACGTAATACGTTATAACGTCATACCATATAACGAAATACGTTATAACGTCATGCCGTATAACGTAATACGTTATAACGTCATCCCATATAACGGAATACGTTATAACGTCATACCATAGAACGTAATACGTTATAACGTCATCCCATATAACGTAATACGTTATAACGTCATACCATATAAGGAAATACGTTACAACGTCATCCCATATAACGAAATACGTTATAACGTCATCCCATATTACGTAATGCGTCATAACGTCGTCCCATATAACGTAATACGTTATAACGTCATCCCATATAACGGAATACGTTATAACGTCATCCCATATAACGTAATGCGTTCTAACGTCATCCCATAGAACGTAATACGTTATAACGTCATCCTATATAACGTAATACTTTCTAACGTCATACCATATAACGAAATGCGTTCTAACGTCATCCCATATAACGTAATACGTTATAACGTCATCGAATATAACGTAATACTTTCTAACGTCATCCCATATAACGTAATACGTTATAACGTCATCCCATATAACGTAATACTTTCTAACGTCATACCATATAACGTAATACGTTATAACGTCATACCATATAACGAAAGACGTTATAACGTCATCCCATATAACGTAATACGTTATAACGTCATCCGATATAACGTGATACGTTATAACCTCATACCATATAACGAAATACGTTATAACGTCATCCCATATAACGGAATACGTTATAAAGTCATACCATATAACGTAATACTTTCTAACGTCATACCATATAACGTAATACGTTATAACGTCATCCCATATTACGTAATACTTTCTAACGTCATACCATATAACGAAATACGTTATAACGCCATCCCATATAACGAAATACGTTCTAACGTCATCCCATATAGCGTAATATGTTATAACGTTATAACATATAACGTAATAAGTTATAACGTCATACCATATAACGTCATACCATATAACGTCATACCATATAACGTAATACGTTATAACGTCATCCCATATAACCTAATACGTTATAACGTCCTACCATATAACGAAATACGTTATAACGTCATCCCACATAACGAAATACGTTATAACGTCATCCCATATAACGTAATGCGTCATAACGTCGTCCCATATAACGAAATACGTTATAACGTCATCCCATATAACGTAATGCGTTCTAACGTCATCCCATATAACGTAATACTTTCTAACGTCATACCATATAACGTAATACTTTCTAACGTCATACCATATAACGTAATACGTTATAACGTCATACTATATAACGTAATACGTTATAACGTCATAGCATATAACGAAATACGTTATAACGTCATACCATATAACGAAATACGTTATAACGTCATCCCATATAACGTAATACGTTATAACGTCATCCCATATAACGTAATACTTTCTAACGTCATACCATATAACGTAATACTTTCTAACGTCATACCATATAACGTAATACGTTATAACGTCATCAGATATAACGTAATACGTTCTAACGTCATCCCATATAAGGTAATACGTTATAACGTTATAACATATAACGTAATACGTTATAACGTTATAACATATAACGTAATACGTCATAACGTCGTCCCATATAACGTAATACTTTCTAACGTCATACCATATAACGTAATACGTTATAACGTCATACCATGTAACGAAATACGTTATAACGTCATCCCGTATAACGTAATACGTTATAACGTCCTACCATATAACGAAATACGTTATAACGTCATCCCATATAACGAAATACGTGATAACGTCATCCCATATAACGTAATACGTTATAACGTCATCCGATATAACGTGATACGTTATAACCTCATACCATATAACGTAATACTTTCTAACGTCATAGAATATAACGTAATACGTTATAACGTCATACCATATAACGAAATACGTTATAACGTCATCCCGTATAACGTAATACGTTATAACGTCCTACCATATAACGAAATACGTTATAACGTCATCCCATATAACGGAATACGTTATAACGTCATCCCATATAACGTAATGCGTTCTAACGTCATCCCATAGAACGTAATACGTTATAACGTCATCCCGTATAACGTAATACGTTATAACGTCCTACCATATAACGAAATACGTTATAACGTCATCCCATATAACGGAATACATTATAACGTCATACCATGTAACGAAATACGTTATAACGTCATCCCAAATAACGTAATACGTTATAACGTCATCCCATATAACGTAATACTTTCTAACGTCATAGAATATAACGTAATACGTTATAACGTCATACCATATAACGAAATACGTTATAACGTCATCCCATATAACGTAATACTTTCTAACGTCATACCATATAACGTAATACGTTATAACGTCATACCATATAACGAAATACGTTATAACGTCATCCCATATAACGTAATGCGTTCTAACGTCATCCCATAGAACGTAATACGTTATAACGTCATCCCATATAACGTAATACGTTATAACGTAATACCATATAAGGAAATACGTTACAACGTCATCCCATATAACGAAATACGTTATAACGTCATCCCATATAACGTAATGCGTCATAACGTCGTCCCATATAACGTAATACGTTATAACGTCATACCATATAACGTAATGCGTTCTAACGTCATCCCATATAACGTAATACGTTATAACGTCATCCCATATAACGTAATACTTTCTAACGTCATACCATATAACGGAATACGTTATATCTTCATCCGATATAAGGTAATACGTTATAACGTTATAACATATAACGTAATACGTTATAACGTTATAACATATAACGTAATACGTTATAACGTTATAACATATAACGTAATACGTCATAACGTCGTCCCATATAACGTTATACTTTCTAACGTCATACCATATAACGTAATACGTTATAACGTCATACCATGTAACGAAATACGTTATAACGTCATCCCGTATAGCGTAATACGTTATAACGTCCTACCATATAACGAAATACGTTATAACGTCATCCCATATAACGAAATACGTGATAACGTCATCCCATATAACGTAATACGTTATAAAGTCATACCATGTAACGAAATACGTTATAACGTCATCCCATATAACGTAATACTTTCTAACGTCATACCATATAACCTAATACGTTATAACGTCATACTATATAACGAAAGACGTTATAACGTCATCCCATATAACGTAATACTTTCTAACGTCATACCATATAACGAAATGCGTTCTAACGCCATCCCATATAACGTAATACGTTATAACGTCATCCCATATAACGTAATACTTTCTAACGTCATACCATATAACGTAATACGTTATAACGTCATCCCATGCAACGAAATACGTTATAACGTCATACCATATAACGAAATACGTTATAATGTCATGCCATATAACGTAATACGTTATAACGTCATCCCATATAACGTAATACGTTATAACGTCATACCATATAACGAAATACGTTATAACGTCATCCCATATAACGTAATGCTTTCTAACGTCATACCATATAACGTAATACGTTATAACGTCATACCATATAACGAAATACGTTATAACGTCATACCATATAACGTAATACTTTCTAACGTCATACCATATAACGTAATACGTTATAACGTCCTACCATATAACGAAATACGTTATAACGTCATCCCATATAACGAAATACGTTATAACGACATCCCATATAACGTAATACGCTATAACGTCATCCCATATAACGGAATACGTTATAACGTCATCCCATGCAACGAAATACGTTATAACGTCATCCCATATAACGTAATGCGTCATAACGTCGTCCCATATAACGTAATACGTTATAACGTCATACCATATAACGTAATGCGTTCTAACGTCATCCCATATAACGTAATACGTTATAACGTCATCCCATATAACGTAATACTTTCTAACGTCATACCATATAACGTAATACGTTATAGCGTCATACCATATAACGAAATACGTTATAACGTCATCCCATATAACGTAATACGTTATAACGTCATCCGATATAACGTGATACGTTATAACCTCATACCATATAACGAAATACGTTATAACGTCATCCCATATAACGGAATACGTTATAAAGTCATACCATATAACGTAATACTTTCTAACGTCATACCATATAACGTAATACGTTATAACGTCATCCCATATTACGTAATACTTTCTAACGTCATACCATATAACGTAATACGTTATAACGTCATACCATATAACGAAATACGTTCTAACGTCATCCCATATAGCGTAATATGTTATAACGTTATAACATATAACGTAATAAGTTATAACGTCATACCATATAACGTCATACCATATAACGTAATACGTTATAACGTCATCCCATATAACGTAATACGTTATAACGTCCTACCATATAACGAAATACGTTATAACGTCATCCCACATAACGAAATACGTTATAACGTCATCCCATATAACGTAATGCGTCATAACGTCGTCCCATATAACGAAATACGTTATAACGTCATCCCATATAACGTAATGCGTTCTAACGTCATCCCATATAACGTGATACGTTATAACCTCATACCATATAACGAAATACGTTATAACGTCATCCCATATAACGGAATACGTTATAACGTCATACCATATAACGAAATACGTTATAACGTCATCCCATATAACGAAATACGTTATAACGTCATCCCATATAACGTAATGCGTCATAACGTCGTCCCATATAACGTAATACGTTATAACGTAATACCATATAACGTAATGCGTTCTAACGTCATCCCATATAACGTAATACGTTATAACGTCATCAGATATAACGTAATACGTTCTAACGTCATCCCATATAAGGTAATACGTTATAACGTTATAACATATAACGTAATACGTTATAACGTTATAACATATAACGTAATACGTCATAACGTCGTCCCATATAACGTAATACTTTCTAACGTCATACCATATAACGTAATACGTTATAACGTCATACCATGTAACGAAATACGTTATAACGTCATCCCGTATAACGTAATACGTTATAACGTCCTACCATATAACGAAATACGTTATAACGTCATCCCATATAACGAAATACGTGATAACGTCATCCCATATAACGTAATACGTTATAAAGTCATCCGATATAACGTGATACGTTATAACCTCATACCATATAACGTAATACTTTCTAACGTCATAGAATATAACGTAATACGTTATAACGTCATACCATATAACGAAATACGTTATAACGTCATGCCGTATAACGTAATACGTTATAACGTCATCCCATATAACGGAATACGTTATAACGTCATCCCATGCAACGCAATACGTTATAACGTCATCCCATATAACGTGATACGTTATAACCTCATACCATATAACGAAATACGTTATAACGCCATCCCATATAACGGAATACGTTACAACGTCATACCATATAACGAAATACGTTACAACGTCATACCATGTAACGAAATACGTTATAACGTCATCCCGTATAACGTAATACTATCTAACGTCAAACCATATAACGTAATACGTTATAACGTCATCCCATATAACGAAATACGTTATAACGTCATCCCATATAACGTAATACGCTATAACGTCATCCCATATAACGGAATACGTTATAACGTCATCCCATATAACGTAATACGTTATAACGTCATACCATATAAGGAAATACGTTACAACGTCATCCCATATAACGAAATACGTTATAACGTCATCCCATATAACGTAATGCGTCATAACGTCGTCCCATATAACGTAATACGTTATAACGTCATACCATATAACGTAATGCGTTCTAACGTCATCCCATATAACGTAATACGTTATAACGTCATCCCATATAGCGTAATACTTTCTAACGTCATACCATATAACGGAATACGTTATAACTTCATCCGATATAAGGTAATACGTTATAACGTTATAACATATAACGTAATACGTTATAACGTTATAACATATAACGTAATACGTCATAACGTCGTCCCATATAACGTTATACTTTCTAACGTCATACCATATAACGTAATACGTTATAACGTCATACCATGTAACGAAATACGTTATAACGTCATCCCGTATAGCGTAATACGTTATAACGTCCTACCATATAACGAAATACGTTATAACGTCATCCCATATAACGAAATACGTGATAACGTCATCCCATATAACGTAATACGTTATAAAGTCATACCATGTAACGAAATACGTTATAACGTCATCCCATATAACGTAATACTTTCTAACGTCATACCATATAACCTAATACGTTATAACGTCATACTATATAACGAAAGACGTTATAACGTCATCCCATATAACGTAATACTTTCTAACGTCATACCATATAACGTAATACGTTATAACGTCCTACCATATAACGAAATACGTTATAACGTCATCCCATATAACGAAATACGTTATAACGGCATCTCATATAACGTAATACGCTATAACGTCATCCCATATAACGGAATACGTTATAACGTCATCCCATGCAACGAAATACGTTATAACGTCATCCCATATAACGTAATACGTTATAACGTCATCCCATATAACGTAATACGTTCTAACGTCATCCCATATAAGGTAATACGTTATAACGTTATAACATATAACGTAATACGTTATAACGTCATCCCATATAACGAAATACGTTATAACGTCATCCCATATAACGCAATACGTTATAACGTCATCCCATATAACGTAATACGCTATAACGTCATCCCAAATAACGGAATACGTTATAACGTCATCCCATGCAACGAAATACGTTAGAACGTCATTCCATATAACGTAATACGCTATAACGTCATCCCATATAACGTAATACGTTCTAACGTCATCCCATATAAGGTAATACGTTATAACGTTATAACATATAACGTAATACGTTATAACGTCATCCCGTATAACGAAATACGTTACAACGTCATCCCATATAACGAAATACGTTATAACGTCATCCCATATAACGTAATGCGTCATAACGTCGTCCCATATAACGTAATACGTTATAACGTCATACCATATAACGTAATGCGTTCTAACGTCATCCCATATAAGGTAATACGTTATAACGTCATCCCATATAACGTAATACTTACTAACGTCATACCATATAACGTAATACGTTATAACGTCATCCCATATAACGGAATACGTTATAACGTCATCCCATATAACGTAATACTTTCTAACGTCATACCATATAACGTAATACGTTATAACGTCATACTATATAACGAAAGACGTTATAACGTCATCCCATATAACGTAATACTTTCTAACGTCATACCATATAACGAAATGCGTTCTAACGTCATCCCATATAACGTAATACGTTATAACGTCATCCCATATAACGTAATACTTTCTAACGTCATACCATATAACGGAATACGTTATAACTTCATCCGATATAAGGTAATACGTTATAACGTTATAACATATAACGTAATACGTTATAACGTTATAACATATAACGTAATACGTCATAACGTCGTCCCATATAACGTTATACTTTCTAACGTCATACCATATAACGTAATACGTTATAACGTCATACCATGTAACGAAATACGTTATAACGTCATCCCGTATAGCGTAATACGTTATAACGTCCTACCATATAACGAAATACGTTATAACGTCATCCCATATAACGAAATACGTGATAACGTCATCCCATATAACGTAATACGTTATAAAGTCATACCATGTAACGAAATACGTTATAACGTCATCCCATATAACGTAATACTTTCTAACGTCATACCATATAACCTAATACGTTATAACGTCATACTATATAACGAAAGACGTTATAACGTCATCCCATATAACGTAATACTTTCTAACGTCATACCATATAACGTAATACGTTATAACGTCCTACCATATAACGAAATACGTTATAACGTCATCCCATATAACGAAATACGTTATAACGGCATCTCATATAACGTAATACTCTATAACGTCATCCCATATAACGGAATACGTTATAACGTCATCCCATGCAACGAAATACGTTATAACGTCATCCCATATAACGTAATACGTTATAACGTCATCCCATATAACGTAATACGTTCTAACGTCATCCCATATAAGGTAATACGTTATAACGTTATAACATATAACGTAATACGTTATAACGTCATCCCATATAACGAAATACGTTATAACGTCATCCCATATAACGCAATACGTTATAACGTCATCCCATATAACGTAATACGCTATAACGTCATCCCAAATAACGGAATACGTTATAACGTCATCCCATGCAACGAAATACGTTAGAACGTCATTCCATATAACGTAATACGCTATAACGTCATCCCATATAACGTAATACGTTCTAACGTCATCCCATATAAGGTAATACGTTATAACGTTATAACATATAACGTAATACGTTATAACGTCATCCCGTATAACGAAATACGTTACAACGTCATCCCATATAACGAAATACGTTATAACGTCATCCCATATAACGTAATGCGTCATAACGTCGTCCCATATAACGTAATACGTTATAACGTCATACCATATAACGTAATGCGTTCTAACGTCATCCCATATAAGGTAATACGTTATAACGTCATCCCATATAACGTAATACTTACTAACGTCATACCATATAACGTAATACGTTATAACGTCATCCCATATAACGGAATACGTTATAACGTCATCGCATATAACGTAATACTTTCTAACGTCATACCATATAACGTAATACGTTATAACGTCATACTATATAACGAAAGACGTTATAACGTCATCCCATATAACGTAATACTTTCTAACGTCATACCATATAACGAAATGCGTTCTAACGTCATCCCATATAACGTAATACGTTATAACGTCATCCCATATAACGTAATACTTTCTAACGTCATACCATATAACGTAATACGTTATAACGTCATGCCATATAACGAAATACGTTATAACGTCATCCCATATAACGTAATGCGTTCTAACGTCATCCCATAGAACGTAATACGTTATAACGTCATCCCATATAACGTAATACGTTATAACGTCAAACCATATAACGAAATACGTTACAACGTCATCCCATATAACGAAATACGTTATAACGTCATCCCATATAACGTAATGCGTTCTAACGTCATCCCATATAACAATATAAGTTATAACGTCATCCCATGCAACGAAATACGTTATAACTTCATACCATATAACGAAATACGTTATAACGTCATGCCATTGAACGTAATACGTTATAACGTCATCCTATATAACGTAATACTTTCTAACGTCATACCATATAACGAAATGCGTTCTAACGTCATCCCATATAACGTAATACGTTATAACGTCATCCCATATAACGTAATACTTTCTAACGTCATACCATATAACGTAATACGTTATAACGTCCTACCATATAACGAAATACGTTATAACGTCATCGCATATAACGAAATACGTTATAACGGCATCCCATATAACGTAATACGCTATAACGTCATCCCATATAACGTAATACGTTCTAACGTCATCCCATATAAGGTAATACGTTATAACGTTATAACATATAACGTAATACGTTGTAACGTCATCCCATATAACGAAATACGTTATAACGTCATCCCATATAACGTAATACGCTATAACGTCATCCCATATAACGTAATACGTTCTAACGTCATCCCATATAAGGTAATACGTTATAACGTTATAACATATAACGTAATACGTTATAACGTCATCCCATATAACGAAATACGTTATAACGTCATCCCATATAACGTAATACTTTCTAACGTCATACCATATAACGCAATACGTTATAACGTCATACCATATAACGAAATACGTTATAACGTCATCCCATATAACGTAATACTTTCTATCGTCATACCATATAACGTAATACGTTATAACGTCATGCCATATAACGAAATACGTTATAACGCCATACCATATAACGAAATAGTTTCTAACGTCAACCCATATAACGTAATACTTTCTAACGTCATACCATATAACGTAATACGTTATAACGTCATACCATATAACGTAATACGTTATAACGTCATACCATATAACGAAATACGTTATAACGTCATCCCATATAACGTAATACTTTCTATCGTCATACCATATAACGTAATACGTTATAACGTCATCCCATGCAACGAAATACGTTATAACGTCATCCCATATAACGTAATACGTTATAACGTCATCCCATATAACGCAATACGTTATAACGTCATCCCATATAACGTAATACGCTATAACGTCATCCCATATAACGGAATACGTTATAACGTCATCCCATGCAACGAAATACGTTATAACGTCATCCCATATAACGTAATACGTTATAACGTCATCCCATATAACGTAATACTTTCTAACGTCATCCCATATAACGTAATACGTTATAACGTTATAACATATAACGTAATACGTCATAACGTCGTCCCATATAACGTAATACTTTCTAACGTCATACCATATAACGTAATACGTTATAACGTCATCCCATATAAGGTAATACGTTATAACGTTATAACATATATCGTAATACGTTATAACGTCATCCCATATAACGAAATACGTTATAACGTCATCCCATATAACGCAATACGTTATAACGTCATCCCATATAACGTAATGCGTTCAAACGCCATCCCATATAACGTACTACGTTATAACGGCATATCATATAACGAAATACGTTATAACGTCATCCCATATAACGTAATACGTTATAACGTCATCCCATATAACGTAATACTTTCTAACGTCATCCCATATAACGTAATACGTTATTACGTTATAACATATAACGTAATACGTTATAACGTTATAACATATAACGTAATACGTCATAACGTCGTCCCATATAACGTAATACTTTCTAACGTCATACCATATAACGTAATACGTTACTACGTCATACCATGTAACGAAATACGTTATAACGTCATCCCGTATAACGTAATACTATCTAACGTCAAACCATATAACGTAATACGTTATAACGTTATCCCATATAACGAAATACGTTATAACGTCATCCCATATAACGTAATACGCTATAACGTCATCCCATATAACGGA
Organism: Bombus huntii; assembly: GCF_024542735.1. Classification (NCBI taxonomy): domain Eukaryota; kingdom Metazoa; phylum Arthropoda; class Insecta; order Hymenoptera; family Apidae; genus Bombus; species Bombus huntii. The sequence goes on from NC_066244.1 coordinate 715,865, forward strand.
ATACGTTATAACGTCATCCCATGCAACGCAATACGTTATAACGTCATCCCATATAACGTGATACGTTATAACCTCATACCATATAACGAAATACGTTATAACGCCATCCCATATAACGGAATACGTTACAACGTCATACCATATAACGAAATACGTTATAACGTCATCCCATATAACGTAATACTTTCTAACGTCATACCATATAACGTAATACGTTATAACGTCATCCCATATAACGTAATACTTTCTAACGTCATCCCATATAACGTAATACGTTATTACGTTATAACATATAACGTAATACGTTATAACGTTATAACATATAACGTAATACGTTATAACGTCATCCCATATAACGTAATACTTTCTAACGTCATAGAATATAACGTAATACGTTATAACGTCATACCATATAACGAAATACGTTATAACGTCATCCCATATAACGTAATACTTTCTAACGTCATACCATATAACGAAAGACGTTATAACGTCATCCCATATAACGAAATACGTTATAACGTCATCCCATATAACGTAATACGTTATAACGTCATCCCATATAACGTAATACTTTCTAACGTCATCCCATATAACGTAATACGTTATAACGTTATAACATATAACGTAATACGTTATAACGTTATAACATATAACGTAATACGTCATAACGTCGTCCCATATAACGTAATACTTTCTAACGTCATACCATATAACGTAATACGTTATAACGTCACACCATGTAACGAAATACGTTATAACGTCATCCCGTATAACGTAATACTATCTAACGTCAAACCATATAACGTAATACGATATAACGTCATCCCATATAACGTAATACTTTCTAACGTCATACCATATAACGTAATACGTTATAACGTCATCCCATATAACGAAATACGTGATAATGTCATCCCATATAACGTAATACGTTATAACGTCATCCGATATAACGTGATACGTTATAACCTCATACCATATAACGAAATACGTCATAACGTCATCCCATATAACGGAATACATTATAACGTCATACCATGTAACGAAATACGTTATAACGTCATCCCATATAACGTAATACGTTATAACGTCATCCCATATAACGTAATACTTTCTAACGTCATAGAATATAACGTAATACGTTATAACGTCATACCATATAACGAAATACGTTATAACGTCATCCCATATAACGTAATACTTTCTAACGTCATACCATATAACGTAATACGTTATAACGTCATACCATATAACGAAATACGTTATAACGACATCCCATATAACGTAATATGTTATAACGTTATAACATATAACGTAATAAGTTATAACGTCATACCATATAACGTAATACGTTATAACGTCATCCCATATAACGTAATACGTTATAACGTCCTACCATATAACGAAATACGTTATAACGTCATCCCATATAACGAAATACGTTATAACGTCATCCCATATAACGAAATACGTTATAACGTCATCCCATATAACGTAATGCGTCATAACGTCGTCCCATATAACGTAATACGTTATAACGTCATACCATATAACGTAATGCGTTCTAACGTCATCCCATATAACGTAATACGTTATAACGTCATCCCATATAACGTAATACTTTCTAACGTCATAGCATATAACGTAATACGTTATAACGTCATCCCATATAACGGAATACGTTATAACGTCATCCGATATAAGGTAATACGTTATAACGTTATAACATATAACGTAATACGTTATAACGTTATAACATATAACGTAATACGTCATAACGTCGTCCCATATAACGTTATAATTTCTAAAGTCATACCATATAACGTAATACGTTATAACGTCATCCCATATAACGTAATACTTTCTAACGTCATACCATATAACGTAATACGTTATAACGTCATACCATATAACGAAATACGTTATAACGTCATCCCATATAACGAAATACGTTATAACGACATCCCATGTAACGTAATACGCTATAACGTCATCCCATATAACGGAATACGTTATAACGTCATCCCCTGCAACGAAATACGTTATAACGTCATCCCATATAACGTAATACGTTATAACGTCATCCCATATAACGTAATACGTTCTAACGTCATCCCATATAAGTAATACGTTATAACGTTATAACATATAACGTAATACGTTATAACGTCATCCCATATAACGTAATGCGTCATAAAGTCGTCCCATATAACGTAATACGTTATAACGTCATACCATATAACGTAATGCGTTCTAACGTCATCCCATATAACGTAATACGTTATAACGGCATCCCATATAACGTAGTACTTTCTAACGTCATACCATATAACGTAATACGTTATAACGTCATACCATATAACGAAATACGTTATAACGCCATCCCATATAACGGAATACGTTACAACGTCATACCATAATACGAAATACGTTATAACGTCATCCAATATAACGTAATGCGTCATAACATCGTCCCATATAACGTAATACGTTATAACGTCATACCATATAACGTAATGCGTTCTAACGTCATCGCATATAACGTAATACGTTATAACGTCATCCCATATAATGGAATACGTTATAACGTCATCCCATGCAACGCAATACGTTATAACGTCATCCCATATAACGTGATACGTTATAACCTCATACCATATAACGAAATACGTTATAACGCCATCCCATATAACGGAATACGTTACAACGTCATACCATATAACGAAATACGTTATAACGTCATCCCATATAACGTAATGCGTCATAACGTCGTCCCATATAACGTAATACGTTATAACGTCATACCATATAACGTAATGCGTTCTAACGTCATCCCATATAACGTAATACTTTCTAACGTCATACCATATAACGTAATACGTTACAACGTCATACCATGTAACGAAATACGTTATAACGTCATCCCGTATAACGTAATACTATCTAACGTCAAACCATATAACGTAATACGTTATAACGTCATCCCATATAACGAAATACGTTATAACGTCATCCCATATAACGTAATACGCTATAACGTCATCCCATATAACGGAATACGTTATAACGTCATCCCATGCAACGCAATACGTTATAACGTCATCCCATATAACGTGATACGTTATAACCTCATACCATATAACGAAATACGTTATAACGCCATCCCATATAACGGAATACGTTACAACGTCATACCATATAACGAAATACGTTATAACGTCATCCCATATAACGTAATGCGTCATAACGTCGTCCCATATAACGTAATACGTTATAACGTCATACCATATAACGTAATGCGTTCTAACGTCATCCCATATAACGTAATACGTTATAACGGCATCCCATATAACGTAATACTTTCTATCGTCATACCATATAACGTAATACGTTATAACGTCATACCATATAACGAAATACGTTATAACGTCACCCCATATAACGTAATACTTTCTATCGTCATACCATATAACGTAATACGTTATAACGTCATACCATATAACGAAATACGTTATAACGTCATCCCATATAACGTGATACGTTATAACCTCATACCATATAACGAAATACGTTATAACGCCATCCCATATAACGGAATACGTTATAACGACATCCCATATAACGTAATATGTTATAACGTTATAACATATAACGTAATAAGTTATAACGTCATACCATATAACGTAATACGTTATAACGTCATCCCATATAACGTAATACGTTATAACGTCCTACCATATAACGAAATACGTTATAACGTCATCCCATATAACGAAATACGTTATAACGTCATTCCATATAACGAAATACGTTATAACGTCATCCCATATAACGTAATGCGTTCTAACGTCATCCCATAGAACGTAATACGTTATAACGTCATCACATATAACGTAATACGTTATAACGTCATACCATATAACGAAATACGTTACAACGTCATCCCATATAACGAAATACGTTATAACGTCATCCCATACAACGTAATGCGTCATACCGTCGTCCCATATAACGTAATGCGTTATAACGTCATACCATATAACGTAATGCGTTCTAACGTCATCCCATATAACGTAATACGTTATAACGTCATCCCATATAACGTAATACTTTCTAACGTCATAGCATATAACGTAATACGTTATAACGTCATCCCATATAACGGAATACGTTATAACGTCATCCGATATAAGGTAATACGTTATAACGTTATAACATATAACGTAATACGTTATAACGTTATAACATATAACGTAATACGTCATAACGTCGTCCCATATAACGTTATAATTTCTAACGTCATACCATATAACGTAATACGTTATAACGTCATCCCATATAACGTAATACTTTCTAACGTCATACCATATAACGTAATACGTTATAACGTCATACCATATAACGAAATACGTTATAACGTCATCCCATATAACGAAATACGTTATAACGACATCCCATGTAACGTAATACGCTATAACGTCATCCCATATAACGGAATACGTTATAACGTCATCCCCTGCAACGAAATACGTTATAACGTCATCCCATATAACGTAATACGTTATAACGTCATCCCATATAACGTAATACGTTCTAACGTCATCCCATATAAGGTAATACGTTATAACGTTATAACATATAACGTAATACGTTATAACGTCATACCATATAACGTAATGCGTTCTAACGTCATCCCATATAACGTAATACGTTATAACGGCATACCATATAACGAAATACGTTATAACGTCATCCCATATAACGAAATACGTTATAACGACATCCCATATAACGTAATACGCTATAACGTCATCCCATATAACGGAATACGTTATAACGTCATCCCATGCAACGAAATACGTTATAACGTCATCCCATATAACGTAATACGTTATAACGTCATCCCATATAACGTAATACGTTCTAACGTCATCCCATATAAGGTAATACGTTATAACGTTATAACATATAACGTAATACGTTATAACGTCATCCCATATAACGAAATACGTTATAACGTCATCCCATATAACGCAATACGTTATAACGTCATCCCATATAACGAAATACGTTATAACGTCATCCCATATAACGAAATACGTTATAACGTCATCCCATATAACGTAATACGTTATAACGTCATCCCATATAACGTAATACTTTCTAACGTCATCCCATATAACGTAATACGTTATAACGTTATAACATATAACGTAATACGTTATAACGTTATAACATATAACGTAATACGTCATAACGTCGTCCCATATAACGTAATACTTTCTAACGTCATACCACATAACGTAATACGTTATAACGTCATCCCATATACCGAAATACGTTATAACGTCATCCCATATAACGTAATACGCTATAACGTCATCCCATATAACGGAATACGTTATAACGTCATCCCATGCAACGAAATACGTTATAACGTCATCCCATATAACGTAATACGCTATAACGTCATCCCATATAACGTAATACGTTCTAACGTCATCCCATATAAGGTAATACGTTATAACGTTATAACATATAACGTAATACGTTATAACGTCATCCCATATAACGAAATACGTTATAACGTCATCCCATATAACGTAATACTTTCTAACGTCATACCATATAACGTAATACGTTATAACGTCATCCCATGTAACGAAATACGTGATAACGTCATCCCATATAACGTAATACGTTATAACGTCATCCGATATAACGTGATACGTTATAACCTCATACCATATAACGAAATACGTTATAACGTAATCCCATATAACGGAATACATTATAACGTCATACCATGTAACGAAATACGTTATAACGTCATCCCATATAACGTAATACGTTATAACGTCATCCCATATAACGTAATACTTTCTAACGTCATAGAATATAACGTAATACGTTATAACGTCCTACCATATAACGAAATACGTTATAACGTCATCCCATATAACGAAATACGTTATAACGTCATCCCATATAACGAAATACGTTATAACGTCATCCCATATAACGTAATGCGTTCTAACGTCATCCCATATAACGTAATACGTTATAACGTCATCCCATATAACGTAATACGTTATAACGTCATACCATATAACGAAATACGTTACAACGTCATCCCATATAACGAAATACGTTATAACGTCATCCCATATAACGTAATGAGTCATAACGTCGTCCCATATAACGTAATACGTTATAACGTCATACCATATAACGTAATGCGTTCTAACGTCATCCCATATAACGTAATGCGTTCTAACGTCATCCCATAGAACGTAATACGTTATAACGTCATCCCATATAACGTAATACGTTATAACGTCATACCATACAACGAAATACGTTACAACGTCATCCCATATAACGAAATACGTTATAACGTCATCCCATATAACGTAATGCGTCATAACGTCGTCCCATATAACGTAATACGTTATAACGTCATACCATATAACGTAATGCGTTCTAACGTCATCCCATATAACGGAATACGTTATAACGTCATCCCATGCAACGAAATACGTTATAACGTCATCCCATATAACGTAATACGTTATAACGTCATCCCATATAACGTAATACGTTCTAACGTCATCCCATATAAGGTAATACGTTATAACGTTATAACATATAACGTAATACGTTATAACGTCATCCCATATAACGAAATACGTTATAACGTCATCCCATATAACGCAATACGTTATAACGTCATCCCATATAACGAAATACGTTATAACGTCATCCCATATAACGAAATACGTTATAACGTCATCCCATATAACGTAATACGTTATAACGTCATCCCATATAACGTAATACTTTCTAACGTCATCCCATATAACGTAATACGTTATAACGTTATAACATATAACGTAATACGTTATAACGTTATATCATATAACGTAATACGTCATAACGTCGTCCCATATAACGTAATACTTTCTAACGTCATACCATATAACGTAATACGTTATAACGTCATACCATGTAACGAAATACGTTATAACGTCATCCCGTACAACGTAATACTATCTAACGTCAAACCACATAACGTAATACGTTATAACGTCATCCCATATACCGAAATACGTTATAACGTCATCCCATATAACGTAATACGCTATAACGTCATCCCATATAACGGAATACGCTATAACGTCATCCCATGCAACGAAATACGTTATAACGTCATCCCATATAACGTAATACGCTATAACGTCATCCCATATAACGTAATACGTTCTAACGTCATCCCATATAAGGTAATACGTTATAACGATATAACATATAACGTAATACGTTATAACGTCATCCCATATAACGAAATACGTTATAACGTCATCCCATATAACGTAATACGCTATAACGTCATCCCATATAACGTAATTCGTTCTAACGTCATCCCATATAAGGTAATACGTTATAACGTCATACCATACAACGAAATACGTTACAACGTCATCCCATATAACGAAATACGTTATAACGTCATCCCATATAACGTAATACTTTCTAACGTCATACGATATAACGTAATACGTTATAACGTCATACCATATAACGAAATACGTTATAACGTCATCCCATATAACGTAATACTTTCTATCGTCATACCATATAACGTAATACGTTATAACGTCATACCATATAACGAAATACGTTATAACGTCATACCATATAACGAAATAGTTTCTAACGTCATCCCATATAACGTAATACGTTATAACGTCATCCGATATAACGTGATACGTTATAACCTCATACCATATAACGAAATACGTTATAACGTCATCCCATATAACGGAATACATTATAACGTCATACCATGTAACGAAATACGTTATAACGTCATCCCATATAACGTAATACGTTATAACGTCATACCAGACAACGAAATACGTTACAACGTCATCCCATATAACGAAATACGTTATAACGTCATCACATATAACGTAATGCGTCATAACGTCGTCCCATATAACGTAATACGTTATAACGTCATACCATATAACGTAATGCGTTCTAACGTCATCCCATATAACAATATACGTTATAACGTCATCCCATGCAACGAAATACGTTATAACGTCATAGCATATAACGAAATACGTTATAACGTCATGCCATATAACGTAATACGTTATAACGTCATCCTATATAACGTAATACTTTCTAACGTCATACCATACAACGAAATGCGTTCTAACGTCATCCCATATAACGTAATACGTTATAACGTCCTACCATATAACGAAATACGTTATAACGTCATCCCATATAACGAAATACGTTATAACGACATCCCATATAACGTAATACGCTATAACTTCATCCCATATAACGGAATACGTTATAACGTCATCCCATGCAACGAAATACGTTATAACGTCATCCCATATAACGTAATACGTTATAACGTCATCCCATATAACGTAATACGTTCTAACGTCATCCCATATAAGGTAATACGTTATAACGTTATAACATATAACGTAATACGTTATAACGTCATCCCATATAACGAAATACGTTATAACGTCATCCCATATAACGCAATACGTTATAACGTCATCCCATATAACGAAATACGTTATAACGTCATCCCATATAACGAAATACGTTATAACGTCATCCCATATAACGTAATACGTTATAACGTCATCCCATATAACGTAATACTTTCTAACGTCATCCCATATAACGTAATACGTTATAACGTTATAACGTTATATCATATAACGTAATACGTCATAACGTCGTCCCATATAACGTAATACTTTCTAACGTCATACCATATAACGTAATACGTTATAACGTCATACCATGTAACGAAATACGTTATAACGTCATCCCGTACAACGTAATACTATCTAACGTCAAACCACATAACGTAATACGTTATAACGTCATCCCATATACCGAAATACGTTATAACGTCATCCCATATAACGTAATACGCTATAACGTCATCCCATATAACGGAATACGCTATAACGTCAACCCATGCAACGAAATACGTTATAACGTCATCCCATATAAAGTAATACGCTATAACGTCATCCCATATAACGTAATACGTTCTAACGTCATCCCATATAAGGTAATACGTTATAACGTTATAACATATAACGTAATACGTTATAACGTCATCCCATATAACGAAATACGTTATAACGTCATCCCATATAACGTAATACGCTATAACGTCATCCCATATAACGTAATTCGTTCTAACGTCATCCCATATAAGGTAATACGTTATAACGTTATAACATATAACGTAATACGTTATAACGTCATCCCATATAACGAAATACGTTATAACGTCATCCCATATAACGTAATACTTTCTAACGTCATACGATATAACGTAATACGTTATAACGTCATACCATATAACGAAATACGTTATAACGTCATCCCATATAACGTAATACTTTCTATCGTCATACCATATAACGTAATACGTTATAACGTCATACCATATAACGAAATACGTTATAACGTCATACCATATAACGAAATAGTTTCTAACGTCATCCCATATAACGTAATACGTTATAACGTTATAACATATAACGTAATACGTTATAACGTCATCCGATATAACGTGATACGTTATAACCTCATACCATATAACGAAATACGTTATAACGTCATTTCATATAACGGAATACATTATAACGTCATACCATGTAACGAAATACGTTATAACGTCATCCCATATAACGTAATACGTTATAACGTCATCCCATATAACGTAATACTTTCTAACGTCATAGAATATAACGTAATACGTTATAACGTCATACCATATAACGAAATACGTTATAACGTCATCCCATATAACGTATTACTTTCTAACGTCATACCATATAACGTAATACGTTATAACGTCATACCATATAACGAAATACGTTATAACGACATCCCATATAACGTAATATGTTATAACGTTATAACATATAACGTAATAAGTTATAACGTCATACCATATAACGTAATACGTTATAACGTCATCCCATATAACGTAATACGTTATAACGTCCTACCATATAACGAAATACGTTATAACGTCATCCCATATAACGAAATACGTTATAACGTCATCCCATATAACGAAATACGTTATAACGTCATCCCATATAACGTAATGCGTTCTAACGTCATCCCATAGAACGTAATACGTTATAACGTCATCCCATATAACGTAATACGTTATAACGTCATACCATATAACGAAATACGTTACAACATCATCCCATATAACGAAATACGTTATAACGTCATCCCATATAACGTAATGCGTCATAACGTCGTCCCATATAACGTAATACGTTATAACGTCATACCATATAACGTAATGCGTTCTAACGTCATCCCATATAACGTAATGCGTTCTAACGTCATCCCATAGAACGTAATACGTTATAACGTCATCCCATATAACGTAATACGTTATAACGTCATACCATACAACGAAATACGTTACAACGTCATCCCATATAACGAAATACGTTATAACGTCATCCCATATAACGTAATGCGTCATAACGTCGTCCCATATAACGTAATACGTTATAACGTCATACCATATAACGTAATGCGTTCTAACGTCATCCCATATAACAATATACGTTATAACGTCATCCCATGCAACGTAATACGTTATAACGTCCTACCATAAAACGAAATACGTTATAACGTCATCCCATATAACGAAATACGTTATAACGTCATCCCATATAACGAAATACGTTATAACGTCATCCCATATAACGTAATGCGTTCTAACGTCATCCCATAGAGCGTAATACGTTATAACGTCATCCCATATAACGTAATACGTTATAACGTCATACCATATAACGAAATACGTTACAACGTCATCCCATATAACGAAATACGTTATAACGTCATCCCATATAACGTAATGCGTCATAACGTCGTCCCATATAACGTAATACGTTATAACGTCATACCATATAACGTAATGCGTTCTAACGTCATCCCATATAACGTAATGCGTTCTAACGTCATCCCATAGAACGTAATACGTTATAACGTCATCCCATATAACGTAATACTTTCTAACGTCATCCCATATAACGTAATATGTTATAACGTTATGACATATAACGTAATAAGTTATAACGTCATACCATATAACGTAATACGTTATAACGTCATACCATATAACGAAATACGTTATAACGTCATACCATATAACGTAATACTTTCTAACGTCATACCATATAACGTAATACGTTATAACGTCCTACCATATAACGAAATACGTTATAACGTCATCCCATATAACGAAATACGTTATAACGACATCCCATATAACGTAATACGCTATAACGTCATCCCATATAACGGAATACGTTATAACGTCATCCCATGCAACGAAATACGTTATAACGCCATCCCATATAACGTAATACGTTATAACGTCATCCCATATAACGTAATACGTTCTAACGTCATACCATATAACGAAATACGTTATAACGTCATCCCATATAACGGAATACGTTACAACGTCATACCATATAACGAAATACGTTATAACGTCATCCCATATAACGAAATACGTTATAACGTCATCCCATATAACGTAATGCGTCATAACGTCGTCCCATATAACGTAATACGTTATAACGTCATACCATATAACGTAATGCGTTCTAACGTCATCCCATATAACGTAATACGTTATAACGGCACACCATATAACGAAATACGTTATAACGTCATCCCATATAACGTAATACGTTATAACGTCATCCCATATAACGTAATACGTTATAACGTCATACCATATAACGAAATACGTTACAACGTCATCCCATATAACGAAATACGTTATAACGTCATCCCATATAACGTAATGCGTCATAACGTCGTCCCATATAACGTAATACGTTATAACGTCATACCATATAACGTAATGCGTTCTAACGTCATCCCATATAACGTAATGCGTTCTAACGTCATCCCATAGAACGTAATACGTTATAACGTCATCCCATATAACGTAATACGTTATAACGTCATACCATACAACGAAATACGTTACAACGTCATCCCATATAACGAAATACGTTATAACGTCATCCCATATAACGTAATGCGTCATAACGTCGTCCCATATAACGTAATACGTTATAACGTCATACCATATAACGTAATGCGTTCTAACGTCATCCCATATAACAATATACGTTATAACGTCATCCCATGCAACGAAATACGTTATAACGTCATACCATATAACGAAATACGTTATAACGTCATGCCATATAACGTAACACGTTATAACGTCGTCCCATATAACGTAATACGTTATAACGTCATACCATATAACGTAATGCGTTCTAACGTCATCCCATATAACAATATACGTTATAACGTCATCCCATGCAACGAAATACGTTATAACGTCATACCATATAGCGAAATACGTTATAACGTCATGCCATATAACGTAATACGTTATAACGTCATCCTATATAACGTAATACTTTCTAACGTCATACCATACAACGAAATGCGTTCTAACGTCATCCCATATAACGTAATACGTTATAACGTCATCCCATATAACGTAATACTTTCTAACGTCATACCATATAACGTAATACGTTATAACGTCATACCATATAACGAAATACGTTATAACGTCATACCATATAACGTAATACTTTCTAACGTCATACCATATAACGTAATACGTTATAACGTCCTACCATATAACGAAATACGTTATAACGTCATCCCATATAACGAAATACGTTATAACGACATCCCATATAACGTAATACGCTATAACGTCATCCCATATAACGGAATACGTTATAACGTCATCCCATGCAACGAAATACGTTATAACGTCATCCCATATAACGTAATACGTTATAACGTCATCCCATATAACGTAATACGTTCTAACGTCATCCCATATAACGTAATACGTTATAACGTCATCCCATATAACGTAATACTTTCTAACGTCATACCATATAACGTAATACGTTATAACGTCATACCATATAACGAAATACGTTATAACGTCATCCCATATAACGTAATACTTTCTAACGTCATACCATATAACGTAATACGTTATAACGTCATCCCATACAAGGTAATACGTTATAACGTTATAACATATAACGTAATACGTTATAACGTCATCCCATATAACGTAATGCGTTCTAACGTCATCCCATATAACGTAATACGTTATAACGTCATACCATGTAACGAAATACGTTATAACGTCATCCCGTATAACGTAATACTATCTAACGTAAAACCATATAACGAAATACGTTATAACGTCATCCCATATAACGAAATACGTTATAACGTCATCCCATATAACGTAATGCGTCATAACGTCGTCCCATATAACGTAATACGTTATAACGTCATACCATATAACGTAATGCGTTCTAACGTCATCCCATATAACGTAATACGTTATAACGGCATCCCATATAACGTAATACTTTCTAACGTCATACCATATAACGTAATACGTTATAACGTCATACCATATAACGAAATACGTTATAACGTCATCCCATATAACGTAATACTTTCGATCGTCATAAAATATAACGTAATACGTTATAACGTCATACCATATAACGAAATACGTTATAACGTCATCCCATATAACGAAATACGTTATAACGTCATCCCGTATAACGTAATACTATCTAACGTAAAACCATATAACGTAATACGATATAACGTCATCCCATATAACGTAATACTTTCTAACGTCATACCATATAACGTAATACGTTATAACGTCATCCCATGTAACGAAATACGTGATAACGTCATCCCATATAACGTAATACGTTATAACGTCATCCGATATAACGTGATACGTTATAACGTCATCCCATATAACGAAATACGTTATAACGTCATCCCATATAACGTAATGCGTCATAACGTCGTCCCATATAACGTGATACGTTATAACCTCATACCATATAACGAAATACGTTATAACGTCAACCCATATAACGGAATACGTTATAACGTCATACCATATAACGAAATACGTTATAACGTCATCCCATATAACGTAATACGTTATAACGTCATCCGATATAACGTAATACTTTCTAACATCATACCATACAACGTAATACGTGATAACGTCATACCATATAACGAACTACGTTATAACGTCATCCCATATAACGTAATACTTTCTAACGTCATACCATATAACGTAATACGTTATAACGTCATACCATATAACGTAATACGTTATTAACGTCTTACCATATAATGAAATACGTTATAACGTCATCGCATATAACGGAATACGTTATAACGTCATACCATATAACGTAATACGTTATAACGTCATACCATATAACGTAAAACGTTATAACGTCATACCATATAACGAAATACGTTATAACGTCATACCATATAACGTAATACGTTATTAACGTCTTACCATATAATGAAATACGTTATAACGTCATCGCATATAACAGAATACGTTATAACGTCATCGCATATAACGGAATAAGTTATAACGTCATTCCATATAACGGAATACGTTATAACGTCATTCCATATAACGTAATACTTTCTAACGTCATCCCATATAACGTAATACGTTATAACGTCATACATTATATAACGAAAGACGTTATAACGTCATCCCATATATCGTAATACTTTCTAACACCATACCATATAACGTAATACGTTATAACGTCATACCATATGTCGAAATACGTTATAACGTCATCCCATATAACGGAATACGTTATAACGTCATTCCATATAACGTAATACGTTATAACGTCATATCATATAACGAAATACGTCATAACGTCATCCCATATAACGTAATACTTTCTAACGTCATACCATATAACGTAATAGGTTATAACGTCATACCATATAACGAAATACGTTATAACGTCATCCCATATAACGTAATGCGTCATAACGTCGTCCCATATAACGTAATACGATATAACGTCATACCATATAACGTAATGCGTTCTAACGTCATCCCATATAACGTAATACGTTATAACGGCATCAAATATACCGGAATACGTTATAACGTCATCCCATGCAACGAAATACGTTATAACGTCATCCCATATAACGTAATACGTTATAACGTCATCCGATATAACGTGATACGTTATAACGTCATCCCATATAACGAAATACGTTATAACGTCATCCCATATAACGTAATGCGTCATAACGTCGTCCCATATAACGTGATACGTTATAACCTCATACCATATAACGAAATACGTTATAACGTCAACCCATATAACGGAATACGTTATAACGTCATACCATATAACGAAATACGTTATAACGTCATCCCATATAACGTAATACGTTATAACGTCATCCGATATAACGTAATACTTTCTAACATCATACCATACAACGTAATACGTGATAACGTCATACCATATAACGAACTACGTTATAACGTCATCCCATATAACGTAATACTTTCTAACGTCATACCATATAACGTAATACGCTATAACGTCATACCATATAACGTAATACGTTATTAACGTCTTACCATATAATGAAATACGTTATAACGTCATCGCATATAACGTAATGCGTCATAACGTCGTCCCATATAACGTAATGCGTTCTAACGTCATCCCATATAACGTAATACGTTATAACGGCATCCCATATAACGGAATACGTTATAACGTCATCCCATGCAACGAAATACGTTATAACGTCATCCCATATAACGTAATACTTTCTAACATCATACCATACAACGTAATACGTGATAACGTCATACCATATAACGAAATACGTTATAACGTCATCCCATATAACGTAATACGTTATAACGTCATCCGATATAACGTAATACTTTCTAACATCATACCATACAACGTAATACGTTATAACGTCATATCATATAACGAAATACGTCATAACGTCATCCCATATAACGTAATACTTTCTAACGTCATACCATATAACGTAATAGGTTATAACGTCATACCATATAACGAAATACGTTATAACGTCATCCCATATAACGTAATGCGTCATAACGTCGTCCCATATAACGTAATACGATATAACGTCATACCATATAACGAAATACGTTATAACGTCATCCCATATAACGTAATGCGTCATAACGTCGTCCCATATAACGTAATACGATATAACGTCATACCATATAACGTAATGCGTTCTAACGTCATCCCATATAACGTAATACGTTATAACGGCATCCCATATAACGGAATACGTTATAACGTCATCCCATGCAACGAAATACGTTATAACGTCATCCCATATAACGTAATACGTTATAACGTCATCCCATATAAAGTAATACGTTCTAACGTCATCCCATATAACGAAATACGTTATAACGTGAATCCCATATAACGAAATACGTTATAACGTCATCCCATATAACGTAATGCGTCACAACGTCGTCCCATTGAATGTAATACGTTATAACGTCATACCATATAACGTAATGCGTTCGAACGTCATCCCATATAACGTAATACGTTATAACGGCATCCCATATAACGTAATACTTTCTAACGTCATACCATATAACGTAATACGTTATAACGTCATACCATATAACGAAATACGTTATAACGTCATCCCATATAAGGTAATACGTTATAACGTTATAACATATAACGTAATACGTTATAACGTCATCCCATATAACGAAATACGTTATAACGTCATCCCATATAACGCAATACGTTATAACGTCATCCCATATAACGTGATACGTTATAACCTCATACCATATAACGAAATACGTTATAACGTCATCCCATATAACGAAATACGTTATAACGTCATCCCATATAACGTAATGCGTCATAACGTCGTCCCATATAACGTAATACGTTATAACGTCATACCATATAACGTAATGCGTTCTAACGTCATCCCATATAACGTAATACGTTATAACGGCATCCCATATAACGTAATACTTTCTAACGTCATACCATATAACGTAATACGTTATAACGTCATACCATATAACGAAATACTTTCTAACGTCATACCATATAACGAAATACGTTATAACGTCATCCCATATAACGTAATACTTTCTATCGTCATCCCATATAACGTAATACGTTATAACGTCATCCCATATAACGAAATACGTTATAACGTCATCCCATATAACGTAATGCGTCATAACGTCGTCCCATATAACGTAATACGTTATAACTTCATACCATATAACGTAATGCGTTCTAACGTCATCCCATATAACGTAATACGTTATAACGGCATACCATATAACGAAATACGTTATAACGTCATCCCATATAACGTAATACGTTATAACGTCATCCCATATAACGTAATACTTTCTAACGTCATCCCATATAACGTAATAAGTTATAACGTTATAACATACAACGTAATACGTTATAACGTAATAACATATAACGTAATACGTCATAACGTCGTCCCATATAACGTAATACTTTCTAACGTCATACCATATAACGTAATACGTTATAACGTCATACCATGTAACGAAATACGTTATAACGTCATCCCGTATAACGTAATACTATCTAACGTCACACCATATAACGTAATACGTTATAACGTCATCCCGTATAACGTAATACTATCTAACGTCAAACCATATAACGTAATACGTTATAACGTCATCCCATATAACGAAATACGTTATAACGTCATCCCATATAACGCAATACGTCATAACGTCATACCATATAACGAAATACGTTATAACGTCATCCCATATAACGTAATACTTTCTATCGTCATGTCATATAACGTAATACGTTATAACGTCATACCATATAACGAAATACGTTATAACGTCATACCATATCACGAAATACGTTATAACGTCATCCCATATAACGTAATGCGTCATAACGTCGTCCCATATAACGTAATACGTTATAACGTCGTCCCATATAACGTAATACTTTCTAACGTCATACCATATAACGTAATACGTTATAAGGTCATACCATGTAACGAAATACGTTATAACGTCATCCCGTATAACGTAATACTATCTAACGTCAAACCATATAACGTAATACGTTATAACGTCATCCCATATAACGAAATACGTTATAACGTCATCCCATATAACGCAATACGTCATAACGTCATACCATATAACGAAATACGTTATAACGTCATCCCATATAACGTAATACTTTCTATCGTCATACCATATAACGAAATACGTCATAACGTCATACCATATAACGAAATACGTTATAACGTCATCCCATATAACGTAATACTTTCTATCGTCATGTCATATAACGTAATACGTTATAACGTCATACCATATAACGAAATACGTTATAACGTCATACCATATCACGAAATACGTTATAACGTCATCCCATATAACGTAATGCGTCATAACGTAGTCCCATATAACGAAATACGTGATAACGTCATCCCATATAACGTAATACGTTATAACGTCATCCCATATAACGTAATACTTTCTAACGTCATACCATATAACGTAATACGTTATAACGTCATACCATATAACGAACTACGTTATAACGTCATCCCATATAACGTAATACTTTCTAACGTCATACCATATAACGTAATACGTTATAACGTCATACCATATAACGTAATACGTTATTAACGCCTTACCATATAATGAAATACGTTATAACGTCATCGCATAAAACGGAATACGTTATAACGTCATACCATATAACGTAATACGTTATAACGTCATACCATATAACGTAATACGTTATAACGTCATACCATATAACGAAATACGTTATAACGTCATACCATATAACGAAAGACGTTATAACGTCATCCCATATAACGGAATACGTTATAACGTCATTCCATATAACGTAATACGTTATAACGTCATATCATATAACGAAATACGTTATAACGTCATCCCATATAACGTAATACTTTCTAGCGTCATACCATATAACGTAATAGGTTATAACGTCATACCATATAACGAAATACGTTATAACGTCATCCCATATAACGTAATACTTTCTAACGTCATACCATATAACGTAATACGTTATAACGTCATACCATATAACGAACTACGTTATAACGTCATCCCATATAACGTAATACTTTCTAACGTCATACCATATAACGTAATACGTTATAACGTCATACCATATAACGTAATACGTTATTAACGTCTTACCATATAATGAAATACGTTATAACGTCATCGCATATAACGGAATACGTTATAACGTCATACCATATAACGTAATACGTTATAACGTCATACCATATAACGTAATACGTTATAACGTCATACCATATAACGAAATACGTTATAACGTCATACCATATAACGTAATACGTTATTAGCGTCTTACCATATAATGAAATACGTTATAACGTCATCGCATATAACGGAATACGTTATAACGTCATCGCATATAACGGAATAAGTTATAACGTCATTCCATATAACGGAATACGTTATAACGTCATTCCATATAACGTAATACTTTCTAACGTCATCCCATATAACGTAATACGTTATAACGTCATACATTATATAACGAAAGACGTTATAACGTCATCCCATATAACGTAATACTTTCTAACATCATACCATATAACGTAATACGTTATAACGTCATACCATATGTCGAAATACGTTATAACGTCATCCCATATAACGGAATACGTTATAACGTCATTCCATATAACGTAATACGTTATAACGTCCTATCATATAACGAAATACGTTATAACGTCATCCCATATAACGTAATACTTTCTAACGTCATACCATATAACGTAATAGGTTATAACGTCATACCATATAACGAAATACGTTATAACGTCATCCCATATAACGGAATACGTTATAACGTCATTCCATATAACGTAATACGTTATAACGTCATACCATATAACGGAATACGTTATAACGTCATACCATATAACGAAATACGTTATAACGTCATCCCATATAACGTAATACTTTCTAACGTCATACCATATAACGTAATACGTTATAACGTCATACCATATGTCGAAATACGTTATAACGTCATCCCATATAACGGAATACGTTATAACGTCATTCCATATAACGTAATACGTTATAAGGTCATATCATATAACGAAATACGTTATAACGTCATCCCATATAACGTAATACTTTCTAGCGTCATACCATATAACGTAATAGGTTATAACGTCATACCATATAACGAAATACGTTATAACGTCATCCCATATAACGTAATGCGTCATAACGTCGTCCCATATAACGTAATGCGTTCTAACGTCATCACATTTAACGTAATACGTTATAACGTCATCCCACATAATGCAATACTTTCTAACGTCATACCATATAACGTAATACGTTATAACGTCATACCATATAACGAAATACGTTATAACGTCATCCCATATAACGTAATACTTTCTAACGTCATACCATATAACGTAATACGTTATAACGTCATACCATATAACGAAATACGTTATAACGACATCCCATATAACGGAATACGTTATAACGTCATCCCATATAACGTAATACGTTATAACGTCATACCATATAACGAAATACGTTATAACGTCATCCCATATAACAGAATACGTTATAACGTCATTCCATATAACGTAATACGTTATAAAGTCATACCATATAACGAAATACGTTATAACGTCATCCCATATAACGAAATAGGTTATAACGTCATACCATATAACGTAATACGTTATAACGTCATACCATATAACGAAATACGTTATACCGTCATCCCATATAACGTAATACTTTCTAACGTCATACCATATAACGTATTACGTTATAACGTCATCCCATATAACGTAATACGTTATAACGTCATCCCATATAACGTAATACGTTCTAACGTCATACCATATAACGAAATACGTATAACGTCATCCCATATAACGAAATACGTATAACGTCATCCCACATAACGTAATACTTTCTAACATCATACCATATAACGTAATACGTTATAACGTCATCCCATATAACGTAATACGTTCTAACGTCATCCCATATAACGTAACAACTTCTAACGTCATCCCATATAACGGAATACGTTCTAACGTCATACCATCTAACGTAATACGTATAAATTCATACCGTATAACGTAATACGTTATAAGGACATACCATTTAACGGAATACGTTATAACGTCATCCCATATAACGTAATACGTTATAACGTCATACCATATAACGAAATACGTTATAACGTCATCCCATATAACAGAATACGTTATAACGTCATACCATATAACGAAATACGTTATAACGTCATCCCATATAACGGAATACGTTATAACGTCATTCCATATAACGTAATACGTTATAACGTCATACCATATAACGGAATACGTTATAACGTCATACCATATAACGAAATACGTTATAACGTCATCCCATATAACGTAATACTTTCTAACGTCATACCATATAACGTAATACGTTATAACGTCATACCATATGTCGAAATACGTTATAACGTCATCCCATATAACGGAATACGTTATAACGTCATTCCATATAACGTAATACGTTATAAGGTCATATCATATAACGAAATACGTTATAACGTCATCCCATATAACGTAATACTTTCTAGCGTCATACCATATAACGTAATAGGTTATAACGTCATACCATATAACGAAATACGTTATAACGTCATCCCATATAACGTAATGCGTCATAACGTCGTCCCATATAACGTAATGCGTTCTAACGTCATCACATTTAACGTAATACGTTATAACGTCATCCCACATAATGCAATACTTTCTAACGTCATACCATATAACGTAATACGTTATAACGTCATACCATATAACGAAATACGTTATAACGTCATCCCATATCACGTAATACTTTCTAACGTCATACCATATAACGTAATACGTTATAACGTCATACCATATAACGAAATACGTTATAACGACATCCCATATAACGGAATACGTTATAACGTCATCCCATATAACGTAATACGTTATAACGTCATACCATATAACGAAATACGTTATAACGTCATCCCATATAACAGAATACGTTATAACGTCATTCCATATAACGTAATACGTTATAAAGTCATACCATATAACGAAATACGTTATAACGTCATCCCATATAACGAAATAGGTTATAACGTCATACCATATAACGTAATACGTTATAACGTCATACCATATAACGAAATACGTTATACCGTCATCCCATATAACGTAATACTTTCTAACGTCATACCATATAACGTATTACGTTATAACGTCATCCCATATAACGTAATACGTTATAACGTCATCCCATATAACGTAATACGTTCTAACGTCATACCATATAACGAAATACGTATAACGTCATCCCATATAACGAAATACGTATAACGTCATCCCACATAACGTAATACTTTCTAACATCATACCATATAACGTAATACGTTATAACGTCATCCCATATAACGTAATACGTTCTAACGTCATCCCATATAACGTAACAACTTCTAACGTCATCCCATATAACGGAATACGTTCTAACGTCATACCATCTAACGTAATACGTATAAATTCATACCGTATAACGTAATACGTTATAAGGACATACCATATAACGGAATACGTTATAACGTCATCCCATATAACGTAATACGTTATAACGTCATACCATATAACGGAACACGTTTTAACGTCATCCCATATAACGTAATACTTTCTAACGTCATACCATATAACGTAATACTTTCTAACGTCATACCATATAACGAAATACGTTATAACGTCATCCCATATAACGTAATACGTTATAACGTCATCCCATATAACGTAATACGTTATAACGTCATACCATCTAACGTAATACGTATAAATTCATACCATATAACGTAATACGTCATATGTTCGTCCCATATAACGTAATACTTTATAACGTCATACCATATAATGAAATACGTTATACCGTCATCCCATATAAAGTAATACGTTATAACGTCATACCATATAACGAAATACGTTATAACGTCATCCCATATAACGAAATACGTTATAACGTCATCCCATATAACGTAATACTTTCTACCGTCATACCATATAACGTAATACGTTATAACGTCATACCATATAACGTAATACGTTATAACGTCATACCATATAACGAAATACGTTATAACGTCATACCATATAACGTAATACGTTATTAACATTTTACCATATAACGAAATACGTTATAACGTCATCCCATATAACGGAATACGTTATAACGTCAAACAATATAACGAAATACGTTATAACGTCATCCCATATAACGTAATACTTTCTAACGTCATTCCATATAACGTAATACGTTATAAAGTCATACCATATAACGTAATACGTTATAACGTCATACCATATAACGAAATACGTTATAACGTCATCCCATATAACGTAATACTTTCTAACGTCATACCATATAACGAAATACGTTATAACGTCATCCCATATAACGTAATACGTTCTAACGTCATACCATATAACGTAATACGTATAAATTCATACCATATAACGTAATACTTTCTAACGTCATACCATATAACGTAATACGTTATAACGTCATACCATATAACGAAATACGTTATAACGTCATCCCATATAACGAAATACGTTATAACGTCATCCCATATAACGTAATACGTTATAACGTCATACCATATAACGTAATACGTTATAACGTCATCCCATATAACGTAATACGTTATAACGTCATACCATCTAACGTAATACGTATAAATTCATACCACATAACGTAATACGTCATATGTTCGTCCCATATAACGTAATACTTTATAACGTCATACCATATAATGAAATACGTTATACCGTCATCCCATATAAAGTAATACGTTATAACGTCATACCATATAACGAAATACGTTATAACGTCATCCCATATAACGAAATACGTTATAACGTCATCCCATATAACGTAATACTTTCTAACGTCATACCATATAACGTAATACGTTATAACGTCATACCATATAACGAAATACGTTATAACGTCATACCATATAACGTAATACGTTATTAACGTCTTACCATAAAACGAAATACGTCATAACGTCATCCCATGTAACGGAATACGTTATAACGTCAAACAATATAACGAAATACGTTATAACGTCATCCCATATAACGTAATACTTTCTAACGTCATTCCATATAACGTAATACGTTATAACGTCATACCATATAACGTAATACGTTATAACGTCATACCATATAACGAAATACGTTATAACGTCATCCCATATAACGTAATACTTTCTAACGTCATACCATATAACGAAATACGTTATAACGTCATCCCATATAACGTAATACGTTCTAACGTCATACCATATAACGTAATACGTATAAATTCATACCATATAACGTAATACTTTCTAACGTCATTCCATATAACGTAATACGTTATAACGTCATACCATATAACGTAATACGTTATAACGTCATACCATATAACGAAATACGTTATAACGTCATCCCATATAACGGAATACGTTATAACGTCAAACAATATAACGAAATACGTTATAACGTCATCCCATATAACGTAATACTTTCTAACGTCATTCCATTTAACGTAATACGTTCTAACGTCATACCATATAACGTAATACGTATAAATTCATACCATATAACGTAATACTTTCTAACGTCATACCATATAACGTAATACGTTATAACGTCATACCATATAACGTAATACGTCATAACGTCATCCCATGTAACGGAATACGTTATAACGTCAAACAATATAACGAAATACGTTATAACGTCATCCCATATAACGTAATACTTTCTAACGTCATTCCATATAACGTAATACGTTATAACGTCATACCATATAACGTAATACGTTATAACGTCATACCATATAACGAAATACGTTATAACGTCATCCCATATAACGTAATACTTTCTAACGTCATACCATATAACGTAATACGTTATAACGTCATACATTATATAACGAAAGACGTTATAACGTCATCCCATATAACGTAATACTTTCTAACATCATACCATATAACGTAATACGTTATAACGTCATACCATATGTCGAAATACGTTATAACGTCATCCCATATAACGGAATACGTTATAACGTCATTCCATATAACGTAATACGTTATAACGTCATATCATATAACGAAATACGTTATAACGTCATCCCATATAACGTAATACTTTCTAGCGTCATACCATATAACGTAATAGGTTATAACGTCATACCATATAACGAAATACGTTATAACGTCATCCCATATAACGGAATACGTTATAACGTCATTCCATATAACGTAATACGTTATAACGTCATACCATATAACGAAATACGTTATAACGTCATCCCATATAACGTAATACTTTCTAACGTCATACCATATAACGTAATACGTTATAACGTCATACCATATAACGAAATACGTTATAAAGTCATACCATATAACGTAATACGTTATAACGTCTTACCATAAAACGAAATACGTTATAACGTCATCGCATATAACGGAATACGTTATAACGTCATTCCATATAACGGAATACGTTATAACGTCATTCCATATAACGTAATACGTTATAACGTCATACCATATAACGGAATACGTTATAACGTCATACCATAAAACGAAATACGTTATAACGTCATCCCATATAACGAAATACGTTATAACGTCATCCCATATAACGTAATGCGTCATAACGTCGTCCCATATAACGTAATGCGTTCTAACGTCATCACATATAACGTAATACGTTATAACGTCATCCCATATAACGTAATACTTTCTAACGTCATACCATATAACGTAATACGTTATAACGTCATACCATATAACGAAATACGTTATAACGTCATCCCATATAACGGAATACGTTATAACGTCATCCCATATAACGTAATACGTTATAACGTCATACCATATAACGAAATACGTTATAACGTCATCCCATATAACGGAAAACGTTATAACGTCATTCCATATAACGTAATACGTTATAAAGTCATACCATATAACGAAATACGTTATAACGTCATCCCATATAACGAAATAGGTTATAACGTCATACCATATAACGTAATACGTTATAACGTCATACCATATGACGAAATACGTTATACCGTCATCCCATATAACGTAATACTTTCTAACGTCATACCATATAACGTATTACGTTATAACGTCATCCCATATAACGTAATACGTTATAACGTCATCCCATATAACGTAATACGTTCTAACGTCATACCATATAACGAAATACGTATAACGTCATCCCATATAACGAAATACGTATGACGTCATCCCATATAACGTAATACTTTCTAACGTCATACCATATAACGTAATACGTTATAACGTCATCCCATATAACGTAATACGTTCTAACGTCATCCCATATAACGTAACAACTTCTAACGTCATACCATCTAACGTAATACGTTATAACGTCATCCCATATAACGTAATACGTTCTAACGTCATACCATATAACGTGATACGTTATAACATCATACCATATAACGAAATACGTTATAACGTCATCCCATATAACGTAATACGTTCTAACGTCATCCCATATAACGTAACAACTTCTAACGTCATACCATCTAACGTAATACGTTATAACGTCATCCCATATAACGTAATACGTTCTAACGTCATACCATATAACGTGATACGTTATAACATCATACCATATAACGTAATACGTTCTAACGTCATCCCATATAACGTAACAACTTCTAACGTCATACCATCTAACGTAATACGTTATAACGTCATCCCATATAACGTAATACGTTCTAACGTCATACCATATAACGTGATACGTTATAACATCATACCATATAACGAAATACGTTATAACGTCATCCCATATAACGTAATACGTTCTAACGTCATACCATCTAACGTAATACGTATAAATTCATACCGTATAACGTAATACGTTATAAGGACATACCATATAACGGAATACGTTATAACGTCATCCCATATAACGTAATACGTTATAACGTCATACCATATAACGGAACACGTTTTAACGTCATCCCATATAACGTAATACTTTCTAACGTCATACCATATAACGTAATACTTTCTAACGTCATACCATATAACGAAATACGTTATAACGTCATCCCATATAACGTAATACGTTATAACGACATCCCATATAACGTAATACGTTCTAACGTCATACCATCTAACGTAATACGTATAAATTCATACCATATAACGTAATACGTCATATGTTCGTCCCATATAGCGTAATACTTTATAACGTCATACCATATAATGAAATACGTTATACCGTCATCCCATATAAAGTAATACGTTATAACGTCATACCATATAACGAAATACGTTATAACGTCATCCCATATAACGAAATACGTTATAACGTCATCCCATATAACGTAATACTTTCTACCGTCATACCATATAACGTAATACGTTATAACGTCATACCATATAACGTAATACGTTATAACGTCATACCATATAACGAAATACGTTATAACGTCATACCATATAACGTAATACATTATTAACATTTTACCATATAACGAAATACGTTATAACGTCATCCCATATAACGGAATACGTTATAACGTCAAACAATATAACGAAATACGTTATAACGTCATCCCATATAACGTAATACTTTCTAACGTCATTCCATATAACGTAATACGTTATAAAGTCATACCATATAACGTAATACGTTATAACGTCATACCATATAACGAAATACGTTATAACGTCATCCCATATAACGTAATACTTTCTAACGTCATACCATATAACGAAATACGTTATAACGTCATATCATATAACGAAATACGTTATAACGTCGTCCCATATAACGTAATGCTTTCTAACGTCATACCATATAACGAAATACGTTATAACGTCATCCCATATAACGGAATACGTTATAACGTCATTCCATATAACGTAATACGTTATAACGTCATACCATATAACGAAATACGTTATAACGTCATCCCATATAACGTAATACTTTCTAACGTCATCCCATATAACGTAATACGTTATAACGTCATACATTATATAACGAAAGACGTTATAACGTCATCCCATATAACGTAATACTTTCTAACATCATACCATATAACGTAATACGTTATAACGTCATACCATATGTCGAAATACGTTATAACGTCATCCCATATAACGGAATACGTTATAACGTCATTCCATATAACGTAATACGTTATAACGTCCTATCATATAACGAAATACGTTATAACGTCATCCCATATAACGTAATACTTTCTAACGTCATACCATATAACGTAATAGGTTATAACGTCATACCATATAACGAAATACGTTATAACGTCATCCCATATAACGGAATACGTTATAACGTCATTCCATATAACGTAATACGTTATAACGTCATACCATATAACGGAATACGTTATAACGTCATACCATATAACGAAATACGTTATAACGTCATCCCATATAACGTAATACTTTCTAACGTCATACCATATAACGTAATACGTTATAACGTCATACCATATGTCGAAATACGTTATAACGTCATCCCATATAACGGAATACGTTATAACGTCATTCCATATAACGTAATACGTTATAAGGTCATATCATATAACGAAATACGTTATAACGTCATCCCATATAACGTAATACTTTCTAGCGTCATACCATATAACGTAATAGGTTATAACGTCATACCATATAACGAAATACGTTATAACGTCATCCCATATAACGTAATGCGTCATAACGTCGTCCCATATAACGTAATGCGTTCTAACGTCATCACATTTAACGTAATACGTTATAACGTCATCCCACATAATGCAATACTTTCTAACGTCATACCATATAACGTAATACGTTATAACGTCATACCATATAACGAAATACGTTATAACGTCATCCCATATAACGTAATACTTTCTAACGTCATACCATATAACGTAATACGTTATAACGTCATACCATATAACGAAATACGTTATAACGTCATCCCATATAACGGAATACGTTATAACGTCATCCCATATAACGTAATACGTTATAACGTCATACCATATAACGAAATACGTTATAACGTCATCCCATATAACAGAATACGTTATAACGTCATTCCATATAACGTAATACGTTATAAAGTCATACCATATAACGAAATACGTTATAACGTCATCCCATATAACGAAATAGGTTATAACGTCATACCATATAACGTAATACGTTATAACGTCATACCATATAACGAAATACGTTATACCGTCATCCCATATAACGTAATACTTTCTAACGTCATACCATATAACGTATTACGTTATAACGTCATCCCATATAACGTAATACGTTATAACGTCATCCCATATAACGTAATACGTTCTAACGTCATACCATATAACGAAATACGTATAACGTCATCCCATATAACGAAATACGTATAACGTCATCCCACATAACGTAATACTTTCTAACATCATACCATATAACGTAATACGTTATAACGTCATCCCATATAACGTAATACGTTCTAACGTCATCCCATATAACGTAACAACTTCTAACGTCATACCATCTAACGTAATACGTTATAACGTCATCCCATATAACGTAATACGTTCTAACGTCATACCATATAACGTGATACGTTATAACATCATACCATATAACGAAATACGTTATAACGTCATCCCATATAACGTAATACGTTCTAACGTCATCCCATATAACGGAATACGTTCTAACGTCATACCATCTAACGTAATACGTAAAAATTCATACCATATAACGTAATACGTTATAAGGACATACCATATAACGGAATACGTTATAACGTCATCCCATATAACGGAATACGTTATAACGTCATCCCATATAACGTAATACGTTCTAACGTCATCCCATATAACGGAATACGTTCTAACGTCATACCATCTAACGTAATACGTATAAATTCATACCATATAACGTAATACTTTCTAACGTCATACCATATAACGTAATACGTTATAACGTCATACCATATAACGAAATACGTTATAACGTCATACAATATAACGGAATACGTTATAACGTCATTCCATATAACGTAATACGTTATCACGTCGTCCCATATAACGTAATACGTTATAACGTCATACCATATAACGTAATGCGTTCTAACGGCATCCCATATAACGTAATATGTTATAACGTCATACCATATAACGAAATACGTTATAAAGTCATACCATATAACGTAATACGTTATAACGTCTTACCATATAACGAAATACGTTATAACGTCATCGCATATAACGGAATACGTTATAACGTCATTCCATATAACGGAATACGTTATAACGTCATTCCATATAACGTAATACGTTATAACGTCATACCATATAACGGAATACGTTATAACGTCATACCATAAAACGAAATACGTTATAACGTCATCCCATATAACGAAATACGTTATAACGTCATCCCATATAACGTAATGCGTCATAACGTCGTCCCATATAACGTAATGCGTTCTAACGTCATCACATATAACGTAATACGTTATAACGTCATCCCATATAACGTAATACTTTCTAACGTCATACCATATAACGTAATACGTTATAACGTCATACCATATAACGAAATACGTTATAACGTCATCCCATATAACGGAATACGTTAGAACGTCATCCCATATAACGTAATACGTTATAACGTCATACCATATAACGAAATACGTTATAACGTCATCCCATATAACGGAAAACGTTATAACGTCATTCCATATAACGTAATACGTTATAAAGTCATACCATATAACGAAATACGTTATAACGTCATCCCATATAACGAAATAGGTTATAACGTCATACCATATAACGTAATACGTTATAACGTCATACCATATAACGAAATACGTTATACCGTCATCCCATATAACGTAATACTTTCTAACGTCATACCATATAACGTATTACGTTATAACGTCATCCCATATAACGTAATACGTTATAACGTCATCCCATATAACGTAATACGTTCTAACGTCATACCATATAACGAAATACGTATAACGTCATCCCATATAACGAAATACGTATGACGTCATCCCATATAACGTAATACTTTCTAACGTCATACCATATAACGTAATACGTTATAACGTCATCCCATATAACGTAATACGTTCTAACGTCATCCCATATAACGTAACAACTTCTAACGTCATACCATCTAACGTAATACGTTATAACGTCATCCCATATAACGTAATACGTTCTAACGTCATACCATATAACGTGATACGTTATAACATCATACCATATAACGAAATACGTTATAACGTCATCCCATATAACGTAATACGTTCTAACGTCATCCCATATAACGGAATACGTTCTAACGTCACACCATCTAACGTAATACGTATAAATTCATACCGTATAACGTAATACGTTATAAGGACATACCATATAACGGAATACGTTATAACGTCATCCCATATAACGTAATACGTTATAACGTCATCCCATATAACGTAATACGTTCTAACGTCATACCATCTAACGTAATACGTATAAATTCATACCATATAACGTAATACGTCATATGTTCGTCCCATATAACGTAATACTTTATAACGTCATACCATATAATGAAATACGTTATACCGTCATCCTATATAAAGTAATACGTTATAACGTCATACCATATAACGAAATACGTTATAACGTCATCCCATATAACGAAATACGTTATAACGTCATCCCATATAACGTAATACTTTCTACCGTCATACCATATAACGTAATACGTTATAACGTCATACCATATAACGTAATACGTTATAACGTCATACCATATAACGAAATACGTTATAACGTCATACCATATAACGTAATACGTTATTAACATTTTACCATATAACGAAATACGTTATAACGTCATCCCATATAACGGAATACGTTATAACGTCAAACAATATAACGAAATACGTTATAACGTCATCCCATATAACGTAATACTTTCTAACGTCATTCCATATAACGTAATACGTTATAAAGTCATACCATATAACGTAATACGTTATAACGTCATACCATATAACGAAATACGTTATAACGTCATCCCATATAACGTAATACTTTCTAACGTCATACCATATAACGAAATACGTTATAACGTCATCCCATATAACGTAATACGTTCTAACGTCATACCATATAACGTAATACGTATAAATTCATACCATATAACGTAATACTTTCTAACGTCATACCATATAACGTAATACGTTATAACGTCATACCATATAACGAAATACGTTATAACGTCATCCCATATAACGAAATACGTTATAACGTCATCCCATATAACGTAATACGTTATAACGTCACACCATATAACGTAATACGTTATAACGTCATCCCATATAACGTAATACGTTATAACGTCATACCATCTAACGTAATACGTATAAATTCATACCACATAACGTAATACGTCATATGTTCGTCCCATATAACGTAATACTTTATAACGTCATACCATATAATGAAATACGTTATACCGTCATCCCATATAAAGTAATACGTTATAACGTCATACCATATAACGTAATACGTTATAACGTCATACCATATAACGAAATACGTTATAACGTCATCCCATATAACGTAATACTTTCTAACGTCATACCATATAACGAAATACGTTATAACGTCATCCCATATAACGTAATACGTTCTAACGTCATACCATATAACGTAATACGTATAAATTCATACCATATAACGTAATACTTTCTAACGTCATTCCATATAACGTAATACGTTATAACGTCATACCATATAACGTAATACGTTATAACGTCATACCATATAACGAAATACGTTATAACGTCATCCCATATAACGGAATACGTTATAACGTCAAACAATATAACGAAATACGTTATAACGTCATCCCATATAACGTAATACTTTCTAACGTCATTCCATATAACGTAATACGTTCTAACGTCATACCATATAACGTAATACGTATAAATTCATACCATATAACGTAATACTTTCTAACGTCATACCATATAACGTAATACGTTATAACGTCATACCATATAACGTAATACGTCATAACGTCATCCCATGTAACGGAATACGTTATAACGTCAAACAATATAACGGAATACGTTATAACGTCATTCCATATAACGTAATACGTTATAACGTCATATCATATAACGAAATACGTTATAACGTCATCCCATATAACGTAATACTTTCTAGCGTCATACCATATAACGTAATAGGTTATAACGTCATACCATATAACGAAATACGTTATAACGTCATCCCATATAACGGAATACGTTATAACGTCATTCCATATAACGTAATACGTTATAACGTCATACCATATAACGAAATACGTTATAACGTCATCCCATATAACGTAATACTTTCTAACGTCATACCATATAACGTAATACGTTATAACGTCATACCATATAAC
Source organism: Bombus huntii (assembly GCF_024542735.1). NCBI lineage: Eukaryota > Metazoa > Arthropoda > Insecta > Hymenoptera > Apidae > Bombus > Bombus huntii. The sequence goes on from NC_066244.1 coordinate 749,581, forward strand.
GAAATACGTTATAAAGTCATACCATATAACGTAATACGTTATAACGTCTTACCATATAACGAAATACGTTATAACGTCATCGCATATAACGGAATACGTTATAACGTCATTCCATATAACGGAATACGTTATAACGTCATTCCATATAACGTAATACGTTATAACGTCATACCATATAACGGAATACGTTATAACGTCATACCATAAAACGAAATACGTTATAACGTCATCCCATATAACGAAATACGTTATAACGTCATCCCATATAACGTAATGCGTCATAACGTCGTCCCATATAACGTAATGCGTTCTAACGTCATCACATATAACGTAATACGTTATAACGTCATCCCATATAACGTAATACTTTCTAACGTCATACCATATAACGTAATACGTTATAACGTCATACCATATAACGAAATACGTTATAACGTCATCCCATATAACGGAATACGTTATAACGTCATCCCATATAACGTAATACGTTATAACGTCATACCATATAACGAAATACGTTATAACGTCATCCCATATAACGGAATACGTTCTAACGTCATACCATCTAACGTAATACGTATAAATTCATACCGTATAACGTAATACGTTATAAGGACATACCATATAACGGAATACGTTATAACGTCATCCCATATAACGTAATACGTTATAACGTCATACCATATAACGGAACACGTTTTAACGTCATCCCATATAACGTAATACTTTCTAACGTCATACCATATAACGTAATACTTTCTAACGTCATACCATATAACGAAATACGTTATAACGTCATCCCATATAACGTAATACGTTATAACGTCATCCCATATAACGTAATACGTTCTAACGTCATACCATCTAACGTAATACGTATAAATTCATACCATATAACGTAATACGTCATATGTTCGTCCCATATAACGTAATACTTTATAACGTCATACCATATAATGAAATACGTTATACCGTCATCCCATATAAAGTAATACGTTATAACGTCATACCATATAACGAAATACGTTATAACGTCATCCCATATAACGAAATACGTTATAACGTCATCCCATATAACGTAATACTTTCTACCGTCATACCATATAACGTAATACGTTATAACGTCATACCATATAACGTAATACGTTATAACGTCATACCATATAACGAAATACGTTATAACGTCATACCATATAACGTAATACATTATTAACATTTTACCATATAACGAAATACGTTATAACGTCATCCCATATAACGGAATACGTTATAACGTCAAACAATATAACGAAATACGTTATAACGTCATCCCATATAACGTAATACTTTCTAACGTCATTCCATATAACGTAATACGTTATAAAGTCATACCATATAACGTAATACGTTATAACGTCATACCATATAACGAAATACGTTATAACGTCATCCCATATAACGTAATACTTTCTAACGTCATACCATATAACGAAATACGTTATAACGTCATCCCATATAACGTAATACGTTCTAACGTCATACCATATAACGTAATACGTATAAATTCATACCATATAACGTAATACTTTCTAACGTCATACCATATAACGTAATACGTTATAACGTCATACCATATAACGAAATACGTTATAACGTCATCCCATATAACGAAATACGTTATAACGTCATCCCATATAACGTAATACGTTATAACGTCATACCATATAACGTAATACGTTATAACGTCATCCCATATAACGTAATACGTTATAACGTCATACCATCTAACGTAATACGTATAAATTCATACCACATAACGTAATACGTCATATGTTCGTCCCATATAACGTAATACTTTATAACGTCATACCATATAATGAAATACGTTATACCGTCATCCCATATAAAGTAATACGTTATAACGTCATACCATATAACGAAATACGTTATAACGTCATCCCATATAACGAAATACGTTATAACGTCATCCCATATAACGTAATACTTTCTAACGTCATACCATATAACGTAATACGTTATAACGTCATACCATATAACGAAATACGTTATAACGTCATACCATATAACGTAATACGTTATTAACGTCTTACCATAAAACGAAATACGTCATAACGTCATCCCATGTAACGGAATACGTTATAACGTCAAACAATATAACGAAATACGTTATAACGTCATCCCATATAACGTAATACTTTCTAACGTCATTCCATATAACGTAATACGTTATAACGTCATACCATATAACGTAATACGTTATAACGTCATACCATATAACGAAATACGTTATAACGTCATCCCATATAACGTAATACTTTCTAACGTCATACCATATAACGAAATACGTTATAACGTCATCCCATATAACGTAATACGTTCTAACGTCATACCATATAACGTAATACGTATAAATTCATACCATATAACGTAATACTTTCTAACGTCATACCATATAACGTAATACGTTATAACGTCATACCATATAACGAAATACGTTATAACGTCATCCCATATAACGAAATACGTTATAACGTCATCCCATATAACGTAATACGTTATAACGTCATACCATATAACGTAATGCGTTCTAACGTCATCCCATATAACGAAATACGTTATAACGTCATCCCATATAACGAAATACGTTATAACGTCATCCCATATAACGGAATACGTTATAACGTCATACCATATAACGAAATACGTTCTAACGTCATACCATCTAACGTAATACGTATAAATTCATACCATATAACGTAATGCGTCATAAGGTCGTCCTATATAAAGTAATACGTTATAACGTCATACCATATAACGTAATACGTTATAATGTCGTCCCATATAACGTGATACGTTATAACGTCATCCCATATAACGTAATACGTCATACCATATAACGAAATACATTATAACGTCATCCCATATAACGTAATATTCTCAAACGTCATACCATATAACGTAATACGTTATAACGTCATACCATATAACGTAATAGGTTATAACGTCATACCATATAACGAAATACGTTATAACGTCATCCCATATAACGTAATACTTTCTAACGTCATTCCATATAACGTAATACTTTCTAACGTCATACCATATAACGTAATACGTTATAACGTCATACCATATAACGTAATACGTTATTAACGTCTTACCATATAATGAAATACGTTATAACGTCATCGCATATAACGTAATACGTTATAACGTCATACCATATAACGTAATACGTTATAACGTCATACCATATAACGTAATACGTTATAACGTCATACCATATAACGAAATACGTTATAACGTCATCCCATATAACGGAATACGTTATAACGTCATACCATATAACGAAATACGTTCTAACGTCATACCATCTAACGTAATACGTATAAATTCATACCATATAACGTAATGCGTCATAAGGTCGTCCCATATAAAGTAATACGTTATAACGTCATACCATATAACGTAATACGTTATAATGTCGTCCCATATAACGTGATACGTTATAACGTCATCCCATATAACGTAATACGTCATACCATATAACGAAATACATTATAACGTCATCCCATATAACGTAATATTCTCAAACGTCATACCATATAACGTAATACGTTATAACGTCATACCATATAACGTAATAGGTTATAACGTCATACCATATAACGAAATACGTTATAACGTCATCCCATATAACGTAATACTTTCTAACGTCATTCCATATAACGTAATACTTTCTAACGTCATACCATATAACGTAATACGTTATAACGTCATACCATATAACGTAATACGTTATTAACGTCTTACCATATAATGAAATACGTTATAACGTCATCGCATATAACGTAATACGTTATAACGTCATACCATATAACGTAATACGTTATAACGTCATACCATATAACGTAATACGTTATAACGTCATACCATATAACGAAATACGTTATAACGTCATACCATATAACGGAATACGTTATAACGTCATTCCATATAACGTAATACGTTATAACGTCGTCCCATATAACGTAATACGTTATAACGTCATACCATATAACGTAATGCGTTCTAACGTCATCCCATATAACGTAATATGTTATAACGGCATCCCATATAACGTAATACTTTCTAACGTCATACCATATAACGTAATACGTTATAACGTCATACATTATATAACGAAAGACGTTATAACGTCATCCCATATAACGTAATACTTTCTAACATCATACCATATAACGTAATACGTTATAACGTCATACCATATGTCGAAATACGTTATAACGTCATCCCATATAACGGAATACGTTATAACGTCATTCCATATAACGTAATACGTTATAACGTCATATCATATAACGAAATACGTTATAACGTCATCCCATATAACGTAATACTTTCTAGCGTCATACCATATAACGTAATAGGTTATAACGTCATACCATATAACGAAATACGTTATAACGTCATCCCATATAACGGAATACGTTATAACGTCATTCCATATAACGTAATACGTTATAACGTCATACCATATAACGGAATACGTTATAACGTCATTCCATATAAGGGAATACGTTATAACGTCATTCCATATAACGTAATGCGTCATAACGTCGTCGCATATAACGTAATACTTTCTAACGTCATACCATATAACGTAATACGTTATAACGTCATCCCATATAACGTAATACGTTCTAACGTCATCCCATATAACGTAACAACTTCTAACGTCATACCATCTAACGTAATACGTTATAACGTCATCCCATATAACGTAATACGTTCTAACGTCATACCATATAACGTGATACGTTATAACCTCATACCATATAACGAAATACGTTATAACGTCATCCCATATAACGTAATACGTTCTAACGTCATCCCATATAACGGAATACGTTCTAACGTCATACCATCTAACGTAATACGTATAAATTCATACCATATAACGTAATACGTTATAAGGACATACCATATAACGGAATACGTTATAACGTCATCCCATATAACGTAATACGTTATAACGTCATCCCATATAACGAAATACGTTATAACGTCATCCCATATAACGTAATACGTTATAACGTTATAACATATAACGTGATACGTTATAACGTCATACTATATAACGAAAGACGTTATAACGTCATCCCATATAACGTAATACTTTCTAACGTCATACCATATAACGAAATACGTTATAACGTCATCCCATATAACGTAATACGTTATAACGTCATCCCATATAACGTAATACGTTCTAACGTCATACCATCTAACGTAATACGTATAAATTCATACCATATAACGTAATACGTCATATGTTCGTCCCATATAACGTAATACTTTATAACGTCATACCATATAATGAAATACGTTATACCGTCATCCCATATAAAGTAATACGTTATAACGTCATACCATATAACGAAATACGTTATAACGTCATCCCATATAACGAAATACGTTATAACGTCATCCCATATAACGTAATACTTTCTAACGTCATACCATATAACGTAATACGTTATACCGTCATACCATATAACGAAATACGTTATAACGTCATACCATATAACGTAATACGTTATTAACGTCTTACCATATAACGAAATACGTTATAACGTCATCGCATATAACGGAATACGTTATAACGTCATTCCATATAACGGAATACGTTATAACGTCATTCCATATAACGTAATACGTTATAACGTCATACCATATAACGGAATACGTTATAACGTCATACCATATAACGAAATACGTTATAACGTCATCCCATATAACGTAATACTTTCTAACGTCATACCATATAACGTAATACGTTATAACGTCATACCATATAACGTAATACGTTATAACGTCATACCATATAACGAAATACGTCATATGTTCGTCCCATATAACGCAATACTTTATAACGTCATACCATATAATGAAATACGTTATACCGTCATCCCATATAAAGTAATACGTTATAACATCATACCATATAACGTAATGCGTTCTAACGTCATCCCATATAACGTAATACGTTAAAACGTCATCCCATATAACGAAATACGTTATAACGTCATCCCATATAACGTAATACGTTATAACGTTATAACATATAACGTGATACGTTATAACGTCATACCATATAACGAAAGACGTTATAACGTCATCCCATATAACGTAATACTTTCTAACGTCATACCATATAACGTAATACGTTATAACGTCATACCATATATCGAAATACGTTATAACGTCATCCCATATAACGGAATACGTTATAACGTCATACCATATAACGTAATACGTTATAACGTTATAACATATAACGTGATACGTTATAACGTCATACCATATAACGAAAGACGTTATAACGTCATCCCATATAACGTAATACTTTCTAACGTCATACCATATAACGTAATACGTTATAACGTCATACCATATATCGAAATACGTTATAACGTCATCCCATATAACGGAATACGTTATAACGTCATACCATATAACGTAATACGTTATTAACGTCTTACCATATAACGAAATACGTTATAACGTCATCGCATATAACGGAATACGTTATAACGTCATTCCATATAACGGAATACGTTATAACGTCATTCCATATAACGTAATACGTTATAACGTCATACCATATAACGGAATACGTTATAACGTCATACCATATAACGTAATACGTTATAACGTCATACCATATAACGTAATACGTTATAACGTCATCCCATATAACGTAATACGTTCTAACGTCATACCATCTAACGTAATACGTATAAATTCATACCATATAACGTAATACGTCATATGTTCGTCCCATATAACGTAATACTTTGTAACGTCATACCATATAATGAAATACGTTATACCGTCATCCCATATAATGTAATCCGTTATAACGTCATACCATATAACGAAATACGTTATAACGTCATCCCATATAACGAAATACGTTATAACGTCATCCCATATAACGTAACAACTTCTAACGTCATACCATCTAACGTAATACGTTATAACGTCATCCCATATAACGTAATACGTTCTAACGTCATACCATATAACGTAATACGTTATAACGTAATACCATATAACGAAATACGTTATAACGTCATCCCATATAACGAAATACGTTATAACGTCATCCCATATAACGTAATACTTTCTAACGTCATACCATATAACGTAATACGTTATAACGTCATACCATATAACGAAATACGTTATAACGTCATACCATATAACGTAATACGTTATTAACGTCTTACCATATAACTAAATACGTTATAACGTCATCCCATATAACGGAATACGTTATAACGTCAAACAATATAACGAAATACGTTATAACGTCATCCCATATAACGTAATACGTTCTAACGTCATACCATATAACGTAATACGTTATAACGTCATACCATATAACGTAATACGTTATTAACGTCTTACCATATAATGAAATACGTTATAACGTCATCGCATATAACGGAATACGTTATAACGTCATACCATATAACGTAATACGTTATAACGTCATACCATATAACGTAATACGTTATAACGTCATACCATATAACGAAATACGTCATATGTTCGTCCCATATAACGTAATACTTTATAACGTCATACCATATAATGAAATACGTTATACCGTCATCCCATATAAAGTAATACGTTATAACGTCATACCATATAACGTAATGCGTTCTAACGTCATCCCATATAACGTAATATGTTATAACGGCATCCCATATAACGTAATACTTTCTAACGTCATACCATATAACGCAATACGTTATAACGTCATACCACATAACGAAATACGTTATAACGTCATCCCATATAACGTAATACTTTCTAACGTCATACCATATAACGTAATACGTTATAACGTCATACCATATAACGTAATACGTTATTAACGTCTTACCATATAATGAAATACGTTATAACGTCATCGCATATAACGGAATACGTTATAACGTCATACCATATAACGTAATACGTTATAACGTCATACCATATAACGTAATACGTTATAACGTCATACCATATAACGAAATACGTTATAACGTCGTACCATATAACGGAATACTTTCTAACGTCATACCATATAACGTAATACGTTATAACGTCATACCATATAACGAAATACGTTATAAAGTCATACCATATAACGTAATACGTTATAACGTCTTACCATATAACGAAATACGTTATAACGTCATCGCATATAACGTAATACGTTATAACGTCTTACCATATAACGAAATACGTTATAACGTCATCGCATATAACGGAATACGTTATAACGTCATTCCATATAACGGAATACGTTATAACGTCATTCCATATAACGTAATAAGTTATAACGTCATACCATATAACGAAATACGTTATAACGTCATCCCATATAACGTAATGCGTCATAACGTCGTCCCATATAACGTAATGCGTTCTAACGTCAACACATATAACGTAATACGTTATAAAGTCATACCATATAACGAAATACGTTATAACGTCATGCCATATAACGAAATAGGTTATAACGTCATACCATATAACGTAATACGTTATAACGTCATACCATATAACGAAATACGTTATACCGTCATCCCATATAACGTAATACTTTCTAACGTCATACCATATAACGTATTACGTTATAACGTCATCCCATATAACGTAATACGTTATAACGTCATCCCATATAACGTAATACGTTCTAACGTCATACCATATAACGAAATACGTATAACGTCATCTCATATAACGAAATACGTATAACGTCATCCCATATAACGTAATACTTTCTAACGTCATACCATATAACGTAATACGTTATAACGTCATCCCATATAACGTAATAAGTTCTAACGTCATCCCATATAACGTAACAACTTCTAACGTCATACCATCTAACGTAATACGTTATAACGTCATCCCATATAACGTAATACGTTCTAACGTCATACCATATAACGTGATACGTTATAACCTCATACCATATAACGAAATACGTTCTAACGTCATCCCATATAACGGAATACGTTCTAACGTCATACCATCTAACGTAATACGTATAAATTCATACCATATAACGTAATACGTTATAAGGACATACCATATAACGGAATACGTTATAACGTCATCCCATATAACGTAATACGTTATAACGTCATACCATCTAACGTAATACGTATAAATTCATACCATATAACGTAATACGTCATATGTTCGTCCCATATAACGAAATACGTTATAACGTCATCCCATATAACGAAATACGTTATAACGTCATCCCATATAACGTAATACTTTCTAACGTCATAGCATATAACGTAATACGTTATAACGTCATACCATATAACGAAATACGTTATAACGTCATACCATATAACGTAATACGTTATTAACGTCTTACCATATAAGGAAATACGTTATAACGTCATCCCATATAACGGAATACGTTATAACGTCAAACAATATAACGAAATACGTTATAACGTCATCCCATATAACGTAATACTTTCTACCGTCATTACATATAACGTAATACGTTATAACGTCATACCATATAACGTAATACGTTATAACGTCATACCATATAACGAAATACGTTATAACGTCATCCCATATAACGTAATACTTTCTAACGTCATACCATATAACGTAATAGGTTATAACGTCATACCATATAACGAAATACGTTATAACGTCATCCCATATAACGTAATACTTTCTAACGTCATACCATATAACGAAATACGTTATAACGTCATCCCATATAACGGAATACGTTATAACGTCATTCCATATAACGTAATACGTTATAAAGTCATACCATATAACGAAATACGTTATACCGTCATCCCATATAACGTAATACTTTCTAACGTCATACCATATAACGTATTACGTTATAACGTCATCCCATATAACGTAATACGTTATAACGTCATCCCATATAACGTAATACGTTCTAACGTCATACCATATAACGAAATACGTATAACGTCATCCCATATAACGAAATACGTATAACGTCATCCCATATAACGTAATACTTTCTAACGTCATACCATATAACGTAATACGTTATAACGTCATCCCATATAACGTAATACGTTCTAACGTCATCCCATATAACGTAACAACTTCTAACGTCATACCATCTAACGTAATACGTTATAACGTCATCCCATATAACGTAATACGTTCTAACGTCATACCATATAACGTGATACGTTATAACGTCATTCCATATAACGTAATACGTTATAACGTCATACCATATAACGGAACACGTTTTAACGTCATCCCACATAACGTAATACTTTCTAACGTCATACCATATAACGTAATACGTTACAACGGCATACCATATAACGAAATACGTTATAACGTCATTCCATATAACGTAATACTTTCTAACGTCATACCATATAACGAAATACGTTATAACGTCATTCCATATAACGTAATACGTTATAACGTCATCCCATATAACGTAATACGTTCTAACGTCATACTATCTAACGTAATACGTATAAATTCATACCATATAACGTAATACGTCATATGTTCGTCCCATATAACGTAATACTTTATAACGTCATACCATATAATGAAATACGTTATACCGTCATCCCATATAAAGTAATAAGTTATAACGTCATACCATATAACGAAATACGTTATAACGTCATCCCATATAACGAAATACGTTATAACGTCATCCCATATAACGTAATACTTTCTAACGTCATACCATATAACGTAATACGTTATAACGTCATACCATATAACGAAATACGTTATAACGTCATACCATATAACGTAATACGTTATTAATGTCTTACCATATAACGAAATACGTTATAACGTCATCCCATATAACGGAATACGTTATAACGTCAAACAATATAACGAAATACGTTATAACGTCATCCCATATAACGTAATACTTTCTAACGTCATTCCATATAACGTAATACGTTATAACGTCATACCATATAACGTAATATTTTCAAACGTCATACCATATAACGTAATACGTTATAACGTCATACCATATAACGAAATACGTTATAACGTCATCCCATATAACGAAATACGTTATAACGTCATACCATATAACGTAATGCGTTCTAACGTCATCCCATATAACGAAATACGTTATAACGTCATCCCATATAACGAAATACGTTATAACGTCATCCCATATAACGGAATACGTTATAACGTCATACCATATAACGAAATTCGTTCTAACGTCATACCATCTAACGTAATACGTATAAATTCATACCATATAACGTAATGCGTCATAAGGTCGTCCCATATAAAGTAATACGTTATAACGTCATACCATATAACTTAATACGTTATAATGTCGTCCCATATAACGTGATACGTTATAACGTCATCCCATATAACGTAATACGTCATACCATATAACGAAATACATTATAACGTCATCCCATATAACGTAATATTTTCAAACGTCATACCATATAACGTAATACGTTATAACGTCATACCATATAACGTAATACGTTATAACGTCATCCCATATAACGTAATACGTTCTAGCGTCATCACATATAACGTAATGCGTTATAACGTCATCCCATATAACGTAATACTTTCTAACGTCATACCATATAACGAAATACGTTATAACGTCATCCCATATAACGTAATACGTTATAACGTCATACCATATAATGTAATACGTTATATCGTCATCCCATATAACGTAATACGTTATAGCGTCATACCATATAACGTAATACGTTATTAACGTCTTACCATATAACGAAATACGTTATAACGTCATCCCATATAACGGAATACGTTATAACGTCAAACAATATAACGAAATACGTTATAACGTCATCCCATATAACGTAATACTTTCTAACGTCATTCCATATAACGAAATACGTTCTAACGTCATACCATCTAACGTAATACGTATAAATTCATACCATATAACGTAATGCGTCATAAGGTCGTCCCATATAAAGTAATACGTTATAACGTCATCCCATATAACGGAATACGTTACAACGTCATTCCATATAACGTAATACGTTATAAAGTCATACCATATAACGAAATACGTTATAACGTCATCCCATATAACGAAATAGGTTATAACGTCATACCATATAACGTAATACGTTATAACGTCATACCATATAACGAAATACGTTATACCGTCATCCCATATAACGTAATACTTTCTAACGTCATACCATATAACGTATTACGTTATAACGTCATCCCATATAACGTAATACGTTATAACGTCATCCCATACAACGTAATACGTTCTAACGTCATACCATCTATCGTAATACGTATAAATTCATACCATATAACGTAATACGTCATATGTTCGTCCCATATAACGTAATACTTTATAACGTCATACCATATAATGAAATACGTTATACCGTCATCCCATATAAAGTAATAAGTTATAACGTCATACCATATAACGAAATACGTTATAACGTCATCCCATATAACGAAATACGTTATAACGTCATCCCATATAACGTAATACTTTCTAACGTCATACCATATAACGTAATACGTTATAACGTCATACCATATAACGAAATACGTTATAACGTCATACCATATAACGTAATACGTTATTAACGTCTTACCATATAACGAAATACGTTATAACGTCATCCCATATAACGGAATACGTTATAACGTCAAACAATATAACGAAATACGTTATAACGTCATCCCATATAACGTAATACTTTCTAACGTCATTCCATATAACGTAATACGTTATAACGTCATACCATATAACGTAATACGTTATAACGTCATACCATATAACGAAATACGTTATAACGTCATCCCATATAACGTAATACTTTCTAACGTCATACCATATAACGAAATACGTTATAACGTCATCCCATATAACGTAATACGTTCTAACGTCATACCATATAACGTAATACGTATAAATTCATACCATATAACGTAATACTTTCTAACGTCATACCATATAACGTAATACGTTATAACGTCATACCATATAACGAAATACGTTATAACGTCATCCCATATAACCTAATACGTTATAACGGCATCCCATATAACGTAATACGTTATAACGTCATACCATATAACGAAATACGTTATAACGTCATCCCATATAACGAAATACGTTATAACGTCATACCATATAACGTAATGCGTTCTAACGTCATCCCATATAACGAAATACGTTATAACGTCATCCCATATAACGAAATACGTTATAACGTCATCCCATATAACGGAATACGTTATAACGTCATACCATATAACGAAATACGTTCTAACGTCATACCATCTAACGTAATACGTATAAATTCATACCATATAACGTAATGCGTCATAAGGTCGTCCCATATAAAGTAATACGTTATAACGTCATACCATATAACGTAATACGTTATAATGTCGTCCCATATAACGTGATACGTTATAACGTCATCCCATATAACGTAATACGTCATACCATATAACGAAATACATTATAACGTCATCCCATATAACGTAATATTTTCAAACGTCATACCATATAACGTAATACGTTATAACGTCATACCATATAACGTAATACGTTATAACGTCATACCATATAACGTAATACGTTATAATGTCGTCCCATATAACGTGATACGTTATAACGTCATCCCATATAACGTAATACGTAATACCATATAACGAAATACATTATAACGTCATCCCATATAACGTAATATTTTCAAACGTCATACCATATAACGTAATACGTTATAACGTCATCCCATATAACGTAATACTTTCTAACGTCATTCCATATAACGTAATACGTTATAACGTCATACCATATAACGTAATACGTTATAACGTCATACCATATAACGAAATACGTTATAACGTCATCCCATATAACGTAATACTTTCTAACGTCATACCATATAACGAAATACGTTATAACGTCATCCCATATAACGTAATACTTTCTAACGTCATTCCATATAACGAAATACGTTCTGACGTCATACCATCTAACGTAATACGTATAAATTCATACCATATAACGTAATGCGTCATAAGGTCGTCCCATATAAAGTAATACGTTATAACGTCATCCCATATAACGGAATACGTTATAACGTCATTCCATATAACGTAATACGTTATAAAGTCATACCATATAACGAAATACGTTATAACGTCATCCCATATAACGAAATAGGTTATAACGTCATCCCATATAACGTAATACTTTCTAACGTCATACCATATAACGTATTACGTTATAACGTCATCCCATATAACGTAATACGTTCTAAGGTCATCCCATATAGCGTAACAACTTCTAACGTCATACCATCTAACGTAATACGTTATAACGTCATCCCATATAACGTAATACGTTCTAACGTCATACCATATAACGTGATACGTTATAACCTCATACCATATAACGAAATACGTTATAACGTCATACCATATAACGAAATACGTTATAACGTCATCCCCTATAACGGAATACGTTATAACGTCATTCCATATAACGTAATACGTTATAACGTCATACCATATAACGGAACACGTTTTAACGTCATCCCATATAACGTATTACGTTATAACGTCATCCCATATAACGTAATACGTTATAACGTCATCCCATATAACGTAATACGTTCTAACGTCATACCATATAATGAAATACGTATAACGTCATCCCATATAACGAAATACGTATAACGTCATCCCATATAACGTAATACTTTCTAACGTCATACCATATAACGTATTACGTTATAACGTCATCCCATATAACGTAATACGTTCTAAGGTCATCCCATATAGCGTAACAACTTCTAACGTCATACCATCTAACGTAATACGTTATAACGTCATCCCATATAACGTAATACGTTCTAACGTCATACCATATAACGTGATACGTTATAACCTCATACCATATAACGAAATACGTTATAACGTCATACCATATAACGAAATACGTTATAACGTCATCCCCTATAACGGAATACGTTATAACGTCATTCCATATAACGTAATACGTTATAACGTCATACCATATAACGGAACACGTTTTAACGTCATCCCATATAACGTAATACTTTCTAACGTCATACCATATAACGTAATACGTTACAACGTCATACCATATAACGAAATACGTTATAACGTCATTCCATATAACGTAATACTTTCTAACGTCATACCATATAACGAAATACGTTATAACGTCATCCCATATAACGTAATACGTTATAACGTCATCCCATATAACGTAATACGTTCTAACGTCATACCATCTAACGAAATACGTTATACCGTCATCCCATATAACGTAATACTTTCTAACGTCATACCATATAACGTATTACGTTATAACGTCATCCCATATAACGTAATACGTTATAACGTCATCCCATACAACGTAATACGTTCTAACGTCATACCATCTATCGTAATACGTATAAATTCATACCATATAACGTAATACTTTCTAACGTCATACCATATAACGTAATACGTTATAACGTCATACCATATAACGAAATACGTTATAACGTCATCCCATATAACCTAATACGTTATAACGGCATCCCATATAACGTAATACGTTATAACGTCATACCATATAACGAAATACGTTATAACGTCATCCCATATAACGAAATACGTTATAACGTCATACCATATAACGTAATGCGTTCTAACGTCATCCCATATAACGAAATACGTTATAACGTCATCCCATATAACGAAATACGTTATAACGTCATCCCATATAACGGAATACGTTATAACGTCATACCATATAACGAAATACGTTCTAACGTCATACAATCTAACGTAATACGTATAAATTCATACCATATAACGTAATGCGTCATAAGGTCGTCCCATATAAAGTAATACGTTATAACGTCATACCATATAACGTAATACGTTATAATGTCGTCCCATATAACGTGATACGTTATAACGTCATCCCATATAAGGTAATACGTCATACCATATAACGAAATACATTATAACGTCATCCCATATAACGTAATATTTTCAAACGTCATACCATATAACGTAATACGTTATAACGTCATACCATATAACGTAATACGTTATAACGTCATCCCATATAACGCAATACGTTATAACGTTGTAACATATAACGTGATACGTTATAACGTCATTCTATATAACGAAAGACGTTATAACGTCATCCCATATAACGTAATACTTTCGAACGTCATACCATATAACGCAATACGTTATAACGTCATACCATATATCGAAATACGTTATAACGTCATCCCATATAACGTAATACGTTCTAGCGTCATCACATATAACGTAATGCGTTATAACGTCATCCCATATAACGTAATACTTTCTAACGTCATACCATATAACGAAATACGTTATAACGTCATCCCATATAACGTAATACGTTATAACGTCATCCCATATAACGTAATACGTTCTAACGTCATACCATCTAACGTCATACGTATAAATTCATACCATATAACGTAATACGTCATATGTTCGTCCCATATAACGTAATACGTTATAACGTCATACCATATAATGTAATACGTTATATCGTCATCCCATATAACGTAATACGTTATAGCGTCATACCATATAACGTAATACGTTATTAACGTCTTACCATATAACGAAATACGTTATAACGTCATCCCATATAACGGAATACGTTATAAGGTCAAACAATATAACGAAATACGTTATAACGTCATCCCATATAACGTAATACTTTCTAACGTCATTCCATATAACGAAATACGTTCTGACGTCATACCATCTAACGTAATACGTATAAATTCATACCATATAACGTAATGCGTCATAAGGTCGTCCCATATAAAGTAATACGTTATAACGTCATCCCATATAACGGAATACGTTATAACGTCATTCCATATAAAGTAATACGTTATAAAGTCATACCATATAACGAAATACGTTATAACGTCATCCCATATAACGAAATAGGTTATAACGTCATACCATATAACGTAATACGATATAACGTCATACCATATAACGAAATACGTTATACCGTCATCCCATATAACGTAATACTTTCTAACGTCATACCATATAACGTATTACGTTATAACGTCATCCCATATAACGTAATACGTTATAACGTCATCCCATATAACGTAATACGTTCTAACGTCATACCATATAATGAAATACGTATAACGTCATCCCATATAACGAAATACGTATAACGTCATCCCATATAACGTAATACTTTCTAACGTCATACCATATAACGTATTACGTTATAACGTCATCCCATATAACGTAATACGTTCTAAGGTCATCCCATATAACGTAACAACTTCTAACGTCATACCATCTAACGTAATACGTTATAACGTCATCCCATATAACGTAATACGTTCTAACGTCATACCATATAACGTGATACGTTATAACCTCATACCATATAACGAAATACGTTATAACGTCATACCATATAACGAAATACGTTATAACGTCATCCCATATAACGGAATACGTTATAACGTCATTCCATATAACGTAATACGTTATAACGTCATACCATATAACGGAACACGTTTTAACGTCATCCCATATAACGTAATACTTTCTAACGTCATACCATATAACGTAATACGTTACAACGTCATACCATATAACGAAATACGTTATAACGTCATTCCATATAACGTAATACTTTCTAACGGCATACCATATAACGAAATACGTTATAACGTCATCCCATATAACGTAATACGTTATAACGTCATCCCATATAACGTAATACGTTCTAACGTCATACCATCTAACGTAATACGTATTAATTCATACCATATAACGTAATACGTCATATGTTCGTCCCATATAACGTAATACTTTATAACGTCATACCATATAATGAAATACGTTATACCGTCATCCCATATAAAGTAATACGTTATAACGTCATACCATATAACGAAATACGTTATAACGTCGTCCCATATAACGAAATACGTTATAACGTCATCCCATATAACGTAATACGTTATAACGTCATACCATATAACGAAATACGTTATAACGTCATACCATATAACGTAATACGTTATTAACGTCTTACCATATAACGAAATACGTTATAACGTCATCCCATATAACGGAATACGTTATAACGTCAAACAATATAACGAAATACGTTATAACGTCATCCCATATAACGTAATACTTTCTAACGTCATTCCATATAACGTAATACGTTATAACGTCATACCATATAACGTAATACGTTATAACGTCATACCATATAACGAAATACGTTATAACGTCATCCCATATAACGTAATACTTTCTAACGTCATACCATATAACGAAATACGTTATAACGTCATCCCATATAACGTAATACGTTCTAACGTCATACCATATAACGTAATACGTATAAATTCATACCATATAACGTAATACTTTCTAACGTCATACCATATAACGAAATACGTTATAACGTCATCCCATATAACGTAATACTTTCTAAAGACATACCATATAACGTAATACTTTATAACGTCATCCCATATAACGAAATACGTTATAACGTCATCCCATATAACGCAATACTTTCTAACGTCATACCATATAACGTAATACGTTATAACATCATACCATATAACGAAATACGTTATAACGTCATCCCATACAACGAAATACGTTATAACGTTATCCCATATAGCGTAATACGTTATAACGTCATCCCATATAACGTAATACGTTCTAACGTCATCCCATGTAACGTAATATGTTATAACGTTATAACATATAACGTAATACGTTATAACGTTATAACATATAACGTAATACGTCATAACGTCGTCCCATATAACGTAATACTTTCTAACGACATACCATATAACGTAATACGTTATAACGTCATCCCATATAGCGAAATACGTTATAACGTCATCCCATATAACGTAATACTTTCTAACGTCATACCATATAACGAAATACGTTATAACGTCATCCCATATAACGTAATACGTTATAACGTCATCCCATATAACGTAATACGTTCTAACGTCATACCATCTAACGTAATACGTATTAATTCATACCATATAACGTAATACGTCATATGTTCGTCCCATATAACGTAATACTTTATAACGTCATACCATATAATGAAATACGTTATACCGTCATCCCATATAAAGTAATACGTTATAACGTCATACCATATAACGAAATACGTTATAACGTCGTCCCATATAACGAAATACGTTATAACGTCATCCCATATAACGTAATACTTTCTAACGTCATACCATATAACGTAATACGTTATAGCGTCATACCATATAACGAAATACGTTATAACGTCATACCATATAACGTAATACGTTATTAACGTCTTACCATATAACGAAATACGTTATAACGTCATCCCATATAACGGAATACGTTATAACGTCAAACAATATAACGAAATACGTTATAACGTCATCCCATATAACGTAATACTTTCTAACGTCATTCCATATAACGTAATACGTTATAACGTCATACCATCTAACGTAATACGTATAAATTCATACCATATAACGTAATACGTCATATGTTCGTCCCATATAACGTAATACGTTATAACGTCATACCATATAATGTAATACGTTATATCGTCATCCCATATAACGTAATACGTTATAGCGTCATACCATATAACGTAATACGTTATTAACGTCTTACCATATAACGAAATACGTTATAACGTCATCCCATATAACGGAATACGTTATAACGTCAAACAATATAACGAAATACGTTATAACGTCATCCCATATAACGTAATACTTTCTAACGTCATTCCATATAACGAAATACGTTCTGACGTCATACCATCTAACGTAATACGTATAAATTCATACCATATAACGTAATGCGTCATAAGGTCGTCCCATATAAAGTAATACGTTATAACGTCATCCCATATAACGGAATACGTTATAACGTCATTCCATATAAAGTAATACGTTATAAAGTCATACCATATAACGAAATACGTTATAACGTCATCCCATATAACGAAATAGGTTATAACGTCATACCATATAACGTAATACGATATAACGTCATACCATATAACGAAATACGTTATACCGTCATCCCATATAACGTAATACTTTCTAACGTCATACCATATAACGTATTACGTTATAACGTCATCCCATATAACGTAATACGTTATAACGTCATCCCATATAACGTAATACGTTCTAACGTCATACCATATAATGAAATACGTATAACGTCATCCCATATAACGAAATACGTATAACGTCATCCCATATAACGTAATACTTTCTAACGTCATACCATATAACGTATTACGTTATAACGTCATCCCATATAACGTAATACGTTCTAAGGTCATCCCATATAACGTAACAACTTCTAACGTCATACCATCTAACGTAATACGTTATAACGTCATCCCATATAACGTAATACGTTCTAACGTCATACCATATAACGTGATACGTTATAACCTCATACCATATAACGAAATACGTTATAACGTCATACCATATAACGAAATACGTTATAACGTCATCCCATATAACGGAATACGTTATAACGTCATTCCATATAACGTAATACGTTATAACGTCATACCATATAACGGAACACGTTTTAACGTCATCCCATATAACGTAATACTTTCTAACGTCATACCATATAACGTAATACGTTACAACGTCATACCATATAACGAAATACGTTATAACGTCATTCCATATAACGTAATACTTTCTAACGGCATACCATATAACGAAATACGTTATAACGTCATCCCATATAACGTAATACGTTATAACGTCATCCCATATAACGTAATACGTTCTAACGTCATACCATCTAACGTAATACGTATTAATTCATACCATATAACGTAATACGTCATATGTTCGTCCCATATAACGTAATACGTTATAACGTCATACCATATAACGTAATACGTATAAATTCATACCATATAACGTAATACTTTCTAACGTCATACCATATAACGTAATACGTTATAACGTCATACCATATAACGAAATACGTTATAACGTCATCCCATATAACCTAATACGTTATAACGGCATCCCATATAACGTAATACGTTATAACGTCATACCATATAACGAAATACGTTATAACGTCATCCCATATAACGAAATACGTTATAACGTCATACCATATAACGTAATGCGTTCTAACGTCATCCCATATAACGAAATACGTTATAACGTCATCCCATATAACGAAATACGTTATAACGTCATCCCATATAACGGAATACGTTATAACGTCATACCATATAACGAAATACGTTCTAACGTCATACCATCTAACGTAATACGTATAAATTCATACCATATAACGTAATGCGTCATAAGGTCGTCCCATATAAAGTAATACGTTATAACGTCATACCATATAACGTAATACGTTATAATGTCGTCCCATATAACGTGATACGTTATAACGTCATCCCATATAACGTAATACGTCATACCATATAACGAAATACATTATAACGTCATCCCATATAACGTAATATTTTCAAACGTCATACCATATAACGTAATACGTTATAACGTCATACCATATAACGTAATACGTTATAACGTCATCCCATATAACGCAATACGTTATAACGTTGTAACATATAACGTGATACGTTATAACGTCATTCTATATAACGAAAGACGTTATAACGTCATCCCATATAACGTAATACTTTCGAACGTCATACCATATAACGCAATACGTTATAACGTCATACCATATATCGAAATACGTTATAACGTCATCCCATATAACGTAATACGTTCTAGCGTCATCACATATAACGTAATGCGTTATAACGTCATCCCATATAACGTAATACTTTCTAACGTCATACCATATAACGAAATACGTTATAACGTCATCCCATATAACGTAATACGTTATAACGTCATCCCATATAACGTAATACGTTCTAACGTCATACCATCTAACGTCATACGTATAAATTCATACCATATAACGTAATACGTCATATGTTCGTCCCATATAACGTAATACGTTATAACGTCATACCATATAATGTAATACGTTATATCGTCATCCCATATAACGTAATACGTTATAGCGTCATACCATATAACGTAATACGTTATTAACGTCTTACCATATAACGAAATACGTTATAACGTCATCCCATATAACGGAATACGTTATAACGTCAAACAATATAACGAAATACGTTATAACGTCATCCCATATAACGTAATACTTTCTAACGTCATTCCATATAACGAAATACGTTCTGACGTCATACCATCTAACGTAATACGTATAAATTCATACCATATAACGTAATGCGTCATAAGGTCGTCCCATATAAAGTAATACGTTATAACGTCATCCCATATAACGGAATACGTTATAACGTCATTCCATATAAAGTAATACGTTATAAAGTCATACCATATAACGAAATACGTTATAACGTCATCCCATATAACGAAATAGGTTATAACGTCATACCATATAACGTAATACGATATAACGTCATACCATATAACGAAATACGTTATACCGTCATCCCATATAACGTAATACTTTCTAACGTCATACCATATAACGTATTACGTTATAACGTCATCCCATATAACGTAATACGTTATAACGTCATCCCATATAACGTAATACGTTCTAACGTCATACCATATAATGAAATACGTATAACGTCATCCCATATAACGAAATACGTATAACGTCATCCCATATAACGTAATACTTTCTAACGTCATACCATATAACGTATTACGTTATAACGTCATCCCATATAACGTAATACGTTCTAAGGTCATCCCATATAACGTAACAACTTCTAACGTCATACCATCTAACGTAATACGTTATAACGTCATCCCATATAACGTAATACGTTCTAACGTCATACCATATAACGTGATACGTTATAACCTCATACCATATAACGAAATACGTTATAACGTCATACCATATAACGAAATACGTTATAACGTCATCCCATATAACGGAATACGTTATAACGTCATTCCATATAACGTAATACGTTATAACGTCATACCATATAACGGAACACGTTTTAACGTCATCCCATATAACGTAATACTTTCTAACGTCATACCATATAACGTAATACGTTACAACGTCATACCATATAACGAAATACGTTATAACGTCATTCCATATAACGTAATACTTTCTAACGGCATACCATATAACGAAATACGTTATAACGTCATCCCATATAACGTAATACGTTATAACGTCATCCCATATAACGTAATACGTTCTAACGTCATACCATCTAACGTAATACGTATTAATTCATACCATATAACGTAATACGTCATATGTTCGTCCCATATAACGTAATACTTTATAACGTCATACCATATAATGAAATACGTTATACCGTCATCCCATATAAAGTAATACGTTATAACGTCATACCATATAACGAAATACGTTATAACGTCGTCCCATATAACGAAATACGTTATAACGTCATCCCATATAACGTAATACGTTATAACGTCATACCATATAACGAAATACGTTATAACGTCATACCATATAACGTAATACGTTATTAACGTCTTACCATATAACGAAATACGTTATAACGTCATCCCATATAACGGAATACGTTATAACGTCAAACAATATAACGAAATACGTTATAACGTCATCCCATATAACGTAATACTTTCTAACGTCATTCCATATAACGTAATACGTTATAACGTCATACCATATAACGTAATACGTTATAACGTCATACCATATAACGAAATACGTTATAACGTCATCCCATATAACGTAATACTTTCTAACGTCATACCATATAACGAAATACGTTATAACGTCATCCCATATAACGTAATACGTTCTAACGTCATACCATATAACGTAATACGTATAAATTCATACCATATAACGTAATACTTTCTAACGTCATACCATATAACGAAATACGTTATAACGTCATCCCATATAACGTAATACTTTCTAAAGACATACCATATAACGTAATACTTTATAACGTCATCCCATATAACGAAATACGTTATAACGTCATCCCATATAACGCAATACTTTCTAACGTCATACCATATAACGTAATACGTTATAACATCATACCATATAACGAAATACGTTATAACGTCATCCCATACAACGAAATACGTTATAACGTTATCCCATATAGCGTAATACGTTATAACGTCATCCCATATAACGTAATACGTTCTAACGTCATCCCATGTAACGTAATATGTTATAACGTTATAACATATAACGTAATACGTTATAACGTTATAACATATAACGTAATACGTCATAACGTCGTCCCATATAACGTAATACTTTCTAACGACATACCATATAACGTAATACGTTATAACGTCATCCCATATAGCGAAATACGTTATAACGTCATCCCATATAACGTAATACTTTCTAACGTCATACCATATAACGAAATACGTTATAACGTCATCCCATATAACGTAATACGTTATAACGTCATCCCATATAACGTAATACGTTCTAACGTCATACCATCTAACGTAATACGTATTAATTCATACCATATAACGTAATACGTCATATGTTCGTCCCATATAACGTAATACTTTATAACGTCATACCATATAATGAAATACGTTATACCGTCATCCCATATAAAGTAATACGTTATAACGTCATACCATATAACGAAATACGTTATAACGTCGTCCCATATAACGAAATACGTTATAACGTCATCCCATATAACGTAATACTTTCTAACGTCATACCATATAACGTAATACGTTATAGCGTCATACCATATAACGAAATACGTTATAACGTCATACCATATAACGTAATACGTTATTAACGTCTTACCATATAACGAAATACGTTATAACGTCATCCCATATAACGGAATACGTTATAACGTCAAACAATATAACGAAATACGTTATAACGTCATCCCATATAACGTAATACTTTCTAACGTCATTCCATATAACGTAATACGTTATAACGTCATACCATATAACGTAATACGTTATAACGTCATACCATATAACGAAATACGTTATAACGTCATCCCATATAACGTAATACTTTCTAACGTCATACCATATAACGAAATACGTTATAACGTCATCCCATATAACGTAATACGTTCTAACGTCATACCATATAACGTAATACGTATAAATTCATACCATATATCGTAATACTTTCTAACGTCATACCATATAACGAAATACGTTATAACGTCATCCCATATAACGTAATACTTTCTAAAGACATACCATATAACGTAATACTTTATAACGTCATCCCATATAACGAAATACGTTATAACGTCATCCCATATAACGCAATACTTTCTAACGTCATACCATATAACGTAATACGTTATAACATCATACCATATAACGAAATACGTTATAACGTCATCCCATACAACGAAATACGTTATAACGTTATCCCATATAGCGTAATACGTTATAACGTCATCCCATATAACGTAATACGTTCTAACGTCATCCCATGTAACGTAATACGTTATAACGTTATAACATATAACGTAATACGTTATAACGTTATAACATATAACGTAATACGTCATAACGTCGTCCCATATAACGTAATACTTTCTAACGACATACCATATAACGTAATACGTTATAACGTCATCCCATATAACGAAATACGTTATAACGTCATCCCATATAACGCAATACGTTCTAACGTCATACCATATAACGTAATACCTTATAACGTCATACCGTATAACGTAATACTTTCTAACGTCATACCATATAACGTAATACGTTATAACGTCATCCCATATAACGAAATACGTTATAACGCCATCCCATATAACGTAATACGTTATAACGTCATCCCATATAACGTTATATGTTATAACGTTATAACATGTAACGTAACAATTTCTAACGTCATACCATATAACGTAATACGTTATAACGTCATACCATATAACGAAATACGTTATACCGTCATCCCATATAACGTAATACTTTCTAACGACATACCATATAACGTAATACGTTATAACGTCATCCCATATAACGAAATACGTTATAACGCCATCCCATATAACGTATTACGTTATAACGTCATCCCATATAACGTAATACGTTATAACGTCATCCCATATAACGTAATACGTTCTAACGTCATACCATATACCGAAATACGTATAACGTCATCCCACATAACGAAATACGTTATAACGTCATCCCATATAACGTAATACGTTATAACGTCATCCCATATAACGTAATACGTTCTAACGTCATACCATATAGCGTAATACGTATAAATTCATACCATATAACGTAATACTTTCTAACGTCATACCATATAACGTAATACGTTCTAACGTCATACCATCTAACGTAATACGTATAAATTCATACCATATAACGTAATACGTCATAAGTTCGTCCCATATAACGTAATACGTTATAACGTCATACCATATAACGGAATACGTTATAACGTCATTCCATATAACGTAATACGTTATAACGTCATACCATATAACGAAATACGTTATAACGTCATCCCGTATAACGTAGTACTTTCTAACGTCATACCATATAACGTAATACGTTATAACTGCATCCCATATAACGTAATACGGTCTAACGTCATCCCATATAACGTAATACTTTCTAACGTCATGCCATATAACGAAATACGTTATAACGTCATCCCATATAACGTAATACGTTATAACGCCATCCCATATAACGTAATACGTTCAAACGTCATACCATCTAACGTAATACGTATAAATTCATACCATATAACGTAATACGTCATAAGTTCGTCCCATATAACGTAATACGGTATAACGTCATACCATATAACGGAATACGTTATAACGTCATTCCATATAACGTAATACGTTATGACGTCATCCCATATAACGAAATACGTTATAACGTCATCCCATATAACGTAATTCGTTATAACGTTATAACATATAACGTGATACGTTATAACGTCATACTATATAACGAAAGACGTTATAATGTCATCCCATAAAACGCAATACTTTCTAACGTCATACCATATAACGTAATACGTTATAACGTCATACCATATATCGAAATACGTTATAACGTCATCCCATATAACGGAATACGTTATAACGTCATTCCATATAACGTAATACGTTATAACGTCATACCATATAACGAAATACGTTATAACGTCATCCCATATAACGTAATACTTTCTAACGTCATACCATATAACGTAATACGCTATAACGTCATACCATATAACGTAATAGTTTCTAACGTCATACCATATAACGTAATACGTTATAACGTCATACCATATAACGAAATACGTTATAACGTCATACCATGTAACGTAATACGTTATAACGTCTTAACATATAACGAAATACGTTATAACGTCATCCCATATAACGTAATTCGTTATAACGTTATAACATATAACGTGATACGTTATAACGTCATACCATATAACGAAAGACGTTATAATGTCATCCCATAAAACGCAATACTTTCTAACGTCATACCATATAACGTAATACGTTATAACGTCATACCATATATCGAAATACGTTATAACGTCATCCCATATAACGAAATACGTTATAACGTCATCCCATCTAACGTAATACGTCATAACGTCGTCCAATATAACGAAATACGTTATAATGTCATCCCATATAACGAAATACGTTATGACGTCATTCCATATAACGTAATACATTATAACGTCATACCATATAAGGAAATACGTTATAACGTCATCCGATATAATGGAATACGTTACAACGTCATCCCGTATAACGAAATACTTTCTAACGTCATCCCATATAACGAAATACGTTCTAACGTCATCCCATATAACGTAATACGTTATAACGTCATCCCATATAACGGAATACGTTATAACCTCATCCCATATAACGTAATAATTTCTAACGTCATAAAATATAACGTAATACGTTATAACGTCATCCCATGTAACGTGATACGTTATAACCTCATTCCATATAACGAAATACGTTATAACGTCATCCCATATAACGGAATACGTTATAACGTCATACCATATAACGAAATACGTTATAACGCCATCCCATATAACGAAATACGTTATAACGTCATCCCATATAACGTAATGCGTCATAACGTCGTCCCATATAACGTAATACGTTATAACGTCATACCATATAACGTAATACGTTCTAACGTCATCCCATATAACGGAATACGTTATAACGTCATCCCATATAACGTAATACTTTCTAACGTCATACCATATAACGAAATACGTCATAACGTCATCCCATATAACGTAATACGTTGAACGTCATCCCATATAACGTAATACGTTCTAACGTCATACCATATAACGGAATACGTTATAACGTCATACCATATAACGTAATACGTTATAACGTCATACCATATAACGTAATACTTTCTAACGTCATACCATATAATGTAATACGTATAAATTCACACCATATAACGTAATACTTTCTAACGTCATACCATATAACGTAATACGTTATAACGTCATCCCATATAACGTAATACTTTCTAACGTCATACCATATAACGTAATACGTTATAACGTCATACCATATAACGAAATACGTTATAACGTCATCCCATATATCGTAATAATTTCTAACGTCATACCATATAACGTAATACGTTCTAACGTCATACCATATAACGTAATACGTATAAATTCACACCATATAACGTAATACTTTCTAACGTCATACCATATAACGTAATACGTTATAACGTCATCCCATATAACGTAATACTTTCTAACGTCATACCATATAACGTAATACGTTATAACGTCATAAGATAAAACGAAATACGTTATAACGTCATCCGATATAATGGAATACGTTATAACGTCATCCCGTATAACGTAATACTTTCTAACGTCATACCATATAACGTAATACGTTATAACTGCATCCCATATAACGTAATACGTTATAACGTCATCCCATATAACGGAATACGTTATAACCTCATCCCATATAACGTAATAATTTCTAACGTCATACCATATAACGTAATACGTTATAACGTCATCCCATATAACGTGATACGTTATAACCTCATTCCATATAACGAAATACGTTATAACGTCATTCCATATAACGTAATACGTTATAACGTCATTCCATATAACGAAATACGTTATAACGTCATCCCATATAACGGAATACGTTATAACGTCATTCCATATAACGTAATACGTTATAACGTCATTCCATATAACGTAATACGTTATAACGTCATACCATATATCGTAATACGTTATAACGTCATCCCATATAACGTAATACGTTATAACGTTATAACATATAACGTGATACGTTATAACGTCATCCCATATAACGTAATACTTTCTAACGTCATACCATATAACGGAATACGTTATAACGTCATTCCATATAACGTAATACGTTATAACGTCATTCCATATAACGTAATACGTTATAACGTCATACCATATATCGTAATACGTTATAACGTCATCCCATATAACGTAATACGTTATAACGTTATAACATATAACGTGATACGTTATAACGTCATCCCATATAACGTAATACTTTCTAACGTCATACCATATAACGAAATACGTTATAACGTCATCCCATATAACGGAATACGTTATAACGTCATACCATATAACGAAATACGTTATAACGTCATCCCATATAACGAAATACGTTATAACGTCATCCCATATAACATAATGCGTCATAACGTCGACCCATATAACGTAATACGCTATAACGTCATCCCATACAACGTAATACTTTCTAACGTCATACCATATAACGTAATACGTTATAACCTCATCCCATATAACGTAATAATTTCTAACGTCATACCATATAACGTAATACGTTATAACGTCATCCCATATAACGTGATACGTTATAACATCATTCCATATAACGAAATACGTTATAACGTCATCCCATATAACGGAATACGTTATAACGTCATCCCATATAACGTAATACGTTCTAACGTCATCCCATATAACGGAATACGTTATAACGTCATCCCATATAACGTAATACTTTCTAACGTCATACCATATAACGAAATACGTCATAACGTCATCCCATATAACGTAATACGTTATAACGTCATACCATATAACGAAATACGTTATAACGTCATCCCGTATAACGTAATACGTTATAACGTTATAACATATAACGTGATACGTTATAACGTCATACTATATAACGAAATACGTTATAACGTCATCCCATATAACGTGATACGTTATAACCTCATTCCATATAACGAAATACGTCATAACGTCATCCCATATAACGTAATACGTTCTAACGTCATACCATCTAACGAAATACGTTATAACGTCATCCCATATAACGAAATACGTTATAACGTCATCCCATATAACGTAATGCGTCATAACGTCGTCCCATATAACGAAATACGTTATAACGTCATACCATATAACGTAAGACGTTATAACGTCTTCACATATAACGAAATACGTTATAACGTCATCGCACATAACGAAATACGTTATAACGTCATTCCAGATAACGTAATACGTTATAACGACATTCCATATAACATAATACGTTATAACGTCATACCATATAACGAAATACGTTATAACGTCATCCCATATAACGAAATACGTTATAACGTCATCCCATCTAACGTAATACGTCATAACGTCGTCCAATATAACGAAATACGTTATAATGTCATCCCATATAACGAAATACGTTATGACGTCATTCCATATAACGTAATACATTATAACGTCATACCATATAACGAAATACGTTATAACGTCATCCGATATAATGGAATACGTTATAACGTCATTCCATATAACGTAATACGTTATAACGTCATACCATATAACGAAATACGTTATAACGTCATCCCATATAACGTAATACGTTCTAGCGTCATACCATATAACGAAATACGTTATAACGTCATCCCATATAACGGAATACGTTATAACGTCATTCCATATAACGTAATACGTTATAACGTCATTCCATATAACGTAATACGTTATAACGTCATACCATATAACGAAATACGTTATAACGTCATCCCATATAACGTAATACGTTCTAGCGTCATACCATATGACGAAATACGCTATAACGTCATCCCATATAACGGAATACGTTATAACGTCATTCCATATAACGTAATACGTTATAACGTCATTCCATATAACGTAATACGTTATAACGTCATACCATACAACGTAATACGTTATAACGTCATCCCATATAACGTAATACGTTATGACGTCATTCCATATAACGTAATACATTATAACGTCATACCATATAACGAAATACGTTATAACGTCCTCCGATATAACGGAATACGTTATAACGTCATTCCATATAACGTAATACGTTATAACGTCATACCATATAACGTAATACGTTATATCGTCATCCCATATAACGTAATACGTTATAACGTCATTCCATATAACGTATTACGTTATAACGTCATACCATATAACGAAATACGTTATAACGTCATCCCATATAACGGAATACGTTATAACGTCATTCCATATAACGTAATACGTTATAACGTCATTCCATATAACGTAATAAGTTATAACGTCATACCATATAACGTAATACGTTATATCGTCATCCCATATAACGTAATACGTTATAACGTCATTCCATATAACGTAATACGTTATAACGTCATTCCATATAACGTAATACGTTATAACGTCATACCATATATCGTAATACGTTATAACGTCATCCCATATAACGTAATACGTTATAACGTTATAACATATAACGTGATACGTTATAACGTCATCCCATATAACGTAATACTTTCTAACGTCATACCATATAACGTAATACGTTATAACGTCCTACCATATAACGAAATACGTTATAACGTCATCCCATATAACGAAATACGTTATAACGTCATCCCATATAACGTAATACGTTATAACGTCATACCATATAACGAAATACGTTATGACGTCATCCCATATAACGGAATACGTTATAACGTCATTCTATATAACGTAATACGTTATAACGTCACACCATATAACGAAATACGTTCTAACGTCATACCATATAGCGTAATACGTTATAACGTCATCCCATATAACGCAATACGTTATGACGTCATTCCATATAACGTAATACATTATAACGTCATACCATATAACGAAATACGTTATAACGTCCTCCGATATAACGGAATACGTTATAACGTCATTCCATATAACGTAATACGTTATAACGTCATACCATATAACGTAATACGTTATAACGTCACTCCATATAACGTAATACGTTATTACGTCATTCCATATAACGTAATACGTTATAACGTCATACCATATAACGTAATACGTTATAACGTCATCCCCTATAACGTAATACGTTATGACGTCATTCCATATAACGTAATACATTATAACGTCATACCATATAACGAAATACGTTATAACGTCCTCCGATATAACGGAATACGTTATAACGTCATTCCATATAACGTAATACGTTATAACGTCATACCATATAACGTAATACGTTATAACGTCATCCCATATAACGTAATACGTTATAACGTCATTCCATATAACGTAATACGTTATAACGTCATACCATATAACGAAATACGTTATAACGTCATCCCATATAACGGAATACGTTATAACGTCATTCCATATAACGTAATACTTTCTAACGTCATACCATATAACGTAATACGTTATAACGTCATACCATATAACGAAATACGTTATAACGTCATTCCATATAACGTAATACGTTATAACGTCATCCCATATAACGGAATACGTTATAACCTCATCCCATATAACGTAATAATTTCTAACGTCATACCATATAACGTAATACGTTATAACGTCATCCCATATAACGTGATACGTTATAACCTCATTCCATATAACGAAATACGTTATAACGTCATCCCATATAACGGAATACGTTATAACGTCATACCATATAACGAAATACGTTATAACGTCATCCCATATAACGAAATACGTTTTAACGTCATCCCATATAACGTAATGCGTCATAACGTCGACCCATATAACGTAATACGCTATAACGTCATCCCATACAACGTAATACTTTCTAACGTCATACCATATAACGTAATACGTTATAACGTCATCCCATATAACGGAATACGTTATAACCTCATCCCATATAACGTAATAATTTCTAACGTCATACCATATAACGTAATACGTTATAACGTCATCCCATATAACGTAATACTTTCTAACGTCATACCATATAACGTAATACGTTATAACGTCATCCCATATAACGTAATACGTTCTAACGTCATACCATATAGCGTAATACGTATAAATTCATACCATATAACGTAATACTTTCTAACGTCATACCATATAACGTAATACGTTCTAACGTCATACCATCTAACGTAATACGTATAAATTCATACCATATAACGTAATACGTCATAAGTTCGTCCCATATAACGTAATACGTTATAACGTCATACCATATAACGGAATACGTTATAACGTCATTCCATATAACGTAATACGTTATAACGTCATACCATATAACGAAATACGTTATAACGTCATCCCGTATAACGTAGTACTTTCTAACGTCATACCATATAACGTAATACGTTATAACTGCATCCCATATAACGTAATACGTTCTAACGTCATCCCATATAACGTAATACTTTCTAACGTCATGCCATATAACGAAATACGTTATAACGTCATCCCATATAACGTAATACGTTATAACGCCATCCCATATAACGTAATACGTTCAAACGTCATACCATCTAACGTAATACGTATAAATTCATACCATATAACGTAATACGTCATAAGTTCGTCCCATATAACGTAATACGGTATAACGTCATACCATATAACGGAATACGTTATAACGTCATTCCATATAACGTAATACGTTATGACGTCATCCCATATAACGAAATACGTTATAACGTCATCCCATATAACGTAATTCGTTATAACGTTATAACATATAACGTGATACGTTATAACGTCATACTATATAACGAAAGACGTTATAATGTCATCCCATAAAACGCAATACTTTCTAACGTCATACCATATAACGTAATACGTTATAACGTCATACCATATATCGAAATACGTTATAACGTCATCCCATATAACGGAATACGTTATAACGTCATTCCATATAACGTAATACGTTATAACGTCATACCATATAACGAAATACGTTATAACGTCATCCCATATAACGTAATACTTTCTAACGTCATACCATATAACGTAATACGCTATAACGTCATACCATATAACGTAATAGTTTCTAACGTCATACCATATAACGTAATACGTTATAACGTCATACCATATAACGAAATACGTTATAACGTCATACCATATAACGTAATACGTTATAACGTCTTAACATATAACGAAATACGTTATAACGTCATCCCATATAACGTAATTCGTTATAACGTTATAACATATAACGTGATACGTTATAACGTCATACTATATAACGAAAGACGTTATAATGTCATCCCATAAAACGCAATACTTTCTAACGTCATACCATATAACGTAATACGTTATAACGTCATACCATATATCGAAATACGTTATAACGTCATCCCATATAACGAAATACGTTATAACGTCATCCCATCTAACGTAATACGTCATAACGTCGTCCAATATAACGAAATACGTTATAATGTCATCCCATATAACGAAATACGTTATGACGTCATTCCATATAACGTAATACATTATAACGTCATACCATATAAGGAAATACGTTATAACGTCATCCGATATAATGGAATACGTTACAACGTCATCCCGTATAACGAAATACTTTCTAACGTCATCCCATATAACGAAATACGTTCTAACGTCATCCCATATAACGTAATACGTTATAACGTCATCCCATATAACGGAATACGTTATAACCTCATCCCATATAACGTAATAATTTCTAACGTCATAAAATATAACGTAATACGTTATAACGTCATCCCATGTAACGTGATACGTTATAACCTCATTCCATATAACGAAATACGTTATAACGTCATCCCATATAACGGAATACGTTATAACGTCATACCATATAACGAAATACGTTATAACGCCATCCCATATAACGAAATACGTTATAACGTCATCCCATATAACGTAATGCGTCATAACGTCGTCCCATATAACGTAATACGTTATAACGTCATACCATATAACGTAATACGTTCTAACGTCATCCCATATAACGGAATACGTTATAACGTCATCCCATATAACGTAATACTTTCTAACGTCATACCATATAACGAAATACGTCATAACGTCATCCCATATAACGTAATACGTTGAACGTCATCCCATATAACGTAATACGTTCTAACGTCATACCATATAACGGAATACGTTATAACGTCATTCCATATAACGTAATACGTTATGACGTCATCCCATATAACGAAATACGTTGTAACGTCATCCCATATAACGTAATACGTTATAACGTTATAACATATAACGTGATACGTTATAACGTCATACTATATAACGAAAGACGTTATAATGTCATCCCATATAACGTAATACTTTCTAACGTCATACCATATAACGTAATACGTTATAACGTCATACCATATATCGAAATACGTTATAACGTCATCCCATATAACGGAATACGTTATAACGTCATTCCATATAACGTAATACGTTATAACGTCATACCATATAAGGAAATACGTTATAACGTCATCCCATATAACGTAATACTTTCTAACGTCATACCATATAACGTAATACGTTATAACGTATACCATATAACGTAATAGTTTCTAACGTCATACCATATAACGTAATACGTTATAACGTCATCCCATATAACGAAATACGTTATAACGTCATCCCATCTAACGTAATACGTCATAACATCGTCCAATATAACGAAATACGTTGAACGTCATCCCATATAACGTAATACGTTCTAACGTCATACCATATAACGGAATACGTTATAACGTCATTCCATATAACGTAATACGTTATGACGTCATACCATATAGCGTAATACGTTATAACGTCATCCCATATAACGCAATACGTTATGACGTCATTCCATATAACGTAATACGTTATAACGTCATCCCATATAACGTAATACGTTATGACGTCATTCCATATAACGTAATACATTATAACGTCATACCATATAACGAAATACGTTATAACGTCCTCCGATATAACGGAATACGTTATAACGTCATTCCATATAATGTAATACGTTATAACGTCATACCATATAACGTAATACGTTATAACGTCATCCCATATAACGTAATACGTTATAACGTCATTCCATATAACGTAATACGTTATATCGTCATACCATATAACGAAATACGTTATAACGTCATCCCATATAACGGAATACGTTATAACGTCATTCCATATAACGTAATACTTTCTAACGTCATACCATATAACGTAATACGTTATAACGTCATACCATATAACGTAATACTTTCTAACGTCATACCATATAATGTAATACGTATAAATTCACACCATATAACGTAATACTTTCTAACGTCATACCATATAACGTAATACGTTATAACGTCATCCCATATAACGTAATACTTTCTAACGTCATACCATATAACGTAATACGTTATAACGTCATACCATATAACGAAATACGTTATAACGTCATCCCATATATCGTAATAATTTCTAACGTCATACCATATAACGTAATACGTTCTAACGTCATACCATATAACGTAATACGTATAAATTCACACCATATAACGTAATACTTTCTAACGTCATACCATATAACGTAATACGTTATAACGTCATCCCATATAACGTAATACTTTCTAACGTCATACCATATAACGTAATACGTTATAACGTCATAAGATATAACGAAATACGTTATAACGTCATCCGATATAATGGAATACGTTATAACGTCATCCCGTATAACGTAATACTTTCTAACGTCATACCATATAACGTAATACGTTATAACTGCATCCCATATAACGTAATACGTTATAACGTCATCCCATATAACGGAATACGTTATAACCTCATCCCATATAACGTAATAATTTCTAACGTCATACCATATAACGTAATACGTTATAACGTCATCCCATATAACGTGATACGTTATAACCTCATTCCATATAACGAAATACGTTATAACGTCATTCCATATAACGTAATACGTTATAACGTCATTCCATATAACGAAATACGTTATAACGTCATCCCATATAACGGAATACGTTATAACGTCATTCCATATAACGTAATACGTTATAACGTCATTCCATATAACGTAATACGTTATAACGTCATACCATATATCGTAATACGTTATAACGTCATCCCATATAACGTAATACGTTATAACGTTATAACATATAACGTGATACGTTATAACGTCATCCCATATAACGTAATACTTTCTAACGTCATACCATATAACGGAATACGTTATAACGTCATTCCATATAACGTAATACGTTATAACGTCATTCCATATAACGTAATACGTTATAACGTCATACCATATATCGTAATACGTTATAACGTCATCCCATATAACGTAATACGTTATAACGTTATAACATATAACGTGATACGTTATAACGTCATCCCATATAACGTAATACTTTCTAACGTCATACCATATAACGAAATACGTTATAACGTCATCCCATATAACGGAATACGTTATAACGTCATACCATATAACGAAATACGTTATAACGTCATCCCATATAACGAAATACGTTATAACGTCATCCCATATAACATAATGCGTCATAACGTCGACCCATATAACGTAATACGCTATAACGTCATCCCATACAACGTAATACTTTCTAACGTCATACCATATAACGTAATACGTTATAACCTCATCCCATATAACGTAATAATTTCTAACGTCATACCATATAACGTAATACGTTATAACGTCATCCCATATAACGTGATACGTTATAACATCATTCCATATAACGAAATACGTTATAACGTCATCCCATATAACGGAATACGTTATAACGTCATCCCATATAACGTAATACGTTCTAACGTCATCCCATATAACGGAATACGTTATAACGTCATCCCATATAACGTAATACTTTCTAACGTCATACCATATAACGAAATACGTCATAACGTCATCCCATATAACGTAATACGTTATAACGTCATACCATATAACGAAATACGTTATAACGTCATCCCATATAACGTAATACGTTATAACGTTATAACATATAACGTGATACGTTATAACGTCATACTATATAACGAAATACGTTATAACGTCATCCCATATAACGTGATACGTTATAACCTCATTCCATATAACGAAATACGTCATAACGTCATCCCATATAACGTAATACGTTCTAACGTCATACCATCTAACGAAATACGTTATAACGTCATCCCATATAACGAAATACGTTATAACGTCATCCCATATAACGTAATGCGTCATAACGTCGTCCCATATAACGAAATACGTTATAACGTCATACCATATAACGTAAGACGTTATAACGTCTTCACATATAACGAAATACGTTATAACGTCATCGCACATAACGAAATACGTTATAACGTCATTCCAGATAACGTAATACGTTATAACGACATTCCATATAACATAATACGTTATAACGTCATACCATATAACGAAATACGTTATAACGTCATCCCATATAACGAAATACGTTATAACGTCATCCCATCTAACGTAATACGTCATAACGTCGTCCAATATAACGAAATACGTTATAATGTCATCCCATATAACGAAATACGTTATGACGTCATTCCATATAACGTAATACATTATAACGTCATACCATATAACGAAATACGTTATAACGTCATCCGATATAATGGAATACGTTATAATGTCATTCCATATAACGTAATACGTTATAACGTCATACCATATAACGAAATACGTTATAACGTCATCCCATATAACGTAATACGTTCTAGCGTCATACCATATAACGAAATACGTTATAACGTCATCCCATATAACGGAATACGTTATAACGTCATTCCATATAACGTAATACGTTATAACGTCATTCCATATAACGTAATACGTTATAACGTCATACCATATAACGAAATACGTTATAACGTCATCCCATATAACGTAATACGTTCTAGCGTCATACCATATGACGAAATACGCTATAACGTCATCCCATATAACGGAATACGTTATAACGTCATTCCATATAACGTAATACGTTATAACGTCATTCCATATAACGTAATACGTTATAACGTCATACCATATAACGTAATACGTTATAACGTCATCCCATATAACGTAATACGTTATGACGTCATTCCATATAACGTAATACATTATAACGTCATACCATATAACGAAATACGTTATAACGTCCTCCGATATAACGGAATACGTTATAACGTCATTCCATATAACGTAATACGTTATAACGTCATACCATATAACGTAATACGTTATATCGTCATCCCATATAACGTAATACGTTATAACGTCATTCCATATAACGTATTACGTTATAACGTCATACCATATAACGAAATACGTTATAACGTCATCCCATATAACGGAATACGTTATAACGTCATTCCATATAACGTAATACGTTATAACGTCATTCCATATAACGTAATAAGTTATAACGTCATACCATATAACGTAATACGTTATATCGTCATCCCATATAACGTAATACGTTATAACGTCATTCCATATAACGTAATACGTTATAACGTCATTCCATATAACGTAATACGTTATAACGTCATACCATATATCGTAATACGTTATAACGTCATCCCATATAACGTAATACGTTATAACGTTATAACATATAACGTGATACGTTATAACGTCATCCCATATAACGTAATACTTTCTAACGTCATACCATATAACGTAATACGTTATAACGTCCTACCATATAACGAAATACGTTATAACGTCATCCCATATAACGAAATACGTTATAACGTCATCCCATATAACGTAATACGTTATAACGTCATACCATATAACGAAATACGTTATGACGTCATCCCATATAACGGAATACGTTATAACGTCATTCTATATAACGTAATACGTTATAACGTCACACCATATAACGAAATACGTTCTAACGTCATACCATATAGCGTAATACGTTATAACGTCATCCCATATAACGCAATACGTTATGACGTCATTCCATATAACGTAATACATTATAACGTCATACCATATAACGAAATACGTTATAACGTCCTCCGATATAACGGAATACGTTATAACGTCATTCCATATAACGTAATACGTTATAACGTCATACCATATAACGTAATACGTTATAACGTCACTCCATATAACGTAATACGTTATTACGTCATTCCATATAACGTAATACGTTATAACGTCATACCATATAACGTAATACGTTATAACGTCATCCCCTATAACGTAATACGTTATGACGTCATTCCATATAACGTAATACATTATAACGTCATACCATATAACGAAATACGTTATAACGTCCTCCGATATAACGGAATACGTTATAACGTCATTCCATATAACGTAATACGTTATAACGTCATACCATATAACGTAATACGTTATAACGTCATCCCATATAACGTAATACGTTATAACGTCATTCCATATAACGTAATACGTTATAACGTCATACCATATAACGAAATACGTTATAACGTCATCCCATATAACGGAATACGTTATAACGTCATTCCATATAACGTAATACTTTCTAACGTCATACCATATAACGTAATACGTTATAACGTCATACCATATAACGAAATACGTTATAACGTCATTCCATATAACGTAATACGTTATAACGTCATCCCATATAACGGAATACGTTATAACCTCATCCCATATAACGTAATAATTTCTAACGTCATACCATATAACGTAATACGTTATAACGTCATCCCATATAACGTGATACGTTATAACCTCATTCCATATAACGAAATACGTTATAACGTCATCCCATATAACGGAATACGTTATAACGTCATACCATATAACGAAATACGTTATAACGTCATCCCATATAACGAAATACGTTTTAACGTCATCCCATATAACGTAATGCGTCATAACGTCGACCCATATAACGTAATACGCTATAACGTCATCCCATACAACGTAATACTTTCTAACGTCATACCATATAACGTAATACGTTATAACGTCATCCCATATAACGGAATACGTTATAACCTCATCCCATATAACGTAATAATTTCTAACGTCATACCATATAACGTAATACGTTATAACGTCATCCCATATAACGTAATACTTTCTAACGTCATACCATATAACGTAATACGTTATAACGTCATCCCATATAACGTAATACGTTCTAACGTCATACCATATAACGTAATACGTATAAATTCACACCATATAACGTAATACTTTCTAACGTCATACCATATAACGTAATACGTTATAACGTCATCCCATATAACGTAATACTTTCTAACGTCATACCATATAACGTAATACGTTATAACGTCATACCATATAACGAAATACGTTATAACGTCATCCGATATAATGGAATACGTTATAACGTCATCCCGTATAACGTAATACTTTCTAACGTCATACCATATAACGTAATACGTTATAACTGCATCCCATATAACGTAATAAGTTCTAACGTCATCCCATATAACGTAACAATTTCTAACGTCATACCATATAACGTAATACGTTATAACGTCATACCATATAACGAAATACGTTATAACATCATCCCATATAACGTAATACGTTCTAACGTCATACCATATAACGAAATACGTATAACGTCATCCCATATAACGAAATACGTTATAACGTCATCCCATATAACGTAATACGTTATAACGTCATCCCATATAACGAAATACGTTCTAACGTCATACCATATAACGTAATACGTATAAATTCATCCCATATAACGAAATACGTTATAACGTCATCCCATATAACGGAATACGTTATAACGTCATTCCATATAACGTAATACGTTATAACGTCATTCCATATAACGAAATACGTTATAACGTCATCCCATATAACGGAATACGTTATAACGTCATTCCATATAACGTAATACGTTATAACGTCATTCCATATAACGTAATACGTTATAACGTCATACCATATAACGAAATACGTTATAACGTCATCCCATATAACGTAATACGTTCTAGCGTCATACCATATGACGAAATACGTTATAACGTCATCCCATATAACGGAATACGTTATAACGTCATTCCATATAACGTAATACGTTATAACGTCATCCCATCTAACGTAATACGTCATAACGTCGTCCAATATAACGAAATACGTTATAATGTCATCCCATATAACGAAATACGTTATGACGTCATTCCATATAACGTAATACATTATAACGTCATACCATATAACGAAATACGTTATAACGTCATCCGATATAATGGAATACGTTATAACGTCATTCCATATAACGTAATACGTTATAACGTCATACCATATAACGAAATACGTTATAACGTCATCCCATATAACGTAATACGTTCTAGCGTCATACCATATAACGAAATACGTTATAACGTCATCCCATATAACGGAATACGTTATAACGTCATTCCATATAACGTAATACGTTATAACGTCATTCCATATAACGTAATACGTTATAACGTCATACCATATAACGAAATACGTTATAACGTCATCCCATATAACGTAATACGTTATAACGTCATTCCATATAACGTAATACGTTATAACGTCATACCATATAACGTAATACGTTATAACGTCATCCCATATAACGTAATACGTTATAACGTCATTCCATATAACGTAATACGTTATAACGTCATACCATATAACGAAATACGTTATAACGTCATCCCATATAACGGAATACGTTATAACGTCATTCCATATAACGTAATACTTTCTAACGTCATACCATATAACGTAATACGTTATAACGTCATACCATATAACGAAATACGTTATAACGTCATTCCATATAACGTAATACGTTATAACGTCATCCCATATAACGGAATACGTTATAACCTCATCCCATATAACGTAATAATTTCTAACGTCATACCATATAACGTAATACGTTATAACGTCATCCCATATAACGTGATACGTTATAACCTCATTCCATATAACGAAATACGTTATAACGTCATCCCATATAACGGAATACGTTATAACGTCATACCATATAACGAAATACGTTATAACGTCATCCCATATAACGAAATACGTTTTAACGTCATCCCATATAACGTAATGCGTCATAACGTCGACCCATATAACGTAATACGCTATAACGTCATCCCATACAACGTAATACTTTCTAACGTCATACCATATAACGTAATGCGTTATAACGTCATCCCATATAACGGAATACGTTATAACCTCATCCCATATAACGTAATAATTTCTAACGTCATACCATATAACGTAATACGTTATAACGTCATCCCATATAACGTAATACTTTCTAACGTCATACCATACAACGTAATACGTTATAACGTCATCCCATATAACGTAATACGTTCCAACGTCATACCATATAACGTAATACGTTTAAATTCACACCATATAACGTAATACTTTCTAACGTCATACCATATAACGTAATACGTTATAACGTCATCCCATATAACGTAATACTTTCTAACGTCATACCATATAACGTAATACGTTATAACGTCATACCATATAACGAAATACGTTATAACGTCATCCGATATAATGGAATACGTTATAACGTCATCCCGTATAACGTAATACTTTCTAACGTCATACCATATAACGTAATACGTTATAACTGCATCCCATATAACGTAATAAGTTCTAACGTCATCCCATATAACGTAACAATTTCAAACGTCATACCATATAACGTAATACGTTATAACGTCATACCATATAACGAAATACGTTATAACATCATCCCATATAACGTAACACGTTCTAACGTCATACCATATAACGAAATACGTATAACGTCATCCCATATAACGTAATACGTTATAACGTCATTCCATATAACGAAATACGTTATAACGTCATCCCATATAACGG
The DNA here is from genome assembly GCF_024542735.1 of Bombus huntii. Classification (NCBI taxonomy): domain Eukaryota; kingdom Metazoa; phylum Arthropoda; class Insecta; order Hymenoptera; family Apidae; genus Bombus; species Bombus huntii. The sequence continues at coordinate 794,150 of NC_066244.1, forward strand.
AATACGTTATAACGTCATTCCATATAACGTAATACGTTATAACGTCATTCCATATAACGTAATACGTTATAACGTCATACCATATAACGAAATACGTTATAACGTCATCCCATATAACGTAATACGTTCTAGCGTCATACCATATGACGAAATACGTTATAACGTCATCCCATATAACGGAATACGTTATAACGTCATTCCATATAACGTAATACGTTATAACGTCATTCCATATAACGTAATACGTTATAACGTCATACCATATAACGTAATACGTTATAACGTCATCCCATATAACGTAATACGTTATGACGTCATTCCATATAACGTAATACATTATAACGTCATACCATATAACGAAATACGTTATAACGTCCTCCGATATAACGGAATACGTTATAACGTCATTCCATATAACGTAATAAGTTATAACGTCATACCATATAACGTAATACGTTATATCGTCATCCCATATAACGTAATACGTTATAACGTCATTCCATATAACGTAATACGTTATAACGTCATTCCATATAACGTAATACGTTATAACGTCATACCATATATCGTAATACGTTATAACGTCATCCCATATAACGTAATACGTTATAACGTCCTCCGATATAACGGAATACGTTATAACGTCATTCCATATAACGTAATACGTTATAACGTCATACCATATAACGTAATACGTTATAACGTCATCCCATATAACGTAATACGTTATAACGTCATTCCATATAACGTAATACGTTATAACGTCATACCATATAACGAAATACGTTATAACGTCATCCCATATAACGGAATACGTTATAACGTCATTCCATATAACGTAATACTTTCTAACGTCATACCATATAACGTAATACGTTATAACGTCATACCATATAACGAAATACGTTATAACGTCATTCCATATAACGTAATACGTTATAACGTCATCCCATATAACGGAATACGTTATAACCTCATCCCATATAACGTAATAATTTCTAACGTCATACCATATAACGTAATACGTTATAACGTCATCCCATATAACGTGATACGTTATAACCTCATTCCATATAACGAAATACGTTATAACGTCATCCCATAAAACGGAATACGTTATAACGCCATACCATATAACGAAATACGTTATAACGTCATCCCATATAACGAAATACGTTTTAACCTCATCCCATATAACGTAATAATTTCTAACGTCATACCATATAACGTAATACGTTATAACGTCATCCCATATAACGTAATACTTTCTAACGTCATACCATATAACGTAATACGTTATAACGTCATCCCATATAACGTAATACGTTCTAACGTCATACCATATAACGTAAAACGTATAAATTCACACCATATAAAGTAATACTTTCTAACGTCATACCATATAACGTAATACGTTATAACGTCATTCCATATAACGGAATACGTTATAACCTCATCCCATATAACGTAATAATTTCTAACGTCATACCATATAACGTAATACGTTATAACGTCATCCCATATAACGTGATACGTTATAACCTCTTTCCATATAACGTAATACGTATAAATTCATCCCATATAACGAAATACGTTATAACGTCATCCCATATAACGGAATACGTTATAACGTCATTCCATATAACGTAATACGTTATAACGTCATTCCATATAACGAAATACGTTATAACGTCATCCCATATAACGGAATACGTTATAACGTCATTCCATATAACGTAATACGTTATAACGTCATTCCATATAACGTAATACGTTATAACGTCATACCATATAACGAAATACGTTATAACGTCATCCCATATAACGTAATACGTTCTAGCGTCATACCAGATGACGAAATACGTTATAACGTCATCCCATATAACGGAATACGTTATAACGTCATTCCATATAACGTAATAATTTCTAACGTCATACCATATAACGTAATACGTTATAACGTCATCCCATATAACGAAATACGTTCTAACGTCGTACCATATAACGTAATACGTATAAATTCATCCCATATAACGAAATACGTTATAACGTCATCCCATATAACGGAATACGTTATAACGTCATTCCATATAACGTAATACGTTATAACGTCATTCCATATAACGAAATACGTTATAACGTCATCCCATATAACGGAATACGTTATAACGTCATTCCATATAACGTAATACGTTATAACGTCATTCCATATAACGTAATACGTTATAACGTCATACCATATAACGAAATACGTTATAACGTCATCCCATATAACGTAATACGTTCTAGCGTCATACCATATGACGAAATACGTTATAACGTCATCCCATATAACGGAATACGTTATAACGTCATTCCATATAACGTAATACGTTATAACGTCATTCCATATAACGTAATACGTTATAACGTCATACCATATAACGTAATACGTTATAACGTCATCCCATATAACGTAATACGTTATGACGTCATTCCATATAACGTAATACATTATAACGTCATACCATATAACGAAATACGTTATAACGTCCTCCGATATAACGGAATACGTTATAACGTCATTCCATATAACGTAATAAGTTATAACGTCATACCATATAACGTAATACGTTATATCGTCATCCCATATAACGTAATACGTTATAACGTCATTCCATATAACGTAATACGTTATAACGTCATTCCATATAACGTAATACGTTATAACGTCATACCATATATCGTAATACGTTATATCGTCATCCCATATAACGTAATACGTTATAACGTTATAACATATAACGTGATACGTTATAACGTCATCCCATATAACGTAATACTTTCTAACGTCATACCATATAACGTAATACGTTATAACGTCCTACCATACAACGAAATACGTTATAACGTCATCCCATATAACGTAATACGTTATAACGTCATACCATATAAAGAAATACGTTATGACGTCATCCCATATAACGGAATACGTTATAACGTCATTCTATTTAACGTAATAAGTTATAACGTCATCCCATATAACGTAATAAGTTATAACGTCATACCATATAACGTAATACGTTATAACGTCATCCCATATAACGTAATACGTTATAACGTCATTCCATATAACGTAATACGTTATGACGTCATTCCATATAACGTAATACATTATAACGTCATACCATATAACGAAATACGTTATAACGTCATACCATATAACGAAATACGTTCTAACGTCATACCATATAGCGTAATACGTTATAACGTCATCCCATATAACGCAATACGTTATAACGTCATTCCATATAACGTAATACGTTATAACGTCATACCATATAACGAAATACGTTATAACGTCATCCCATATAACGGAATACGTTATAACGTCATTCCATATAACGTAATACTTTCTAACGTCATACCATATAACGGAATACGTTATAACGTCATTCCATATAACGTAATACGTTATAACGTCATCCCATATAACGTAATACTTTCTAACGTCATACCATATAACGTAATACGTTATAACGTCATCCCATATAACGTAATACGTTCTAACGTCATACCATATAACGTAATACGTATAAATTCACACCATATAAAGTAATACTTTCTAACGTCATACCATATAACGTAATACGTTATAACGTCATTCCATATAACGGAATACGTTATAACCTCATCCCATATAACGTAATAATTTCTAACGTCATACCATATAACGTAATACGTTATAACGTCATCCCATATAACGTGATACGTTATAACCTCTTTCCATATAACGTAATACGTATAAATTCATCCCATATAACGAAATACGTTATAACGTCATCCCATATAACGGAATACGTTATAACGTCATTCCATATAACGTAATACGTTATAACGTCATTCCATATAACGAAATACGTTATAACGTCATCCCATATAACGGAATACGTTATAACGTCATTCCATATAACGTAATACGTTATAACGTCATTCCATATAACGTAATACGTTATAACGTCATACCATATAACGAAATACGTTATAACGTCATCCCATATAACGTAATACGTTCTAGCGTCATACCATATGACGAAATACGTTATAACGTCATCCCATATAACGGAATACGTTATAACGTCATTCCATATAACGTAATAATTTCTAACGTCATACCATATAACGTAATACGTTATAACGTCATCCCATATAACGAAATACGTTCTAACGTCGTACCATATAACGTAATACGTATAAATTCATCCCATATAACGAAATACGTTATAACGTCATCCCATATAACGGAATACCTTATAACGTCATTCCATATAACGTAATACGTTATAACGTCATTCCATATAACGAAATACGTTATAACGTCATCCCATATAACGGAATACGTTATAACGTCATTCCATATAACGTAATACGTTATAACGTCATTCCATATAACGTAATACGTTATAACGTCATACCATATAACGAAATACGTTATAACGTCATCCCATATAACGTAATACGTTCTAGCGTCATACCATATGACGAAATACGTTATAACGTCATCCCATATAACGGAATACGTTATAACGTCATTCCATATAACGTAATACGTTATAACGTCATTCCATATAACGTAATACGTTATAACGTCATACCATATAACGTAATACGTTATAACGTCATCCCATATAACGTAATACGTTATGACGTCATTCCATATAACGTAATACATTATAACGTCATACCATATAACGAAATACGTTATAACGTCCTCCGATATAACGGAATACGTTATAACGTCATTCCATATAACGTAATAAGTTATAACGTCATACCATATAACGTAATACGTTATATCGTCATCCCATATAACGTAATACGTTATAACGTCATTCCATATAACGTAATACGTTATAATGTCATTCCATATAACGTAATACGTTATAACGTCATACCATATATCGTAATACGTTATAACGTCATCCCATATAACGTAATACGTTATAACGTTATAACATATAACGTGATACGTTATAACGTCATCCCATATAACGTAATACTTTCTAACGTCATACCATATAACGTAATACGTTATAACGTCCTACCATACAACGAAATACGTTATAACGTCATCCCATATAACGTAATACGTTATAACGTCATACCATATAAAGAAATACGTTATGACGTCATCCCATATAACGGAATACGTTATAACGTCATTCTATTTAACGTAATAAGTTATAACGTCATACCATATAACGTAATAAGTTATAACGTCATACCATATAACGTAATACGTTATATCGTCATCCCATATAACGTAATACGTTATAACGTCATTCCATATAACGTAATACGTTATGACGTCATTCCATATAACGTAATACATTATAACGTCATACCATATAACGAAATACGTTATAACGTCATACCATATAACGAAATACGTTCTAACGTCATACCATATAGCGTAATACGTTATAACGTCATCCCATATAACGCAATACGTTATAACGTCATTCCATATAACGTAATACGTTATAACGTCATACCGTATAACGAAATACGTTATAACGTCATCCCATATAACGGAATACGTTATAACGTCATTCCATATAACGTAATACTTTCTAACGTCATACCATATAACGGAATACGTTATAACGTCATTCCATATAACGTAATACTTTCTAACGTCATACCATATAACGAAATACGTTATAACGTCATCCCATATAACGGAATACGTTATAACGTCATTCCATATAACGTAATACTTTCTAACGTCATACCATATAACGGAATACGTTATAACGTCATTCCATATAACGTAATACTTTCTAACGTCATACCATATAACGTAATACGTTATAACGTCATACCATATAACGTAATACGTATAAATTCACACCATATAACGTAATACTTTCTAACGTCATACCATATAACGTAATACGTTATAACGTCATCCCATATAACGTAATACTTTCTAACGTCATACCATATAACGTAATACGTTATAACGTCATACCATATAACGAAATACGTTATAACGCCATCCGATATAATGGAATACGTTATAACGTCATCCCGTATAACGTAATACTTTCTAACGTCATACCATATAACGTAATACGTTATAACTGCATCCCATATAACGTAATAAGTTCTAACGTCATCCCATATAACGTAACAATTTCTGACGTCATACCATATAACGTAATACGTTATAACGTCATACCATATAACGAAATACGTTATAACATCATCCCATATAACGAAATACGTTATAACGTCATCCCATATAACGTAATACGTTATAACGATATAACATATAACGTGATACGTTATAACGTCATACTATATAACGAAAGACGTTATAACGTCATCCCATATAACGTAATACGTTCTAACGTCATACCATCTAACGTAATACGTATAAATTCATACCATATAACGTAATACGTCATAAGTTCGTCCCATATAACGTAATACGTTATAACGTCATACCATATAACGGAATACGTTATAACGTCATACTATATAACGAAAGACGTTATAACGTCGTCCCATATAACGTAATACTTTCTAACGTCATACCATATAACGTAATACGTTATAACGTCATACCATATATCGAAATACGTTATAACGTCATCCCATATAACGTAATACGTTATAACGTCATTCCATATAACGTAATACGTTATAACGTCATACCATATAACGAAATACGTTCTAACGTCATCCCATATAACGTAATACGTTATAATGTCATTCCATATAACGTAATACGTTATAACGTCATTCCATATAACGTAATACGTTATAACGTCATACCATATAACGAAATACGTTCTAACGTCATCCCATATAACGTAATACGTTATAACGTTCTAACATATTACGTGATACGTTATAACGTCATCCCATATAACGTAATACTTTCTGACGTCATACCATATAACGTAATACGTTATAACGTCATCCCATATAACGTAATACGTTCTAACGTCATACCACATAACGTAATACGTACAAATTCATACCATATAACGTAATACGTCACAAGGTCGTCCCATATAACGAAATACGTTATACCGTCATCCCATGTAACGTAATACTTTCTAACGTCATACCATATAACGTAATACGTTATAACGTCATACCATATAACGAAATACATTATAACGTCATTCCATATAACGTAATACGTTATACCGTCATACCATATAACGTAATACGTTCTAACGTCATCCCATATAACGAAACAATTTCTAACGTCATACCATATAACGTAATACGTTATAACGTCATACCATATAACGTTATATGTTATAACGTTATAACATATAACGTAATAAGTTATAACGTCATACCATATAACGTCATACCATATAACGTAATACGTTATAACGTCATACCATATAGCGTAATAATTTCTAACGTCATACCATATAACGTAATACGTTATAACGTCATACCATATAACGAAATACGTTATAACGTCATTCCATAAAACGTAATACGTTGTAACGTCATCCCATATAACGGAATACGTTATAACCTCATCCCATATAATGTAATAATTTCTAACGTCATACCATATAACGAAATACGTTATAACGTCATCCCATATAACGTAATACGTTATAACGTCATCCCATATAACGTAATACGTGATAACGTCATCCCATATAACGAAATACTTTATAACGTCATCCGATATAACGTAATACGTTATAACGTTATAACATATATCGTGATACGTTATAACGTCATACTATATAACGAAAGACGTTATAACGTCGTCCCATATAACGTAATACTTTCTAACGTCATACCATATAACGTTATACGTTATAACGTCATACCATATAACGTAATACGTTATAATGTCGACCCATATAACGTGATACGTTATATCGTCATCCCATATAACGTAATACTTTCTAACGTCATACCATATAACGTAATACGTTATAACGTCATACCATATAACGAAATACATTATAACGTCATCCCATATAACGTAATATTTTCTAACGTCATACCATATAACGTAATACGTTATAACGTCATACCATATAACGAAATGCGTATAAATTCATACCACATAACGTAATACGTCATAAGGTCGTCCCATATAAAGTAATACGTTATAACGTCATACCATATAACGTAATACGTTCTAACGTCATCCCATATAACGAAACAATTTCTAACGTCATACCATATAACGTAATACGTTATAACGTCATACCATATAACGTTATATGTTATAACGTTATAACATATAACGTAATAAGTTATAACGTCATACCATATAATGTCATACCATATAACGTAATACGTTATAACGTCATCCCATATAGCGTAATAATTTCTAACGTCATACCATATAACGTAATACGTTATAACGTCATACCATATAACGAAATACGTTATAACGTCATTCCATATAACGTAATACGTTGTAACGTCATCCCATATAACGGAATACGTTATAACCTCATCCCATATAACGTAATAATTTCTAACGTCATACCATATAACGTAATACGTTGTAACGTCATCCCATATAACGGAATACGTTATAACGTCATACCATATAACGACATACGTTATAACGTCATCCCATATAACGAAATACGTTATAACGTCATCCCATATAACGTAATGCGTCATAACGTCGTCCCATATAACGTAATACGTTCTAACGTCATACCATCTAACGTAATACGTATAAATTCATACCATATAACGTAATACGTCATAAGTTCGTCCCATATAACGTAATACGTTATAACGTCATACCATATAACGGAATACGTTATAACGTCATTCCATATAACGTAATACGTGATAACGTCATCCCATATAACGAAATACTTTATAACGTCATCCGATATAACGTAATACGTTATAACGTTATAACATATATCGTGATACGTTATAACGTCATACTATATAACGAAAGACGTTATAACGTCGTCCCATATAACGTAATACTTTCTAACGTCATACCATATAACGTAATACGTTATACGGTCATACCATATATCGAAATACGTTATAACGTCATCCCATATAACGTAATACGTTATAACGTCATTCCATATAACGTAATACGTTATAACGTCATACCATATAACGAAATACGTTCTAACGTCATCCCATATAACGTAATACGTTATAATGTCATTCCATATAACGTAATACGTTATAACGTCATTCCATATAACGTAATACGTTATAACGTCATACCATATAACGAAATACGTTCTAACGTCATCCCATATAACGTAATACGTTATAACGTTATAACATATTACGTGATACGTTATAACGTCATCCCATATAACGTAATACTTTCTGACGTCATACCATATAACGTAATACGTTATAACGTCATACCATATAACGAAATACGTTATACCGTCATCCCATATAACGTTATACGTTATAACGTCATCCCATATAACGTAATACGTTGTAACGTCATACCATATAACGTAATACGTATAAATTCATACCATACAACGTAATACGTCATAAGGTCGTCCCATATAAAGTAATACGTTATAACGTCATACCATATAACGTAATACGTTATAACGTCATCCCATATAACGTAATACGTTATAACGTCATCCCATATAACGTAATACGTTCTAACGTCATACTATATAACGAAATACGTATAACGTCATCCCATATAACGAAATTCGTTATAACGTCATCCCATATAACGTAATACGTTATAACGTCATCCCATATAACGTAATACGTTCTAACGTCATAACATATAACGTAATACGTATAAATTCATACCATATAACGTAATACGTCATAAGGTCGTCCTATATAACGTAATACGTTATAACGTCATACCATATAACGTAATACGTTATAACGTCATACCATATAACGAAATACGTTATAACGTTATCCCGTATAACGTAATACTTTCTAACGTCATTCCATATAACGTAATACGTTATAATGTCATACCATATAACGAAATACGTTATAACGTCATCCCATATAACGAAATTCGTTATAACGTCATCCCATATAACGTAATACGTTATAACGTCTTCCCATATAACGGAATACGTTATAACGTCATTCCATATAACGTAATACGTTATAACGTCATACCATATAACGAAATACGTTATAACGTCATCCCATATAATGTAATACGTTATAACGTCATACCATATAACGAAATACGTTACAACGTCATCCCATATAACGGTATACTTTCTAACGTCATACCATATAACGTAATACGTTATAACGTCATACCATATAACGTAATACGTATAAATTCATAGCATTTAACGAAATACGTTATAACGTCATCCCATTGAACGAAATACGTTATAACGTCATCCCATATAACGTAATACGTCATAACGTCGTCCCATATAACGTAATACGTTATAACGTCATAAAATATAACGTAATACGTTCTAACGTCATACCATATAACGTAATACGTTATAACGTCATCCCATATAACGTAATACGTTCTAACGTCATACCATATAACGTAATACGTATAAATTCATACCATATAACGTAATACGTCATAAGGTCGTCCTATATAACGTAATACGTTATAACGTCATACCATATAACGTAATACGTTATAACGTCATCCCATATAACGTAATACTTTCTAACGACATACCATATAACGTAATACGTTATAACGTTATAACATATAACGTAATACTTTCTAACGTCATTCCATATAACGTAATACGTTATAACGTCATACCATATAACGAAATACGTTATAACGTAATCCCGTATAACGTAATACGATATAACGTTATAACATATTACGTGATACGTTATAACGTCATCCCATATAACGTAATACGTTATAACGTCATCCCATATAACGTAATACGTTCTAACGTCATACGACATAACGAAATACGTATAACGTCATACCATATAACGTAATACGTTATAATGTCGTCCCATATAACGTAATACGTTATAACGGCATACCATATAACGTAATACGTTATAACGTCATCCCATATAACGTAATACGTTATAACGTCATACCATACAACGAAATACGTTATAACGTCAACCCATATAACGAAATACGTTATAACGTCATCCCATATAACGTACTACGTTATAACGTCATCCCATATAACGTACTACGTTATAACGTCATCCCATATAACGTAATACGTTCTAACGTCATCCCATATAACATAATACGTTCTAACGTCATCCCATATAACGTAACAATTTCTAACGTCATACCATATAACGTAATAAGTTATAACGTCATACCATATAACGAAATACGTTATACCGTCATCCCATATACTGTAATACTTTCTAACGTCATACCATATAACGTAATACGTTATAACGTCATCCCATATAACGAAATACGTTATAACGTCATCCCATATAACGTAATACGTTATAACGTCATCCCATATAACGTAATACGTTATAACGTCATCTCATATAACGTAATACGTTCTAACGTCATACTATATAACGAAATACGTATAACGTCATCCCATATAACGAAATTCGTTATAACGTCATCCCATATAACGTAATACGTTATAACGTCATCCCATATAACGTAATACGTTCTAACGTCATACTATATAACGAAATACGTATAACGTCATCCCATATAACGAAATTCGTTATAACGTCATCCCATATAACGTAATACGTTATAACGTCATCCCATATAACGTAATACGTTCTAACGTCATAACATATAACGTAATACGTATAAATTCATACCATATAACGTAATACGTCATAAGGTCGTTCTATATAACGTAATACGTTATAACGTCATACCATATAACGTAATACGTTATAACGTCATACCATATAACGAAATACGTTATAACGTTATCCCGTATAACGTAATACTTTCTAACGTCATTCCATATAACGTAATACGTTATAATGTCATACCATATAACGAAATACGTTATAACGTCATCCCATATAACGAAATTCGTTATAACGTCATCCCATATAACGTAATACGTTATAACGTCTTCCCATATAACGGAATACGTTATAACGTCATTCCATATAACGTAATACGTTATAACGTCATACCATATAACGAAATACGTTATAACGTCATCCCATATAATGTAATATGTTATAACGTCATACCATATAACGAAATACGTTACAACGTCATCCCATATAACGTTATACTTTCTAACGTCATACCATATAACGTAATACGTTATAACGTCATACCATATAACGTAATACGTATAAATTCATAGCATTTAACGAAATACGTTATAACGTCATCCCATTGAACGAAATACGTTGTAACGTCATCCCATATAACGTAATACGTCATAACGTCGTCCCATATAACGTAATACGTTATAACGTCATAAAATATAACGTAATACGTTCTAACGTCATACCATATAACGTAATACGTTATAACGTCATCCCATATAACGTAATACGTTCTAACGTCATACCATATAACGTAATACGTATAAATTCATACCATATAACGTAATACGTCATAAGGTCGTCCTATATAACGTAATACGTTATAACGTCATACCATATAACGTAATACGTTATAACGTCATCCCATATAACGTAATACTTTCTAACGACATACCATATAACGTAATACGTTATAACGTTATAACATATAACGTAATACTTTCTAACGTCATTCCATATAACGTAATACGTTATAACGTCATACCATATAACGAAATACGTTATAACGTAATCCCGTATAACGTAATACGATATAACGTTATAACATATTACGTGATACGTTATAACGTCATCCCATATAACGTAATACGTTATAACGTCATCCCATATAACGTAATACGTTCTAACGTCATACGACATAACGAAATACGTATAACGTCATACCATATAACGTAATACGTTATAATGTCGTCCCATATAACGTAATACGTTATAACGGCATACCATATAACGTAATACGTTATAACGTCATCCCATATAACGTAATACGTTATAACGTCATACCATACAACGAAATACGTTATAACGTCAACCCATATAACGAAATACGTTATAACGTCATCCCATATAACGTACTACGTTATAACGTCATCCCATATAACGTACTACGTTATAACGTCATCCCATATAACGTAATACGTTCTAACGTCATCCCATATAACATAATACGTTCTAACGTCATCCCATATAACGTAACAATTTCTAACGTCATACCATATAACGTAATAAGTTATAACGTCATACCATATAACGAAATACGTTATACCGTCATCCCATATACTGTAATACTTTCTAACGTCATACCATATAACGTAATACGTTATAACGTCATCCCATATAACGAAATACGTTATAACGTCATCCCATATAACGTAATACGTTATAACGTCATCCCATATAACGTAATACGTTATAACGTCATCCCATATAACGTAATACGTTCTAACGTCATACACTATAACGAAATACGTATAACGTCATCCCATATAACGAAATTCGTTATAACGTCATCCCATATAACGTAATACGTTATAACGTCATCCCATATAACGTAATACGTTCTAACGTCATAACATATAACGTAATACGTATAAATTCATACCATATAACGTAATACGTCATAAGGTCGTCCTATATAACGTAATACGTTATAACGTCATACCATATAACGTAATACGTTATAACGTCATACCATATAACGAAATACGTTATAACGTCATCCCGTATAACGTAATACTTTCTAACGTCATACCATATAACGAAATACGTTATAACTGCATCCCATATAACATAATACGTTCTAACGTCATCCCATATAACGTAATACGTATAAATTCATACCATATAACGTAATACGTCACAAGGTCGTCCCATATAGAGTAATACGTTATAACGTCATACCATATAACGTAATACGTTATAACGTCATACCATATAACGTAATACGTTATAATGTCGACCCATATAACGTGATACGTTATATCGTCATCCCATATAACGTAATACTTTCTAACGTCATACCATATAACGTAATACGTTATAACGTCATACCATATAACGAAATACATTATAACGTCATCCCATATAACGTAATATTTTCTAACGTCATACCATATAACGTAATACGTTATAACGTCATACCATATAACGAAATGCGTATAAATTCATACCACATAACGTAATACGTCATAAGGTCGTCCCATATAAAGTAATACGTTATAACGTCATACCATATAACGTAATACGTTCTAACGTCATCCCATATAACGAAACAATTTCTAACGTCATACCATATAACGTAATACGTTATAACGTCATACCATATAACGTTATATGTTATAACGTTATAACATATAACGTAATAAGTTATAACGTCATACCATATAATGTCATACCATATAACGTAATACGTTATAACGTCATCCCATATAGCGTAATAATTTCTAACGTCATACCATATAACGTAATACGTTATAACGTCATACCATATAACGAAATACGTTATAACGTCATTCCATATAACGTAATACGTTGTAACGTCATCCCATATAACGGAATACGTTATAACCTCATCCCATATAACGTAATAATTTCTAACGTCATACCATATAACGTAATACGTTGTAACGTCATCCCATATAACGGAATACGTTATAACGTCATACCATATAACGACATACGTTATAACGTCATCCCATATAACGAAATACGTTATAACGTCATCCCATATAACGTAATGCGTCATAACGTCGTCCCATATAACGTAATACGTTCTAACGTCATACCATCTAACGTAATACGTATAAATTCATACCATATAACGTAATACGTCATAAGTTCGTCCCATATAACGTAATACGTTATAACGTCATACCATATAACGGAATACGTTATAACGTCATTCCATATAACGTAATACGTTATAACGTCATCCCATATAACGAAATACGTTATAACGTCATCCCATATAACGTAATACGTTATAACGATATAACATATAACGTGATACGTTATAACGTCATACTATATAACGAAAGACGTTATAACGTCATCCCATATAACGTAATACGTTCTAACGTCATACCATCTAACGTAATACGTATAAATTCATACCATATAACGTAATACGTCATAAGTTCGTCCCATATAACGTAATACGTTATAACGTCATACCATATAACGGAATACGTTATAACGTCATTCCATATAACGTAATACGTGATAACGTCATCCCATATAACGAAATACTTTATAACGTCATCCGATATAACGTAATACGTTATAACGTTATAACATATATCGTGATACGTTATAACGTCATACTATATAACGAAAGACGTTATAACGTCGTCCCATATAACGTAATACTTTCTAACGTCATACCATATAACGTAATACGTTATACGGTCATACCATATATCGAAATACGTTATAACGTCATCCCATATAACGTAATACGTTATAACGTCATTCCATATAACGTAATACGTTATAACGTCATACCATATAACGAAATACGTTCTAACGTCATCCCATATAACGTAATACGTTATAATGTCATTCCATATAACGTAATACGTTATAACGTCATTCCATATAACGTAATACGTTATAACGTCATACCATATAACGAAATACGTTCTAACGTCATCCCATATAACGTAATACGTTATAACGTTATAACATATTACGTGATACGTTATAACGTCATCCCATATAACGTAATACTTTCTGACGTCATACCATATAACGTAATACGTTATAACGTCATACCATATAACGAAATACGTTATACCGTCATCCCATATAACGTTATACGTTATAACGTCATCCCATATAACGTAATACGTTGTAACGTCATACCATATAACGTAATACGTATAAATTCATACCATACAACGTAATACGTCATAAGGTCGTCCCATATAAAGTAATACGTTATAACGTCATACCATATAACGTAATACGTTATAACGTCATCCCATATAACGTAATACGTTATAACGTCATCCCATATAACGTAATACGTTCTAACGTCATACTATATAACGAAATACGTATAACGTCATCCCATATAACGAAATTCGTTATAACGTCATCCCATATAACGTAATACGTTATAACGTCATCCCATATAACGTAATACGTTCTAACGTCATAACATATAACGTAATACGTATAAATTCATACCATATAACGTAATACGTCATAAGGTCGTCCTATATAACGTAATACGTTATAACGTCATACCATATAACGTAATACGTTATAACGTCATACCATATAACGAAATACGTTATAACGTTATCCCGTATAACGTAATACTTTCTAACGTCATTCCATATAACGTAATACGTTATAATGTCATACCATATAACGAAATACGTTATAACGTCATCCCATATAACGAAATTCGTTATAACGTCATCCCATATAACGTAATACGTTATAACGTCTTCCCATATAACGGAATACGTTATAACGTCATTCCATATAACGTAATACGTTATAACGTCATACCATATAACGAAATACGTTATAACGTCATCCCATATAATGTAATACGTTATAACGTCATACCATATAACGAAATACGTTACAACGTCATCCCATATAACGTTATACTTTCTAACGTCATACCATATAACGTAATACGTTATAACGTCATACCATATAACGTAATACGTATAAATTCATAGCATTTAACGAAATACGTTATAACGTCATCCCATTGAACGAAATACGTTATAACGTCATCCCATATAACGTAATACGTCATAACGTCGTCCCATATAACGTAATACGTTATAACGTCATAAAATATAACGTAATACGTTCTAACGTCATACCATATAACGTAATACGTTATAACGTCATCCCATATAACGTAATACGTTCTAACGTCATACCATATAACGTAATACGTATAAATTCATACCATATAACGTAATACGTCATAAGGTCGTCCTATATAACGTAATACGTTATAACGTCATACCATATAACGTAATACGTTATAACGTCATCCCATATAACGTAATACTTTCTAACGACATACCATATAACGTAATACGTTATAACGTTATAACATATAACGTAATACTTTCTAACGTCATTCCATATAACGTAATACGTTATAACGTCATACCATATAACGTAATACGTTATAACGTCATACCATATAACGAAATACGTTATAACGTAATCCCGTATAACGTAATACGATATAACGTTATAACATATTACGTGATACGTTATAACGTCATCCCATATAACGTAATACGTTATAACGTCATCCCATATAACGTAATACGTTCTAACGTCATACGACATAACGAAATACGTATAACGTCATACCATATAACGTAATACGTTATAATGTCGTCCCATATAACGTAATACGTTATAACGGCATACCATATAACGTAATACGTTATAACGTCATCCCATATAACGTAATACGTTATAACGTCATCCCATATAACGTAATACGTTATAACGTCATCCCATATAACGTAATACGTTATAACGTCATCCCATATAACGTAATACGTTCTAACGTCATACTATATAACGAAATACGTATAACGTCATCCCATATAACGAAATTCGTTATAACGTCATCCCATATAACGTAATACGTTATAACGTCATCCCATATAACGTAATACGTTCTAACGTCATAACATATAACGTAATACGTATAAATTCATACCATATAACGTAATACGTCATAAGGTCGTCCTATATAACGTAATACGTTATAACGTCATACCATATAACGTAATACGTTATAACGTCATACCATATAACGAAATACGTTATAACGTCATCCCGTATAACGTAATACTTTCTAACGTCATACCATATAACGTAATACGTTATAACTGCATCCCATATAACATAATACGTTCTAACGTCATCCCATATAACGTAACAATTTCTAACGTTATACCATATAACGTAATACGTTATAACGTCATCCCATATAACGAAATACGTTATAACGTTATCCCATATAACGTAATAATTTCTAACGTCATACCATATAACGTAATACTTTCTAACGTCATACCATATAACGTAATACGTTATAATGTCATACCATATAAAGAAATAAGTTATAACGTCATCCCATATAACGGAATACGTTATAACGTCATACCATATAACGAAATACGTTATAACGTCATACCCTATAACGAAATACGTTATAACGTCATCCCATATAACGGAATACGTTATAACGTAATTCCATATAACGTAATACGTTATAACGTCATACCATATAACGAAATACGTTATAACGTCATCCCATATAACGAAATACGTAATAACGTCATACCATATAATGTAATACGTTCTAACGTCATCCCATATAACGTAATACGTTATAACGTCATACCATATAACGTAATACGTTATAACATCATCCCATATAACGTAATACTTTTTAACGTCATTCCATATAACGTAATACGTTATAACGTCATACCATATAACGTAATACGTTATAATGTCCCATATAACGTGATACGTTATAACGTCATCCCATATAACGTAATACGCCATACCATATAACGAAATACATTATAACGTCATCCCATATAACGTAATATTTTCTAACGTCATACCATATAACGTAATACGTTATAACTGCATCCCATATAACATAATACGTTCTAACGTCATCCCATATAACGTAACAATATCTAACGTCATACCATATAACGTAATAAGTTATAACGTCATACCATATAACGAAATACGTTATACCGTCATCCCATATACTGTAATACTTTCTAACGTCATACCATATAACGTAATACGTTATAACGTCATCCCATATAACGAAATACGTTATAACGTCATCCCATATAACGTAATACGTTATAACGTCATCCCATATAACGTAATACGTTATAACGTCATCCCATATAACGTAATACGTTCTAACGTCATACTATATAACGAAATACGTATAACGTCATCCCATATAACGAAATTCGTTATAACGTCATCCCATATAACGTAATACGTTATAACGTCATCCCATATAACGTAATACGTTCTAACGTCATAACATATAACGTAATACGTATAAATTCATACCATATAACGTAATACGTCATAAGGTCGTCCTATATAACGTAATACGTTATAACGTCATACCATATAACGTAATACGTTATAACGTCATACCATATAACGAAATACGTTATAACGTTATCCCGTATAACGTAATACTTTCTAACGTCATTCCATATAACGTAATACGTTATAATGTCATACCATATAACGAAATACGTTATAACGTCATCCCATATAACGAAATTCGTTATAACGTCATCCCATATAACGTAATACGTTATAACGTCTTCCCATATAACGGAATACGTTATAACGTCATTCCATATAACGTAATACGTTATAACGTCATACCATATAACGAAATACGTTATAACGTCATCCCATATAATGTAATACGTTATAACGTCATACCATATAACGAAATACGTTATAACGTCATCCCATATAACGTTATACTTTCTAACGTCATACCATATAACGTAATACGATATAACGTCATACCATATAACGTAATACGTATAAATTCATAGCATTTAACGAAATACGTTATAACGTCATCCCATATAACGAAATACGTTATAACGTCATCCCATATAACGTAATACGTCATAACGTCGTCCCATATAACGTAATACGTTATAACGTCATAAAATATAACGTAATACGTTCTAATGTCATACCATATAACGTAATACGTTATAACGTCATCCCATATAACGTAATACGTTCTAACGTCATACCATATAACGTAATACGTATAAATTCATACCATATAACGTAATACGTCATAAGGTCGTCCTATATAACGTAATACGTTATAACGTCATACCATATAACGTAATACGTTATAACGTCATCCCATATAACGTAATACTTTCTAACGACATACCATATAACGTAATACGTTATAACGTTATAACATATAACGTAATAAGTTATAACGTCATACCATATAACGTAATACGTTATAACGTTATAACATATAACGTAATACGTTACAACGTTATAACATATAACGTAATACGTTATAACGTCGTCCCATATAACGTAATACGTTATAACTTCATCCCATATAGCGTAATACGTTCTAACGTCATCCCATATAACGTAATACGTTATAACGTTATAACATATAACGTAATAAGTTATAACGTCATACCATATAACGTAATACGTTATAACGTTATAACATATAACGTAATACGTTACAACGTTATAACATATAACGTAATACGTTATAACGTCGTCCCATATAACGTAATACTTTCTAACGTCATACCATATAACGTAATACGTTATAACGTCATACCATATAACGTAATAAGTTATAACGTCATACCATGTAACGTAATACGTTATAACGTCATCCCATATAACGTAATACGTTATAACGTTATAACATATAACGTAATACGTTACAACGTTATAACATATAACGTAATACGTTATAATGTCATACCATATAACGAAATACGTTATAACGTCATACCATATAACGTAATACGTTATAACGTCATACCATATAACGAAATACGTTATAACGTTATCCCGTATAACGTAATACGTTATAACGTCATCCCATATAACGTAACAATTTCTAACGTCATACCATATAACGTAATAAGTTATAACGTCATACCATATAACGAAATACGTTATACCGTCATCCCATATACTGTAATACTTTCTAACGTCATACCATATAACGTAATACGTTATAACGTCATCCCATATAACGAAATACGTTATAACGTCATCCCATATAACGTAATACGTTATAACGTCATCCCATATAACGTAATACGTTATAACGTCATACCATATAACGAAATGCGTATAAATTCATACCACATAACGTAATACGTCATAAGGTCGTCCCATATAAAGTAATACGTTATAACGTCATACCATATAACGTAATACGTTCTAACGTCATCCCATATAACGAAACAATTTCTAACGTCATACCATATAACGTAATACGTTATAACGTCATACCATATAACGTTATATGTTATAACGTTATAACATATAACGTAATAAGTTATAACGTCATACCATATAATGTCATACCATATAACGTAATACGTTATAACGTCATCCCATATAGCGTAATAATTTCTAACGTCATACCATATAACGTAATACGTTATAACGTCATACCATATAACGAAATACGTTATAACGTCATTCCATATAACGTAATACGTTGTAACGTCATCCCATATAACGGAATACGTTATAACCTCATCCCATATAACGTAATAATTTCTAACGTCATACCATATAACGTAATACGTTGTAACGTCATCCCATATAACGGAATACGTTATAACGTCATACCATATAACGACATACGTTATAACGTCATCCCATATAACGAAATACGTTATAACGTCATCCCATATAACGTAATGCGTCATAACGTCGTCCCATATAACGTAATACGTTCTAACGTCATACCATCTAACGTAATACGTATAAATTCATACCATATAACGTTATACGTCATAAGTTCGTCCCATATAACGTAATACGTTATAACGTCATACCATATAACGGAATACGTTATAACGTCATTCCATATAACGTAATACGTTATAACGTCATCCCATATAACGAAATACGTTATAACGTCATCCCATATAACGTAATACGTTATAACGATATAACATATAACGTGATACGTTATAACGTCATACTATATAACGAAAGACGTTATAACGTCATCCCATATAACGTAATACGTTCTAACGTCATACCATCTAACGTAATACGTATAAATTCATACCATATAACGTAATACGTCATAAGTTCGTCCCATATAACGTAATACGTTATAACGTCATACCATATAACGGAATACGTTATAACGTCATTCCATATAACGTAATACGTGATAACGTCATCCCATATAACGAAATACTTTATAACGTCATCCGATATAACGTAATACGTTATAACGTTATAACATATATCGTGATACGTTATAACGTCATACTATATAACGAAAGACGTTATAACGTCGTCCCATATAACGTAATACTTTCTAACGTCATACCATATAACGTAATACGTTATACGGTCATACCATATATCGAAATACGTTATAACGTCATCCCATATAACGTAATACGTTATAACGTCATTCCATATAACGTAATACGTTATAACGTCATACCATATAACGAAATACGTTCTAACGTCATCCCATATAACGTAATACGTTATAATGTCATTCCATATAACGTAATACGTTATAACGTCATTCCATATAACGTAATACGTTATAACGTCATACCATATAACGAAATACGTTCTAACGTCATCCCATATAACGTAATACGTTATAACGTTATAACATATTACGTGATACGTTATAACGTCATCCCATATAACGTAATACTTTCTGACGTCATACCATATAACGTAATACGTTATAACGTCATACCATATAACGAAATACGTTATACCGTCATCCCATATAACGTTATACGTTATAACGTCATCCCATATAACGTAATACGTTGTAACGTCATACCATATAACGTAATACGTATAAATTCATACCATACAACGTAATACGTCATAAGGTCGTCCCATATAAAGTAATACGTTATAACGTCATACCATATAACGTAATACGTTATAACGTCATCCCATATAACGTAATACGTTATAACGTCATCCCATATAACGTAATACGTTCTAACGTCATACTATATAACGAAATACGTATAACGTCATCCCATATAACGAAATTCGTTATAACGTCATCCCATATAACGTAATACGTTATAACGTCATCCCATATAACGTAATACGTTCTAACGTCATAACATATAACGTAATACGTATAAATTCATACCATATAACGTAATACGTCATAAGGTCGTCCTATATAACGTAATACGTTATAACGTCATACCATATAACGTAATACGTTATAACGTCATACCATATAACGAAATACGTTATAACGTTATCCCGTATAACGTAATACTTTCTAACGTCATTCCATATAACGTAATACGTTATAATGTCATACCATATAACGAAATACGTTATAACGTCATCCCATATAACGAAATTCGTTATAACGTCATCCCATATAACGTAATACGTTATAACGTCTTCCCATATAACGGAATACGTTATAACGTCATTCCATATAACGTAATACGTTATAACGTCATACCATATAACGAAATACGTTATAACGTCATCCCATATAATGTAATACGTTATAACGTCATACCATATAACGAAATACGTTACAACGTCATCCCATATAACGTTATACTTTCTAACGTCATACCATATAACGTAATACGTTATAACGTCATACCATATAACGTAATACGTATAAATTCATAGCATTTAACGAAATACGTTATAACGTCATCCCATTGAACGAAATACGTTATAACGTCATCCCATATAACGTAATACGTCATAACGTCGTCCCATATAACGTAATACGTTATAACGTCATAAAATATAACGTAATACGTTCTAACGTCATACCATATAACGTAATACGTTATAACGTCATCCCATATAACGTAATACTTTCTAACGACATACCATATAACGTAATACGTTATAACGTTATAACATATAACGTAATACTTTCTAACGTCATCCCATATAACGTAATACGTTCTAACGTCATACTATATAACGAAATACGTATAACGTCATCCCATATAACGAAATTCGTTATAACGTCATCCCATATAACGTAATACGTTATAACGTCATCCCATATAACGTAATACGTTCTAACGTCATAACATATAACGTAATACGTATAAATTCATACCATATAACGTAATACGTCATAAGGTCGTCCTATATAACGTAATACGTTATAACGTCATACCATATAACGTAATACGTTATAACGTCATACCATATAACGAAATACGTTATAACGTCATCCCGTATAACGTAATACTTTCTAACGTCATACCATATAACGTAATACGTTATAACTGCATCCCATATAACATAATACGTTCTAACGTCATCCCATATAACGTAACAATTTCTAACGTTATACCATATAACGTAATACGTTATAACGTCATCCCATATAACGAAATACGTTATAACGTTATCCCATATAACGTAATAATTTCTAACGTCATACCATATAACGTAATACTTTCTAACGTCATACCATATAACGTAATACGTTATAATGTCATACCATATAAAGAAATAAGTTATAACGTCATCCCATATAACGGAATACGTTATAACGTCATACCATATAACGAAATACGTTATAACGTCATACCCTATAACGAAATACGTTATAACGTCATCCCATATAACGGAATACGTTATAACGTAATTCCATATAACGTAATACGTTATAACGTCATACCATATAACGAAATACGTTATAACGTCATCCCATATAACGAAATACGTAATAACGTCATACCATATAATGTAATACGTTCTAACGTCATCCCATATAACGTAATACGTTATAACGTCATACCATATAACGTAATACGTTATAACATCATCCCATATAACGTAATACTTTTTAACGTCATTCCATATAACGTAATACGTTATAACGTCATACCATATAACGTAATACGTTATAATGTCCCATATAACGTGATACGTTATAACGTCATCCCATATAACGTAATACGCCATACCATATAACGAAATACATTATAACGTCATCCCATATAACGTAATATTTTCTAACGTCATACCATATAACGTAATACGTTATAACTGCATCCCATATAACATAATACGTTCTAACGTCATCCCATATAACGTAACAATATCTAACGTCATACCATATAACGTAATAAGTTATAACGTCATACCATATAACGAAATACGTTATACCGTCATCCCATATACTGTAATACTTTCTAACGTCATACCATATAACGTAATACGTTATAACGTCATCCCATATAACGAAATACGTTATAACGTCATCCCATATAACGTAATACGTTATAACGTCATCCCATATAACGTAATACGTTATAACGTCATCCCATATAACGTAATACGTTCTAACGTCATACTATATAACGAAATACGTATAACGTCATCCCATATAACGAAATTCGTTATAACGTCATCCCATATAACGTAATACGTTATAACGTCATCCCATATAACGTAATACGTTCTAACGTCATAACATATAACGTAATACGTATAAATTCATACCATATAACGTAATACGTCATAAGGTCGTCCTATATAACGTAATACGTTATAACGTCATACCATATAACGTAATACGTTATAACGTCATACCATATAACGAAATACGTTATAACGTTATCCCGTATAACGTAATACTTTCTAACGTCATTCCATATAACGTAATACGTTATAATGTCATACCATATAACGAAATACGTTATAACGTCATCCCATATAACGAAATTCGTTATAACGTCATCCCATATAACGTAATACGTTATAACGTCTTCCCATATAACGGAATACGTTATAACGTCATTCCATATAACGTAATACGTTATAACGTCATACCATATAACGAAATACGTTATAACGTCATCCCATATAATGTAATACGTTATAACGTCATACCATATAACGAAGTACGTTATAACGTCATCCCATATAACGTTATACTTTCTAACGTCATACCATATAACGTAATACGATATAACGTCATACCATATAACGTAATACGTATAAATTCATAGCATTTAACGAAATACGTTATAACGTCATCCCATATAACGAAATACGTTATAACGTCATCCCATATAACGTAATACGTCATAACGTCGTCCCATATAACGTAATACGTTATAACGTCATAAAATATAACGTAATACGTTCTAACGTCATACCATATAACGTAATACGTTATAACGTCATCCCATATAACGTAATACGTTCTAACGTCATACCATATAACGTAATACGTATAAATTCATACCATATAACGTAATACGTCATAAGGTCGTCCTATATAACGTAATACGTTATAACGTCATACCATATAACGTAATACGTTATAACGTCATCCCATATAACGTAATACTTTCTAACGACATACCATATAACGTAATACGTTATAACGTTATAACATATAACGTAATAAGTTATAACGTCATACCATATAACGTAATACGTTATAACGTTATAACATATAACGTAATACGTTACAACGTTATAACATATAACGTAATACGTTATAACGTCGTCCCATATAACGTAATACGTTATAACTTCATCCCATATAGCGTAATACGTTCTAACGTCATCCCATATAACGTAATACGTTATAACGTTATAACATATAACGTAATAAGTTATAACGTCATACCATATAACGTAATACGTTATAACGTTATAACATATAACGTAATACGTTACAACGTTATAACATATAACGTAATACGTTATAACGTCGTCCCATATAACGTAATACTTTCTAACGTCATACCATATAACGTAATACGTTATAACGTCATACCATATAACGTAATAAGTTATAACGTCATACCATGTAACGTAATACGTTATAACGTCATCCCATATAACGTAATACGTTATAACGTTATAACATATAACGTAATACGTTACAACGTTATAACATATAACGTAATACGTTATAATGTCATACCATATAACGAAATACGTTATAACGTCATACCATATAACGTAATACGTTATAACGTCATACCATATAACGAAATACGTTATAACGTTATCCCGTATAACGTAATACGTTATAACGTCATCCCATATAACGTAACAATTTCTAACGTCATACCATATAACGTAATAAGTTATAACGTCATACCATATAACGAAATACGTTATACCGTCATCCCATATACTGTAATACTTTCTAACGTCATACCATATAACGTAATACGTTATAACGTCATCCCATATAACGAAATACGTTATAACGTCATCCCATATAACGTAATACGTTATAACGTCATCCCATATAACGTAATACGTTATAACGTCATCCCATATAACGTAATACGTTCTAACGTCATACTATATAACGAAATACGTATAACGTCATCCCATATAACGAAATTCGTTATAACGTCATCCCATATAACGTAATACGTTATAACGTCATCCCATATAACGTAATACGTTCTAACGTCATAACATATAACGTAATACGTATAAATTCATACCATATAACGTAATACGTCATAAGGTCGTCCTATATAACGTAATACGTTATAACGTCATACCATATAACGTAATACGTTATAACGTCATACCATATAACGAAATACGTTATAACGTTATCCCGTATAACGTAATACTTTCTAACGTCATTCCATATAACGTAATATGTTATAATGTCATACCATATAACGAAATACGTTATAACGTCATCCCATATAACGAAATTCGTTATAACGTCATCCCATATAACGTAATACGTTATAACGTCTTCCCATATAACGGAATACGTTATAACGTCATTCCATATAACGTAATACGTTATAACGTCATACCATATAACGAAATACGTTATAACGTCATCCCATATAATGTAATACGTTATAACGTCATACCATATAACGAAATACGTTATAACGTCATCCCATATAACGTTATACTTTCTAACGTCATACCATATAACGTAATACGTTATAACGTCATACCATATAACGTAATACGTATAAATTCATAGCATTTAACGAAATACGTTATAACGTCATCCCATATAACGAAATACGTTATAACGTCATCCCATATAACGTAATACGTCATAACGTCGTCCCATATAACGTAATACGTTATAACGTCATAAAATATAACGTAATACGTTCTAACGTCATACCATATAACGTAATACGTTATAACGTCATCCCATATAACGTAATACGTTCTAACGTCATACCATATAACGTAATACGTATAAATTCATACCATATAACGTAATACGTCATAAGGTCGTCCTATATAACGTAATACGTTATAACGTCATACCATATAACGTAATACGTTATAACGTCATCCCATATAACGTAATACTTTCTAACGACATACCATATAACGTAATACGTTATAACGTTATAACATATAACGTAATAAGTTATAACGTCATACCATATAACGTAATACGTTATAACGTTATAACATATAACGTAATACGTTACAACGTTATAACATATAACGTAATACGTTATAACGTCGTCCCATATAACGTAATACGTTATAATGTCATACCATATAACGAAATACGTTGTAACGTCATCCCATATAACGAAATACGTTATAACGTCATCCCATATAACGTAATACGTTATAACGTCTTTCCATATAACGGAATACGTTATAACGTCATTCCATATAACGTAATACGTTATAACGTCATACCATATAACGTAATACGTTACAACGTTATAACATATAACGTAATACGTTATAACGTCGTCCCATATAACGTAATACTTTCTAACGTCATACCATATAACGTAATACGTTATAACGTCATACCATATAACGTAATAAGTTATAACGTCATACCATGTAACGTAATACGTTATAACGTCATCCCATATAACGTAATACGTTATAACGTTATAACATATAACGTAATACGTTACAACGTTATAACATATAACGTAATACGTTATAACGTCGTCCCATATAACGTAATACTTTCTAACGTCATACCATATAACGTAATACGTTATAACGTCATACCATATAACGAAATACGTTATAACGTTATCCCGTATAACGTAATACTTCCTAACGTCATTCCATATAACGTAATACGTTATAATGTCATACCATATAACGAAATACGTTGTAACGTCATCCCATATAACGAAATACGTTATAACGTCATCCCATATAACGTAATACGTTATAACGTCTTCCCATATAACGGAATACGTTATAACGTCATTCCATATAACGTAATACGTTATAACGTCATACCATATAACGTAATACGTTATAACGTCATAAAATATAACGTAATACGTTCTAACGTCATACCATATAACGTAATACGTTATAACGTCATACCATTTAACGTAATACTTTCTAACGTCATACCATATAACGTAATACGTTATACCGTCATCCCATATAACGTAATACGTTATAACGTCACACCATATAACGAAATACGTTATAACGTCATCCCATATAACGTAATACGTTCTAACGTCATACCATATAACGAAATACGTATAACGTCATCCCATATAACGAAATACGTTATAACGTCATCCCATATAACGTAATACGTTATAACGTCATCCCATATAACGTAATACGTTCTAACGTCATACCATATAACGTAATACGTATAAATTCATCCCATATAACGAAATACGTTATAACGTCATCCCATATAACGTAATACGTTCTAACGTCATACCATATAACGTAATACGTATAACGTCATCCCATATAACGAAATACGTTATAACGTCATCCCATATAACGGAATACGTTATAACGTCATACCATATAACGAAATACGTTATAACGTCATCCCATATAACGAAATACGTTATAACGTCATCCCATATAGCGTAATACGTTAAACGTCATCCCATATAACGTAATACGTTCTAACGTCATACCATCTAACGTAATACGTTATAACGTCAGACCATATAACGAAATACATTATAACGTCATCCCATATAACGTAATATTTTCTAACGTCATAGCATATAACGTAATACGTTATAACGTCATACCATATAACGAAATACGTATAAATTCATATCATATAACGTAATACGTCATAAGGTCGTCCCATATAAAGTAATACGTTATAACGTCATACCATATAACGTAATACGTTCTAACGTCATCCCATATAACGAAACAATTTCTAACGTCATACCATATAACGTAATACGTTATAACGTCATAAAATATAACGTAATACGTTATAACGTCATCCCATATGACGTAATACTTTCTAACGACATACCATATAACGTAATACGTTATAACGTCATCCCATATAACGAAATACGTTATAACGTCATCCCATATGACGCAATACTTTCTAACGTCATACCATATAACGTAATACGTTATAACGTCATACCATATAACGAAATACGTTATAACGTCATCCCATATAACGTTATATGTTATAACGTTATAACATATAACGTAATAAGTTATAACGTCATAACATATAACGTCATACCATATAACGTAATACGTTATAACGTCATACCATATAACGTAATACGTTATAACGTCATCCCATATAACGTAATACTTTCTGACGACATACCATATAACGTAATACGTTATAACGTCATCCCATATAACGTGATACGTTATAACGTTATAACATATAACGTGATACGTTATAACGTCATACTATATAACGAAAGACGTTATAACGTCATCCCATATAACGTAATACGTTCTAACGTCATACCATCTAACGTAATACGTATAAATTCATACCATATAACGTAATACGTCATAAGTTCGTCCCATATAACGTAATACGTTATAACGTCATACCATATAACGGAATACGTTATAACGTCATTCCATATAACGTAATACGTGATAACGTCATCCCATATAACGAAATACTTTATAACGTCTTCCCATATAACGTAATACGTTATAACGTCATTCCATATAACGTAATACGTTATAACGTCATCCCATATAACGGAATACGTTATAACCTCATCCCATATAACGTAATAATTTCTAACGTCATACCATATAACGTAATACGTTATAACGTCATCCCATATAACGGAATACGTTATAACGTCATTACATATAACGTAATACGTTATAACGTCATACCATGTAACGAAATACGTTATAACGTCATCCCATATAACGAAATACATTATAACGTCATCCCATATAACGTAATACGTTATAACGTCATACCATATAACGTAATACGTTATAATGTCGTCCCATATAACGTGACACGTTATAACGTCATCCCATATAACGTAATACGTCATACCATATAACGAAATACATTATAACGATATCCCATATAACGTAATATTTTCTAACGTCATACCATATAACGTAATACGTTATAACTGCATCCCATATAACGTAATACGTTCTAACGTCATACCACATAACGTAATACGTACAAATTCATACCATATAACGTAATACGTCACAAGGTCGTCCCATATAACGAAATACGTTATACCGTCATCCCATGTAACGTAATACTTTCTAACGTCATACCATATAACGTAATACGTTATAACGTCATCCCATATAACGTAATACTTTCTGACGTCATACCATATAACGTAATACGTTATAACGTCATACCATATAACGAAATACGTTATAACGTCATCCCGTATAACGTAATACTTTCTAACGTCATACCATATAACGTAATACGTATAAATTCATACCATATAACGTAACACGTCATAAGGTCGTCCCATATAGAGTAATACGTTATAACGTCATACCATATAACGTAATACGTTATAACGTCATACCATATAACGTAATACGTTATAATGTCGACCCATATAACGTGATACGTTATATCGTCATCCCATATAACGTAATACTTTCTAACGTCATACCATATAACGTAATACGTTATAACGTCATACCATATAACGAAATACATTATAACGTCATCCCATATAACGTAATATTTTCTAACGTCATACCATATAACGTAATACGTTATAACGTCATACCATATAACGAAATGCGTATAAATTCATACCATATAACGTAATACGTCATAAGGTCGTCCCATATAAAGTAATACGTTATAACGTCATACCATATAACGTAATACGTTCTAACGTCATCCCATATAACGAAACAATTTCTAACGTCATACCATATAACGTAATACGTTATAACATCATACCATATAACGTAATACGTTATAACGTCATCCCATATAACGTAATACTTTCTAACGACATACCATATAACGTAATACGTTATAACGTCATCCCGTATAACGAAATACGTTATAACGTCATCCCATATGACGCAATACTTTCCAACGTCATACCATATAACGTAATACGTTATAACGTCACACCATATAACGAAATACGTTATAACGTCATCCCATATAGCGTAATAATTTCTAACGTCATACCATATAACGTAATAAGTTATAACGTCATACCATATAACGTCATACCATATAACGTAATACGTTATAACGTCATCCCATATAGCGTAATAATTTCTAACGTCATACCATATAACGTAATACGTTATAACGTCGTCCCATATAACGTAATACTTTCTAACGTCCTACCATATAACGAAATACGTTATAACGTTATAACATATAACGTGATACGTTATAACGTCATACTATATAACGAAAGACGTTATAACGTCATACCATATAACGTAATACGTTATAACGTCATACCATATATCGAAATACGTTATAACGTCATCCCATATAACGGAATACGTTATAACGTCATTCCATATAACGTAATACGTTATAACGTCATACCATATAACGAAATACGTTATAACGTCATCCCATATAACGTAATACTTTCTAACGTCATACCATATAACGTAATACGTTATAACGTCATACTATATAACGAAATACGTTATAACGTCATTCCATATAACGTAATACGTTGTAACGTCATCCCATATAACGGAATACGTTATAACCTCATCCCATATAACGTAATAATTTCTAACGTCATACCATATAACGTAATACGTTATAACGTCATCCCATATAACGTGATACGTTATAACCTCATACCATATAACGTAATACGTTATAACGTCATCCCATATAACGGAATACGTTATAACGTCATACCATATAACGACATACGTTATAACGTCATCCCATATAACGAAATACGTTATAACGTCATCCCATATAACGTAATGCGTCATAACGTCATCCCATATAACGTAATACGTTCTAACGTCATACCATCTAACGTAATACGTATAAATTCATACCATATAACGTAATACGTCATAAGTTCGTCCCATATAACGTAATACGTTATAACGTCATACCATATAACGGAATACGTTATAACGTCATTCCATATAACGTAATACGTGATAACGTCATCCCATATAACGAAATACTTTATAACGTCATCCGATATAACGTAATACGTTATAACGTTATAACATATAACGTGATACGTTATAACGTCATACTATATAACGAAAGACGTCATAACGTCGTCCCATATAACGTAATACTTTCTAACGTCATACCATATAACGTAATACGTTATAACGTCATACCATAAAACGAAATACGTTATGACGTCATCCCATATAACGTAATACGTTATAACGTCATTCCATATATCGTAATACGTTATAACGTCATACCATATAACGAAATACGTTCTAACGTCATCCCATATAACGTAATACGTTATAACGTTATAACATATTACGTGATACGTTATAACGTCATCCCATATAACGTAATACTTTCTGACGTCATACCATATAACGTAATACGTTATAACGTCATACCATATAACGAAATACGTTATACCGTCATCCCATATAACGTTATACGTTATAACGTCATCCCATATAACGTAATACGTTGTAACGTCATACCATATAACGTAATACGTATAAATTCATACCATATAACGTAATACGTCATAAGGTCGTCCCATATAAAGTAATACGTTATAACGTCATGCCATATAACGTAATACGTTATAACGTCATCCCATATAACGTAATACTTTCTAACGTCATACCATATAACGTAATACGTTATAACGTCATACCATAAAACGAAATACGTTATGACGTCATCCCATATAACGAAATACGTTATAACGTCATCCCGTATAACGTAATACGATATAACGTTATAACATATTACGTGATACGTTATAACGTCAACCAATATAACGAAATACGTTATAACGTCATCCCATATAACGTACTACGTTATAACGTCATCCCATATAACGTACTACGTTATAACGTCATCCCATATAACGTAATACGTTCTAACGTCATCCCATATAACGTAATATTTTCTAACGTCATACCATATAACGTAATACGTTATAACTGCATCCCATATAACATAATACGTTCTAACGTCATCCCATATAACGTAACAATCTCTAACGTCATACCATATAACGTAATACGTTATAACGTCATCCCATATAACGAAATACGTTATAACGTTATCCCATATAACGTAATAATTTCTAACGTCATACCATATAACGTAATACTTTCTAACGTCATACCATATAACGTAATATGTTATAATGTCATACCATATAAAGAAATAAGTTATAACGTAATTCCATATAAGGTAATACGTTATAACGTCATACCATATAACGAAATACGTTATAACGTCATCCCATATAACGAAATACGTTATAACGTCATACCATATAACGTAATACGTTGTAACGTCATACCATATAACGTAATACGTATAAATTCATACCATATAACGTAATACGTCATAAGGTCGTCCCATATAAAGTAATACGTTATAACGTCATACCATATAACGTAATACGTTATAACGTCATCCCATATAACGAAATACGTTATAACGTCATCCCATATGACGTAATACGTTATAACGTCATCCCATATAACGTAATACGTTCTAACGTCATAACATATAACGTAATACGTATAAATTCATACCATATAACGTAATACGTCATAAGGTCGTCCTATATAACGTAATACGTTATAACGTCATACCATATAACGTAATACGTTATAACGTCATCCCATATAACGTAATACTTTCTAACGACATACCATAGAACGTAATACGTTATAACGTCAACCCATATAACGAAATACGTTATAACGTCATCCCATATAACGTAATACGTTATAACGTTATAACATATAACGTAATAAGTTATAACGTCATACCATATAACGTAATACGTTATAACGTTATA
Organism: Bombus huntii; assembly: GCF_024542735.1. Taxonomy (NCBI): domain Eukaryota; kingdom Metazoa; phylum Arthropoda; class Insecta; order Hymenoptera; family Apidae; genus Bombus; species Bombus huntii. Next base: position 829,258 of record NC_066244.1, read on the forward strand.
ACATATAACGTAATACGTTACAACGTTATAACATATAACGTAATACGTTATAACGTCGTCCCATATAACGTAATACGTTATAACTTCATCCCATATAGCGTAATACGTTCTAACGTCATACCATATAACGTAATACGTTATACCGTCATCCCATATAACGTAATACTTTCTAACGTCATCCCATATAAGGGAATACGTTATAACTTCATTCCATATAACGAAATACGTTATAACGTAATCCCATATAACGAAATACGTTATAACGTCATCCCATATAACGTAATACGTCATAACGTCGTCCCATATAACGTAATACTTTCTAACGTCATCCCATATAACGTAATACGTTATAACTTCATCCCATATAGCGTAATACGTTCTAACGTCATACCATATAACGTAATACGTTATACCGTCATCCCATATAACGTAATACTTTCTAACGTCATCCCATATAACGTAATAAGTTATAACGTCATCCCATATAACGTAATACGTTATAACGTTATAACATATAACGTAATACGTTACAACGTTATAACATATAACGTAATACGTTATAACGTCGTCCCATATAACGTAATACTTTCTAACGTCATACCATATAACGTAATACGTTATAACGTCATACCATATAACGAAATACGTTATAACGTTATCCCGTATAACGTAATACTTTCTAACGTCATTCCATATAACGTAATACGTTATAATGTCATACCATATAACGAAATACGTTATAACGTCATCCCATATAACGAAATACGTTATAACGTCATCCCATATAACGTAATACGTTATAACGTCTTCCCATATAACGGAATACGTTATAACGTCATTCCATATAACGTAATACGTTATAACGTCATACCATATAACGAAATACGTTATAACGTCATCCCATATAACGTAATACGTTATAACGTCATACCATATAACGAAATACGTTATAACGTCATCCCATATAACGTTATACTTTCTAACGTCATACCATATAACGTAATACGTTATAACGTCATACCATATAACGTAATACGTATAAATTCATACCATTTAACGAAATACGTTATAACGTCATCCCATATAACGAAATACGTTATAACGTCATCCCATATAACGTAATACGTCATAACGTCGTCCCATATAACGTAATACGTTATAACGTCATAAAATATAACGTAATACGTTCTAACGTCATACCATATAACGTAATACGTTATAACGTCATACCATTTAACGTAATACTTTCTAACGTCATACCATATAACGTAATACGTTATACCGTCATCCCATATAACGTAATACTTTCTAACGTCATCCCATATAACGGAATACGTTATAACTTCATTCCATATAACGAAATACGTTATAACGTAATCCCATATAACGAAATACGTTATAACGTCATCCCATATAACGTAATACGTCATAACGTCGTCCCATATAACGTAATACGTTATAACGTCATAAAATATAACGTAATACGTATAAATTCATTCCATATAACGTAATACGTCATAATGTCGTCCCATATAACGTAATACGTTATAACGTCATACCATTTAACGAAATACGTTATAACGTCATCCCATATAACAAAATACGTTATAACGTCATCCCATATAACGTAATACGTCATAACGTCGTCCCATATAACGTAATACGTTATAACGTCATAAAATATAACGTAATACGTTCTAACGTCATACCATATAACGTAATACGTTATACCGTCATCCCATATAACGTAATACTTTCTAACGTCATCCCATATAACGGAATACGTTATAACTTCATTCCATATAACGAAATACGTTATAACATCATCCCATATAACGAAATACGTTATAACGTCATCCCATATAACGTAATACGTCATAACGTCGTCCCATATAACGTAATACGTTATAACGTCATAAAATATAACGTAATACGTATAAATTCATTCCATATAACGTAATACGTCATAATGTCGTCCCATATAACGTAATACGTTATAACGTCATACCATATATCGAAATACGTTATAACGTCATCCCATATAACGGAATACGTTATAACGTCATTCCATATAACGTAATACGTTATAACGTCATACCATATAACGAAATACGTTATAACGTCATCCGATATAACGGAATACGTTATAACGTCATCCCATATAACGTAATACATTATAACGTCATCCCATATAACGTAATACGTTATAACGTCATCCCATATAACGTAATACATTATAACGTCATCCCATATAACGTAATACGTTCTAACGTCATAACATATAACATAATACGTATAAATTCATACCATATAACGTAATACGTCATAAGGTCGTCCTATATAACGTAATACGGTATAACGTCATACCATATAACGTAATACGTTATAACGTCATCCCATATATCGTAATACTTTCTAACGACATACCATAGAACGTAATACGTTATAGCGTCAACCCATATAACGAAATGCGTTATAACGTCATCCCATATAACGTAATACGTTATAACGTTATAACATATAACGTAATAAGTTATAACGTCATACCATATAACGTAATACGTTATAACGTTATAACATATAACGTAATACGTTACAACGTTATAACATATAACGTAATACGTTATAACGTCGTCCCATATAACGTAATACTTTCTAACGTCATACCATATAACGTAATACGTTATAACGTCATACCATATAACGTAATAAGTTATAACGTCATACCATGTAACGTAATACGTTATAACGTCATACCATATAACGAAATACGTTATAACGTTATCCCGTATAACGTAATACTTTCTAACGTCATTCCATATAACGTAATACGTTATAATGTCATACCATATAACGAAATACGTTATAACGTCATCCCATATAACGAAATACGTTATAACGTCATCCCATATAACGTAATACGTTATAACGTCTTCCCATATAACGGAATACGTTATAACGTCATTCCATATAACGTAATACGTTATAACGTCATACCATATAACGAAATACGTTATAACGTCATCCCATGTAACGTAATACGTTATAACGTCATACCATATAACGAAATACGTTATAACGTCATCCCATATAACGTTATACTTTCTAACGTCATACCATATAACGTAATACGTTATAACGTCATACCATATAACGTAATACGTATAAATTCATACCATTTAACGAAATACGTTATAACGTCATCCCATATAACGAAATACGTTATAACGTCATCCCATATAACGTAATACGTCATAACGTCGTCCCATATAACGTAATACGTTATAACGTCATAAAATATAACGTAATACGTTCTAACGTCATACCATATAACGTAATACGTTACAACGTTATAACATATAACGTAATACGTTATAACGTCGTCCCATATAACGTAATACTTTCTAACGTCATACCATATAACGTAATACGTTATAACGTCATACCATATAACGTAATAAGTTATAACGTCATACCATGTAACGTAATACGTTATAACGTCATACCATATAACGAAATACGTTATAACGTTATCCCGTATAACGTAATACTTTCTAACGTCATTCCATATAACGTAATACGTTATAATGTCATACCATATAACGAAATACGTTATAACGTCATCCCATATAACGAAATACGTTATAACGTCATCCCATATAACGTAATACGTTATAACGTCTTCCCATATAACGGAATACGTTATAACGTCATTCCATATAACGTAATACGTTATAACGTCATACCATATAACGAAATACGTTATAACGTCATCCCATGTAACGTAATACGTTATAACGTCATACCATATAACGAAATACGTTATAACGTCATCCCATATAACGTTATACTTTCTAACGTCATACCATATAACGTAATACGTTATAACGTCATACCATATAACGTAATACGTATAAATTCATACCATTTAACGAAATACGTTATAACGTCATCCCATATAACGAAATACGTTATAACGTCATCCCATATAACGTAATACGTCATAACGTCGTCCCATATAACGTAATACGTTATAACGTCATAAAATATAACGTAATACGTTCTAACGTCATACCATATAACGTAATACGTTATAACGTCATACCATTTAACGTAATACTTTCTAACGTCATACCATATAACGTAATACGTTATACCGTCATCCCATATAACGTAATACTTTCTAACGTCATCCCATATAACGGAATACGTTATAACTTCATTCCATATAACGAAATACGTTATAACGTAATCCCATATAACGAAATACGTTATAACGTCATCCCATATAACGTAATACGTCATAACGTCGTCCCATATAACGTAATACGTTATAACGTCATAAAATATAACGTAATACGTATAAATTCATTCCATATAACGTAATACGTCATAATGTCGTCCCATATAACGTAATACGTTATAACGTCATACCATTTAACGAAATACGTTATAACGTCATCCCATATAACGAAATACGTTATAACGTCATACCATATAACGCAATACGTCATAACGTCGTCCCATATAACGTAATACGTTATAATGTCATAAAATATAACGTAATACGTATAAATTCATTCCATATAACGTAATACGTCATAATATCGTCCCATATAACGTAATACGTTATAACGTCATACCATATATCGAAATACGTTATAACGTCATCCCATATAACGGAATACGTTATAACGTCATTCCATATAACGTAATACGTTATAACGTCATACCATATAACGAAATACGTTATAACGTCATCCGATATAACGGAATACGTTATAACGTCATCCCATATAACGTAATACGTTATAACGTCATCCCATATAACGTAATACGTTATAACGTCATCCCATATAACGTAATACGTTCTAACGTCATACTATATAACGAAATACGTATAACGTCATCCCATATAACGAAATTCGTTATAACGTCATCCCATATAACGTAATACGTTATAACGTCATCCCATATAACGTAATACGTTCTAACGTCATAACATATAACGTAATACGTATAAATTCATACCATATAACGTAATACGTCATAAGGTCGTCCTATATAACGTAATACGTTATAACGTCATACCATATAACGTAATACGTTCTAACGTCATACTATATAACGAAATACGTATAACGTCATACCATATAACGAAATACGTTATAACGTCATCCGATATAACGGAATACGTTATAACGTCATACCATATAACGTAATACGTTATAACGTTATAACATATAACGTAATAAGTTATAACGTCATACCATATAACGTAATACGTTATAACGTTATAACATATAACGTAATACGTTACAACGTTATAACATATAACGTAATACGTTATAACGTCGTCCCATATAACGTAATACTTTCTAACGTCATACCATATAACGTAATACGTTATAACGTCATACCATATAACGTAATACGTTATAACGTCATAAAATATAACGTAATACGTTCTAACGTCATACCATATAACGTAATACGTTATAACGTCATTCCATATAACGTAATACGTTATAACGTCATACCATATAACGAAATACGTTATGACGTCATCCCATATAACGGAATACGTTATAACGTCATTCTATTTAACGTAATACGTTATAACGTCATACCATATAACGAAATACGTTCTAACGTCATACCATATAGCGTAATACGTTATAACGTCATCCCATATAACGTAATACGTTATAGTGTCATTCCATATAACGTAATACGTTATAACGTCATTCCATATATCGTAATACGTTATAACGTCATACCATATAACGAAATACGTTCTAACGTCATCCCATATAACGTAATACGTTATAACGTTATAACATATTACGTGATACGTTATAACGTCATCCCATATAACGTAATACTTTCTGACGTCATACCATATAACGTAATACGTTATAACGTCATACCATATAACGAAATACGTTATACCGTCATCCCATATAACGTTATACGTTATAACGTCATCCCATATAACGTAATACGTTGTAACGTCATACCATATAACGTAATACGTATAAATTCATACCATATAACGTAATACGTCATAAGGTCGACCCATATAAAGTAATACGTTATAACGTCATACCATATAACGTAATACGTTATAACGTCATCCCATATAACGTAATACTTTCTAATGTCATTCCATATAACGTAATACGTTATAACGTCATACCATATAACGTAATACGTTATAACGTCATACCATATAACGAAATACGTTATAACGTCATCCCGTATAACGTAATACGATATAACGTTATAACATATTACGTGATACGTTATAACGTCAACCAATATAACGAAATACGTTATAACGTCATCCCATATAACGTACTACGTTATAACGTCATCCCATATAACGTACTACGTTATAACGTCATCCCATATAACGTAATACGTTCTAACGTCATCCCATATAACGTAATATTTTCTAACGTCATACCATATAACGTAATACGTTATAACTGCATCCCATATAACATAATGCGTTCTAACGTCATCCCATATAACGTAACAATCTCTAACGTCATACCATATAACGTAATACGTTATAACGTCATACCATATAACGAAATACGTTATAACGTCATCCCATATAACGAAATACGTTATAACGTCATACCATATAACGTAATACGTTGTAACGTCATACCATATAACGTAATACGTATAAATTCATACCATATAACGTAATACGTCATAAGGTCGTCCCATATAAAGTAATACGTTATAACGTCATACCATATACCGTAATACGTTATAACGTCATCCCATATAACGTAATGCTTTTTAACGTCATTCCATATAACGTAATACGTTATAACGTCATACCATATAACGTAATACGTTATAATGTCCCACATAACGTGATACGTTATAACGTCATCCCATATACCGTAATACGTCATACCATATAACGAAATACATTATAACGTCATCCCATATAACGTAATATTTTCTAACGTCAAACCATATAACGTAATACGTTATAACGTCATACCATATAACGAAATACGTTATAACGTCATCCCGTATAACGTCATACTTTCTAACGTCATACCATATAACGTAATACGTTATAACTGCATCCCATATAACATAATACGTTCTAACGTCATCCCATAAAACGTAACAATTTCTAACGTCATACCATATAACGTAATACGTTATAACGTCATACCATATAACGAAATACGTTATACCGTCATCCCATATACTGTAATACTTTCTAACGTCATACCATATAACGTAATACGTTATAACTGCATCCCATATAACATAATACGTTCTAACGTCATCCCATAAAACGTAACAATTTCTAACGTCATACCATATAACGGAATACGTTATAACTTCATTCCATATAACGAAATACGTTATAACGTCAACCCATATAACGAAATACGTTATAACGTCATCCCATATAACGTAATACGTTATAACGTTATAACATATAACGTAATAAGTTATAACGTCATACCATATAACGTAATACGTTATAACGTTATAACATATAACGTAATACGTTACAACGTTATAACATATAACGTAATACGTTATAACGTCGTCCCATATAACGTAATACGTTATAACTTCATCCCATATAGCGTAATACGTTCTAACGTCATACCATATAACGTAATACGTTATACCGTCATCCCATATAACGTAATACTTTCTAACGTCATCCCATATAACGGAATACGTTATAACTTCATTCCATATAACGAAATACGTTATAACGTAATCCCATATAACGAAATACGTTATAACGTCATCCCATATAACGTAATACGTCATAACGTCGTCCCATATAACGTAATACTTTCTAACGTCATCCCATATAACGTAATACGTTATAACTTCATCCCATATAGCGTAATACGTTCTAACGTCATACCATATAACGTAATACGTTATACCGTCATCCCATATAACGTAATACTTTCTAACGTCATCCCATATAACGTAATAAGTTATAACGTCATCCCATATAACGTAATACGTTATAACGTTATAACATATAACGTAATACGTTACAACGTTATAACATATAACGTAATACGTTATAACGTCGTCCCATATAACGTAATACTTTCTAACGTCATACCATATAACGTAATACGTTATAACGTCATACCATATAACGAAATACGTTATAACGTTATCCCGTATAACGTAATACTTTCTAACGTCATTCCATATAACGTAATACGTTATAATGTCATACCATATAACGAAATACGTTATAACGTCATCCCATATAACGAAATACGTTATAACGTCATCCCATATAACGTAATACGTTATAACGTCTTCCCATATAACGGAATACGTTATAACGTCATTCCATATAACGTAATACGTTATAACGTCATACCATATAACGAAATACGTTATAACGTCATCCCATATAACGTAATACGTTATAACGTCATACCATATAACGAAATACGTTATAACGTCATCCCATATAACGTTATACTTTCTAACGTCATACCATATAACGTAATACGTTATAACGTCATACCATATAACGTAATACGTATAAATTCATACCATTTAACGAAATACGTTATAACGTCATCCCATATAACGAAATACGTTATAACGTCATCCCATATAACGTATTACGTCATAACGTCGTCCCATATAACGTAATACGTTATAACGTCATAAAATATAACGTAATACGTTCTAACGTCATACCATATAACGTAATACGTTATAACGTCATACCATTTAACGTAATACTTTCTAACGTCATACCATATAACGTAATACGTTATACCGTCATCCCATATAACGTAATACTTTCTAACGTCATCCCATGTAACGGAATACGTTATAACTTCATTCCATATAACGAAATACGTTATAACGTAATCCCATATAACGAAATACGTTATAACGTCATCCCATATAACGTAATACGTCATAACGTCGTCCCATATAACGTAATACGTTATAACGTCATAAAATATAACGTAATACGTATAAATTCATTCCATATAACGTAATACGTCATAATGTCGTCCCATATAACGTAATACGTTATAACGTCATACCATTTAACGAAATACGTTATAACGTCATCCCATATAACGAAATACGTTATAACGTCATCCCATATAACGTAATACGTCATAACGTCGTCCCATATAACGTAATACGTTATAACGTCATAAAATATAACGTAATACGTATAAATTCATTCCATATAACGTAATACGTCATAATGTCGTCCCATATAACGTAATACGTTATAACGTCATACCATATATCGAAATACGTTATAACGTCATCCCATATAACGGAATACGTTATAACGTCATTCCATATAACGTAATACGTTATAACGTCATACCATATAACGAAATACGTTATAACGTCATCCGATATAACGGAATACGTTATAACGTCATCCCATATAACGTAATACGTTATAACGTCATCCCATATAACGTAATACGTTATAACGTCATCCCATATAACGTAATAAGTTCTAACGTCATACTATATAACGAAATACGTATAACGTCATCCCATATAACGAAATTCGTTATAACGTCATACCATATAACGTAATACGTTATAACGTCATCCCATATAACGTAATACGTTCTAACGTCTTAACATATAACGTAATACGTATAAATTCATACCATATAACGTAATACGTCATAAGGTCGTCCTATATAACGTAATACGTTATAACGTCATACCATATAACGTAATACGTTATAACGTCATCCCATATAACGTAATACTTTCTAACGACATACCATAGAACGTAATACGTTATAGCGTCAACCCATATAACGAAATGCGTTATAACGTCATCCCATATAACGTAATACGTTATAACGTTATAACATATAACGTAATAAGTTATAACGTCATACCATATAACGTAATACGTTATAACGTTATAACATATAACGTAATACGTTACAACGTTATAACATATAACGTAATACGTTATAACGTCGTCCCATATAACGTAATATTTTCTAACGTCATACCATATAACGTAATACGTTATAACTGCATCCCATATAACATAATACGTTCTAACGTCATCCCATATAACGTAACAATCTCTAACGTCATACCATATAACGTAATACGTTATAACGTCATACCATATAACGAAATACGTTATAACGTCATCCCATATAACGAAATACGTTATAACGTCATACCATATAACGTAATACGTTGTAACGTCATACCACATAACGTAATACGTATAAATTCATACCATATAACGTAATACGTCATAAGGTCGTCCCATATAAAGTAATACGTTATAACGTCATACCATATAACGTAATACGTTATAACGTCATCCCATATAACGTAATACTTTTTAACGTCATTCCATATAACGTAATACGTTATAACGTCATACCATATAACGTAATACGTTATAATGTCCCACATAACGTGATACGTTATAACGTCATCCCATATACCGTAATACGTCATACCATATAACGAAATACATTATAACGTCATCCCATATAACGTAATATTTTCTAACGTCAAACCATATAACGTAATACGTTGTAACGTCATACCACATAACGTAATACGTATAAATTCATACCATATAACGTAATACGTCATAAGGTCGTCCCATATAAAGTAATACGTTATAACGTCATACCATATAACGTAATACGTTATAACGTCATCCCATATAACGTAATACTTTCTAACGACATACCATAGAACGTAATACGTTATAACGTCAACCCATATAACGAAATACGTTATAACGTCATCCCATATAACGTAATACGTTATAACTTCATTCCATATAACGAAATACGTTATAACGTAATCCCATATAACGAAATACGTTATAACGTCATCCCATATAACGTAATACGTCATAACGTCGTCCCATATAACGTAATACTTTCTAACGTCATCCCATATAACGTAATACGTTATAACTTCATCCCATATAGCGTAATACGTTCTAACGTCATACCATATAACGTAATACGTTATACCGTCATCCCATATAACGTAATACTTTCTAACGTCATCCCATATAACGTAATAAGTTATAACGTCATCCCATATAACGTAATACGTTATAACGTTATAACATATAACGTAATACGTTACAACGTTATAACATATAACGTAATACGTTATAACGTCGTCCCATATAACGTAATACGTTATAACTTCATCCCATATAGCGTAATACGTTCTAACGTCATACCATATAACGTAATACGTTATACCGTCATCCCATATAACGTAATACTTTCTAACGTCATCCCATATAACGGAATACGTTATAACTTCATTCCATATAACGAAATACGTTATAACGTAATCCCATATAACGAAATACGTTATAACGTCATCCCATATAACGTAATACGTCATAACGTCGTCCCATATAACGTAATACTTTCTAACGTCATCCCATATAACGTAATACGTTATAACTTCATCCCATATAGCGTAATACGTTCTAACGTCATACCATATAACGTAATACGTTATACCGTCATCCCATATAACGTAATACTTTCTAACGTCATCCCATATAACGTAATAAGTTATAACGTCATCCCATATAACGTAATACGTTATAACGTTATAACATATAACGTAATACGTTACAACGTTATAACATATAACGTAATACGTTATAACGTCATCCCATATAACGAAATACGTTATAACGTCATCCCATATAACATATTACGTCATAACGTCGTCCCATATAACGTAATACGTTATAACGTCATAAAATATAACGTAATACGTTCTAACGTCATACCATATAACGTTATACGTCATAATGTCGTCCCATATAACGTAATACGTTATAACGTCATACCATATATCGAAATACGTATAACGTCATCCCATATAACGGAATACGTTATAACGTCATTCCATATAACGTAATACGTTATAACGTCATACCATATAACGAAATACGTTATAACGTCATCCGATATAACGGAATACGTTATAACGTCATCCCATATAACGTAATACGTTATAACGTCATCCCATATAACGTAATACGTTATAACGTCATAAAATATAACGTAATACGTATAAATTCATTCCATATAACGTAATACGTCATAATGTCGTCCCATATAACGTAATACGTTAGAACGTCATACCATATATCGAAATACGTTATAACGTCATACCATATAACGAAATACGTTATAACGTCATCCGATATAACGTAATACGTTATAACGTCATCCCATATAACGTAATACGTTCTAACGTCATACTATATAACGAAATACGTATAACGTCATCCCATATAACGAAATTCGTTATAACGTCATCCCATATAACGTAATACGTTATAACGTCATCCCATATAACGTAATACGTTCTAACGTCATAACATATAACGTAATACGTATAAATTCATACCATATAACGTAATACGTCATAAGGTCGTCCTATATAACGTAATACGTTATAACGTCATACCATATAACGTAATACGTTATAACGTCATCCCATATAACGTAATACTTTCTAACGACATACCATAGAACGTAATACGTTATAGCGTCAACCCATATAACGAAATGCGTTATAACGTCATCCCATATAACGTAATACGTTATAACGTTATAACATATAACGTAATAAGTTATAACGTCATACCATATAACGTAATACGTTATAACGTTATAACATATAACGTAATACGTTACAACGTTATAACATATAACGTAATACGTTATAACGTCGTCCCATATAACGTAATACTTTCTAACGTCATACCATATAACGTAATACGTTATAACGTCATACCATATAACGTAATAAGTTATAACGTCATACCATGTAACGTAATACGTTATAACGTCATACCATATATCGAAATACGTTATAACGTCATCCCATATAACGTAATACGTTATAACGTCGTCCCATATAACGTAATACGTTATAACTTCATCCTATATAGCGTAATACGTTCTAACGTCATCCCATATAACGTAATACGTTATAACGTTATAACATATAACGTAATAAGTTATAACGTCATACCATATAACGTAATACGTTATAACGTTATAACATATAACGTAATACGTTACAACGTTATAACATATAACGTAATACGTTATAACGTCGTCCCATATAACGTAATACTTTCTAACGTCATACCATATAACGTAATACGTTATAACGTCATACCATATAACGTAATACGTTATAACGTCATAAAATATAACGTAATACGTTCTAACGTCATACCATATAACGTAATACGTTATAACGTCATACCATTTAACGTAATACTTTCTAACGTCATACCATATAACGTAATACGTTATAACGTCATCCCATATAACGTAATACGTTCTAACGTCATACCATATAACGTAATACGTATAAATTCATAAAATATAACGTAATACGTCATAAGGTCGTCCTATATAACGTAATACGTTATAACGTCATACCATATAACGTAATACGTTATAACGTCATCCCATATAACGTAATACTTTCTAACGACATACCATAGAACGTAATACGTTATAACGTCAACCCATATAACGAAATACGTTATAACGTCATCCCATATAACGTAATACGTTATAACGTTATAACATATAACGTAATAAGTTATAACGTCATACCATATAACGTAATAGGTTATAACGTTATAACATATAACGTAATACGTTACAACGTTATAACATATAACGTAATACGTTATAGCGTCGTCCCATATAACGTAATACGTTATAACGTCATCCCATATAACGTAATACGTTATAACGTCATACCATATAACGAAATACGTTATAACGTCATCCCATATAACGTTATACTTTCTAACGTCATACCATATAACGTAATACGTTATAACGTCATACCATATAACGTAATACGTATAAATTCATAGCATTTAACGAAATACGTTATAACGTCATCCCATATAACGAAATACGTTATAACGTCATCCCATATAACGTAATACGTCATAACGTCGTCCTATATAACGTAATACGTTATAACGTCATACCATATAACGTAATACGTTATAACGTCATCCCATATAACGTAATACTTTCTAACGACATACCATAGAACGTAATACGTTATAACGTCATCCCATATAACGTAATACTTTCTAACGTCATACCATATAACGTAATACGTTATACCGTCATCCCATATAACGTAATACGTTATAACGTCATACCATATAACGTAATAAGTTATAACGTCATACCATATAACGTAATAGGTTATAACGTTATAACATATAACGTAATACGTTACAACGTTATAACATATAACGTAATACGTTATAACGTCGTCCCATATAACGTAATACGTTATAACGTCATCCCATATAACGTAATACGTTATAACGTCATACCATATAACGAAATACGTTATAACGTCATCCCATATAACGGAATACGTTATAACTTCATTCCATATAACGAAATACGTTATAACGTCATCCCATATAACGAAATACGTTATAACGTCATCCCATATAACGTAATACGTCATAACGTCGTCCCATATAACGTAATACGTTATAACGTCATAAAATATAACGTAATACGTATAAATTCATTCCATATAACGTAATACGTCATAATGTCGTCCCATATAACGTAATACGTTAGAACGTCATACCATATATCGAAATACGTTATAACGTCATCCCATATAACGGAATACGTTATAACGTCATTCCATATAACGTAATACGTTATAACGTCATACCATATAACGAAATACGTTATAACGTCATCCGATATAACGGAATACGTTATAACGTCATTCCATATAACGTAATACGTTATAACGTCATACCATAAAAGGAAATACGTTATAACGTCAACCCATACAACGTAATACGTTCTAACGTCATACCATATAACGTAATACGTTATAACGTCATACCATATAACGTAATACGTTATAACGTCATAAAATATAACGTAATACGTTCTAACGTCATACCATATAACGTAATACGTTATAACGTCATACCATTTAACGTAATACTTTCTAACGTCATACCATATAACGTAATACGTTATAACGTCATCCCATATAACGTAATACGTTCTAACGTCATACCATATAACGTAATACGTATAAATTCATAAAATATAACGTAATACGTCATAAGGTCGTCCTATATAACGTAATACGTTATAACGTCATCCCATATAACGTAATACTTTCTAACGACATACCATAGAACGTAATACGTTATAACGTCAACCCATATAACGAAATACGTTATAACGTCATCCCATATAACGTAATACGTTATAACGTTATAACATATAACGTAATAAGTTATAACGTCATACCATATAACGTAATAGGTTATAACGTTATAACATATAACGTAATACGTTACAACGTTATAACATATAACGTAATACGTTATAACGTCGTCCCATATAACGTAATACGTTATAACGTCATCCCATATAACGTAATACGTTATAACGTCATACCATATAACGAAATACGTTATAACGTCATCCCATATAACGTTATACTTTCTAACGTCATACCATATAACGTAATACGTTATAACGTCATACCATATAACGTAATACGTATAAATTCATAGCATTTAACGAAATACGTTATAACGTCATCCCATATAACGAAATACGTTATAACGTCATCCCATATAACGTAATACGTCATAACGTCGTCCTATATAACGTAATACGTTATAACGTCATACCATATAACGTAATACGTTATAACGTCATCCCATATAACGTAATACTTTCTAACGACATACCATAGAACGTAATACGTTATAACGTCATCCCATATAACGTAATACTTTCTAACGTCATACCATATAACGTAATACGTTATACCGTCATCCCATATAACGTAATACCTTATAACGTCATACCATATAACGTAATAAGTTATAACGTCATACCATATAACGTAATAGGTTATAACGTTATAACATATAACGTAATACGTTACAACGTTATAACATATAACGTAATACGTTATAACGTCGTCCCATATAACGTAATACGTTATAACGTCATCCCATATAACGTAATACGTTATAACGTCATACCATATAACGAAACACGTTATAACGTCATCCCATATAACGGAATACGTTATAACTTCATTCCATATAACGAAATACGTTATAACGTCATCCCATATAACGAAATACGTTATAACGTCATCCCATATAACGTAATACGTCATAACGTCGTCCCATATAACGTAATACGTTATAACGTCATAAAATATAACGTAATACGTATAAATTCATTCCATATAACGTAATACGTCATAATGTCGTCCCATATAACGTAATACGTTAGAACGTCATACCATATATCGAAATACGTTATAACGTCATCCCATATAACGGAATACGTTATAACGTCATTCCATATAACGTAATACGTTATAACGTCATACCATATAACGAAATACGTTATAACGTCATCCGATATAACGGAATACGTTATAACGTCATTCCATATAACGTAATACGTTATAACGTCATACCATAAAAGGAAATACGTTATAACGTCAACCCATACAACGTAATACGTTCTAACGTCATACCATATAACGTAATACGTATAAATTCATACCATATAACGTAATACGTCATAATGTCGTCCCATATAACGTAATACGTTATAACGTCATCCCATATAACGTAATACGTTATAACGTTATAACATATAACGTGATACGTTATAACGTCATACCA
This sequence comes from Bombus huntii, assembly GCF_024542735.1. Lineage (NCBI taxonomy): Eukaryota > Metazoa > Arthropoda > Insecta > Hymenoptera > Apidae > Bombus > Bombus huntii. The sequence continues at coordinate 846,068 of NC_066244.1, forward strand.
TACAAGGAAAGACGTTATAACGTTATAACATATAACGTGATACGTTATAACGTCATACCATACAAGGAAAGACGTTATAACGTCATTACATATAACGTAATACTTTCTAACGTCATACCATATAACGTAATACGTTATAACGTCATACCATATATCGAAATACGTTATAACGTCATCCCATATAACGGAATACGTTATAACGTCATTCCATATAACGTAATACGTTATAACGTCATACCATATAACGAAATGCGTTATAACGTCATCCGATATAACGGAAAGCGTTGTAACGTCATTCCATATAACGTAATACGTTATAACGTCATACCATATATCGAAATACGTTATAACGTCATCCCATATAACGTAATACGTTCTAACGTCATACCATATAACGTAATACGTATAAATTCATACCATATAACGTAATACGTCATAATGTCGTCCCATATAACGTAATACGTTATAACGTCATACCATATAACGAAATGCGTTATAACGTCATCCGATATAACGGAAAGCGTTGTAACGTCATTCCATATAACGTAATACGTTATAACGTCATACCATATATCGAAATACGTTATAACGTCATCCCATATAACGTAATACGTTATAACGTCATACCATATAACGAAATACGTTATAACGTCATCCGATATAACGGAATACGTTATAACGTCATTCCATATAACGTAATACGTTATAACGTCATACCATAAAAGGAAATACGTTATAACGTCAACCCATACAACGTAATACGTTCTAACGTCATACCATATAACGTAATACGTTATAACGTCATACCATATAACGTAATACGTTATAACGTCATAAAATATAACGTAATACGTTATAACGTCATCCCATATAACGTAATACGTTATAACGTTATAACATATAACGTGATACGTTATAACGTCATACCATATAACGAAAGACGTTATAACGTCATTACATATAACGTAATACGTCATAATGTCGTCCCATATAACATAATACGTTATAACGTCATACCATATATCGAAATGCGTTATAACGTCATCCCATATAATGTACTACGTTATAACGTCATCCCATATAACGTAGTACGTTCTAACGTCATACCATATAACGTAATACGTATAACGTCATACCATATAACGTATTACGTTATAACGTCATCTCATATAACGTAATACTTTCTAACGTCATACCATATAACGTAATACGTTATAACGTCATCCCATATAACGTAATACGTTATAACGTCTTACCCTATAACGTAATACGTATAAATTCATACCTTATAACGTAATACGTCATAATGTCGTCCCATATAACGTAATACTTTCTAACGTCATACCATATAACCTAATACGTTATAACGGCATACCATATAACGTAATACGTTATAAAGTTATAGCATATAACGTATGACGTTATAACGTTATAAGATATAAGGTATTACGTTATAACGTTATAAAATATAACGCAATACGTTATAACGTCATCCCATATAACGTAATACTTTATAACGTCAACCCATGTAACGTAATACGTTATAACGTCATACCATATGTAACGTAATACGTTGTAAGGTCATACCATATATCGTAATACGTTATAACTTCATACCATATAACGTAATACGTTATAACGTCATACCATATATCGTAATACGCTATAACTTCATACCATATAACCTAATACGTTATAAAGTTTTATCATGTAAAGTAATACGTTATAACGTTATACCATATATCGTTACATACATCGACACTCTGTGTTACCACAGATTTTGTACGAAATAGTGAAATTGGAAATTGTATACTGAATTCAGAGTTAAAATATAATGCTATATGGGAATGAAATAGCACTTCAAAGACTTGATAGATGTCGTTAATAAAATAAAGCAAAATAAATCTTTAATTCACTCACTACGAATTTGTGGTATTGATTGAAATCAATTAATGTAGAGTTACTTCCGATTAATGGTACAACTGTTATAAATTAAGAGCATAATTACATTAAATTAATGGGAAAATGTTGTTATAAATTATTGGTATAACTGTTAAGAATTAATGATGTAATTGTTTTAGATTAATGGCTTAAATGTTATAAATTAATAGCTTAGAAGGTATAAATGAATAGCTTAATTGTTATAAATTAATAGTTTAAATGTATAAAATAACAGTTTAAATGTTGTACATTATTGGCTTAGATGTTGAAAGTTAATAGCTTAAATGTTATAAATTAATAACTTAAATGTATAAAATAACAGTTCAAATGTTGTAAATTAATGGCTTAGATGTTGTAAATTAATAACTTAAATGTTATAACAAATGTTGTTGAGAATTGTGGATCTTTGAAGTCGAAATAATGTTATAAGAACACTAAATTTATACTGAGGATTAATTTTAAAATAGTAATATATTTATTTCATGGACGATTTCTTATATATTCATCGATACACACTTGCACGCGTCTCAGCACTTTCTTCTATACCCGACTGTTAACCGACTGAACAGTTTACATTCATCTGTTTTCGAGACGCCGCGCACACACATACATCCACACGCTGATATTCACATACAAGTATCTCTACTACACATTTACCCCAGTCCAACACAGAAAATTATACATATCTCAACAAATGTTATAAATTAATAGTTTAGACGTTATAAATTAATTGCTTATTTGTTATATATTAATGGCTTAAATGTTATAAATTAATAGCTTAAATATTATAAATTAATTTCTCAAGTATTGTAAATTAATGGCTTAGACGTTATAAATTACTAGTTACAATGTTGTTATTTGATATTTTTTTTTATTTACCTTATATTTAAATTCTTCTTGGATGTTCACTGTCCGGAATTTCAGGCACGAAAGAGCTCGCGCGCGACTTCCGCGTTCCTTATATATCTTGACAAGGTGTCGAGATGTCAATCAAACGTTAACGATCTCTTGACATAGCAAAGGACGGGTTTTCCATTGTAACAAAATCAAATTGGACAATTTCTTAATTTTTATCGTAAATTGGCGCCTTCGACGATTTAATACGGTATCCATTTTTATCATTTTAATAGTTTCTACAAACTAAGACTAAATTCACACCTCCTTGATACTAGTTTTCGACTATCAATTAGTTTGAACAAAAAGGGAAAAGAGCCTAACGGCAGTCGATGACGTTACTGTGAAATATGTTATGGTATTTAAATAATCAGCCAGATAAAATTCATATTAATCATTATATTATATTATCGATATTCGTTCATTTACTCGTGCTAATTACAAAATAAAATGTTCTCTTTTCTTGAATAACACCTACATCACCGTCTGCGATATTTAAATTTCTTATTTAATGCTTATTTAAAAGTCAGGTACCTTTTTAATTCCTCTCAAGTTAAACGAGTAAATTTACTCGTTATAGTTGTAACATAAAATGGCTATTTTCTTCAATACCACTTGCATCGCTGTACGTGATACAAATATTAATTATGTATCGAATAATATGTACCAATTGGCTGTAATCGCGGTTAGGTATTTCTTCGTTTGATCTATCAAGAGATCTATTAGGCTATTAGCGAAAGACTTATTGATTCCTCAAAGATGTATCTTAACTTAAATCTTAAAGATTAACTAAATGATTATATTTGATTAGTATTCGACAGTGTCTATCATATTCAGCCATCTTCTTTTATAATTGATACTGCTCGGATCAATTATTTTATAATAAATTGCAGATTATGCCACGGTATATTATAAGATATTTGTCTATAGCTCTTTTTTTCTAATTCATTGATTTTATTATTAGTCTCGTTGGTTTTTCCTGTGAGTATCTGCTGTACGCACATTTCCATTATGCTCAGATTTTTAACATCGTTGTACGAATATGTGCGTGTTCTAGCAGTAAACATTGGTTTCGTTAAAATGAATGTAAGTAAACTTGGAATTATAATTGTAATTGACAACGATGACGATTAAGAGCGTGGTTACACTTAATCGTGTGCATGATATTATCAGAAATTGTGATTGTAATTAACAATAATTCAAACAAAATTCAAAGAATTGAAATTGTTAGGGAAGTGATACATTTACACTGTACATGAGAGTGTGTGTGTAAGGGTTAGAGGGCGTCAAGGACTTAGTGGAGACAAAAGACTGTTGCCAGATGTTAGAAGAATCTAGGATAGTCGGTTGGCGACCAGCGCGCGTGCAAGACGTTCTTCAGAGTGGAATATAGATGTATAACTGTTGTGTGGGAAATATAGTCAATTATTTGCATTCCCAAATCCTCGAATTTCCTTAACATGGTAGCAGAGCGTGGTTACTAGTTTTGCAAGATATTTAGTGCGTGGTTACGATCTTGCGAGTGAGTTTTCAGTAAAGAAAAAAAAAACTTTCAGAGGAAAAAAATATACTTCGAGCACGTAGGAACGCTTGAGTAAGAAAAGAAAAAAAAGAAGAATCAATTAAAATGGAGAGATCGGAAATCATGATACCTATATTCGATGGTGAGGATTATGGAATGTGGAAGCAAAGAATCACGATGTTTCTGAAATATAAGGAATGCGAGGTTGTTACAACTAGAATGAAGAACGAAAGAGACGATGAAGACTGGGACAAAAAGGATTTGAAGGCGATTAATATAATTTATAGTGCAATATCGAACGGACAATTGGAGTATGTTAGGGAAGGAAAAACGGCGTATGATATAATAAAAAGATTCGATGAAATGTACTTGAAAGAGTCGACGGCACTGCAGATCGTATGCAGAAGGAGATTGGAAAACATAAGACTGGAGAACTACAGTGATTCAGCATCATACTTTAACGACTTTGAAAAATTAATCAATGAATTAAAAAGTGCGGGCGCACAAGTAAGTGAGAGGGAAAAGCTGAATTACATGCTGAATATGTTACCCGAAGAATACAGCTACATAGCGGACATAATAGACGCATTGAAAGAAGAGGATCAAACGGTAGCGTATGTAAAAAATAAAATAGAGATAACAGAGAAGAAAAATAAATCCAATCGAGGAGAAAGGCAAACCAACGCCTTTTCTGCAAAAAAGGAAGGATGCTTCAGATGTGGAAGATTAGGACACTTTGCGAGAGAGTGTCAAAATGGCGTCCAAGCGGGAAGCAGTAACGGCTATTGGCATGGGCCAACACGTGGTCGAAACAGAGGAATAGGGAACAAAGGCAATACGAGCAGAGGACGTGGAAACTTTCATCGTCAATCAAGAACCGGCACGGGCGAGCATGGAAACTCAAGAGCAGGCATATGGACAGCAACGGCGCACGCAGCAAACAGCAGTGAGACGAATGAAATAAGTAAGAACGAAATAGTGTGGCTATTAGATAGCGGTTGTACCGATCACATAATTAATAATATAAATTATTTCGATAAATCTATCGACCTAAAAGAACCGGTAAATATATATTTAGGCGATAATAGACCGATAAAAGCGACAAGATTTGGGAATGTTATAAATTATTTTGAAGCATTCGGAAAACAAAATGAAATAAATATGAGGAAAGTATTTTACGCGAAAGAAATGTCCGCAAATTTGATTAGTTTAGGTAAACTAACAGACAATAAGAATACGGTTATTTCCAAAGGAAATATTGCGAAAGTAATAGATGAGGATAATAAACTTACAGCTGTAGCGTTCAAAGAGAATGGGACATATAGAATAAAAAGTATATTGAAAGGGAAGAAGCACTTAGTAAACAGCGCCGAACGTAGTGGTATGAGTAAAAAGGAAAGGTGGCATAGGATGCTAGGACACGTAAATTTTAAATATTTAGAGATTTTGGGTAAAGAGCAGCTAGTGACTGGCATACCGAATGAATTTGAAAAGGAACTTTTGAAATGTAGGGTGTGTATAGAAAGCAAAATGCATAACTTAAATTTCAAAAATAATCGAACTAAGGCTAAGGAAATAATGGAAATTATTCATACGGACGTATGTGGTCCCTTTAAGACTACCGGATTCAATGGAGAAAAATATTTCATTTCATTTATCGATGATTATAGTAAAATAGCTAGGATCTATTGTATAAAATCAAAAGATGAGGTCTTTGATTCTTTCGTACAGTTCGTAAATGAAGCCGAAAATTTAACGAGCAAGAGGTTAAAACTATTAAGATGCGATAATGGTAAAGAATATTTAACTAATCGAATTTATAAATTTGCTAGGGATAAAGGTATAAGAATAAATAATTGCCCAACATACGTACATGAATTAAACGGGACAGCGGAAAGGTATAATAGAACAGTGATGGACATGGCGCGTTGCTTGTTAGCGGAAGCGAAAGTACATAAAAGGTACTGGCCGGAAATAGTTTGTACAGCGGTATACTTGAAAAATCGAATATTAGCGAATACTATAGAAAGAAAGGCACCTTTTGAAATATTCTTCGGGAAAAAACCAAGTGTTAAAAATCTACATCTATATGGAAGTAAAGTTTTTGTAAGAAGGCCAGAACAAAAAAGAGTTTCCAAATGGGACAAGAAGGCAGATATGGGAATTCTATTAGGATATAGTGAAGTAGGATACAGAGTCTTATTAGGTGGGAAAATAACAATAGCTAGACATGTAGAGGTCATAGAGACAGACACTAAATGTATCGGTTTTGAGGAAAATTCATCAGAGGCAGATAGAAATGATAGCGAAGATAACTATTCATTGGTTGGTATGAATAAGGAAGAGTTAGAAGGTAGGAAAGATGAAAATAATAGTAGTATTGAAAGCTCAAACACTCCTAGGAGATCTACACGTATTAAGAAAACTCCAGTAAGGTATCCAGAAAAGGAAAATATTTGCGAGATTCATGCAAATTATTGTAAAGTAGATATCCCTCGTACATTTGAGGAGGCGATTGGTTGCGAAAATAATGAAGTTTGGAAACAGGCTATGGATAAGGAAATAGAATGTCTCTATAAGAATAAAACTTGGAAATTGGTAGAAAGGGTAAAAGGCAAAGAAGTATTAGATGTAAAATGGGTTTACACGAGAAAATCAGATGACAGGTATAAGGCTAGATTAGTGGTAAGGGGATTTCAACAAAGAAACGTAGCCGATGACATATATTCTCCAGTGGCGAGTAATCAGACCTTTAAGATATTGCTATCATATTGTTGTCAAAATGGATTAATAATTGAGCAAATGGATGTAGAAACTGCCTTTTTAAATGGTGAAGTAAGCTCGGAGGTATATGTAAATCAACCAAAGGGATATGCAGACGGAACGAATAGAGTTTGTAAATTATCGAAAGCGCTTTATGGGTTAAAAGAAAGTCCGAGGGACTGGTATGAGTGTTTTGATAAGTATGTGACGAGATTAGGTTTTAAAAAGAACAATATAGAGCTGTGCCTATATACTTATGGAGAGGGAGAAAATGTTGTTTATTTGTTAATATACGTAGACGATTTGTTGATTTGTAGTAAAAACAAAGGGAAGATACAAAGTGTAAAAAAATTATTAACTGATAAATTTGAAATGAAAGATTTAGGTGAAGTAAAAGAATATCTTGGAATAAATATAGAGTATGATTATTTAAAAAATGAAATGAGATTAAGCCAAAAGAAATACATAGAATCATTAGCAAACAAATATAAATTACATAACAGCAAATTGTACTGTACACCTATGGAGACCAACTTAAAAATTGAAAAAGCTGAGATAAATAGAGAGGACATTGGATACAAGAATTTAATTTGCGCATTGCTGTATATTAGTGTAAATACCAGACCCGATATAAGTTATAGTGTGAATTATCTGAGTAGATTTCAAGATTGTTGTAACGAGACACATTTTAAATATGCCTTGCGAATATTGAAATATTTGTACCGGACCAGAGATTTAGGGCTACATTATAAAAGAAATGAAAAGTGCGAAACGATAGATTGTTATGTGGACGCTGATTGGGCAGGAGATCATATAGATAGGAAATCGACTTCTGGGTATGTAATTAGATTGTATGGAAATGTAATTGGATGGAAGTCTAAAAAACAAAGGTGTGTGACAAAAGCCTCGACGTATGCAGAGTATGTAGCTCTATCGGAAGCGGTGAGCGAAGTAATGACTATCAGAGAACTAATGAAAATCTTCGATGTAAATGTAGACGATAACCCTGTAAAAATCTATGAGGATAACTCTGGAGTAATGAGTATAGCAAAATACGGAACTTTTACAAAAAATTCTAAACACATCGAAGTTCATTACCACTACGTTCACGAGTACGTAAAGGAAAATAAGATAAACATAATAAAAGTAAGTACAGAAGAAAACACTGCGGATATTTTTACGAAGGAACTGTGTAGAGAGAAATTTGAAAGGTTTAGGTCATGGATGAATGTAAAATAAGAGAAATGTAAATAAAGCGATAAATGTTAAATATTTTGTTAATTCGACAAGTATGTAAATAAAATTAAGTGTACAGTATAAATGTAAGGAGGCGTGTTAGGGAAGTGATACATTTACACTGTACATGAGAGTGTGTGTGTAAGGGTTAGAGGGCGTCAAGGACTTAGTGGAGACAAAAGACTGTTGCCAGATGTTAGAAGAATCTAGGATAGTCGGTTGGCGACCAGCGCGCGTGCAAGACGTTCTTCAGAGTGGAATATAGATGTATAACTGTTGTGTGGGAAATATAGTCAATTATTTGTATTCCCAAATCCTCGAATTTCCTTAACAGAAATACGATATATCACCTATTTATATGCTTCAACACCTTCTTTCTTTTTTTCTTCTACGTGGAGAAATCCTCATGGACACTCCGCTGCATTCTAGAGAATTAGTGGAGTAGTGCCAGACTCCTACTGACAAAAACTCCACGGTGGCCAACCTACACGTTTGGCAGCAGTGCCCGAGACCTCTTGGAAATTACTGCCGGTACACTCCCCGCGTCTTCTCGTTAGGCCTATCCTATGAACTAACTAACTAAATGTGGCGTTAGGGGAGATTGTCCCCCCCCCCCCCAAAGTAGGCCTACCCAAATTTCAATTAAAAGTGAGTGTGTTAAGAAGTTATAAATACCCTGTTTCGAGGAAAGTTTTTTCTTTTTGGCGCAGAGCGCTTGTCACGCAGGAGAAGCCGCCAGTAACGAAAGGCTTAACCCGCCACGACACCCGATCGGGTCTGCGACGTGTGATTGTTTACGCCATGATGCATGTTCTCTTCCTCGGGCAGGATGAGTTCTTAAGCCACGTCGCCATCTACGTAGCCACTGACAAGTCAGTATTTACCAGCCCCACCGACTTGGAGGAGGAGTTGGCACTTGGCACTACTGGGCGTGAACAGTGCAATGATACCACTAGCACCTTTGGGACCCAACATGCCTGGGTATCTCTAATAACAGCGGAGATTCGTGGAATTCAATATTTAGCCTCGAGCATTAAAAGTTGGATTTGACAGGGTCCAGGATTAACACAATGCAAATCAGCTGATGTGCGCTGTATAAAGCAGCCAATATGGAGTACAATGCGCATCGAACTGCCTCTGTATCCCGAATAGCAGCGGAGATTCGTTGAATTGAATATTTAGCCTGGAGCATTACAAATTCTAACTGCATTGGATTAGACAGGGAAAAGAGATGACATAGTGCAAACCGACTGAAGTGCGCTGTATAAAGCAGCCAATGTGGAGTACAACGCGCATCGAGCTGCCTATGTATCCTGAGTAGCAGCGGAGATTCGTAGAATTCAATATTTAGCCTTGAGCATTAAAAATTCTAACTGCATCGGATTTGACAGGTAAAAGAGATGACATAGTGCAAACCGACTGATGTGCGCTGTGTAAAGCAGCAAATGTGGAGTGCAACGCGTATCGAATTGTCGAAATTTGTCCAATAGCAGCGGAGATTCGTAGAATTGAATATTTAGCCTTGAGCATTAAAAATTATAATTGCATCGGATTTGACAGGAAAAGAGTGAACATAGCGCAAACCAGATGATGTGTGTTGTATTTGGCATCAAACGTGGAGTATAACGCGCATCGAATTGTCTACATATCCTCAATAGAAGCGGAGATTCGTTCAATTACATATTTAATCTTCAATATTGATAGCTGTGGTTGCATTGGATTTTACTTATACTATATAACGCAATGCGTTATAGCGTTATACTATATAACGTAATACTATATTACTGAATGTACTCTATTACGTGAAGGCTGCCAACTTAATACGCGGCGCTTCGTTCCGCAGTTCGTTTACTTTCTTGACCAGCGACTTCTTCAGAACTCTCTGGTTGCGATTCCTACTGACGACTGGTTACGGGCAACTGCTGTGTTGATCCACTTGCCTCCCTTTCTATTCTTACCATATCCCCACTCTGCCTGTCTTAATATCCGTCCGCGATCATGGTAACGTTCGCCTTCTGCTCAGTATGTGAAGGAACGGCAAAACGTAATATGATATAACGTAATTCAATTTAACGGAATACGTTATAATGTAATGTATTATAACGTAATACTATATCTCGTAATTGTAATGGCAGTCGCCTACCCCGTCCAAGAACTCCCCGAACGCTGTCCAATCGCTGTTGGGCGACACATATACGGCCACTACCACCATTCCTGACCATTCGACCGCTGCGTATCCGTTGCCGCGCTCCAGCGGATCCCTGTGGGCGGACGATGCCGGCGCTGATGTCCAGGTGACAGCCGTCTGTATCTCCGGCGCAGTCCGAAGTGTCCAGGACTCTGTATAGCTCGGCCACCACCGCTAGGGCAACCGTGCTCTCCATGGTTTGGAAAAGCAGGTCTTGACTGTCCCAGATTGTTCTGGAGGGTGCGCACCCTTAATCTTAATCACCTAAGTTCATGGCTTCAATCGCCGCTTCCTCCGCTCCAACCTCCTTGCTTGCGGCTTTAGGAGTCAGGGATTTCCTGCGGCCATCCTTCCTTGTTACCGTTTTCTACCGCGGACCCATCGGTCGACGGTATGGTTCTGTACAAAGAGAAACTTAGAAACGAATTAATCGTCCTGCGTAATGTCTATCGTGATCGTGATGTATGTGAAATTTTCCAAAGTGTCTAATTAGTCGTCATTTGAAGTTGATTTTGAGTTGATAGGGCGAGCCTATAATTCAATGTTTCCCCTTGACAAAAGAAATTGTATTTTGATGTTACTAGCGGGTCCAGCCGTTGATACATGTTAATCGACGTTACGATCGAACCGGCCGCGGGCCATCGTCCGATAGATCTGTCGCGGCACTCGACAACAAATACCGCCACTAACTAATACCGGACAACGGTAGCGCAGTGGTTAGCGCCTTAGGTTACGAACGTTCGGGACTCGGATTCGAATCCCGGCGCCCGTAGTCCGATTTTTCTTCCACGCATCTAAATTAGAAAAATATAGCAGTACCCCAGCAGCGACATCTACAGCCAGCAGCTACAATTATTACAGACAACATAGACGCCTCAGATCGAATTAAGATCTATTTGCAGATGCTTCGATGAGAAATTATCCAAATGTTTTTCAATAGCTTTTCTAGCCTTCCAACATCATTTTTGCCGATTGAAAGTATAAAATCGTACACGAACGTACCATTTCTCCCTTCTTATTAAAATATTATACTATTGCATCATTAAAATGTTGAAACGTTAAAATATAAAATTTCTTTCATCGAGGCATTAAGGCACAACCTGTTATCGTTCTTTTGTCAAGATCTCTTCGATAGAAATAATGAAGCTTCTACATCTTTTATTTCATCGACAAAACGTTGTTTTAATTGAATTGTTGAGATTCTTTTGATCAAAATGATACCGAACGTGAAAGTAACCCCGAAAAGTTCGATTAGACGCATAGTTCGATTAGCTACGTTGGAGATGGACTTCCTTCGGACATGACATTCTGAGATTGAATACGCGAGGCTTCTTTTCGCTCTAACATATACAACTTCCATCGTTTGCGAATTAGTCCAAGCTGATGCAGGCACCGCTACGAGGGTGTAATTAATTTCTAATTTCAATATCGTGTTATATCTCAGTTGCTTTCTATGTTCCTTATTGTTACGTTCGATGTATATAGAACGTATAATCTCAAATCAGGTACTTGCCGTCAATTTGTAAACAGTGATTGTTAACAAATTTTAAAATATGATGTAGAAGAAAATGTTCATCACGTTAAAAATGAAAATTGCCGGACAAAATAGAAGAAAGGCCTCGATGTAACAATATAGATAATTGCATTGTAATGACAATTCTGCCCGAGCAGTCGAGGTAAACAGGTGCGAGTAAATGTGCTCTAGTGTTAGTGCGATAAATAGTGAATTTAGGAGGTTAAAACGTTAACGAACACTGTCACATGGTAAAGGTTTCAAAATGTAACAACCAATACCGCCGCCAAACAAAAAAGGGTGACATGTTTCATAAATGAAGCTACAAATACGTTAAGCAGAAAACAACCAATTAACAAAGAACAGGAAAGCCTATAAAAGAAATGAAAACGTTGCAAAAGCAGGAAGAAAACAGCTATAATAACGAACTATCCTATCAAGATGAAAACTGGAAGGTAGCAACAGCTCACAAAAGGCGTAAAATAATCCTAAATACAAGCGCTATAAAAATTCCCGATACAGAAATGCACCAGTGGCTACAGGATATCCCACTCCGAAATTCTTTCAGCTCACTGATAACAGACGGAGATACGAGTTCAAAGGAAGAAATGACAACACATATCGTTAAACCACCACCGATCTACATTCATGCTCAAATAACAGATACCCTTATTGAACTATTAAACAACACTGTCGGAAGAGAAAACTACAGTATAAAGGAATTAAAACTGGAACAAGTCAAAGTGCAAACAAATACTCCAAAAATTTTTCGAAAAGTGGCGCAAGTATTAAACATACTATACATCATACATACCAGCTCAAAACAGAAAAGAACCACAAAGTAGTAATTAGAGACCTATACCCAAGAACAAACACCAAAAATATATACAAGGAACTAACAAAAATCGGGCACCAAGTAAGAACAATAAATAGTATAACCAGATACGATACAAAACAGTCATTGTCACTGTTTCTAATAGAACTCACGTGGCGTGGAGTCTGCTTTGTGTAGAGAGTCGCCGGACGTAACAAGCAGATATATTTACGAAGGCGTTACCGAAACCAAGATTTCAATATTTACGACAAAAATTAGGTCTGAAAAATAACAATGATGTTAAAAAGTAATCGTTTGTAAAGATTTCGAGTGTTAGGGAGGGTGTTGAAGTAATACTCACTTCTAGGAAAACTACATCTTCTCTAGCGTTTAGTTCTCTTAGTCCTCAATGCTATTGAGTATTGTTTAGCTCTAAATCAATTTGAAGGGCCTCTCAGTCTCATAGCCTTTTTCAGGAATATGCCATGCACAGATGGTGCAGCAGGGTATATATAGACGGGCCAGTTTTCGTAATTATATAAATACCCATAGACTCATGGCTTCGAAGCTCTGTTGTAATGTAACGCTGCCACAGTGTGGTTCTGGATTAGTATACACTGTACTTATACTTATGCTTATATTTATACTTATACTTACAGTTACACTTATACTTAAATATATTTCTGTTACACATTCATCACGCGTTCCTCGAAGAGATAACTTCAACAAAGGTGGTTGGAAAATTCTTCAGCTTGCTCTTCGTTGCTTCTGGCTCATGTGTTGTCCGTTAATCTGATTGCTGGGATTAGTTTAATTGGCTCCTTTATTTTGTTCGTGGCTTTCCATACGAAATAGTTGGAATTCTCGTACGCAGAAAGTGAATCTATGAATTTTGAGAATTCGTTATTATTATGATCTTTTATTTTACTTTCTATTTCCTTTGCAAGTTTGTTTAGATGTTTTTTTGCTTTCACGTGCTCTATGTTTTTGTCATTTTGCTTTCGCTTACCTTTTTCCCTCTGATTTTGTCAAGAAAGTCTTGCGGAATTATTTTTGTTTGCCTGTTATTTGGTTCATAAGTAGTAGTTGCCAATGCTACTTCTATAATCTCTGTCAATGTACTGCCTGTTCGCAGTGGTGCATATACTGCTACATCTGGAAGTAATTGCCATTAGTTAGTATCGTAACAGTGGTTGCTTGAGCGTATTACTGATGGATTTGGCTATGTTGGTGTTAAGGGTAGCGATTGGTTAGTTACTTGTGCATAACTTCGGCTACCAAAGGTGTTGGTGTTTCCATGATTAGAGTTCTATACATATTGTATTGTTTGCTGTTGGATCTGATTCCGTAATATCTACTCGCTGTATGTTCTGCTTCGAAGCGTGTAGCAGGAGGGTGTGAGGAAAAAGCAACACCATGTTAATGATCATAGAGATCAACTTTTATCTTAGATATATGATTATTATGATTATATTATTCTTATTTTATATCTAACTAATGTCTAATAAATGTTATATAAAATAAATATTTTTTCATTATTAAAATCCTTTGTAAACTCTATAATTATATTATAATTTAGCTTCCTCAATAAAGAATTTAATAACATTGAAAATTTTTAATCATGGGTAATATTTTAAATATGACACTATTTACGTATGTTATAGGTAATGTTAATAGTTACACAATTTTTTAATAAATTAAGAAAAAACTAAAAACAAACTTACTTTCCAATATACGCGTCAAATATAAAAGCACTAAAGATATGTGTACATATTTAATTTGAAAATTGTGGTCTTGTTAAACTTGTTTGTTAGTAATAATAATGCATGTTTAATAATGGTTCATAATTAATATTCATTTAAACAATGCTTTCTGTAATAAATGGAGTATTGTAGATGTATCTGCTTGAAATAAATGGTGAGAAATTATAATAAATACATAATATAGTATTAGTTATTGAATAAGTTTACTGCTTTAGTTTATATTCTTTACTTTTAGTGCTTTCACCGAAGAATGGCGCCAAACACAAAATCCTAGCTACTCGATCGCAGTGTTCAATGGTGGCCGATTGGTAAAGTACATCTTGCGACATTAAGAACCTTATCTCCTTTACAGCAGTTAACAGACCTGTGTGTACAACTATGGCCTAGGGAAATTAACAGCGTAAAGTCATTAGTGTCTAATTTTATTAATGAAAACTTAAATACATTTTTTATGCTTATTATATATTTTTTTAAATACTGTATGACTGGAATAATGTAATGCAAATACTTTGTTAAACATAATATATTAAAAATTGGATTTATATTCAATTACATTCTATTTTCCACCAAGAGTTACGCAATTAATTCGCAATTACTCTCTTCGTTTGGGATCGTTTGGAAGATAATACATTTTCTTACCACTCTTTGACTTGTTTCTGCATCCCTTGGCTGAGTAATCAGGCATTTGAACTAATGTTCCAAACTTAAATGTTAATTCTGTATGTTCTCTATGATGACTGCAAAAATTTGTAATAAACACGAAGTATAAATCACCTTAAAGTAAAAACGGATAACACCATACAGATTTAATTACTAAGATGTGTGTAGCTCAAAATTTGATGTTAATTTAAAATTGTAATATAATTTATTGTTAAACTTTGCAAAAAAGTTGTATTTTCTTTTGAGGTTATCTTTAGCAATCTTATGAAAAGGTTATTCAAGTATTATTTATATCTATTAATAAGAGCGACTTTTAATAATATCTTACTTTTTCTTATTATTCTTTATTTCCGTCGTTATATACACTCCAATATACGGTAAATATTATTACACTTTGTTTACAGACAACTTTGTAAACGTATATTTTATACATTTATATGTCGGAGATGAAAGGAAAACCGGAGCCTTCCCTTTGCAATTTTGAGGAAGCCTTCTAATGCTTCAGCCTAGATTTTATCATAACTGTAATTAAGCAATTGTCATTTGTAATTGTTTGACATTTGTGAAAGCGAAAGTGGGTTCGAGGTGACAACTGGTCGCCGAACGTAGCCACGGTCACGGGATAAACGTTTTGCCTGACGAAGGTGTGGATCGGTTGTATTGTTCTCCTTAGAAATCACATAGAATTGTACTTTAGAGATGCTGATATAATGGGACATACGTTGTATTAGGAATCAATCTCCAGACAGAAACTGCCTAGTATCGGCGTTTGGATCTTTCTCGATGTTTCCAAAGAGTATACAACAAACTTTTGACAGAAATTGCCTAGCAACAACGATTGGAACCTTCTCGATGTCTCCAGCGAGCATATAACAAACAAATGCAGTCGTACAGCGAAAAAGATTTTCATCAGATATTCATTCGTGTGATCGCCTTGGAAAGTGATACATCGAGCAATTTACCGAGTGTCTCAGCAATCGTATTTTTGTGTTTAAAATTATTCTACGCATAGCAAAGAGTTATCCCGTTGACCGTGGATTCGTTAGAACCCCGGAAACATTGTTAATAGTGTTAATTAAATTCATTATTCGTTAAACCTATCAATCGTTAATCTCATTATTCGTTAAATTCATTATTCGTAAAACATATTATTCGTACCTCTTATTGTTCGTTAAATTTATTATTCTTTAATCTAATTATTGGTTAAACTTAACGTCTGTTAATCTTATCATTCATTAAACTCAATACTCATAATATTTTGTAAAATCTTGTATATTCGCGTAAATATAATTTCTGTCTCGTAAAACGATGGCTAACTCAAACAAAGAATCGTTACGCGCCTTAAATCCTAATGATAATCCGACATATATTTATACCAATCTATACATAACTGCTGCAGGAAGCGCTTTTATAAATGGCGGAACCAATCAGCGTTGAACGAATAGATTTGCCACACTGTCCCTGGACCAACTACACATCGCAGGGCTTAACTCTTCAGTCAGGTCTGTAACTGATTCCGAATTTGAAAAATCACCGTACGTGTAATCGATCCAATGATCGAATTAAACTGTCAAAATTTCCAATTAGTTGTGGAATAACAATAATTTTTTGGCCGTTATCTTTTCTGATTGAAGAAAACAGTTACAAAACGAAGTGTATTCATTGAAACTTTTATTGCATGCAATTTTGCATAAATAGAAAAGTTTTATTTTTTTAGGAGTAGAGTTTTAATTAAACAAAAATATTTATTTTACTTTGATAAAATTAAAATTGAGTGTTATTAATGTCTTAAGACGAATATTAATGAAAGTAATCTGGGAAATACAATATATTACTGTAATATCGTGGAAATAAGGATAGAATTTTTTTCCGATTACTTACAATTTATTAATATTAAATTGAATATACAAATATAAATTGGACAGAAAACGATGTTTATTTAACGGAAACTAAATGCAATACTCGTATCTATATCAAATAACTTTACAATTATTTGACCACCCTCGTCACAACGAATCTAACACACACACACACTCTCTCTCTAACAACTCTATCAATTCTCACGACTCTACTCTTCGACGACTCGATTACCTCTAACGACTCTACTCTTGGACGACTCAATTAGCTCTGATTCTCGCAACACGCACACTTTTCGACTCGCACACTCTGATCTTTCGGTCCTCCCGCCTTGGATAGCGAAACCGTCCTTCTTCTAACGTTGTCTATTGTTTTCCTCATACCTATGTAAGAACTACCAACTACGTGCCTTTAGTCACGCAGGCACTCTTAAATGTAAACGAACCACAGAAAGACGACGTACTCGGTTTTATCTATTTTCAACTGATTTCTAATTCGAACTACCTTACGATATTACATTACTCCTAAAACTAAGCTCTGAAATCTGAGCATATATATATATATCAGAGATGAAAGGACACCGGAGCCTCTCCTTTGGGATTTTGGGAAAGTCCCTTAACACTTTAATCTAGATTCTACCATAGCCGTAATTAAGCGATTGCCGCCATTCAATCCGATTGTATTTGTTCCAGATTTATGATAGTGAGCTTGGGCTCGAGGCGACAACCAGTCACCGAACGTAGCCGCGGTCAAGGGATGAACGTTTTTACCTAACAGAGGTGTGGAGTAATTCTATAGCTCTCCTTAAAAGAAATAGTTGTAGCGGCACGCGACAGTAAACATTCCAACGATTTCTGTCCCACAGACACAAGGACACAAGTCCTATTCTTCGGGTAAGATGATTAACAGACGTCGACGCATCTCCACAGTACATGTTCAGCTAGGCTGAGGACCCGTTATAAATCTCAAGATTTAATTAACTAAAGTCCTTCAAACAGACAAACAGTCATTGTACCAACTACAAGAGGATAGGGGAAATCTACTTTTCTCACGAACGACGCTTCCCGCTAGCAACTTTCCCTCAAGGGCGGCTAGCATCCTCCTCTAACCACCAATATGGAAATTGACCAATTAACAGCAACGTCAATTTCCCTCACTTTCCGAACGAAGGCATCTCTCCGCGAATCCGATGATCTCGTGTCCTTAGACACACCCCAACGCGACGGAGACTTATTCCCTCGTGAGGTCACATTAGCTAGTTACATAGTGTCCTTACGCTCGGTGGATATTCTATGTTTTAACAAAAAGTTAGTTCAGTAATACTTGAACCGTAAACAAGGAAGTTGGGTACAACGTGGACCTTGGAAGAAGGCGCATTCTATTATCCCGTTAATCGCGGATTCGTTATTGAACCTAGGATCATTGTCATTAGCTTCTCGAGTATCTGATTACCACAGTTACTTGCCATATTCTGTAATAATCATATTTACACTAGTACATATCTCCTCTATTGCATAACAATAATGTCTAATCCAAATAAAGATTTGTTTCACGCCCCTAACCCTAATCATAATGTGAACCCGACATATATATGTAATTAATTAGCTTTTGTTTTTTTCAATTTTCCTCTTATTGCTAGTATAGTAAAACAGTTATATCAATAAAAGTCACAACCTGCTTTCTC
Source organism: Bombus huntii (assembly GCF_024542735.1). Lineage (NCBI taxonomy): Eukaryota > Metazoa > Arthropoda > Insecta > Hymenoptera > Apidae > Bombus > Bombus huntii. The sequence goes on from NC_066244.1 coordinate 864,903, forward strand.
TCTCATACTTATCCTTCTTTCAATTCTTTAAATAATGCTCTCTTGCATATTTTATCTTAAAGTTCTTGTTAAAAAATATATGATCCGTCAGAGTTTTTGCTAATGACGTTCGCTTCGATGTATGTTATCAAGGACATTTTCCTGAGCAACTTCTAGAAGATTTTAGCGATCGCCTGTTATTCCCTAAGAAATTATCAATAAAAAATATTTATAAAAAACAATGTATAGTACTCATTTACATATAGTAGAGAAACACTGTTCTCGTTGCTCGCTCTACTCGCTCGTAAAAAAGGTAGTCCAAACTAATACCAGTTTCATATGCGAGCAAACAAGAAATTTTTAGAAATGTTTCTTTGGCCGAAAGTTAGAGAAGCCGCTTCGCTCGCATATGGAACATTGGGTTGGAATAGATTTTTATGAACTCGCAGAGTTCGCGGACCGAGTGGAACGACCAACATATGTGATGTTCCTTTCAAATAAAAACTAGGAAATAAACACGTACGTCCGTGTTTGCAATTCACAGTCACATATATTTACATATAGGCAGAATATAATGTACAAGGTATTAAAAAATTATTTGTAATTGCTTTGGGGAGGGGGTGATGCTACATCTTTAAATCTGCGGAGATCTGTTGAAAAAATGATTCGCAAAACTGATTTTGAGCATGATATTCAAAATCAAATTTTTTACCGCGTCATATAGTACTTATCACGAAGAACAAATGTCTAAAAAGAATCATGGCTTGCAAATGACCCGTACATTTGAAAAAAATCTTTAAGGTTCCATTATCCCTTAAACTAATTTTGTTATTATATTGCGATAATATATTACGAATAAAAGACAATACAAGCAGAAAAATAAAGAAATAATATAATAATGATACGATATTATTATTGTATTAATACAAAATTAATAATATTCTGAAAATAATAATAAGTAATAAAGTTTAGAAAGCGTGCTGGGAATTGTTCTTTGTTCAAGACCTAATGGAAGATCACAGCGTGAAGTAGAAGTTTCAGATCGTCGATTGGGGTGATTTCCACTCGACGCTCGTTGTGTACATTGACGTAAGAAAGAGCAAGTGTCGTTTGTGCAGTGTACGTATAAATCTGTTGATGTATTTGCGAACAATAGCTTATCGAGTAGGAATTTCACAAGAAGCAGTAAGAAGAATAATACGTAAAGAAGGTCTATGTTTTTATATGGTTCATATAATGCAAGAACTTTGTACGGTAGATTATACGGTACGGTAAATAGAAAAAAAAATCGATATTTCTTAGGCAATCTGTCCACGATACTACATATCTGACTTTAAAATATGAACAAAATCAATTTAAAAATTCAGGACACTTTAAATACCTGTTTCTAAGAGAACAGATTTTTGCAACAGCAAAAAATTTGGCCTTGTTAATCATGTTCAGTGTTGAGGTTATTCGATGTGTAAACAGAGAAAACACGTGGATAAATTGTAAGGCAGAAAATATATTTAAATAGAAGTGTAATTATAAGTAAGAATACAATTTGAGCTGGTCCAGATCCGCACGCTAGCTGTGTTACCCAATAACTGAAACCCCGAAGCCAACGTCGCCTGTCTACTGTTTATGGCCTGACTTCGTCGCAGTCTTTTGTCTACGCGCTGTCAATGGCTTCAGTGCTTGAGAAAACTAAAAAGACCAGATGTAGAATTTTCTTAGAAGTGGTAACCATTTCAACATTCAGGAAATTTGGCGTTCCACTTTTTTGACAAATAAATTTTTTAACACGCTATACATAGTAGTAGCAATATGCTTCTGTTAATAAATTTTTAAGGACTAACGAGTGATGGCTAAAATCTTCTGGAAGTTAATCAGAAGTGTGTCCTTGTCAACATATATCAAGGCCCAAGGTATTGGTGCTGGCTTCCCTTTTGTTAGTATTTATTTGACTATGTAATTGTATATGTCGGAGATAAGAGGACACCGGTGCCTTCCCTCTGAAACCTCGGGAAAATCCATAAAAACGTTGTAATTAAAATCTACAGTTGTAACTAAACGATTTGCCGTCATTCTAACCAATTGTATTTGTTTGAGACTTGTGACAATGAGCTTGGGCTCAAGGCAACAATTAGTCGCCGAACGTAGCCGCGGTCAACGGGACGAACTCTCCATCTAACAAAGGCATTGAGTAATCCTATAGCTCTCCTTAAAAGAAAGATTTGTAGCGGCACGTGACAGTAAACATTCCAACGGTTTCTGTCCCGTAGCTCGCCACACGCAGATCCTATTCTCCGGGCAGGATGTTTACCAGATGTCGACGCGTCTCCACAGTACGTGATCGGCTAACCCGAGGACTGTCATAAACACTAATATCTAGTTACCTAAAATCCTTCAACAGATACACAGTCTTTGTCCCAGTTACGGGAAGACAGGAGAGACCTATTTTTCCACGAACGACGTCTCCCACTAGCAACCGTCTCTCAAGGGCGACTAGCATCCTTTTCTAACTACCGATATGGAGATTGGCCAATTAGCAGCAACGTCAATTTCCCTTACTTTCCGAACGTAGGATGTCCCCGACGAATCCGATGATCTCGTGTCCTTAGACACACCCCGTCATAGTTTTCCTCTGGGGTATCACCGGGACGGAAAGTCATTCTCTCTTGCAGTCTCATCGACAAAAAAAGGATTAACTCCTTACGGTCAGCGAATATTAACACAGAATCCGACTTAGATTTTTTGCGAGTGCGTACGACTACCGTCCCGTTGTCCGCGGATTCGTTATTGAACCTAGGATCATTGTCATTAGTCTCTCGAGTATCTAATAACCACGGTTACTTGTCCGGTTCTATGGTAATCGTATTTGCACTAGCCAATGTCTTCTCTATTGCATAACGACGACGTGTAATCCAAACGAAGATTCGCTTTACGCCCCTAACCCTAATTCTAATGTAAACCCGACATATATATGTACTATTTGATCCGCTTCAATGTAATTTCAGCCTATTTTCAAGAAGGAAAGGGGAAATATAACCCTCCCTCCTTTTTATCGATTTACTTTCGCGTTTCGTCTCAAAATTATGTTAAATTTTGCTTGTTACAGTACCACGCCAAAAGAATTTACTTATAATTCTCAATGAGAGTTGATTGAAAATAGTTCGGTCGAGTAATAATAACTCCATTTGATTTTAGGATTGAGTTCGACTCTATTCTATTTTGAATATCTTGAATTTCCTTATAAGATCTCGAGTATGTTGCTGGTCCGTGATTGAATGTTGCTTTTTTCACTATGAAGTGATATGTGTCATCAACGGCATCAAAAGACACAATGAGGAACCAAACGCACAAGACAAGATAGATAGTTTATTTTCTAACTGTGAGCACAGGAACTACTACATACTTAATCCTTAAAGAACAAGGCACAGTAGATAATTATTATTATTAAATAATTTCCATTGAAGTACTTTTTACTATCAACTCAACATATGTATAAATATATGTATATAAATGAAATGAATGCAAATGAATTTTAGAGAATTTTAAAGAATGCTTTGCACTGTTTCGGTAAAGTTATAATTCAGTCCTAAGCGGTACAAAGTAAAGTGTATAATTTATTTATTTTAATTTACAATGAAGAACGCAAGAATGATCATTAGATCGCTTATGCAAATAATAAATTTTCATTATTTTTAAAAATGCAATAATTATTTTAAGTTTAACTGGGAATTGTCAAGATTTATAGCTACTTCGTTTATGATTAATAAATATTGATTGGGTGAAACTATAGAACCGTAACGTCTTTTCCGATTTCAATGACTTTTGAATATGTTGTCAAGTGCATGATTGCGAACAACTTCCTTCTTTAACTATCTAAGAAATCTATCTATATCATTACAATGAATTCTGTTTATAAATTACATATCATATAATTATATAATGACTCATTGAAAACCAGCTTTCATTTTTTGTTGATAGTATGGTAAGAAAATGTGAAGTTCGAACGCTTGTAACGATTGCCTGAGTTGCGTCATCCTTTGTTTTAGGAAAAGATAGGGAAGTCACTCAAGGATGTCGCGGCTTCGATGTCTTTCGTAGCTGCGACGTGGAGGCCACTCGGTTGTTCTTTGAACAATCGTCAACGTGGACGAACGTCAAAGCGAAACCACGCGAATTCGGCATTTCCGATAATACGGAACACTGTAAACGCGACTGCGTTGAATTCGTTCGATTAATTCCTAGCAGTATCTATAAACAGTGAACTTAAGGCCCCATACACAACTGCATACGCTAGGTTGTAAGAAATAATAGCTATATACGTATGTAGCGGCACATGAGTTAGAGGACGATGCAAATCGAGAGCGACTCATATTATTGTTTTGCCTCGTGACACTTACACAGTCTTGACGTACATGTAACGTCAACAAATATCTTCAACAGATTCAGGAAACATGAACCGCCTTGCACACGACACCGACTCCCAAAACAAAGGAATATGAATTTGGCACATAGGCATAAGATAAACGAACATTTAGAAGGGATGGTTCTTGATCGAGGCTTCAGTCTTTCGGTAACAGTTTAATCGCACACTTGTAATCCTATTATAGAATAGAGGTATCTCGAACTCTGGTTCAAGAACCCAACATTTTTTTATTATTATTTTCCCATTACTTTTACGTGACAAGCAAAGCGTAACGATAAACAAACTCCGGGCAAAACAATGTTGCCGCTACGTGCAATCGTCAACCGAGGTTGAATTTAAAGTTTTCGATACTCCCCCGAGTATAAATAAAAGAACACGATCGTTAAGACAGTTAGTATCGAACATTCTTATAGCGAATTAATATCGAACGAACGTAAGCATTACCTTGTATACACATATCGAGCAACACTAAGCGAACGACGACTAATTCTGTACTGCAAATAATTTTAAATACATTTGACTACACTAAGTATCAACTCGTCTGGTCATTAATCAACAACACGTTTAATCGTCCTCCACATACATGTTGTATAAGCTACTATGTGTATATTTATTTATGTTTCCCATAGTACAGACGTATTCCTTATTTTATTGTAGCTGTGTAATTTCAGTAGTCTTGCATAAAGGACATCTGTTTTGTTGCAATTGTATCAGCTATTAATTGTAATACTTGAAGCGTTTGTATCTAATCGTCATGCATCTGTGGTGGCACTCGACCATGGAACTTTCCAACGGCTTCGCGACACAAAGCGCTATACCTTCAAAGCGTAAGGCCGACACGCCTAATGTACCATCGATATCCCTACAGTTCTTTCGCCGAATATTCGGAAGAATGCATACGCGGCAACCGTTGCGGACATCTAATAAACGCGTGCGTAGTGGAGATATCGAGGGGCAACAAAGAAAAGAATCCATTTGGTTTCGAATCAAAGATTCATTCTGCCCCGAGCTGCGGAGTGCGAAAGGTTAAGCGTCATAGCGAAGCAAACACAATTAGAGATACGTGATTATTGACTCTTGATAGTTAATCGTTAATCGTTAATCGTTAATTGTTGTTCATCGTTAATCGTTAATTGTTGTTGACAATTAATCGTTAGTCGTTAATTGTTGATCATAAATTGTTGACTGTTGATTGTTAATAATTTAATTAACTTTTTTGTTGAACATCAAGAGTATTTCTTGTGGGCACCTTCACCCACTATCCACCTCACATCGTTATTCTACATACGGAAGGCAAGATTGACATCAAGTTCGAAGGACAGACCGCAGAAGTCTGGTCTCTGCTATTACCACGAGACCTTTCGAGACCGCGCAAGGAAGTGCCGGGCCCCTTGCAACTGGACCCAGTGAAACGAGACCAGCCGTCCGTAAACGCGGCATGTGGCGATGGCTTTAGTATCCCGTCGCATTTTCGTGACGGACAGGGCACCAAGGATCTCTTTCCTCGTGAACACCGGTGTCAATATAAACGTATACCCGTGCAACAAACTACGCGGATCCGCGAACAAAGATACGTACGAGCTGTTCGCGGCGAATCGAGTGGTCGAAGCAAACCGAAAACGCCTTTCGCGAGTCAAAACGCATCGTCTCTGACGCCACAATGTTAGTGTCACGACCGGCATACTTCAAATCCGATGGACTGACGATGGAGATAAAGATGTGGCGGCACTCGGCGACAATCGGCGGCAATATCGCCGAAGTGTCTAATGAAGCATCAACATCCCAACGGTCCTTCCGCCGAAGGTTCTAGAAGAAAGAGCACGTGGCAACGGTCGCGGACGCCTAGCAAATGCAAATGCATGGTGGGGATGTTGAGGGATGACAAAAGAAAGTAATCGGATTCGATCGAAAGTCAAATCATAAGAGCTTCAGTCTTGGAAAGTCACGCCTAGAGTTTGGAAGTGGATTGTAAAGTGAATTGTTGTTAGAAAAAAAATAAAGTTTCTTTTTTTTATTTACACCTCAAATTTCTTTTTTTATTTTGTTATTTTACGTGACATTAGCGCATCCGGTATCGGCAACAGCGCGTGAACGAAAAATGGCAGCCGCTAGGATTCGTTACAAAATCTTTGTCTCCCGTGCGATTAATTCTGTATTTAGAATAATTTTAAATATATTTGACAATATCAAGTATCAACTCGTCACGTCATTATTTAAATCATCCACCACAAATCCAAAAACAGAATAAGGAAAACAGAGAAACGAACAAATAGAAAATTAAGTTGCTAACATGTTTTTCTATAATAATATTTTAACATCAATATTGTAATACGCAATGTGTTACGCCGCCTAAAACATCTGCACGCCAGCCCGCGCGACCGGACAACAACCGACCTGCGTAACGTCACTTCGACCCTCAATAAACCTAAGGACCCACCATAACTTTCACTTCCCTGTATTGTTTCGCCATGTGTCTTCAATCCGTTTGTCTTGAAGAATTTCTAAAGCTTAAAAATATTCTCGAAACACAGTCGGTTTTTAGAGAGGTCCTTGGGTTTATTAGTCGCACTTAAAACACGGAGAAAGCGGGTATGCACCCATTAGGAAAATCCGAATAGCCCTGTAATAAAACAAGCTAGGTTTTTCTCACGCACACAGTCATCTATCCACCACGATGGTAGGAGACTCGATACTCATCCCTTCAAGCAGTAGTGCAGGTCATGACCAATCGACACCGCGCTTCGTGGCCCTCACTTTTTCTAACGAAAGTGGGAACAACGAATCCGCGTTCTTTAGGCACAAGGGCACACCCACACCGAACTTTTCTTCCGTATTAGAAAAAGAGCGACAGACAGTCTAAAAACTAACGCCTAACGCGGCAGTCTACACATAGCGCGAGAGTCGCATACTTCACGCAAATCTTTTGTCGGTTCTCGGTGTTGTCGAACACACATCTTCTCTCCTAAATATATTATAGTGCTAAGTCCATTAATACATTAATTTCCATTATAAGAGCCCTGCTCTAGCGTACATATCTATCGCATCTTCGTGCGACAAGTTGTTAACTATTTATTTCTCTACGTCAGTGTAATCTAAGTGTTGGAAATATATAATTTATAATTCTGTGAATCACAGTGTTATACAAACTCAATCACCCCTATTATCTCAACGGAAATCAGGGGATCGATCAATTCGTGGTGTCGATTGTTATAATCGTAACGGGGATTTACGACCCCCGTTGACGTCTCTCCTCGCGATTACGTCTCCCCGCAATTGGTCGAAATTTACACAATGTGAAAATGAAAAAATTGGAAGCAACCGAACTACGGATGAAACTAAATCACTTCGCTGCTTGTAAAGATAACTTTTAGTGTTATAAACATAAGTCAAGTAGCAAAGAGCATAAATTGAATTTACCCAAACTCTTCTTGAAATCTGACAAAATGATTCTTTATTTTGTCAAAAAAATCTTTACGTATTTTCCATTCCCATTCGTCGCTTTTTTCAGTGGCGTGTTTATCGCTACGTCGAAACTCCGTCGGGTAGCAGTTAATTTCATTTAAAGTAGAAAACTATTCAGAAACGTGTATACGTTACACAGCAACAAACCAGTCGCCCTGTTATTACCTCGTTCTCAACAGTTCAAATTTCAGGGACAACCGACTACTTAGTATCGACCCAGTATGTCATATTTACTCGCCAAAAGAATTGTAAACGAAAATTGTAACCAGACGTGCCGTTAGTAACTACCATTTTTCGCGAAACTTCTTTTTCATTTGGCGGAAATTTAAACAAACCCCGAAACACCGTGGCGTTTTGCAACTGTCTTTAATCCTTTAAGATAAAAAAGATTGACGCAAAATTTTGACGGGATGAAATTTCACGATATATTCAGGTGAAACGATGCGAAATTAGAGCGAAGCTTATAATGGGAATATAGTTTGCTTGTCTGTTGTCATAAAATGAGATATGCAGAATATATTAAAAAATAGAGTATATGTAATACGAAACTTTATATTATTCATGTTATTATGGACAAAATATCACAATATGTTCATATATTTAAATCTCCTCCGAAAAAGATTATTGTATGTAGAACACAGTTTAACTGTATTTTGAATTCTTGTTTATCAGATCACAATTGATAAGTTGATATTAGGATGATTATCCTCATTTGAAACAATTTTGTGACTGTTACTTGTCAATATACTTTATATCTTATGTACATTTTAAATATAGTACGCAAACTCGAAGTTGCAAGGAACATTAATAAAAACTCAATATTTCAATAACGCCTTTCATGATTATAATTAAATATTTTTTCAAAATGTCGTATCAGTGTTACATCTAGCACCCCCTCCCCCACACACAAAAGTTTACCAATTTATAATATATGTACTAGTAGATTGACAAGTTACGATTTACAGGTTATATAGAATTCTATTTTATGATTTTATAATTTTTCGTTAAATAGAATAATCAAATAACTTGCAAATAGTAAAATTTCATTTGTTTTATCGTCAAACTTGTGCAAGGGAACATATTAATGCTGGTAACTTTAGTGACTTGCAAAATTTCAATAGTGCAAGACAGGCCAGATATTCAATTGCAATTGGTTGCTATCCATATTTTCATCGGTCTTACAATAACCTTATGTTATCAATTATGAATTAAAAAGTTAATGAGATCACAACTCACCCAAGGCCAATGGGTATGACTTCTTTTCGAAGATCGATTGAAATCTCGAGTTTGTTGTTTGAGACATTCAGTTACCACAAGACAAAAACACCACTCCATTACAGCCGACGTAAACAAAACATGACAGATTCTTCCAATTCTCGGACAACAAACATAGGCATACATACTGTTTTAAAGTCACAGTCTGTCGTTGAACTTTCGCCAAGTAACTTGATACGCACATATACACGTCCCTCGAAATCAGTTTTCGATGAAAATACATACGTGACATGTTATGTTGCAACCGAACGTGAATTTCTCGCGGGAAATAGCCTGATATCGTTTATTTATGCGTCTCTCAAATACGAATTTTACTATACACTTCGTTTAAGACACGCCATTTTGCAAAACGATTATCGAAAGATTACTGCTTACATCGAGATCGAGAATAGATTCGCAGGAAGCTGGATGCCGCGATTTCTTCCCGCGCTTTACTTTCTTCCGAAGTTGTGATTGGTTGATTTCCTGCTGCCATATTCGGTTTCGCCGAGAATCGTGAACACGTACGCTGGAAGCAATGCGGGGTAATTATTTAATTTATTTCATAATATTATTTAACATATATCGTGAAAAGTTCTGAATATTCGGATTCTTCTGTTATCGTTTCATCGTATGTTAGCATTATCAGCTCTCGATATCGAATTGACAAACAGAATTTTTCTCATACAAAGTAAGTCACATTAAGTATATGTATATGTATAGTCGAAGCAATGCAATTAAAAATTTTTCCATTTTAATTGCTATTATTTATCACAGACATTTTACCGAGCATTCATTTTATAAATCTTATACATATATATATATATATATATATATATAAACCCGACATATATATATATATATATATATATATATATATATATATATATATATATATATATATGTCGGGTTTACATTAGAATTAGGGTTAGGGGCGTGAAACGAATCTTCGTTTGGGTTACACGTTGTCGTTATGCAATGGAGAAGACATTGACTAGTGCAAATACGATTATTATAGAACCGGACAAGTAACCGCGGTAGTTAGGTGCTCGAGATACTAATGACAATGATCCTAGGTTCAATAACGAATCCGCGGTCAACGGGATGACAACAGAACGTACTCACAAAGTCTAAGTCTGAGAATAATCACTGATCGCGAAGGCGTTACTCTTGGATCGATGAGATCGCGAGCGAGAAAGCCTTTCCCGTCCCGATGATGCCACACAGGAAAACTATAACGGGGTGTGTCTAAGGATACGAGATCATCGGATTCGTCGAGAAAAGCCTTCGTTCAGAAAGTGTTGCTGCTAATTGGTTAATCTCCATATCGGTGGTTAGAAAAGGATGCTAGCCGCCCTCGAGGGAAAGTTGCTAGTGGGAGACGCCGCTCGTTGAAAAATATGTCTTCCCTATCTTCCCGTAGTTGGGACAAAGACTGTTTGTCTGTTTGAAGGACTTTAGTTAACTAAACCTTAAGATTTATAACGGGCCCTCGGGCTAGCCGAACATGTACTGCGGAGACGCATCGACATCTGGCAATCATCTTACTCGAAGAATAGGGTCTGCACGTGGCGAGCCACGGGACAGAAACCGTTGGAATGTTTACTGTCGCGTGTCGCCACAAATATTTCTTTTAAGGAGAGCTATAGAATTACTTCATACCTTTGTTAGGCAAAGCGTTCATCCCGTGACCGCGGCTACGTTCGGCGACTGACTGTCGCCTCGAACCCAAGTTCATTATCACAATTCTCGAATAATTACAATCGGGTTGAATAACTACAATTGTTCAATTACAGCTATAGTAGACTCTAGGTTACAATGTTGCGGGATTATCCAAAATTCCAAAGGCTCCGGTGTTCTTTCATCTCCGACACGGCCATCCTGACTATCACACGTCCTCGTGTGTAACTAAAATATCGTATTTCTTACATTAGATTCGATACAACTGACATTATTTGCGATTTAACTAAATGTCCAAGTAAGTCAAGGGTCCAGTGCAATAACAAAGTTTCGTTCGGAGGTTTGACAACAGAAAAATAAAAGAGAATAGGAATTTGTAATGTTATAATTTGTATTCAAAGTGTTAGGTGCGTTCTGTGAGTCGCCAGCCAGACCGTAATGACACAACAGATCATTTTCGATTTCGTACACCGGTGAACCTCAGTTTGTTGGATCATATTGCCACGTTGGGTGCATTACACCCAGAAAGCACGTAAGCCCACTCAACGGGTTACAACAAAAGCACGTAACCCCACTCAACGGGTTACAACAAAAGCACGTAACCCCACTCAACGGGTTACAACAAAAAGCACATCAACCCACTCAACGGGTTACAACAAAAACACATCAACCCTCTCAACGGGTTACAACAAAAACACATCAACCCACTCAACGGGTTACAACAAAAACACATCAACCCACTCAACGGGTTACAACAAAAACACATCAACCCACTCAACGGGTTACAACAAAAACACATCAACCCACTCAACGGGTTACAACAAAAACACATCAACCCACTCAACGGGTTACAACAAAAACACATCAACCCACTCAACGGGTTACAACAAAAGCACATAAAACCACTCGGTGTATTACTATGACCACAACGCAGTGTTAATGATCCTCTGAGGTCAGTGTACTTGCATCGTTATTATCACCGCCGTTGTCATCACCGCAGACGTCTAACTCAGCAGGGACGCAACCTTCTGGCATTTTTCTCAGTCTGTCGTGTCTGTCCTTATATGATCGTTTGCCGTCTAAGGTTTTTAGGGTATATCTATCTCCTTCCAAAATCTCGGCTATTACGAATGGACCCCTGAATTTCGGATCTAACTTCGTCTGGTTTCTTTCCTCGTTTTTACGTAACACGAAATCGCCAAGGTTGAACCTAACTATTTTAGCTTTGTTTTTGTCGAACCTATCCTTATCGTATTTGGCGCAGTGATACATCGAGCATTTTCGACGATCGCATTTGCGTCTAAGTTAGTTTCGCTTAGTAAGGAGTTATCCCGGTGACCGTGGATTCGTTTGAACTCAAACATTGCTAATAGTATTATTTAATTTAATTATTCGTAGATCGTATTATTCATTAGGCTTAGTGTTTGTTAGACTTATTATTAGTTGTACTTATTATTTGTTAAGCTTAGTGATAGACCTGTATATACGTGTAAATAAAATCTCGGCTTTGTGAAACGATGGCTAGTCCACATGAAGAGTCGTCGCGCGCCCAAAATTCGAATCGTGACCCGACATATATATATATAACCAATTTATAATATATATATGAACACACACACGCGCGCGCGCGCGCGCGCACACACACACACACACACACACGAATATACACACACACATATATATATACAAACAATAGAAATACTTTCGTGTGCTATTATACGTAGTTCGATAGTTTACATTTCACGGGCCCCGTGTTTCACCTGCGTCGGTTTCGTTCCTGTTTCCAACGTATAAGTGTAGCGTCAGTGATTCGCGTGACGCGACGCAACCTTCAACGTTTGTTTTTCTCCGTTTATGCGTTGTGTGTTCGTTTGAATGAAAATGTCGCGAGTGTTGTAACAAAAACCACGGAAAACAGAAGAAGAATACGGGAGCAAAAGGAATTCCAGGCTACAGCAGAATGCCCATTGTCCAACAGGGTTTCGTTCCATGGTATTTCAACGAGGTAAGCTACCTCTTTTAGTACGCTTCAAGGCGCCTCTTTCCAACCAATTAATTTGCGTCCAACACCATTTTAACTTCGTATACTCAGAGAAAATATCGTTCTTTTGTATTTTCTAATTCTGATCTATGTATAAATTTACTGCGACGGGTCATTTCTACGGATTAACGTATCTTATAAAAACGTTGCGTGAAATGTTAATAATATATAAGTCTTGAAATATTTGTACTAATTTCATAGAGGAACGTAGTTGGTACCTTCCGGGTGGCATATTGTATGCTTGTTACATGAACTTTCCAAATATCTTACAGTTAAATGGTTGGATTGTTTACTAGAATAAGCAACACAACATTGTTTTTGATTTATTGTGAATGAATTTATAGAATCATATTATTTTACACATATACACTATCGCGCAGAAGTATCCCAACATTTGATTACTTTTGATATTATGTTATTTAATTGCACAATCAAATTGATAGTATGTGCCGATATATAATGATTACGATCTGTATTATTATCTTATTCCTATGATGTGGTTTTAACATAGGTCGTAACAAAACGGTCAAAAAAATTCTTTATTCTCAGACTCTGTAGCCTGTAAGAAACGAATTAATTAATTAAGAATCTCGTTGTAACCTACAGGTTCGGAAAAGGCTGATAGGCTTTGGTCTACGTGGTGGTTGGGAATTTTCATTCGTTTCGAGTTCGCTTAGCTGATAAATAGTGAATGTGCATTTCTTCCAAAATAAAGAAGAAAGCGAAGTCGATAGAAACGTGGGTCAAATTTGAAATCATTTCTCGATTATGTGGAGGTTGATTAAACGCGTTGGTGTATATAGTGATGAGACGAGTTGATATTTGGTGTAGTCAAATGTATTTAAAACTATTGGCAGTACTCTTCTAACGATCTCCCTCTAACGAATTTAAATTCGACTTCGGTTGACGGTTGCGCGTAGCGGCGATATTGTTCTGTCCGGAGTTTGTTTATTATCAAGTTTCGTACCTCGAGACGGTATCAATGCCCCGAGGCAAAACAACAACATGAGTTACTCTCGATTCGCATCGTCCTATGACTCATATGCCGCTACAATATGCAATCGAATAAAGTGATAAATAGCTTGCAGATGTTAAAAGATATAACATGTTTAACGCGAAGTATTCGTGATAATATTCGCTGCAATTTGAAATATCTGCGTGCAGTCTCGTAGGTTTTGAATAAAAATTTATCTTTTATCGAAAAATACATACATGTTTTGGCCTATATATAGCTTTGTACTCTTGTAACCTAAAAGAGAAGTCGAAAAAAAGTGATGTTGACTCTTGCAGTAAAAAATTCATTTATGTCAATACTACTTTTAGAAATGCACCAAGAGAAGCAAGACAAATTATTGAAGAAACACAGGATAGTCATTTCCGATCCAAAAGAAAAACGCAACTAAAATAATATGTAGATAGCTATTAAGGCAATAAATAATAAAGTCATTGAAATGATCCATCATTTCAAACTAATATCGCTTCTCTTTACTTCAGAACTGCTATAAACATTTTAAATATCATTTATGTCTTGGTTCCCTTGCGAAGTTCTCGAAGAATTCGTCAAATGATGTCATGAACAATATAAATAATCGTAAAAAATCTATATTTGTGTTTAAAAAATAGGCGAATAAAGAGAGGATAATCGAGACCGGTGAAAAAGGATCAACCAACATCCCGCATCTGATACAAGCGGAAGAGAAATCAATTTCTATCATGTCGCACGGTGAACAAGAACGCAAATACGGAATCTTTTGTATAATACTACTCCAAACTCTGTTGAGTCGCAGTAATAATAATAATCGGGTGTTGACTTCTGCTCGTTTTTACTTGAAGTTTGCTCGTTACCTCTTTGAAATTTGGTGGATCGTTTTCTGTCGAAACCCGTTCCATCTGACGTTAAAATCAATAAAAACAATATTACGATAAAGACTTTTATCTCCATTGTTGTCAACTTCCGTCAAGTCTTCGTTTTCTGCTCGCTGGATATAATACGGATTCCCAAAAACTTTCTTCGTATGAAATTTTACTAATGTACATTTATCAAACATTGCACATTTTAAAATAGGTTATCATTATAAGATTAAAAAAAAATAGCTAAAAATATCTTGAAACAAAAGAAACCAATTTTGAAGTTTGTTAGCCCGGAAATGTCATGGTAGGAAGGTATACTTCGATATTACTTTTACTATCGATAGGCGTCGCCGTCGTTGCTGTTATCATATACGAGACACAACAAATCACGAAATTGACAAATCACCGGTGATCTCCTCGAGTCGCAGTTCGAACGTTTCACAAATAAGTTAAAGAATTAAACTTTAGATATAGTGGTAAAATTTATTATATGAATCCAACAGAGTGACGGTTCAGAGTGTTATAACAAAGAGGTATAGAACGCTGATTTGGGAGGCTTCTTGTACTGAGGTTTTAGTCCCTCTGAAGCGGTTATCGTCGGGTGTATATCAGAGGCGCCTATCCGTTGCTATCTGGTTATTGTTTCGATAGCTGTGGCATGTAGGATGTTTGGTCTACTCTATTAGTGCTTCTAAGCGTGTGATACTGTCGACGATTCGCCTGTGCATGATTATACATTGAGTAAACGGATAGCCTGAGTTGGAGTTTTGATGATTAGGATAATCGAAATAATTCATAGCCATGGTAATATTTTAACTAATTTATTTTGTTGTCTTTTATAGGCCACTGCAATAAGAAAAGAATTCCTGAAGCCAAAGAAAATGATACATCCAAATAGCAGAAAGTCTATCGCTATTACGAAAAAAGCCAAAAAGTAAATACAATTACTATTAAATTATGTGATTTTGTTATGTACATTTCATTTATTTTATATGATTATATAATACTTTTGTGTAATAAAGAAGGAAATGGACAATGTGTTTTGTTTCAGAATATCAAATAGACAGAAGGCAGAAATGTCCTGCTTGATAAAACAGAATTCAATAGGAGAGAAAATATCGTGGATCAGAAACAATATGATTCCAGGCGTGTGTCCCTATACTCCAGAGATAACTGCAAGTTTGTTAGAAACGGAGATAAAACAAAAATGTATACACACGATGATACAGAGATTGTACATTAAAGATGTGATTAGTTATAGTTCTATATTTGATCTAAAGGTATGTAGCAAGAAATGATGAAGAAATGGAAGAAATTACTATTAAAAGGTCTATAGGTAGCAACAGGAGTAGACAGCATGCTAGGAGGGAACATATAATTAGAGTAGAAAGAACTAGGAGAATATCATACACGTGGAATAGGTAAAGAATTACAGCCAAATTTATTTTCAATATATCCTGATGTACAAACCCTCCTTTATTTTTTAGAAATTCCTGATATTTTAAATGCAACTCAGTGTGAAATGTTATTGAATTGGAATAATGAATTACAGTGTGCGAATAATTTTAAATTTATAAGGTTTGGCGAGAAAGATTTAAAGAAAGTATTAGAGCTAAGAAAAAGAATGAAAATAAGCCATATTAGACTATCCAAATCTCTATTAGCTATGCCTGTAAACAAGAAGAATTTATTCAATTGATTTAGATGAAAATAGTGTAATGGAAATAGAATAAATTCTGTAGATATGTCTTTATATCTTTCATCTCTATTTAAAAACAAGAAAACAGAAGAAAAGCGGACAGTTTCGTCCTTTTTTGTTTGCGAAACAGTCACGTCACAAGATACAAGAGTACGATAGAAGAGAAAAGAAAATGTTCGATTGTGAAATATACAACAAAACTGAAACATGCAGATGAATCACGTGCACGTTATGAATATTCTGCATCGTTTCTCCGCCTTTCCTTCATTTTTTTCGCTAGCTGCTCCATTATTTAAGAACGAAGATATAGTAATTACTCTCAAAGTTGTACATTTCGAAATGGTAGGAAAATCAATAGTACAATGATAAATATACGATTTTAAAAGCTTTTTAGATTTCTTACATACTTAGCATTAATCAAATAGCTTAGTATATAAAAGAGTTTACTTATGTCGCATGTTATAAATGCAGCTGCGTTCGTTACAACAATTCCAATTCCAAGGAATTTCTCTCGAAGATCGCAGTGAAGAATTTGCTTTGTTAAATTATTACTGGTATACTTCGTCAACTTGTGGTATATCGATACAATTTGTCAACCATCACTTTTAATAGCTTCTCGCTAATAAAAACATTTCGTACCTATTTAATAAGAAGCAGTATATTCTTAATTATTTAGAAATTTACTTAATGATGTTTAAAAATACGAATATGCTTAAAAATTATAATGTAAATATATATATTTCATTTCATGTTTTACTAATATATCTCTAATTTAGATTAAATATCTGAAACTTGAAAGAAACTTTTAAAACTTTCAATACATCGCATACGTTTCAAATTTAGTGCATAGTTACATATATATATATACAATCGATCTTACTCGATCATCTTACTCGAAGAACAGGGTCTGCGTGTGGCGAGCTACGGGACAGGGACCGTTGGAATGTTTGCTGTCGAGTGTTACAACTATTTCCTTCTTAAGGAGAGCTATAGAATTATTCCATGCCTTTGTTAGACAAAGCGTTCATCCTGTGACCGCGGCTACGTTCGGCGACTGACTGTCGCCTCGAGCCCAAGCTCATTATCACAACTCTCGAACAATTACAATCGGATTGAATAACTACAATTGTTCAATTACAGCTATAGTAGACTCTAGGTTACAATGTTGCGGGATTATCCAAAATTCCAAAGGCTCCGGTGTTCTTTCATCTCCGACAAATATATTATGGTATAGTTCCTATTTTCCGACCGCATGGAAGGAAAATAGGACAGCCTTAATACCAAAGGCTAATAAAGATGGAAATATGGTCGAGAACTGGCGACCAATTACGATCGGCCCAATTCTAGGCTGCATTTTCTCATCAATCCTCGATGGGCGGCTAAAACGGGGTATAGATCAAAATATAAGGCTGTTGAGATATGTGTAATTTTCTGTGCTGGACTGAGTTAAGTAGTAGAAATACTTATATGTATATATCAGTGTGTGGAAGTATGTGTGTGTGCGCAGCGTCTCGAAACAAAGGAATGTAAACAGTCAGTCGGTTAATAGTCGTCGATGAAGAGTCGGGTGTAGAAGGTGCTGAGACGCGTGCAAGTGTATCGATAAATATATATAAAATCGTCCATGTAATAAATATATCATTATTTTAGTAATAACTGTCAATATAAATTTAATGTTCCTATAACATTATTTCGGCTTCAAAGATCCACAATTCTCAACAAAGGCACAAAGGATTTACATCCGAAAGTGGATGTAAAATCAATATTGACCTAATGAACGCAGCCTTAAATTATAGTAAAAGAAATCGAAGGGGAATTTTCACAATATTGGACATTTCTAAGGCCTTCGATACTATACCCCATTCAGCTATAAAACCATGTCTGGCGAGAAAAGGCGTTCCGACCCCTATAATTGAAATTATAAATGAAATGTACAAAGGATGTAAAACTACGATCAAAGCGAATAATAATATAGGGGTCGAGGTAGAAATTCTCAGAGGAGTCAAGCAGGGTGATCCTTTATGACCGCTGCTATTTTACTTGTGTCTCGAACCGCTGCTTGAAGTAATCGAAAAGAATATCGGTGGCATTAATATAAATGAAGGGAACAAAGTCTCTGTGTTGGCCTTTGCAGACGATATCGTCTTGCTTGGTGAAAATACGAGGGCGGCACAAAGCCAGATAGACGAGCTTCAGAAATACCTGGAGAGGTCGGGGCATGAAAATATCAGCAGAGAAAAGTCAAATGTTCCAGGTAATAGCGAAAAAGACACCTGGTTTATTAAAGACCCGGCAATAAAAATTGGTAAATTAAGGATACCCGGAAGAATCCCAGAAAGAACCTTCAGGTATTTGGGTGCTAAAGTTGGGAGTGGGGGAGGCATGAGGTAGATTTGTCCCATATCACGAATATACAATATAAGCAGGCGATAGAGAATCTGATTCGAAATTATAAGCCGCAGAAAACGCTCGAAGTAGGGGTTGAAATGAATCTAATATTACAAGATGATCTTCCCGGTTATGAAAGACCGCGAAGGTTATCCCCGCAAGATAAGGTCGAAGTCAACGGTCAGATCAAAATGTGGCTGAATGACGGAATAATACGCCAGTCACATTCCGACTATGCAAGCCGGATCGCGTTGATTGAAAAAAAAGATGGTTCAACTAGAATTTGCGTCGACTATAGGCGACTGAATCGAAAGGTAGTGAAAGACAGATACCCGCTATCCTTGATCGAGGATCAATTAGATTTGTCACAGGGATCGATAGTATTCAGTACGTTGGACCCCAAGAATAGATTCTTTCGTGTTCCTGTCGGAGAAAGTAGCAGGAAATATACAGCATTTACAGTTCCTACAGTATGAATTTATTAGTGTGCCGTTCGGATCATGCAATTCACCAGCTGTTTTCCAGAAATTCATAAACGCAGTTTTCAAAGGATTGATCGTGACAGGGCATGTGCTGACATGGCAACCTGATGAAAAGCATCCTGTCTTCCTTGGAGCAGTGTGGGGATCACAAGGAAACAGGAAGAAGGAGAAGGAGAGAGCCTGTCGAGGTTAAAAAAAGGGCAGACAGGGCAGAGATGAAGAGAGAAGTGACGATAGCTAAGGGCGGATACCCAAAAAGAAAGATAGTATCGCCGGCTGAAATTATGAGAGTTGGGGAGTATAAGAGGCCCCGAAGAGGAGAGGTCACATACGCCGAGGCGCGTGGGAGGGAGAACAGAGGGATAAGGGGTGACTTCAGCGAGGATTCCGAAGGGTGGATGAGGGTAGAAAAAAGGAAGAGGAAGAGGAAAGTTCCCTTAGAGCAAGCTACTCCGATGGTGCGTCCGGGAAATAAACGGCAGGTTGGTGCCGAAGAGAGAGACGTACCAAGGAACAGGAGGAGGAAGGAAGCCATTCTAATTAAGGTGGAGGAAGGGAAGGTTGCGAATGGCTTCATGTTTATAAGAGGATAATGGAGGTGAGGAGTTCATTGGAGGGAGCCACGGGGGTCCGTAGGACGAGAGCGGGCCTAATTGAATTCGATAGGACGGTGGTGGTTAGCGAGGAGGCGGCCAAATTGAGAGCCGCCTTGAGTGATAGTACGAAGGTGACCGCTCTGGTGAACAGGGCGACCCTACAAATAAGGAACATCGATCCCCTCACCAGCAAAGAAGAGCTGATGGACGAGATCAGGTCGCAGTGGGCAATTGAGGAGAATGCGGATATAGAAGTCAAATCTATAAAAGCGGCACCATGGGGCACGCAAGAGGCGGTGGTGGTCCGCCCAGCGAGTGGAGTGCCTAGTGACGAGAGAGAGGAGGCTGAGAACGGGGTTAACGATAGCTTCTGTAAGGCAGATAGATAATATTCGGCGTTGTTATAGGTGCCACATGTTGGGGCATGTGTTGGGGGGTGTACTGTTACATGTCATGGCAGGGAGTCGTGTAGGAGAAGCGGCAGCGCTGAGCATATAATGAGAGATTGTGATAAAGAGCCGAGATGCGCAATGTGCCTGAAACATGGTGGCATAAATGCAAGGCATGTAACGGGTTCGTTGGCGTGCCCTATGGAGCGTTTAGGTGTTTGGAATAGACGGGGGCCCAGTTAGGGTTCTACAAATAAATTTAAATAGATGCAGGCTTGCGCAAGACCTAATGATGCAGTGCGTATGCGAAAGCAGGGTGGACATTGTGGTCATCTCCGAGCCCTATAGGCAGTTGCCATTTTGGTTTAATGACGAGGGTGGGGATGCATCGATATGGGTCACGCTGTTTAATGGAAAACATGCGGCAAGCGAGACCCTGATAAGAAATGTAGGGATTGTAGGGTTCAGGGTTTGTGACGTATTTTGCGTCAGTGGGTATTGTTCCCCTAATAAGAGTAAGGGCCCGTTCAACGATTATTTGAAGGAACTGGAAGGGATCAGAAAGGAGGGGAGAAAAAGAGCACCGGCGATTATGGTTGCCGGTGACCTCCTCGGCGGGGGGGGGGGGGGGTCTAAGACGGACCGTAGGGGAACATGTCTGCTGGACGTTACAACGAGGAACGAGCTTATACCTATTAGGACGACGGGAAACTATTCCTTCCTGAGAAATGAAAGGACTAATTTCCCGGATATACTTAGTGTTAATAGACGAATAAGGCTGAGTTGGAGGGGGAGTAGGGTCCTAGGTTGGTACTCAGCCTCTGACCATTTTTATATTGAGCATAAGTTTAGGGATAATATTAAGCGAGTGGAGGGTGGCGCCTTTAAATACTTGACAAAAGAGATGGATGTAGAGAGTTTTTTAAACAAATATGACGGAGTCTATGACGAAAATGGTTTTAAATTTGACGAGACGACATGCGGCGAAGGGCTGCACATGAGTCTGGAGCATACGTGTGCCGTGGACTTGAAGAGGAGATACCCGGCGAATGCGAAGAGGAGCGCCAACTATTGGTGGAGCGATGAGCTCGCTACGTTAAGGAGCGAACTCTAAGAGCTAGAAAAAGAGCCCAGCGAGCGGTGGCGGCCCGCAAGGATGATGCCGAGGTCCTGGTGGCCGAATTCAAGGATGCTAGGAGGCGGCTGAAAAGGGCGATCGGGCGTAGCAAGGAGGAGAGTTGGAAGAAGCGAACTGCACAGGAAGAAACATCGATCCTACCTGGCGAAGAAGGAGGGTTAGGCATCGAGGAAGTAGACATGAGGATGGCCGTTGGGAAATGCGATTCCAGGAAGGCGGCTGGAGTGGATGGGATTCCTGGCACTGTAGTGAGATTATTGGCGGAGCAAAAGCCTAGCGTTCTCCTGACAGTGCTCAACGGAATAAATACCTATGGAAAAATACCGGCGGTATGGAAATAGGCTAGGGTGGTACTAATACCCAAGCCTGGCAAAGATCCTGCGACGTCATCGGCGTATAGGCCGATTAGCATACTGTCGGCGTTGAGAAAGGTGTGGAAGCACACGCTGAAAATGCTCATCGAAAGGAGCGTTGGTCTGGATCCCTTTCAT
Source organism: Bombus huntii (assembly GCF_024542735.1). Classification (NCBI taxonomy): domain Eukaryota; kingdom Metazoa; phylum Arthropoda; class Insecta; order Hymenoptera; family Apidae; genus Bombus; species Bombus huntii. The sequence goes on from NC_066244.1 coordinate 886,770, forward strand.
AGGGACCAGTATGGCTTTCTTCATAAAGGAGGGGGACTCTTGAAGCCCTGGATAGGACGGTCGCAGTTGTTGAAGAGTGCAGAAGGAAGGGCCTGGCGTGTGTTCTGGTCGCCCCTGATGTGAAGAACGCCTTCTACACTCTAAGGTGGGAGAGGATAATGGAGGAGGATCGAAGGAGACGGCTACCGGGACGGCTACAGGAGTTGTTAGCGGACTATCTGGCTGAGAGGAGAATACTGGTACACTGTCGTGACGGTGTCGTAGGGAGGAACGTCTACGCGGGGGTTCCGCAGGGATCGGTCTTAGGACCGTTACTGTGGAATCTCGTGTATAACGAGGTGCTGGAGGCGCTGGACCGGGAGAAGGATACCGAAGCAGTAGCGTTCGCCGATGATCTGGCGGTTCTACTCAAGCTCTGAGGGTTCCACGGCGTCAATGAGAAGATAAAGGCGATCATAGCCTTGGCCACTAGGTGGTGCTGCGAGACTGGAGTGCACCTGGCCAGGGAGAAGACGGAGGTTATCCTCTTAACAAGGAAGAGGATACCGACGATTTTTAACTTCGACGTGGGGGATGGGGGCGAGATTTCCACTAGCCGTGTTGTGAAGTACTTAGGGGTAGTGTTGGATAGTGCTAGGGGATTCTCCCCCACCTCAAAGCAGTTTGTGATAAAGCGGAACAGTTCTTGGGCACCATACGGAGCCTACTCCCAGACGTCGGCGGGCCCAACGATTTAGTCAGGAGACTGTATTATGGTATCTGGGAGTCTGTGGTTCTATATGGCGCACCGATATGGGCCTCCTCCCTGGGAAGAGAAACAAATAGGACGATCATGAGAAGGGCATAAAGGGCGGCGTTGATCCGTACGTCTACCGCCTACCGTACGGTGTCACATGGGGGTCTGTGTGTGCTTACCGGTAGCATGCCGATTTACATCAAGGCATGGTGTAATATCGGAAAATAAGGATAGAAATTTTTTCCCGATTACTTACAATTTATTAATATTAAACTGAATATACGGATATAAATTGGACAGAGAACGATATTTAACGGAAACTAAATGCAATACTCGTATCTATATCAAATAACTTTACAGTTATTTGATCACTCTCGTCACAACGAATCTAACACACACACTCTCTCTCTCTAACAACTCTATCAATTCTCACGACTCTACTCTTCCACGACTCGAAACGTCTAACGACTCTACTCTTCAACGACTCAATTAGCTCTAACGACTCTACTCTTCAACGACTCAATTCGCTCTGACTCTCGCAACACACTCGCTTTTCGACTCGCATACTCTGACCTCTCGGTCATCGCTCCTTGAACCCGAAACCGTCCTTCTGCTCTAGCGTTCTTTATTGTTTTTCTCATATCTCTGTAAGAACTAGGTGACTTTAGTCACATAGGCGCTCTTAAATGTAAACGAACCACAGAAGGACGACGTACACGGTTTTTTCTATTTTCAACCGATCTCTAATTCAAATTTATTCTACGATATTACAATGGTTGCGGTGGAAGCAGTATGGAGTGAAGAGGCGGATCAACGAGAGCCCTGAAGAAATGGCACATGTTGGGCAAGAAGAAACGAAGGATTTGGAGACGGAGGCAGAGGACAGGTGGAGATTGGAGTGGGCGTTCCACAAACCCCACAATTGAACTACGAGACTGGTAGAAGATCCGCTGATCTTCTACAAAAGAAAGAGGAAGATCAACTACCATACAGATGCAGATCCTTACGTAACACGGTATCTTTAACTGGTACCGTCATAGGATCGGCAAAGAGTCGCACACCAGTTGTTGGGATTGTGGTGCGGTGCTGGATGACGCCCTAGATGGACGGAGGAGAGAACGGAGTTGGAGGTCGCGATCGGTGAAGACTTTAAATTGGAGAACCGGGCCGTTGAGAAGATGGCCGCGGAGGAGCGGTTTTGGAATAGGTTTTATGATTTCTGCACAAAGGCGATGAAATGCCGGCTTTCTAAAGAAAGGGAGATGGAGGTCAGGAGAAAAAGGGAAGGAAGGAGGAGAAGAAGGACCAGAGCGTGTTGCGAAGTGGGCAATTCTTTTAGAGCAATTCAATTAGGCCAGGGAGGAACATACTGCACATCGACGCGTTAAGTCGAAATCCGTTGCTCATGGTCATGCTGCTAAACGAGGACGAACAAAGGATTGTTGCACGGCTAAGGAAGCCGCATTTGCAAGAAGATAATCTGCGGTAGATCCGGGACAACATCGAACAGCGCGAAGCTGGCGGATACGTTTCAAAGGACGAAGTTTTGTACAAAGAAATAAAGGAGATACCATTGCTGGGCGTGCCAAAGTCAATGCAGACTCAAGTGGTTCGACGAGCTCACGAACACGGTCATCTGGGCGTCACTAAAACGAAAGCGTTATTAAAAAGGGACTATCGGTTTGTGGGCATGCGCGAGAAGGTGGATAAGGTAGTGCAGAGTTGCATCGATTGTATCCTTGCGGAGAAAAAATAAGGAAAACGAGAGGAGTTCCTGAACCCTATTGACAAGGAGGAGTTGTCATTTGACACTTATCGTGTCGATCATCTTGGACCATTGCCATCTACGAAGAAAAGGTACCGGTATATCTTCGTGGCGATTGATGCCTTCACAAAGTTCGTTTGGTTGTGTGGCGGCACGGGCCACGGAACTTTTCAACGGCTCCGGATGCAAAGCGCGACGCCGCCAAAGCGCAACACCGACGTGCCCAATGTACCATCGATATCTTCACACTCTTTCCGCCGAATTCTCGGAAGAGCATACACGTGCCAGCACTGGCGGCACATCTAATGAATGCACGCTAGTGGGGGATATCGATGGGCTACGAAGGGAAGAATCTGCGCGTTCCGAAACAAAAGGGCAGGCAGTCTGTCTTACGCCATTAAATGTGTAACTCCTCGGTACTATTTGCATAGCAACGCGTCGAATGATCTCTCGGTGTCTATCGTTATTTGTTAGTTGTTTACCAGTTGTCTGTTAAGTGTAATTGTTAATTGTTAATTGTTAACTCTGATTGTTGATTAGTTCTAAATAAACTATTGTTCGTTAAAAACACCAAGAGTAGTTCCTTACGCACCTATCACCATACCACCTCAGTTGTATTCCACAAAATCAACAAGTTCTGCGGAAGTTATTCGCCATTTGAGGAAGCAGTCTGTAGGTTTCGGAAATTCGAGAAGAATTATCTCGGATCGCGGGACGATATTCACAGCCGTTGCCTTTGAGGATTATTGGAATGAGAAAGGTATACAGCACGGCTGGACTACAATGCACAAGTAGAAAGAGTGAAACGGACGCTTATTCCCCTATTGACGAATTTGTCTCCGCCAACACCAGACAGGTGGTTACACCTAGAGATAGCGCAAAGGTATTTGAACGCAACCACCAGCAGAAGTACGAATGTTACCCCGTTCCAACTCTTGTTTGGAACGCGGATGAGAATGCGCGCAGCTGATCGAAGACGAGTGGGCCGTGATGTTCTAGGAGGAGCGAGATCAGCTACGCGTAAAGGCAAAAAAACGGATCGAGGAAATTCAAGCTAAAAACAGACGGACGTTTAACAAGAGACGTAAAGAGGCAACAGCGTATAAGACAGGAGATTTAGTGGCGATCGAGAGGACGCAGGTCCTGGTCCGAAGTTGCAGTCGCAGTTCCTTGGCCCGTACCGCGTGGTAAAAGTCCTGCGGAATGACTGCTATGTGGTACAACGAGAGGGCGAACACGAAGGGTCACGAACAACAACCACGGCGGCTAATCGCATGAAAGGGTGGGATGTTGTTGAAGTCAGAGGTGAGGGTGAAATTAGTGATGATGAGCACATCCGAGGGCAGATGTGATTGTCAGGTACGGCCGAAAGTAGTATCATGAACGAGGGGCCTAAGGGGTGTTGTGCGGATCGTAAACAAGCGGTTGCCTAGGTGTGAATTATAAACAAGCGGTTGCTCAGCATATGCGTACTGGGGCTATGACAAAAGACAAGGGGATGCTAGGGGACGATAAACGAATTAACAGGAGTATGAATTGAGAAGTCCGAGAGTGCGGATTGCGTTATCAAGATAGTGTTGTTAAAAGAGAGTTGAATTTGCGTTGACGAAAATTGTTAATTAATTATCTAATTGTTTTAATTATTATACGTTTATTGCAATTGGGTCATGTTTAATAACCACTGTTTTCTGTTTAATTAACATCTGTTTAATCCATTTATCATTAATAAACTAATCATAATAATTTACGATATGGACATTTGATAACTAATAAAACAAGTTTAAGTCGTCATATTATCCTTTCTGGGGACGACTCTGAACAGGTATCCAATGTCAAGAGCGCTATAATTGTCCGAATAACTACCGACATTGGCGCTGAGATTATGCGGGAGATAGAGGAGGTGCAGCTGTCACTCCTTCTAAAGGCCTGAAGGCTACCTATGTTCATAGGCTCAGGTAGCCATCCCATAAAGTACGACCGGTTAGAATATACGCGCTTCTGCGTGAAACGATGCGTATCCTCGAAAATGAGGTTAATCTCTTCCAGGCGACGGTGGCGAGTCCAACCTTAGGGCGACTTCAAGAGGTGTGGATCATTCCAAGAGGTCTCGTCATTCCGGCAATGAATTTGGGAAGAGATCGCGGTGCCTCAGAGAAGCTCGGACAATGAGATGTCATTCGCATGTCAACGTCGGCGCTCAGAAAATGTCTTATTAGACACTAGTTACCTTCAAAGACAAAGAAATTCTGACCTGGCCTGGCCAAAATAATGCTCTAAAGAAAACCGGCCACGTTGCTGCTATTATCCTTGCGAAAGGCATAGCTACAAGATATCAACAATATTTTACGACAAAGAGCAAGTTAACTCCATTATATTATAAGATTTCTATCGTAAAACGATGTTATCAAAAACTTTTGAACGTAACTGTATATATAAATTAGCAACAAATTAGCAACACTGCGGTTTAAAGACTTACTTCAGGTTAAACACAGACGTTGATTCAAGAATCACCCAAAATTTAATGAGCTAGAGAGGAGCAGAGTTCAGTTCTAAGTTCTACTGGGTCTGCCATTTAAGGTCTATCTACGAATTGATTGATAAAACAGATTCTAAGGATTTCAATTATTCTACATACTCGAAAGCCTTTCATAATATTATAAACGTTTGTGTTCTAGCTTCCATCATTATAGTATATTATTATGATTAAAATGATTGCCATTTTAGCTATTCTATTAATATTACTATATTCCTTGTACAAATATTGTTATTTGATATTTCTGTTCTTTGATAAATCTCTTTAAAGATAGTAACCTGTAAATTTCTACACACCCACGATTGCTATCCACTCTCGATCTTACGAGATACCATTGGAGTAAAGCGCTCGTCTAAAGATCAATGCCCGCTGGCCAAACACTGAACTTCGTAAATTGCCCCCCAATTGGTTTTCGAATAGAACTCGTTTGCTTGCTGTTACTTCGCAAACAGCTTCAAGGACTGTTCACAATGTAAAGTTGCAGAGGACAACCTCTCTGACGGATACTTCCATCGTGAATCTTTGTTCGCGAATAGAATAGAGTTGGTTCCAAACAGAGGACATAAAAATTTGGCCATGCAGGTCCTAAACCGTAATTCCTTCCATATATCCAATGATTGTTCGCAAACTGTTCAACAGCGTGATCTCGGTGACCGAACTTTCCCTGAACACATTTAATGAATAGCACACTTCAATAACTGTAACTTCAGTAACAATAAAAAAATTAAAAATATGTATACATTAAGATATCTACTAATTATTACACATTATATATGTCGGGTTTACATTAGAATTAGGGTTAGGGGCGTGAAACGAATCTTCGTTTGGGTTACACGTTGTCGTTATGCAATAGAGAAGACATGGACTAGTGCAAATACGATGATTATAGAACCGGACAAGTAACCGTGGTAGTTAGGTACTCGAGAAACTAATGACAATGATCCTAGGTTCAATAACGAATCCGCGGTCGACGGGATGATAGATGAACGCACTCACAAAATCTAAGTCGGATGCGTAATATTCACTGGTCGTAAAGGGTTACTCCTCTCATCAGTGAGATCGCGAGCGAGAATGCCTTTCCCGTTCCGATGATGCCACAGAGGAAAACTATAATGGGGTGTGTCTAAGGACACGAGATCATCGGATTCGTCGAGAAAAGCCTTCGTTCAGAAAGTAAGGGAAATTGGCGTTGCTGCTAATTGGTCAATCTCCATATCGGTGGTTAGAAAAAGATGCTAGCCGCCCTCGAGGGAAAGTTGCTAGTGGGAGACGCCGCTCGTTGAAAAATAGGTCTCCCCTATCTTCCCGTAGTTGGGACAAAGACCGTTTGTCTGTTTGAAGGACTTTAGTTAACTAAATCTTAAGATTTATGACGGGCCCTCAGGCTAGCTGAACATGTACTGCGGAGACGCATCGACATCTGGCAATCATCTTACTCGAAGAATAGGGTCTGCGTGTGGCGAGCCACGGGACCGAAACCGTTGGAATGTTTACTGTCGAGTGTTACAACTATTTCCTTTTTAAGGAGAGCTATAGAATTATTCCATGCCTTTGTTAGACAAAGCGTTCATCCCGTGACCGCGGCTACGTTCGGCGATTGACTGTCGCCTCGAGCCCAAGCTCATTATCACAACTCTCGAACAATTACAATCGGATTGAATAACTACAATTGTTCAATTACAGCTATAGTAGACTCTAGGTTACAATGTTGCGGGATTATCCAAAATTCCAAAGGCTCCGGTGTTCTTTCATCTCCGACATATTTTTAGTTTGTTCTCTATGCTTAGTTTGGATTTTCGACTTGTTAGCCAGTACATTTGACTCCTTGCCATCTGTATTTTGTCTATTGTTGCTTTAATATGCTGTTTCCATGTGAGTCGTGAATATAAGTGGAGTCCTAGGTATTTGACTTGCCTTGTTTGTATTATGCGTGTGTCGTTTAGTACAATGTTTGGTGGTTTCTGTTTTCGCAGTGTGAATGTAATGTGTTTGCATTTTTCGGGGTTTGTTTTGATTTGTTTTGCTTGAAGCCACTTTTCTATTTTTGTGATATGTTCTTGTAGTAATGTAACTGCTGTTGCAGGGTTAGTGTGCCTGACTAGTACAGCTGTGTCATCCGCGAATGTCAGTATTTTGCAGTTGTTAGTTGTTGGTATGTTGGCCGTGTATAATGTGTATAGAATTGGCCCTAGGACGCTTCCTTGCGGAACTCCTGCCTTGATTTCTTTAGCTTCCGAGTGTGTGTTTTTGATTTTTACTATGAAGCTTCTGCTGCTTAGGTATGATTTGATTAGTTAGTATATCTGCCCCGGGAACTATTTCCTGATTGATTGTAGTAGGCTTTCGTGGTTTATTTTGTCAAATGCTTTCTCTATGTCCATAAAGAGGGCTGTACAGTATTGTTTTGTTTCCAGCGCCTGTAGGATTTCATTGACGAGTCTGTGCGTTTGTTCTATTGTGGAGTGTTTGTTTCTGAATCCGAATTGGTGGTCCGGTATTAACTGGTTCTTCTCTATTATTGGTTTTATCCGGTTATAGATTATTTTCTCTAGTATCTTGGAGAACACCGGAAGTAGTGAGATTGGTCGGTAGGACTTGGTTTCGTGTGGGTCTTTGCCTGGTTTGGGTATCATTATGATTTGTGCCAGTTTCCAAGCTTTTGGAAAGTATTGTATTCTTAGTATTGCGTTTACTATTATTGTGATTTGTCTTATCGCTTTTGGCGGAAGGTTTTTCAAGATTTTGCCGTTAATTAGGTCGATTCCTGGTGCTTTATTGTTTTTTGTTTTCTCAATTATGTTTCTGATTTCTTGTGCTGTTGCTTTGGGTATGGTGTAGTGATTGTCAGTTGGTGTACTAGTTGTTAGCGCGTCCTCGTCCGTATGACTATTGTGGTTGCTGTTGTTGACGTTGTGTGGGGTGAATGTGTTGCATAGGTGGTTGGAAAATTCTTCAGCTTGCTCTTCGTTGCTTCTTGCCCATGTGTTGTCTGCTCTTCTGATTGCTGGTAGCATTTTTGTTGTCTTCTTTATTCTTTTTATGGCTTTCCAGAGGGAGTAGTTGTAGTTCTCGTGAGCAGATAGTGACTCGATGAACTTTGTGAACTCGTTGTTGTTGTGCTCTTTTATTTTGTTTTTTGTTTCTTTTGTGAGTTTGTTTAGGTGTTTTTTGTTTTCTTTTGTTCTGTGTTTTTGCCATTTTGCTTTCGCTTTTCTTTTTTCTCTAATTTTTTCGAGGATGTCTAGTGGAACTGTTTTTGTTTGTCTGTTGGTTGTTTCAGGTATAGTGGTTGCCCTTGCTGCTTCTTGGATAGTTTCTGTGAGTGTTGTTACTGCTTGATCGATGTGTTCAGGTGTTTTCAGTGGGATGTTGCAGCTGATTTTGCTCTCCATTATTTCTTTGAATGTTTGCCATTTGGTGGTTTTATTGCATAGCTTCTATGTGCTGCTGTAAAGTATTGGTTTGTTTCTGTATGTAATTATTATGGGCGTACGGTCGGAGCTAAGCTCGAGGCTGGGTGCTATGTTTAGTTTATTTGCGTTTAATCCCTTTGTAACTGCAAAGTCTAGTAGGTCAGGTCTGCTCAGGTCTGTCGGCCAGTATGTCGGTCTTCCTGTGGATAATATATTGAGGTTATAATTTCTGATGTATTTTTCCAAGGTTCTGCCTCGAGGTGTGGTGATTCTTGATCCACATAGTGTGTGCTTTGAGTTATAGTCTCCCGCTGCAATATACTTGTCACCTAAGTGTCGGAAGTATTCTTCCCACATTTGCGTTGTGATTTTGTGTCGCGGCGGTACGTATACTGCTGACAACTGCAGTTGGTTGCTGTTAGTCTGTACGGTAACGATGGTTGCTTGTAAATATTCCTTACTGACCTGGCTGTGTAGGTGATGTTTAATGTCGTTTTTTATTACTACTGCTGTCCCTCCGTGTGCTTTCCCTGAGGGATGCTTGGTTTCGTATATGGTGTAGTGCGGTATTTTTATACAGCTGTTTATTGTGAGGTGTGTTTCTGAAAGGAGTAGTATATCGATGTTATTGCTATACAGGAATGCCTTAGTTTCCAGGGCCCTTTGTTTGTAGGGCGTTAGAGTTCCAGGCTGCTATTTTAAGCGTGTCTATTTTTATTTTTTGCTCATCATATTAGTAAGTAATTGTAACAAGACTGTTATCTCCTGTGTTTGCTGTCTGAGGAGTTCGTTTTGTTCGCTTATCATTTTTCTGAGTATTTAGGCGTTTTTTTATGGAATGTTTTATTAGCTCTTTGATTTCTGTGTCGTCGTTGCTGTGGTTGTTCTGTTCTTCATTGTCTAAGGGTGACGACCGGTTGACTACTTGCGCGTAGCTTCGGTTTCTAACGGTGTTGGTGTTACTGTTGTTATTGTTCATTACATGCTGTGTATTTGGTGTTGACATAGATTCTGTGTTGTCCTGTTGCGTGTGGAAATTGTTATGTGTCCTGTTTCGAATCGGCGGGAAAAGTTTGCTTTGTAGTTGTTTTCTGACTACGCAGCCTTTGTAGTTGGCTGGGTGATTTCCACCGCAATTGTGACATTTTACGTCGTTTATTTGTCCCGTGTGTGGGCAGTTCACTGTTAGGTGCTTTCCTGTTCATTTGACACACTCCGGGTTTCTGTTGCAGTAGTTTTTTGTGTGTCCGTATTGTTGACACCGCATGCATTGTGGTATGTCTTTTTTATCTGGGTGGCTCGACTGTGATTATTGTGTTTAAGTTTTTTTAATTTCAAATATTTCTTTGTTGTTACTTTTCGGGTCTAGCTCTATTAGGAATAGCGGTAGTTGTTGCTTAGTGTCAAATGTGGTTATATTGTTGATCGTTCTTACCTGGTGTCCAATCTTGGCCAATTCCTCGCATATTTTGTTTGTATTTGTTTTAGGGTGTAGACCTCTGATTACTGCTTTGTAGCTTCTGTCGGATTTGGGTTGGTAAGTGTGATACCCAGCGTTTTTTTCCTTTAGCGCTTTAGTTACTTTTCTGTAGGTTTCTGGGGTATTGGTTTGTACCTTTACCTGGTCCAGTTTGAGCTGTTTGATAGTGTAGTTTTCTTTTCCTGCTGTGCTGTTTAGCAGGTCAATGAGGGGGTCTATTATTGTTGCGTCTATGTAGATTGGCGGTGGCTTAGGCGTGTGCGTTCTTGGCTTTTCTGTAGGGTCTGTGTCCATCTCTTCTGTCAGTGGGCTGAAGGAGTTTTGTGTGGGAATTTCCTGTAGCCATTGCTGTCTTTCTGTTTCTGTGGTCCTCCTATCGTTTGTGTTTGAGTTTATTTTTCTTTTTTTGCTGGGAGTTACAGTCTTCCAGCTTTCGTTATGTTGTGGTAGATCCTTGTTGATATTGCTCTTTACATCGTCTTCTTGTATTATTTCCATTTCTATTTCTTTTGCATTTGAGCAGTCCTGTACTTCACTTATTGTTTTGATTGGGCACTGTTGGTCTACTGCCCTATTTATAGTGTATGTTTCTCCTTTATTTAATATTCTTATCGTTGGAACTTTTTCCATCCTTGGTTGGTTCACTTGCACTGTCAGAAGCACTATATTTTACGTCCGCCTAGCTCGACTGCTCGGGAAGAACTGTATTAGAAGAGTGCTCAAAATTCAGCATTATTGGAAATGGCTTTACCTGCTTTGCTTGCCCACTAATGAGATTTTCCATTTCTGACATCGTTATGGCGACCTTTTCGTTGTTGTGTTTTCCGCCATTGTTCAAGGTTTGTTCCTTAGAATGCCTTTTTTCTGTTCTGATGGTTGTTTGGTGATACTCGAGTAGGACAGATTCTTTTCCTTTATATCTGGTGTGCTATTGGGTCGGTATGTGTCATATGGTATATATTTGTCGGGTTAGCGCTAGGAGTAGGGTTATGGGCGTCAAATGAATCTTCACGGGGATTAACCATTGATACGGTACAACACAGGTATAGTTTATTACAATAATGGAGCTGTTACAGTCTTGACAATTAATCACGGCGATTAGGCACTCGCGATGCTAGTGACGATAGTCTCAGAGGAAAACTATATGGGGTGTTCTAAGGGCACGAGATCATCGGATTTGTCGAGGATAGCCTTCGTTCAGAAAGTAAGGGAAATTGACGTTGCTGCTAATTGGTCAATCTCCATATCGGTGGTTAGAAAAAGATGCTAGCCGCCCGCGAGGAAAAGTTGCCGTAGTTGAAAGTAGTGGAAGACGCTGTTCGTTGAAAAAAAAATAGGTCTCCCCTATCTTCTCGTAGTTGGGATAAAGACTGTTTGTCTGTTTGAAGGACTTTAGTTAACTAAATCTTAAGATTTATAACGAGCCCTCAGGCTAGCTGAACATGTACTGCGGAGACGCATCGACATCTGGCAATCATCTTACTCGAAGAATAGGGTCTGCGTGGGGCGAGCCACGGGACAAATATTTCACAAGTATTTCTTTTAAGGAGAGCTATAGAGTTACTCCATACCTTTGTTAGACAAAGCGTTCATCCCTTGACCGCGGCCACGTTTGGCGACTGACTGTCGCCTCGCGCCCAAGCTCATTATCACAAATCTCGAACAATTAGAATCGGATTGAATAACTACAATTGTTTAATTATTTCGTTTTCCTTTATCGTAAATAATGTTCGTGATGGTATATAAATAATGTTTACAAAAGTAGGTGATAAATGCACCTATGTATGAATGTGCATTAGATAATATAAAACAATGTATTTGAAAGTATACATATATACCTCGATTAGTTATTTATATTTTCGAATAGGAAGAAGCTTGCTATGATCTTTCGATATTGCGTTTGATAATGTAATTGTAATGTATCATGTGGACGTAATATTAATTTAGTTATCGTTCTTATTGTTCGAGTTTCGTATTTACATTCGATATATTACGAAATATACTTAAATTACTTGAAAATATAAAATTGTAAGAAAACCTAGTTAAATTAGTTGAACCTAGGATTAAGTGTAATTGTGAATATCGTTGATGTTAATTTTTAAATCAAAGATATCTGAGCTGTTGCAACCACCTTCGAAGATGCGTCTCCTCCTAACGAGGACAAACGTGAGGCGTTAGAAGCTCCCGGAAAGATTACGAAATTTTCCAGCTCGGAACTTCTGCAACGATATCGTTTTTAAATTATTTTTTAGATACACAACATGTAGTCGGCTATTGAACGAGACAGAAAGCAAAAATCCTAGAGAAACCAATGATTATCGTAGCTAACACATGCCCTAAGATTTCTATTCAGAAGCAGCCTTCTTTCACGCTTTGCCAACAAAGATTTCACATATTTTTTTGCATGTTTTAAAACGTAACATATGTACATATAAATATTGAAATTTTGTTAAGAAAATTTTTTGTTATTATGTTATTATTAATGCTAGTCAATTTTTTTCAAAATCATTTTAGTATAAACGAAGCTACTTTTAGTTAAAAAAATAAATTTTTAGACAAATTAAATACTTAAATACAATGATTAAACTAATTTTAATTTATGTCTGTAATTTATGCCTCTGCGATAGCTAAATGTGTATTAGCTTCCATAGGCATTAGGCCGCTTATAGAAAATAAAATAAATCTAAAAATTGTCAGCGACTTATTGAAACCTTCGTGATTATCTCGTTATCTCGTTCGGGTATTGATCTGCACGGTATTCGGATAGTCTATGTTATAATAAGAATTTCATAAATGCATCTTTTTTCATAAATTGATCCAGTGATTATTGCTAAGTTCAAGTGTTAAAATTTTAGAGTTGTCAACACGCGCTGGCTTCTTGAAGATAAAATATCCGTTGCAGTGGCATTAGTATTACTTTATGTAAAGATCACAAGAGATGATAAACGTGATAAATCAATTTCTGTAGATTTTTTTGATTATATTTTGAAGGTAATAGAGCAAAAGATTTAAAAATAGTTGACAAACTTTGCAAAAAAGCAGATATTTCTAACATCATTCTTTACTTTTAAAATGTTCAGAACTGTCGAAACAAGCATAAATTTAATGCAACAAGCAAATAAAAAGTATGTTATTTATTTTGAAATTGTTGTGCACATAAGATTTTCTCTCCTGCAAGAAAAAGTAAAAAGTATGGCATACTTGCATTCAAAGATTTAATAGCTTTGATACAATGTTAAATTCCCATGTTAATAACATGTAATTAGGAAGATAAACGATTTACAATGTTGACAAACTCTATTTTCCAGGCAAATATGTGTTTTAAAATTAAGATTTATGACACGGACATCGAAGATAGTGGACACCTATGAAGATTCGTTAAGGATCAACGTGTAGAAATCACTTTATGGATGCAGAAAATCTGGCTTCGTATAACCTATTGGGATCTGGCGGCTACATTCTCGATATCGTCAAACGTGTCATGAACTATTAACACAGTCGTGCAATTCATCATATAATAGCGTCATATAGCCATAAGTTGACACACCAATTCTCATAGACACCTCTACACGTGTTGCTTTTTGCTCATTCTGCGATACAAGCAAATCTTTTTTATCGAGGCAAGTGGAATTTCCGTGGAAAGATTATCTCGAAGTACGTTGTATGTTATTCATCATCAAACAAAATACATTACAGTTACAATTATAATATAACACATAATTTTCTTAAATCGTTAGATTACAGTTTTCTGAAAATAAATAAGATAGGGTTAGAAATCGGTGCTGTAAGTTTTGCAAATATACTGATATCCAAGTAAAATTTAACTTTGTTGCCGTTTAAAGTTTTTGTTTATAAAAGTGAAAAACTTCCATTCTTACTTTTAAGGATATATGGACTAGTTTTTAAAATTTGTAACAGAATGCTTCAAGAAGAGTAACGCACTTAGGAACATGAATAAATTGGTAGTTTCAGAACGATTCTGATGCAATTTTAATTGTAACACAAAATTCTAACGAAGCGATAGAAAACGTGGTTTTTCCGTAAAAGCTGCTAAGAGCAATTAAAAAGTAAGCAATCAAAAATCCTGTCTGTATTATGAACTGATATATCAAAATAGATATTAAATTAATTAAGCCAATTGAATTAAAATTTCAGACAACTGACGCAAGAGTGCCTGCGTAAGTGCAGAATGTATACGGTATATTGTTAGATCAATTGATGATTCTACTTAATGCTTTACTTTACGACTTTACTGTATCACTTCCGCCTATTATGTGGCTGTACAGTCGCGAACAGGTCTGCTTGTGTTCTGTTCACGAGTTGTTCGCCAGCTCCAGTGTAGGCACAATGCTATTTTTGTGCATGATCAGTATGCAGGCAGCTCGCTGTCTGTTCTAGTCAAAGTAGACGTAGCATTGCTAAGGCTATGCAAGTATAAATTATTAAAAAGTATAATATCGTACAATTCATCTACTTATACGCGTTGTTGGGTTAATCCCTTGACGACGTAATAAAATGACGAAGAATTCAGGACGAACGACTTCAATTTGCTGTACTTGTACTATACCGATCAAAATTTATTGTATTTCTCGTAGTGAGTAGAAAAAATTTATACTTGGAACATTTTATAAGGAATGAATGTTAGTTGTATTGCGAATGATGATATTCAAGTGTGACATTTATTTCTTACGAATCTGAAGGTCTCTATTACTAAAAGTGACTATTTATGTATACAAATTTCACATCAAGTATTATATCTGAGGTATCCGTGTTGTCCGTGATAATTGAGCTGCTGGCTGTAGATGTCGCTGATAGGGTACTGCTGATTTTCTTCCGTTTTTGATGCGTAGAAGAAAAATCGGACTCCGGTCGCCGGGATTTGAACCCGGGTCACGAACATTCGTAAGCTAAGGCGCTAACCACTGCGCTGCCGTCGTCCGACAGAAGTTAGTGTCGAGTGGCGATATTTGTTGCCGAGTGCTGCCACACATCAAAGTATACATCGAAAACACTTTCTTCTCAAATCGCTGGAGCGATTGTAATTAAACTGCGAGTACTTTATCGATAGTGTTAAATAAATAGAGCGAATAGTTATCTTATTAGTTTTTGTTTTACATTGTTATTTTTATGAATATCGAGAATTAATATGGAACAAAAGCGCGGGTAAACGGCGGGAGTAACTATGACCCTCTTAAGGCCTGTAAACAGCATGCCGCTGTTAAATGGTTGTGCTATGGGTCCCTAGGTGTGTGATAGTTGCTCAAGGACAGGGGAGACTTCGGTCTCGTCTGCTCAAGTCGCACTCCTACCTCCCCGTGGTACCGCCGGTAACATGTACGCCGGCGTAGGCGTGGGGAATGGTCCTCCGGAAGCGGCGTCCATGGCTAAACGGAGTGCGGCGACGAAGGACCGGAAGACTATATGAAAGTAAATGAATAAAGAATCGGCTTGCCAATCTAACGGTTATACCGCTTTTCGATCCCGGAAGCGCTGTGGCGGATTTATTCGCTTCGGAGGGGACCATGGGTAATGACTTGGCAAAGCCCCCGAATATGATTCCTAAGATCCTTTAATGGGAGACAAGATTGCTTGTCCGGTCTGCGAGAAAAGGCAAGTTCACCTTTTCTTCATGACGCTATCAGACCTGGATAGGCACCTTGGTCAACACCGCACGGATGCTCGCATCCAGTGGGGATGTTTATATTGCGAAAGGAGTTTCTCAAAGCTCCATGGGGTAAAGTGCCACATTCCAAAGTGTAGTGGCACTAGTCAAAGAAAAGAAGGAGCGTATAAATGCGAAGCTTGCCCCATGAGCTTCGGGACTCAGAGAGGATTATCCACCCACGAACGGCATGCGCACCCTGCCGTAAGAAACGCGAAAAGAAGGGGAACGAACCCCCAAACACAAGAAAATGGACTGTAGAGGAGGCAACTCTCCTGAAGGAATTCGATGAAATCTATAAGGACTTCAAATACCCTAATATCGGGATAAGTAAAATCCTCACTAGCAGGACAGTAGAACAAATAAAGAACAAGAGAAAGAAACTAAAGATAGCTAGTGAGGATACCAGCCCTCAGGAGGTTGCCGAGGTGACAGAGGAAGAGTGCGATCCTGTTAACTCAGGCAATGCGCGGACGTGCGAAGAGCCTGAAATTAGCGGGGAAATATTTAATGAGGAGTCTACCCGTCAGTGGAGACTCCAACGAGAAAAAGAAGTAGAGAAACTAACTGATGTACCCCCGCCGTTAAAGGAGGTTAACGCTCTATATAAAGGAGGTTACACATCTCTATATGGAGCAATAGAGAAAGAGAAAGGCAGGAATGATGAAAGAAATAAAACGGTAAAGCCCCAAAATAAGGGAAATAAAAAGAATAATAATTATTGCTATAGAAACAAAAAGCAAAGATACTCCTACGCACGTTGCCAGTGGTTGTTTAAAGAATGTCCTAAGAAGTTAGCCAACGTTGTTGTTAACAACGATCGTGCCTTCCTGGAACCAAACAGTCAACCAGCAAAAGCAATACAAGTGAAGAGGCTCTATGAGGATCTGTGGGGTCGGGCAGGACCATTCAATTCCTCAATCCCAAGAAATAGCGCCTCTGAGCTGATAATAAGTGAATTGTTTCCGTCGACACCGCTGAGGATGTGAGTGAGAAACTTAACAAGATGAGGAAGAAGGCTGCGGCAGGACCAGATGGATTTTAAAAAGAGCACTTAATGATATCTGGCCTGCCCGCAATATTGACAAAAATTTGTTAATATTCTGTTCTATAGTTCTTATTTTCGACCGTATGAAAGGAAAATAGGACTAAGTTAATACCAAATAAATCTAGCAGCCAGGTCGGGAATTGGAGACCTATAACAACAGGCCCCATTCTCGACCGAATTTTCTCTTCCATCTCAACGTGGATGAATTGAAAAAAGAAAACAAAAGCACGGGTAAACGGCGGGAGTAACTATGACTCTCCTAAGGGGTTAGGTTAGGGTTAGGCTAAGGGTGGAGAGCACGAGGCGGGTATGGGTTTTCAGGGCGTAGGACCACGTTCTGGCGCCAACCCCAACCTAACCCCAACCTAACCCCGATGAATCTGACGTTCTCCTATAGTCGGGTGGTGGCTGGTCGGCGACTCTGGCACCCGCCAGTTTGCCGATCCGGTGCGGAGAATTTCGGAGAAGTTGGTAGGCCCATATCTGCCAAGACCACTCACCTCACCCTCTCCCCGTCACCCTGCACCGGCCTTCACCGGGGTAGGGTGCGAAAGAGTGAATGGCGCCAGGATGGAAACTTTCGTGGACGACTTGCCGACAAACACTTATATACAATGACGGAGTTAGATAATAAAAAGAAACATGTTTACGATGCAGGTGAAAGAGATTCCTGCACGACGCAGTTATGGGTAGACAAGTTGGCCCCACTGCGTCGTCATCTCACGACCGTGGCCGTTCGGGGGTGGACCGCTAGGCCCCCGGACGTGTTTCTGCGCTTGGCGAGGCGGGGAGCAACAGAATGGAGGTTGCGGAGGAATCTCAAAGAAGAATGACAAGGGGTTCGCGTAAAACTGCAGACAGGTCGGAGAGTGTGCTTTTCGCTCCGGCCATGGTAGCTGATGCCATGTCATCCATGGCAGGAGGATTGTGGGCGAGAACCAAGTCCGACGACGAAGAATCGGTAGCTTCGTTCGCGCCGCGCTCATCAGTGACTTCGACGGCGTCCACGGGAAAGAAGAGGAGGATCATGATCACAGCCCCGGATGTGTCCAAGGAACTAGCATTCCAAACAAGGACGAGCTCGGCCGCGGACGTCAGCGCCGGGCTAACTATGCACGTCTCTGAAATCATGCGGGTTGCGACATCATCGTCCAACCTCAAGGGGGCGTACATAAAAGCCCTCAAGGACGCGGCGAGCTACATCACCGCCGCGTGGAAGAACGAATCGCCGAGGAGGACAGGACCAGCGCGCGGCAGCGAGACCGGAGCCACGAGGCTCGTGGAGGCAACAAGGCTGTCAGCGCTGGAGGAGGAAAACGCAGCCCTTCGCCAGGAACTGTCTAGAAGGGCTGCTTGCGCTCACGAGTGCCCGCGGTGCAGTGGCCCGGCATCCGTGTCCGGCCGTCCTCCGCGGGAGGGTAAGAGCGACAGGGTACGCATAGAAGCCCTAGAGAGGATAGTCAAAGAGATGGGATCCTCCATAATAAGAACTATCGAGGAGCGATTCGGAGGCCGACGACAACGCATCCCCGAAGCCGGCCGGTGCACGGACCGCTCCGCCACTCGCCGTGTCATCCAAACAGCGTCGCTCCCGAGGGAGCAGGAGGGTGGTGAGTGGAGAGTGGCAGAAGCAAAGAAGAAAAGGATGAAGAAGAAGCAGAAGAAGACAGCCGCGGCTGGAGGAGAGACGGCGAGGAAAGGGGTGACTGTGGCTCCACCGATGAGAGGAGGTCAGCAGCAACCCCAGTCAAAGGCGACAGGCGCGCCGACGCAGCGCCGCCGCAATGAACAAAGGACCGTCGCAGGCACCCAAGACGGCCACGCTCCCTCCCGCACAGCGAACATCTGCGGTGACTCTAACGCTGAACGAGGGAGCAAGGACATCGTACGCCGACGTGCTCGAAGCAGCCAGAGCGAAGGTCCGCTCTCGGAGCTCAGTGTGGAGATCGTCGAAATAAAGAAGGCAATGACGGGCGCCATCATTATCAGGGTCCCTGTAGACAGGGACAGGGGAAAGGCGGAACTTCGAGTGACCGGGATAGATATTTCGGTCAAGAAGGAGGAACTGCGGCAAGCACTGGCCTCGGCGGCAGGATGTGGCTGCGCGGAGGTGCATGTCGGAGAGATCGGCGCCAGAGCCGGTGGCGGGAGTCCGAAAACTAGCCCAGGCAGGGAAAATAGCCCTGGGCTGGTCAACCGCGAGGATCAGAGCCATCCCGGAGCGGCCCCTGCAGTGCTTCAGGTGCCTGGAGCTGGAGCACGTACGCGCAACATGCGCGTCCAGCGAGGATCGAGGGCACCTGTGTTGCAGGTGCGGCGGAAGCGGACATCGCCCCAGAGGCTGTCCCGCCTCCGCTCCCAAGTGCCCCCTGTGCGAGTCGCTCGGGGCGCCCGCCAAGCACAGGATGATCGGAGCGGCCTGCGTCCTCCCCCCCCCCCCCCGAAAGTCAAGAGGAGGAGACCCATCCGCGTGCTAGCTGCGGAAAGGACCCCAGGGAGTACCGCCAAAGCAGCAGCGGCAGATCGTCGGGAGGAGGCCATGGAGGTGACCGAGTAGTTCAAGCGCCTCCTTCAATGCGTTCTCGGCAGGTCGAGAAGGGCGCAAGATCTGCTCTTCTAGACCATCCGGGAGAGCGAGGTCGCCCTTGCGGCGATGGCCAGCCGTATCGCGTTCCCGACGCTTCCAACTGGGTCGGGGACCTGGATGGAACCGCGGCCATAACGTGGACGCCAGCCTTGGGTGCCGCCGGCGTCCTGCTCGTCCGTGGCAGCGGCTTCGTCGCGGTCGAGTGGGCTGGAGTAGCGGTGGTAGCGGTCTACGTTTCCCCCAACATTGGCCTGGCTGCGTTCGAGGACTTCCTGGACCGGGTCGACGAGTGCGTCGGAAAATGCCTTCCCCGCCAGGTGCTCGTCCTCGGGGATTTCGACGCCCACTCGACGCAATGGGGCAATCCCAGAACCAACTCTCGGGGAAGGATACTCACCGATTGGGCAGCGGGCCTCGGGCTCCTACTGGCAAACAGGGGCTCTGCGAGCACCTGCGTGGCGTGGAGAGGATCCTCCGTAGTCGACGTCACGTGGACTACCCCGGAGCTATTCAGGCGGATCCACGACTGGAGAGTGGCCGCGGGGGTGGAAACCCTATCCGACCACCTCTACATACTGATAGAGATGGCCCCCGAGGTCACACAGGCCGACAAAGCCCGACGAGTAGGCGGAAGATCTCCGAAGATACATGAGCGCGGCGTGCGACGCCTCGATGCCGCGCTCCGTTCCGGGTGGTAGATGCGACCGCGGAGTGTAGTGGTGGAATCCGGAGATCGCGAGCGACCTGCGTTCGAGCCCGCAGAAGATTCCTGAAGGCTCGTCTTCGTAGGCTGACACGCGACGAAGAGAAGATCTCCAGCTGCTACGAGGCGTACAGAGAGTCGAGACGCACTCTCCAGCGTGAGATCAATATCGCGAAAACTCAGTCCTGGACGGAGCTGATCGAAGCGGTCGATTCCGATCCGTGGGGGCGGCCTTACAAAATAGCGACGAAGAAGTTGCGATCTTCGGCCCCCCCGCTGACCGCAAACAAGGATCCGGTGTTTCTGGCCAACGTGATCGGGACTCTGTTCCCACCGGAAGACAGGAATGTGAGGCAATCAGTGCCATCCTCCTCCTCCTACGACGAGGCGGTGACGACGACGATGTCGTGTAAAATTAAGGTAAAAATAAGGAACTTGTTAATTTCCGAAAAGGAGATTAAGTTCTTTTTATTTTTTTACTCAATTTATACAATTTTTTCGGTTCGCGATGATACACTTTCGATACTTGGATTAGTTAAGAATTTTTTTATTAGACTGACTGGATGATTTTGAAGGGAGCATTTATATTCTTCCATTCGTTGGAGTGGGAGAAGGTTTTGTTTATACTTAGTGTAAATTTCGGAGAACGGCTGGAGTGATCGAATGCCATTCAGGCGGCTGAGAACGGGTGGTGACCGGACGGTCACACGCGATAAGGCGTTCGGAATTTCGGTTTGTTATATACAGTTGCTCGAATTTCGTCTGTGACATTCCCCCCTTCTTAGATTGAACTTGATCCCTCAAGTTTTCTTCAGAAGATTTTTGTGGAATCGGACTTGACGTGGCTTGAAAATTACAGCTGATTCCTCCTCTTCATCTGAGTGGTATGTGTTGGTTGGAATATAGATGTTGGGTGTTGAGCCCAGGGTGAGTGGCACTGGTGGGGCTGTCGCATTGTGGCTGTTGATTACAGTTTCGTTTCGGCAGCAAAATAAATTGATACATAATTTGTTCGGTATACATTTCCTGATGCATTTGAATACCCCTATTTTGTTTAATCCATATATACCTAGTATGCCTAATGCTATGTACCCTAATATCTGGAGCGTGGTTAGTCCCCAATACTGTATATTTTTAATTCTGTGTTCGAAATTAAGAGTTTCTATCTCGTCGCCTATTTTATCGATCGTTGTTTTATAGCCTTGTAAATTATCTATTATTTTCGGTGCTCGCTCGAGTTTATCTAATAGATGAGTGAAACTATCGTTTGTTTTGAGCGCTAGGGTTTTTGTTTTGATTTCGTATATGACTTCGTTTTTTGTTTCGCCTATACGCATGTGTTCGTCTTTGTACAATATATCGCAAGAAGTGTTAGCTCTTATGATGGAAGGCTTGTCAAGTTTTTATAAGGTATGTTTCGTTTGGCAAATTGTGTCTATTTCTATCGGATTTGCTGGTATCGCAATGTAACAGTTGCTAGTTTTGAGCGGTATAAAGCTAATGTCTTCAATCTTAAGTACAGTTATTTGACAATGTTCAATGTGTGGTTTGAAATTTATTATTTCGCTGCGACAATCGGTTCTTGAATTTCTGTCATGGATTGGTAGTGTTTGTTTGCATATAGTGGTTCCGGCTCGATTCTTACAAAGTTTGTTGAAATACTCGATATCAGCGTTTATAAATGAAAGACCTGAAGTTAAATATATCTGATGTTCGACTACTGGAGCCAAAAATACTCCATTTCTTTTACTCGGGATAGGATATACTTGTAATATGTTCCATTCTGTGTTAGAGACTAAAGGTACTATGATCTTGAAAAATATTTTGTCATCTATTGTGAAGATTTTAAGATCACTGATGTCGAGTATGAATTGAAAATGTTCGGTTTTGGCAGAAATCGCGGTGTTGTACATCTGGCTACCTATTGTCTTGGCGTAATTTTCTATGAATTCATTGGGGTCAAGTATTTGTGGACTAATTATTCCTTGTTTGCCTAATATCATGACGTTAAGTATTTCATCTAATTGGAAGTGTAAAGTTTGCATCGCGGTGTCGACTTTCATGATTATCTTAAGCATAGATCTATCGATATTTGTCTGCTGTTGTAATTTTAATATATCATTATATGATCTCTCTAAGTGGTTTAGATTTTCTGAGTTTACAATTTTTCTAATAAGTGATGTTTGATTAGCTATTATGGTCTTGATTTTATTATTATCATCGAATAGTTTGTCCATATTTTTGTTTATGAGCGTAAGATCATCATCGTCGAGAGTCCCGAACAGACTTTTCGATACGGAACCTATGATGTTAAGCAAACCTCGTGTGCTCCGGGTATGTGTTAACGCTTTCAAGTGCTTTGCGAGTTGTTTTAGGTTATTGATGCGATTTTGTAATCCGCCTAACTCTTCGACGTATTGTTTGCTGATTGCACGTGAGTCTATTGTTAATTTATATGATTCTATTGCGCTTATCTGTTCGTATATGTCGCTAGTGTCTAATCCTACTATTACATTGGCAGTGTCGCTGTATAAATATCCTTTTCCTATGTTTTCTACGAATACAGAGTTTCCTTCTAATGGTGTAATATTTATTTGCGCGGATACTATTCCGGCAAAGAGGAGCGTCGACCTGGAAAGTAAGGTTTTAAACGATTACCGTGTATCTTTTTGTCTTGAATCAGATAGTATGGAGTACATACTTTATCAATCGTGTACGGTCCTAACCATTCCACATCAAGTTTATGCCTTTTATGATCGTTATGTATTAAAACAGAGTCTCCTTCTTTGAAAACTGATTGAGGTTTTATAATTTTACGTTTTTGATCGCGCTGATATCGCTGTTTACTTTTGATCAATGTTTCGCGAGCGTGTCGGAGTCTAGAGTCCCATTCCTTTTTGCGGAACGTGACTTCGTCTGCGTATGTGCGTTGGGGATTCTTGGATATTGTGGAGGGAAGATTGGCTTGGTGTCCGAATGTGAGTTCGAATGGCGTGTAACCAGTAGAGTCGTGTATCATTGTGTTATATGCAAGGCATACAAAGTTAAGTTGATCGTCCCATTCTTCATCCGAATTTCGCTGTATCGATTTTAACATGTCTGTTATTACTGCGTGTGTCCGTTCTAACGATCCGTTACTTTGTGGGTGGAAGGATGTCGTTTTGATATGTTTGATTTTGAACGCGTCTTCGTACTGTTGCATTAAACTAGATATAAAATTCTGTCCGCGGTCAGTTAATATCTTTTTTGGAGCGGAAAAGATGTAAATGTAATGATTCAAGAGTGCGTTCCAAATTGTTTCCGTTTGCTGAGTTTTTAGTGGTACGAGTATTAAGTATTTTGTCAATTCGTCATGTATGGATAGAATGTACTGATTGCCTTTTTTCGTCTTTTTCAGTGGGCCTAATAAGTCCATAGCAATTTTATCGTTTGGTTCGAGGGGTGTGTCGGTGATACAAGGTTCTTCGCGCGGTCTGATACGTGTAGTTTTAGATGTTTGGCAGGTGTCGCATGATTCTATGTGTTGTTGTATACGTTTCATCAAATCTGGTACTCTGTGCCGTTCACGAATGCGGTCGTATGTCTTTTGTATACCGGGGTGTCCTACTAAATCGTGATTTTCTTTCAATAATTCGTCTATTTCTTCGTCGCTATATGTTTGAATTGGTTCCCATGCAAAATTTAATTCTTTTACGGTGTCGTTCAGGAATAGTAAAATTTGTTTGATCGCGTTCTTTTCGGTCTCTGTGAAACTGTCGTCGCCTATACCTATCTTTTCGTTTATATGAATAATTTCGTTTAATTTAGTTAACCATTCGATTCTGTCGTAATTTCCTAGCTCTGTTTTGGATAATTGATAGAAAGATTTACGGTTCGGAGTCATTTTGAGAATTTTGGGTAACGCGTCGGTAGATTTTTCCCAATCGTGATATTTTTTATCGAGTTCTATGTTTAAATTTTCGCGTCGTCTGGTCAGAACATGTATTCTAGATAGTGCGTCGGCTGCAGTATTATCTTTTCCTTTCGTGTATTCTATGTCGTATTCGTATTCTTCTAGTTTTAATCGCCATCTCATCAAGCGTGATGAGGGGTCTTTGCAATTCTGTAACCATTTTAGTGCTTGGTGATCGGTTCGGATGAGGAATTTCCGTCCTAACAGATATTGTCGGAGGCGTTTCACGGCCCATACTATTGCTAAAAGTTCTTTTTCTGTAGTGGAATAGTTTCGTTCCGGTGGGTTTAGAGTTCGCGAGATATAACAACATGGATGTCCGTCCTGTGATAAGATTGCACCTATACCTTCGTTACTGGCGTCAGTCGTTAATGTGAATGGTTTCGCAAAGTCTGGGAATTTTAGTACGGGTGATGAACAGAGTTTGTTTTTTAATGTCTGGAATGCTTCCTGGGTTTTATCTGTCCAATGAAATGGTGTCTCCTTTTTTGTAAGTTCGGTCAATGGTTTCGCGATCTTAGAAAAGTTTCTGATGAACTTACGGTAATAACCTGCTAGTCCTAAGAACGATTTGATGTCTGTGGGATTACGTGGCTGTTTGAAATTGCTAACGGCTTCTAATTTTTTGGGATTTGGCTTTACACCTTCGGCGGTTACTATATGTCCAAGATATTCTAATTCTGGTTTGAGAAATTCGCATTTGTCCGGATGTATTTTGAGTCCGAGTTCGCGTAGGCGTTGCAATACTATCGCGAGGTTGCTATTGTGCTCTTCAATCGACTGTCCGAATATTATAATGTCGTCTAAATATACGAAGCAATGTTTATTTATGAGTCCTCTTAGCGCGGTATCCATCATGCGTTGAAATGTTGCAGGTGCATTCTTTAAACCGAATGGCATCCTATTGTAATGATAGTGTCCTTGTGGTGTGGAGAATGCTGTGTACTTTTTAGAGTCTATGTCCATTGGGATTTGGTGGAATCCGGAGGATAAATCAAGGGCTGAGAAGAATTTTGCGTTGCCTAGTTGGGATAGTATGTCGTCTATGTCAGGTAATGGATATGCGTCCTGGTCAGTTAGTTCGTTTATTTTTCTGAAGTCTATTACAATTCGCCATTTCTGTTTCCCTGAGGCGTCTGCCTTTTTTGGTACTACCCAGACTGGTGAATTGTAAGGAGAATCAGATGGTTCTATAATGTTCTTTTGTAGCATTTCGTCCATTTGTCGTTTGATTTCTTCTTTATGGCATTTAGGCGGTCGGTAAGATTTTGTGTTAATGATTTTATTTTCTTTTAACGTTATTGTGTGTTTAGCAAGATTAGTGCATGGTAATAAGTCGGTCTCTAGATTGAATACGTCGAGGTAGAACAGCAATATCTTTTCGATTGGTTCACGGAGGGTTTTCTCTATATGCGAAAGTCTAACTAAATCTTTAAACGTGGAGACTTGATCATACGTATTTGAATTTTCGATAAAATTAGTCATTTTGGCTGGGCACTCACCACCATTGATAAAGCATATCGTTGTCGGTTTTCCTTCCAGGTAGACTGTTTTTGACACTGCTTGTTTTGGAGGTACGTCGTTTTCCTGTTGCAATAAAAGTATATTATTGTCAAGTTTTAATTGTTGATTTGAGAGTTCAAATTTGAATTTAGACAGAGCTGGCAAACCGAGTATGCCGTCTTCTATAATTGGAAAGTTGTCTTCTACCACAAAAAATTCTAGAGTTTTGCCAAATAGTTTTATCAAAGCGTGTTCGTTGGTTTTAAATTTAGAGTGTCCCATCGAGAATTTCCGTTCTTTTGTTATTCTTGGTCGTAATACGCATCTTCGCTTGAGTATATTAATTCCTGCTCCGCTGTCAATGAGGAATTTATGTCGCTGTCCGTCGGATCGTAAAAGTACTGTGGGTAGTCTTCCTGTTGTGGCGTTAATTCGTAGGTCTGGTCTATTGGTTCCTCTATTTCCTCCTTGTGTGTCTCGAGATTGTGGACTGCTGGTGGTCTCGGAAATTGGCTGGGTGTTCGAAAATTTTTACATTGACTGGAGACATGTCCGATTTGGTTGCATTTGACTCATTTTAATTGTGTCCTTTGGGCAAGTGGTATTTGTTCGGTTTGTCGGAAGCTTCTTGGCATTGGATTGGGTGTTGGAGTTGGTTTTTTTAGTGATCGGATTAGGATTATTGGTTGTTAGTCGTTGCTGCTCAGGGAGTCGTAATCGTTCTATTGGTTTTGGTCGTCGATTTCGATCTTCCCTGAAGAATCGCTCGATGTCGGTGGCTTTCTTTTCGGCTTCAAGGATATTGTATGGTGGATTGGCGAGTAGTAATTGTCCTATTTCGCCTTTCAGGCCTCGGATAAAATCGATCACGGAGTCTTTTAAAATCCTGTCGTTCATAGCTCGTCTAGTAATTTCGTCACGGTATTCGTTCGTTATACTGTATTGTAACTTATTGAGCGCTCTGCGGAACCTGATGATATAATTTTGCACACTTTCGTCGTGACGCTGTCTCGTTTCGCGTAGCTGGTCTTGATGTTCTCTAACAGAGTCTTGGGTGGCTACGTTTCGTCTTAGGGCATCGTACAGGTGTCCGTATTCGTATATCGGTATATTGCAGATGGCCATTGCGGCTTTACCCGCGATTTTCCCGATTTTGATCATTTTTAATAGTAGCGTGGGTTCGCTACACATGGCTCGTAATTCGCGTACTTCGCGTATGAATTCTTCTACTCCGATATTGTCTTCGCCGTTTAATTGCGGAATACATACTATCGCGTCTTTGGCCCGTAAGCTCGGAGAGGCGAATTGCGGTGGACGGTCTTCGTAAGAGGGATGGTTGCCTTCTTCTGTTCGAATTGGAACGCATGGTGGGGAAGTTCTATCTCTCGCGGCAACAGATTCGTCCATAGTAATAAGGGAGCCTAGTTCTGTAGCAGCGTCGCGTCCTATTTTTATTTTAGAGATATTTTTGCCTAATAGTTCTATTTCCGCTGCACGCTTCTTATTTTCACTGTCGGCCGTCCGTTGTGTCTCTTCTACACGTTGCGCAAGAATTTCAATTTGTTTTTGTATCACGTCGAGTATGGCACGAATCGAATTGTCCGTACCTCCGTTTGTAGAAACGGTTTCAATAGTTTCGACTTTGTCTTTTCGTGATGTGGGCATGATTCTAATTGAGCTTATTGAGTCTGAACTACTGTTGCTATTTGGACTCGAAGCGCTTGAGAAACTGGGTTTTCTCACACGGTATCGTGAAAATGAATCCAGATTTTTCAGCTTACCGTACTAGCTATGACCGTTGAGGAGTCTCAGGGATGTTTCCTCTCTGGCTGGTTCTAGATTCCGAATCTTATTCGTAGGCTTGCTCTGCGCTGACCGTAGTCCTCTCGTCTAGTTTCACCGTAGTGGAACGTTGAAAGTTGCTGCAGGGCTTCGTAGTAGCAAAGATTCGCACTGGGTCCGTTGATCCTTCGATCTTCAATGATGCGCGTACGCCGAAATCGTAATTTCGTTTGCACTGAAGTGAATAGATCCTGGCAGGGTCGCCAAAAATGTCGTGTAAAATTAAGGTAAAAATAAGGAACTTGTTAATTTCCGAAAAGGAGATTAAGTTCTTTTTATTTTTTTACTCAATTTATACAATTTTTTCGGTTCGCGATGATACACTTTCGATACTTGGATTAGTTAAGAATTTTTTTATTAGACTGACTGGATGATTTTGAAGGGAGCATTTATATTCTTCCATTCGTTGGAGTGGGAGAAGGTTTTGTTTATACTTAGTGTAAAATTCGGAGAACGGCTGGAGTGATCGAATGCCACTCAGGCGGCTGAGAACGGGTGCTGACCGGACGGTCACACGCGATAAGGCGTTCGGAATTTCGGTTTGTTATATACAGTTGCTCGAATTTCGTCTGTGACAACGACGACGACAGAGTGGAGCGAAGAGTTGCGAGTTACCGAATTGGGGCACTTCGAAGCGACAAAGAGGATGGCATCCCAGGCCGAGTTTGGGCGGAGTCGGGCGAACCGAAAAAATTGTATAAATTGAGTAAAAAATAAAAAGAACTTAATCTCCTTTTCGGAAATTAACAAGTTCCTTATTTTTACCTTAATTTTACACGACAAGCCGATGGGCGTTCTGGCCGCACTTCGAGCTCCTGGTTGCAAGGGTGACAGCTGCAGCCAACGCCTTATGCAGCTTACTACCGAACATCGGCGGAGCAGCAGTTGGAGTTCGCCGACTCTACGAGGGAGTGATTCGGTCTCGAGTCCTTTACGGGTCGCCTGCATGGGCCGAAGACCTGATGGCGAGTCGTCATAGCTTACTCTTGTTGAGGAGGTTGCATAGGACGTCGGAGTCTGTGCTTTTGTAACGTCAATTCGCGTGCCGCTACAACTATTTCTTTTTAAGAAGAGCTATACTATTACTCCATTCCTATGTTACATAAAAACGTCCATTCCTTACCGCGGCTACGTTCGACGACTGATTGTCGTCTCGAGCCCAAGCTCATTATTCCAAGTCTCGAACAAATACAATCGGATTCAATAACGACAATTGCTTAATTGCGGCTATGGTAAAATCTAAATTAAAGTATTAAGGTATTTTCCCAAAATTCCAATATACACAAGTGCAGCAAAAGAGTAACGAGACCAGGAAAAAATAAAGTACATGGACGCACAAAAGACGACGCACTAGATCTTTTTTTATTTATTGCTTTTTAAATAATTTCCGATGGACTTGCTTATGATATTCACATGATAGCTTAGAAATTGTCGAAAATTCTTCTAACTTAATTACGTTTCATTTCGTTGTAACAATCAGTTAAATATCAGATGTCCATCCAACAAAAGTTTTAATTCCAATTTTAATTTTCGTAAGAGAAGCAGTTATCTGGAGAGAGGGAAATCAAGAGAGTAAGGACAATAATGAAGTATAAGAATTTCATTTTATCGTTATATTGATGGGCGTTCTTGCAGACGCAATATCGCGGTGTAATCGTCAACAAGTAAGACTTCCATCTTGAATTTTAAAGAATTTTTAAGCAAATCGTCGCATCATTATTAAAGAAATTATCATATCATTCTTGAAGGAATCAATCAAATGTTTTTTTGTTTTATATTAGTTTATTGAATTATGCATGAACATAATAATAGAAATATAACAAAATGGATCATACCCAATTCAATAAAATAATATAAAACTGAAGTTGTTGTTCATATATTATCACCTTAAAAAACTAAAGAAACTTTTCGGACAACCTAATAATTCCTCTGCAATTTGTACACACAGTTCTGCCCGAGCAGCCGAGCTAAACGGGCGTGTGAAACAGTGCTTCAGTGAAAGTGCGGCAAGTGGGGAAAAGTAAGAGAAGAACGACAACACCCAACGCCAAATGGTGGAAAATCCAAAATGAAACAACAAATACCGCCAATAAAAATAACAAGCAAAGGCAAAACATATTTCATAAATAAAGTTACAAATATAACAAATCCAAGTCAGTCACTAAACGAAGAACAGGGGTGCTCAGCTATGAATGAAATAGAAATGGAAACATTACAAAATAATGACGAGAATAAAATCAACAACGAAGTAACCCACCAGGATGAAAGATGGAAGGTCGCAATTTACAACAAAAAACGTAAAATAACACCAAACACAAACATTAGGAAAGCTATAGAAGCAGAAAAGCAACAACGGCTACAAGAAATCACTCTCCGAAACTCCTTCAGTGCACTGCCAGAAGAGAAAAAAACACACTCAGCCGAAAAACCAATAACCCACATCGCCAAACCACCATCAACTTACATAGAAGCCCAAATAGTAGACCCCCTCATTGAACTACTGAACAACACGGCAGGAAAAGAAAATTACAGTATAAAAGAATTAAAACTAGACCAGGTAAAAGTACAAACTAACACCCCAGAAACTTTTAGAAAAGTGACAAAAGCACGAAAAGAAAAAACGCCGGATATCACATTTACCAGCTCAAAACTGATAAAAGTTACAAAGCAGTAATCAGAGGATTACACCCAAAAACAAATACAAACAACATATGCGAGGAACTAGCCAAAATCGGACACCAGGTAAGAGCAATAAACAACATAACGAGATATGATACTAAACAACCATTACTGCTATTTCTAATAGAACCCGAACCTAAAAATAATAACAAAGAAATGTTTGAAATTAAAAAAGTTCTAAGCACAATAGTAACAGTGGAGCCACCTAGACATAAAAAAGACATACCGCAATGCATACGGTGCCAGCAATATGGACACACAAAAATTTACTGCAACAGAAATTCGGTGTGTGTCAAAAGTACCTAACAATAAACTGTCCATACATAGGAAAAATAAATGAAGTAAAATGCTACAACTGCAATGGAAACCACCCAGCCAGTTACAAAGGCTGTGTAGTTAGAAAACAACTGCAATGTAAACTGTCTCCGCCGCTTCGAAACAGAACACACAATAACATTCACGCGCAACAGGATAGCACAGAAACTGAGACAACACCAAATCTACAGCACGTAATGAACAATAACCACAGTAACATCAACACCGTTGGTAGCCGAAGCTACGCGCAAGTAGTCAACCAATCGCCACCCTTAGACAACCAAAATCAGAATAATAACAGCAACGACACTACACAAATCAAGGAACTGCTCAAACAATCCATCAAAAACATCGAAATGCTAACAAAAATGATAAGCGAACAAAACGCAGTTCTCAGACAGCAAACGCAACAAATAACAGTCATGTTACAACTCCTTACAAACATGCTAAGCAAAAAATAAAAACGGGCACGCTGAAAATAGCAGCCTGGAACTCAAACGGCCTACAACAATGGGCCCCAGAAATTAAAACATTCCTATATAACAACAATATAGACATATTACTTGTTTCAGAAACACACTTCACTCCAAAAAGCTACATGAAAATACCTTACTACACCATATATGATACCGAACACCCCTCAGGTAATAATAAGAAACGATATCAAACATCACTTACACATCCAATTTAGAAAGGAATATACCCAAGCAACCACCGGTACAGTACAAACTAGCAGCAACCACTCCCATTTGCCAGCAATATATGTACCATCACGACACAAAATTACATCACAAATGTGGGAAGAGTACTTCCAACACTTAGATGACAGGTATATCACAGCGGGAGACTACAATGTAAAGCACACGCTATGGGGGTCAAGAATTACTACATCTCGAGGTAGAACCCTGAAAAAATACACTAGAAACAAGAACCTCAATATATTACCCACAGGAAGACAAACAGACTGGCCGACAGACCTCAGCAAAATACCTGACCTACTCGAGTTTGCAGTTACAAAGGGACTAAACGCAAATAAACTAAAAATAACACCCAGCCTCGAGTTTAGCTCCGATCATACACCCATAATAATTGCATATAGAAACAAGCCAATACTTTATAGCAATCCAGAGACACTATGCAACAAAACCTCCAAATGGCAAACTTTTAAAGAAATAATCGAGAGCAAAACCAACTGCAACATCCAATTGAAAACACCCGAACACATCGAACAGGCAGTAACAACATTGACAGAAACTATCCAAGAAGCAGCATGGGCAACCACTATACCTGATCCAACCACCAGACAAATAAAAATAATTCCGCCAGACATACTTGAAAACATTAGAGAAAAAAGAAAAGTGAAAGCAAAATTGCAAAAACATAGAACACTAGAAAACAAAAAACACCTAAACAAACTTGCAAAGGAAATAAAAAACAAAATAAAAGAGCACAACAATAACGAATTCACAAAATTCATAGAGATACTCTCTGCACACGAGAACTTCAACTGCTCCCTATGGAAAGCCACGAAGAAAATAATGAAGCCAACCAAACTAGTCCCAGCGATCAGAAAAGCAGACAATACATGGGCAAGAAGCAACGAAGAGCAAGCTGAAGAATTTTCCAACCACCTTTACAACACATTTACACCACATAATATCAACAACAGCGGCCCCAAATGCTATACGGACGAGGATGCGCAAACCACTAGTACCTCAACTGACAAACACTACATCATACCTAAAACAATAGCACAAGAAATTAGAAACATAATCGAGAAAACAAAACATAATAAAGCACCAGGAATCGACCTAATCAGTGGTAAAATCTTGAACAACCTTCCGCCAAAAGCGATAAGACTAATGACAATAATATTCATTGCAATACTACGAATCCAATACTTTCGTAAACTATGGAAACTAGCCAGATTATAATGTTACGTAAACCAGGCAAAGACCCACATCAAACCGCATCTTACAGACCAATATCACTACTTCCTGTGTTTTCCAAAATACTAGAGAAAATAATATACGACCGCATAAAACCAATAATAGAGAAGTAACCAACGGTCAAAGAGGAAATTAACAGATACGCAGGAAAATACAAAGAAAGAATAGGAACATACCCAAACCGGCTAGCTGTGGAAACGGTCAACACCCCAAACATGGATAGAAGACTGAAAAGGAAACACCCAGCAAACCTCACAAAGGACACAACCTAACAAACACGAAGATGGTATCCCGCTGGGGGTAGCCACCCACATGATAATCAAACAGTTAAAAAATGTCCTACCAAATGTCCAAATTAGACAGATTGTGAATGAAAAGAATTAAACAAAAAAGAAAAAAAAACGCGTATGGCGTTAGCCATACACGCTGGTCATCCTGCTTGTATCTCGGGCTGATAAAAATATTGATAGCATTTTTATGTTGTATGACGTCTTTAAAATTTCACACGACTCTTCCTCTCTGTCTCTCTTTAAACAAGTTTTTTTCTTATTCCTTTCAATAAACACACAACATTTCACACTTTATTTTCTATATTCGTTCAGATTCGTTGACAAAAAATTTGTAATCATCTTAAAAGAATGATTTTACATAACAAATTTTATTATTATAAGTTATTATTATAATTATTATTTTATTTATAGTTATTATTATAATGTAATCAATAATATAGAAGAAGTAGTAGGAAAAGTATTATAGTTTGTATCATTAATCTATATTAATCTGATTTGGTATAGTCACCGAATAATCCTAATATACACTACTTTAATCCGAATAAATTTCATTATAACTTATGAAAATGAGACTGATCATTTTAATGAATTCGCAAATTGTTACGACCGTTCGCGGAGAGACGCGGTCGCTAGGAGATCGCGTCAGCGAGAGGCGTAAGTTCTCGCTACGATTATGTTAATCGACGCCGCGAAATAGTCGTTCCCCTGTTTCGGTTAGGATAACAGAGGTGGTTTAATGAATGTAACACTGTATTAACAGGTTAACATAGAACAATATATTTTACAATAATATGATGAAGATGTTACAGAAATTTGACTCGACTTTGCGATATCTCTAGATAAATTCGTTTGCTCGTCAGATTTGTCGAAGTGTCACGTTTGACTCGTCAGAAGGAACTGAACGCCCGTCGATTATTCCTTTGTCTCATTTGGAAGACGACCCCCACTATGCTCGGGTCACGCCACCGCTCGCGCCTATGATCACGTATGCCTCTTCTTGTGTGAAAAACGTAACGGTCAAAAATCGACGTTTCTAGAGCTCGCTACTTGGCGACAACTATGCTCTCGTCGATACATTGTATACGATCCGGCGGGCAGATAAGACGGTCTGCCTGTGACGTTGTAGGACCGCGAGCGACGGTTAGAAAATACAGCCTGTGGTAAGCCTCGTGGCGTAACACAAATCTTTTGACATTTCGTGAACAAAAGGACTGTCATAAACACCATTTTTGGTGTTACTATCCGATTCTAGAAACTGAAATATTTTACGTCACGTAACGCGGTCGCGGTCGCGATAGGCAAATTGACAAACCTGTCAGTCCCTATGCCCATTAACATCGTTTCTCCGTCTGTCTGTCGTACATCCAGCCTCAATTACAATTTATCCCCGTCACGGAGCGCTATCACCAGCCATAGCAAATTGTCCCTGAGTTTTCTTATCAATCGGAGAACGACTACCGCTTATCGTTGACCTCGACCGCCAACCACGACGTTCAAAGTTTCCGTCTAGATTTACAGATCGACCACAACCAACGAAATTTCATTTGTTCCCTTTCGATGGATTGTTTCGTAACCATTCTCGAGCAATTTCTTCGAATATCGAGGAGATGCGATGCGTTTCGCTTGCCACGCCGCGACTAACCGTTCTCGATCCAATATTTGCGCGAGAAAACGGTCAGTCGTCGATAAGGCAAGTAAAGACGAAAGTGTGAATTGAGATAGCGAATCTGAGAAAAGCGAAAACGGAGCAACTGCCGATGTCTATGGAGATGGAAGTGAAAGTTGAACTTTTCGAGGAAAACAAGAAGAATTATTGGAAGTAAACTGTAAATTTATATTTCTATGAATAGAACCATAGAAATGGAATTCAGATGGAGATTCTTTTCGCTCTTGAGACATTGTATATGTCGGAGTCAGGTTGGAATTTTGGGGCGTTCAATGAACCTTTACTTACTTTACCATCGCGGGTGTAGCTAATGTTTATTGGTACAAATGTGGACTTGTGACTCTGGTCTAATACTCCATAACGCATCCACGGTCAACAGGTTAGTAGGCTTGCTTCTTCGTCCAAGTCTAAGATGTAATGGTTACCCAGCAAGACGTTAGTTAACTCGTACAAGAGCGCGTACCGGTAAGAAAGTGACTTTCCGTCACGGTGGCGCTGTCAATGAAAACTATGATGGGTGTGTCTAAGAGAACGACATTCTCGGATTCGTGGAGAGATGTCTTCATTTGAAAACTGAGGGAAATTGACGCTGCTGTTAATTGGTCAATTTGGAACAAAGACTGCTTGTCCGTTCGAAGAACCTTAGTTAACAAAATCCTAAGGTTTAAAGCGGGTCCTCAGGCTAGCTGAACTTATGCTGCGCAGATGCATCGACATCTGGTAATCATTTTGCCCGAGGAAACCGTTGGAACCTTTTTTTTTTACTGTCGAGTACCTCTACGGGTATTTCTTTTAATACGGGCTATGTTATTACTCCGTGCTTTTGTTAGACGGAGCTTTCGTCCCGTTGATCGCGGCTACGTTCGGCAACTGACTGTCGCCTTGAGCTCAAGCTCATTGTCACAAATCTCAAATAAATACAATTGGGTAGAATAACGGCAAATAGTTTAATTACAATTTTTATGGATTTTCCCGAAATTTCGGAGGGGCGGCCCTGGTGTTCTCTCATCTCCGACATATATAAAGAATATTTTATTCCGAATAGTTAGTTGTTTTTGTGGTGGATAGTATAGTGGATTAATAAAGTGGGAACAAGAGATTCCTGTTGCAACCCGTCAAATATATTTGAAATAATTAAATAAGTTAATAAATATATGACGTAGAATGGTCACAAGCAGGGCTGTGAGCGTTCGGTGGATCTTCCTTGGAGTTGACCATCGTCGCGGAGGCGCACGCGGATACGGTTTTCTCACGCGCGAATGAACACTCCCGACGCGGCAATCAATAGCAGCGGTGTATATCTCGTAGTGTGAACGCCGCGGGTCTTAGGTCCGGTAACGAATCCGCGGTCAACGGGGGGAGAGATAGACTGACACTGACTCGAACGTGTACTACTCGCGGATCAAGCGGTGTTGGTCCCTTCGTCGATGAGATCTCCCGGAGGAATGAATGTTCGTCCCAACGTCACCACCGAAACAACCTCTGGTAGTGTGTCTAGGTATGCCAGCTCCTCCGATCGGCGTCGCTGTCGATTGGTCGATTTGGGACAAAAGCTGCCTGTCCGTTTGCAAAAACCTTAATTGCCGAAAAAAAACCCGGTTTTATAGCGGGTCTCCGGGCTGGCTGAGCTTGTGCTGTGTACATGCCTCCACGTCTGGTATTCATTGTCCGAAGGGACCGTTGGAATGTTTTACTATCAAATACCTCTATGGGTGTTTCTTTTAATGAGGGTCATACTGTAACTTCGCGCCTTTGTTGGACGGAACGCCCGTCCCGTTGAGCGCGGCTACGTTCGGCGGCTGATGGTCGCCTTGAGCCCAAGTTTATTATCGTAAGTCGCAAGCAGGTAGGATTGGGTCGAGTGACGACAAATCGTTTAGTTATAACTGTAAGCTTTAATTACAAGTTTATGGGTTTTTTCCGAGACTCCAGGAGGAAGGCTCCGGTGTCCTTTAATCTCCGACATATAAATACTGTCGAAAGACGCTCATACAAACGTATTCGCAATGACAGTGTATGCTCGCTCGCAGATAACTCGATAACTCGTATAACTCCGTTAATAACTGTTAATAACTGATTCGCTCGCGATCGCGTCCGTTTATTTATACTGGTTGGGGAGAATCGAAAAATTCAAATTCGCCTTTGTTCTACGGTTGCACGTAGCGGTGACATTGTTTTGCCCGGAGTTTATTTATCGTTACATTTCATGCGTCAAGGCTGTGTCAATGTTCCGAGTCAAAACAACAACATGAGTCGCTCCCGATTCGCATCGTCCTCTGACTCATGTGCCGTTACATCACCCCCTTCCAGTGATAACGTTTCTATTAGGTTATGTTCAAAAAATTAGTTACACTGTTTTTTCTTGGTAGTCGCTATTTTAAAAGTTAAATACATACTTTCGATACATACGATACATCCTGTGTCCGACAATTTACGACTCTCAACCGAAACCTGCCTGAAACCAATCGGGAAAACGGACTCTTCGCCCAGACCGCCTAACGGACCTATTCCTGGTGTTTTCTTCCGTCGTTCGATTATTATTATTTGCACCGCTTTCGTCGCGGGCGTTCGTTTGTCCTACCGGAATACGTACGTGACGAGTTTCGGCCGTTTTTTTCTCTAAGTCGTCCGGTACTATACACGCGGGTTTTAATCGGTCTATGGAAACCGTTACGTCGCGATTATTTACTTTTATAATATAATTTTTTTCATCTCTTTTTACAATTTTATGTTAAGGAAATTCGAGGATTTGGAAATACAAATAATTGACTATATTTCACACACAACAGCTATACATCTATATTACACTCTGAAGAACGTCTTGCACGCACGCTACCACCGCACCGACTACCAGAATCTTCTAACGGCAGTCTTTTGTCTCAACTAAGATCTGGACGCCCTCTGACCCTTACACACACACTCTTATGTACAGTGTAAATGTATCACTTCCCTAACACTTTAAACGGCCCGTCGTACTGCGGCTGTAAAGGGCCTCCTATCGCGTCATGGCGCAAGAAAACATACGGCGATGATTTTAGATCTTTAAAAACGAAAATTTTCTTTTCGCCATGACGCGTAACCGGGTATGGCCTGACTTTCTCCATCCGCTCTTTTAGCAGGTTCGCAAATTCGAAGTTGGCCCGCTGATTGGTTAGTAAAAAGAACTTCGCCGGCAATCGTATGCCGGTGCCGTAGATCATTTCGGCCGCCGTTGCGTTAAGGCGCTCCTGTATCGCGGTTATAATCGGTGAATTGTACGATCGGCAGAATTTCGACCCAGTTGCTCGTGTCGTGGCACTTGATCGCCGCTTTAAGCTGTCTATATAAGCGTTGTACCATCCCATTAGACGCGGGATGATAGGCCGACGTGCGTAGGTAGGTTACGCCGAGCAACCGGCATAACTCTTCAAACAGACGAGATTCGAATTGGCGCCCTTGGTCAGTTGTTATTTTTAAGGGAACGCCGAAACGAGAAATCGAAGTTGAAAGGAGGGTCGAGGCAACGGTTGGCGCTTCCATGTCAGCGATGGGAATGGCTTCGGGCCAATGCGAAAAACGATCGATACGCGTTATACAATATTGATAGCCCTCCGAATACTGCATTACGATAATGTCTACGTGTGCTGAAAATACGTACCTGGTGATTTTACTGCGTTGGCACGGTATGCATTGTCGCGTCCACGTACGGCAATCTTTGTTTATGGACGGCCAGACAAAGCGCGTTGTGGCCAGTTCTTGCGTGGCTCGTATCCCCGGATGGAAAAGTCCGGCTAACGACTGAAATACGTTGCGTCGTAACGGTTTCGGTACGAACGGCCGCAAGGTTCCGGTCGAAATGCCGCAAAATATTTCCACATTCTTTTCGGGAAAACGAATCTTCTCTAGTCGCAGTGCGCGAGAGTCAGAGTTGAGGATTTGGCGTATTTCATTGTCGCTTTCTTGCGCTGATGCTAACGTTCGTTGATCTACCGAGTTTTCAGTTGTCCCGATGCGAGCTCCGCAGAGAGGACTTGCTTATGTAAGTCTATGGGGGCTGGTAAACCCACGTTCCCGCAGTCAGGGAGGACCGTCGGGACCAGCGGCCCGCTTACGTGAGTCCTCTATGTACACCGCAGGGAAGGTCGCCGGGAGTGTAAGCGAGAGGCTCGTTTATGCTCTCTGTACGTGGCCTTGGGTAGTAGCGCACCCACGATCCCGATGCCAAGGATGGGACCGTTGGGATAAGTTACCGGGTACCTTGTACCTTGAGGCCCCCGCTTACGTAAGTCCCATCTGGATCTGTCGAGTACGGTTAGCAGCTCGCCGGCCGGCAGTGACGTGGCGGTACATCCACATGATAGTCCCACCAATGACTTAAGATGGTACCACGGGGGTCGAGTGTAAGCCCGGAGGGAGTAGCGACCCCTCTGCTCGGCCAATTATGGGTTTGGACTCGTGATGGCAGTGATTGATGGCCAA
Source organism: Bombus huntii (assembly GCF_024542735.1). NCBI lineage: Eukaryota > Metazoa > Arthropoda > Insecta > Hymenoptera > Apidae > Bombus > Bombus huntii. Next base: position 925,351 of record NC_066244.1, read on the forward strand.
GATGCTGGCAAGAGGGCCGATTGAAGGGGTAATGGCTCGCCCCGAATGGTCTTCGGTGGGTGAGCAGCGTCCCGCCTGCTCTGGAACCGTCCTGGTGAGACAGTAGAGCTTGCAATCGCCCCGTTCGACCTGTAACGAGCGACAGCCCCTGCAGGCTTAGCTAATCAAGGTAGCACTGGGTGCCTTGCGCGATGGTTGGGCGTATCGCAGCCCCTATGGTCCTAGGGGTACCCGGATGCCGGGTAAATTGACGCCGAGAAAAGCACCCGTTAACTAAGACTGACAATACTTGTCCCGATGCGAGATGGCGTATCGGCTACATCGTTTTCTACGCCTTTAACGTACCGGATATCCGCTGTAAACTGTGCTATATAATCTAGATAGCGAAATTGTCGTGGCGATCATTTTTTAAGTTTTTGTCGAAATACGTAAATGAGGGGTTTATAGATTATAAAGTTTCTACCATCAACGGCGTGTCGGAAGCTTTTTACGGTGGTTTATATCGCGAGCAGTTCGCGATCGTAGGCGCCATGTTTTTGTTGCGCGGGTTTTAGAGATTTCGTGGCAAACCCTAGCGGCTGCCATTTGTTGTTCACGTACTGTTGTAAAACGGTTCCTACTGCACAGTCGGGTGTGTCTACCGTAAGGCTGATGGGCGCACCTGGTATCGGATGCGACAGCATCGTGGTGTCCGCGAGGGTACGTTTTGATTCTTCGAAACTGTCTTCCGCCTGTTTGGATCACTCGATGGGCGCGTTGCCCTTTTCCGCGCCTCTTAACAGGTCGTGAAACGGTTGTAAAATTTTTGCGGCCCCCGATATGAAACGTCGGTAGAAGTTAAACATACCGAAGTACCTGCGTAATTGTTTAACGTCCGTGGGCTTCGGGATTCTGATTATCGCTTCGACACGTTCAGTCGGCGGCTTGATTCCTTCGGCGTTCACGTTGTATCCGCATTTCGAGGGATTAATGACTACACCGTAATCATTGAGGCGGTTAAATACTGTTTACAGATGTTCGCGAGGTTAGTTTTCGTCTTCTGAAGCGATAAGGAAGTCGTCTATGTACGCGTAGACGAAATCGAGACCGCGGGTGATTTCGTCGACGAATCGCTGGCACGTTTGCACGGCGTTTCAAACATCATATTGGTCGCTTCGAAATTTCCGAACGGTGTTGCAATTACCGTTTATTCCACGTCTTCCGGCACAATTGGAATTTGGTGGTAAGCGCGAACGAGATCAATTTTTGAAATTATGCGCTTACCGTGTAGATGGGGGGCGAAGTCCTCTATGTGTGGTGGCGTGTACCACCTATCAGGTATCATGCGAGCGTTTAACGCACGATAGTCGCCGCATGGCCGCAGATTTCCGTACCTTTTCGGTACGACGTGCAGAGGTGATGCCCACGGGCTTTTCGATGGTCGCTCCACGCCTTGCTCAATCATGAGTTCAAATTCAGCTTTCACCTGCTTGAGCCGATCCGGTGCGAGGCGGCGGGGTATTTTGTAAACTGGCGGGCCTAGCGTGGTTTCGATGTGATGTTCCCGTAATTCGGCGGACGAGTGATGCCGGGAAATTCCGCCAGTAGTTGATGATACACTGAATTACCGCAGATGGTTTTTATAGATAAAACGTTGACCGTGGCTGTGTATCCCTTCGAAGATAACTAGGTCGTCGTATCGAGAAGTCTTTTATTACGTGGGTCCACGAGCCGTGATGACTTAGAAAATCCATACCGATAATAGGTGTTTGGACGTCGGCCACAATAAAATACCACTTAAAGGCACGCCGTAGGGACAAGTTAAGATGGACCGCGACGGTCCCGTACGTTGCGATTTGTGCCCGTTAGCCGCGAACAACTCGTACTCGCTTTATCTCGCATGTCCTCGGATTTTGCTGCGCGGGTAGATGCAAATGTCGGCGCCGGTGTCTGCCAGATACGAGATACGCGTGTTTTTGTCGAATAGGAAAATGTGGCGGAACATCAAGCTGTCGTCGTTTGCCGCGTTTACAGCCGTTTCCCGGCTTCCAGTTGCATGGTGAGTTGCATTTTCTCGCGCGTTCCCGAAATGTAGCGTGGTAAAAACTAAACCATCTTGTCGCAGCGTGTTTCAGGATCTCGAACGGCGGCGGTATCTCGTACGAGAGCGTGATCGTGGTCGCGGTCGTCGACGATTATCCATGGGCAGCACGTTCATTTGCGCTTGCATCTGGATCGTCTGCTCTCTCAACGCGCTGATGGCAGCAGCGATAGAATCACTAGCTCCGACGTTTTGTGCAGGTGGATTAGATACCGCAGTCATTCGGTCTGTGCTGACCGCGACAACCTGTCCTGGTTCCGGGTGTATTTCGTAAATGCTGCCGGCGATCCGGATCAGCGTTTCGGGGCTCTTATCCTGCACGGCGGCCAGAATATGCTGCACGTGAACCGGCAGCCAGCCTTTTCAGATGGTAAGGATGAAGTCATCGGACGTTACGGGAGTCGCGAGGAATTTTATTTCGCTCACGTCGAATTCACATTTCGCAACCCCGTACTCGTTAAGGCGTTTAAACAAAATCCGCCAGTGCTCGCGGTGTTGTTCTTCGTTTTCGGATGCGATTAAAAACTCGTCTATGTATGCGTAGACGAAATCAAAGCCTCTCGTGATTTCGTCCACGAATCTCTGACACGTTTCTCTGACGTCATGTTGGTCGCTTCGAAAATGCCAAAAGATGCTGTGATCGCGGTTTTTTCTACGTCCTCCGGCGCGATTGGAATTTGATGGTAAGCGTCAACGAGATCGGTTTTAGAAAAGATACGCCTACCATACAGATTCTGCGCGAAGTCCTCTATGTATGTATGGCGGTGTGTATCTATCCGGAGTGGTGCGGGCCCGATAGTCGCCACAAGGTCGAATCCATCCGTCCTTCTTTAGAACGATGTGCAAGGGTGATGCCCATGGGCCTCTCGATGGCTGTGTCACAGACGAAATTCGAGCAACTGTATATAACAAACCGAAATTCCGAACGCCTTATCGCGTGTGACCGTCCGGTCAGCACCCGTTCTCAGCCGCCTGAGTGGCATTCGATCACTCCAGCCGTTCTCCGAATTTTACACTAAGTATAAACAAAACCTTCTCCCACTCCAACGAATGGAAGAATATAAATGCTCCCTTCAAAATCATCCAGTCAGTCTAATAAAAAAATTCTTAACTAATCCAAGTATCGAAAGTGTATCATCGCGAACCGAAAAAATTGTATAAATTGAGTAAAAAAATAAAAAGAACTTAATCTCCTTTTCGGAAATTAACAAGTTCCTTATTTTTACCTTAATTTTACACGACATTTTTGGCGACCCTGCCAGGATCTATTCACTTCAGTGCAAACGAAATTACGATTTCGGCGTACGCGCATCATTGAAGATCGAAGGATCAACGGACCCAGTGCGAATCTTTGCTACTACGAAGCCCTGCAGCAACTTTCAACGTTCCACTACGGTGAAACTAGACGAGAGGACTACGGTCAGCGCAGAGCAAGCCTACGAATAAGATTCGGAATCTAGAACCAGCCAGAGAGGAAACATCCCTGAGACTCCTCAACGGTCATAGCTAGTACGGTAAGCTGAAAAATCTGGATTCATTTTCACGATACCGTGTGAGAAAACCCAGTTTCTCAAGCGCTTCGAGTCCAAATAGCAACAGTAGTTCAGACTCAATAAGCTCAATTAGAATCATGCCCACATCACGAAAAGACAAAGTCGAAACTATTGAAACCGTTTCTACAAACGGAGGTACGGACAATTCGATTCGTGCCATACTCGACGTGATACAAAAACAAATTGAAATTCTTGCGCAACGTGTAGAAGAGACACAACGGACGGCCGACAGTGAAAATAAGAAGCGTGCAGCGGAAATAGAACTATTAGGCAAAAATATCTCTAAAATAAAAATAGGACGCGACGCTGCTACAGAACTAGGCTCCCTTATTACTATGGACGAATCTGTTGCCGCGAGAGATAGAACTTCCCCACCATGCGTTCCAATTCGAACAGAAGAAGGCAACCATCCCTCTTACGAAGACCGTCCACCGCAATTCGCCTCTCCGAGCTTACGGGCCAAAGACGCGATAGTATGTATTCCGCAATTAAACGGCGAAGACAATATCGGAGTAGAAGAATTCATACGCGAAGTACGCGAATTACGAGCCATGTGTAGCGAACCCACGCTACTATTAAAAATGATCAAAATCGGGAAAATCGCGGGTAAAGCCGCAATGGCCATCTGCAATATACCGATATACGAATACGGACACCTGTACGATGCCCTAAGACGAAACGTAGCCACCCAAGACTCTGTTAGAGAACATCAAGACCAGCTACGCGAAACGAGACAGCGTCACGACGAAAGTGTGCAAAATTATATCATCAGGTTCCGCAGAGCGCTCAATAAGTTACAATACAGTATAACGAACGAATACCGTGACGAAATTACTAGACGAGCTATGAACGACAGGATTTTAAAAGACTCCGTGATCGATTTTATCCGAGGCCTGAAAGGCGAAATAGGACAATTACTACTCGCCAATCCACCATACAATATCCTTGAAGCCGAAAAGAAAGCCACCGACATCGAGCGATTCTTCAGGGAAGATCGAAATCGACGACCAAAACCAATAGAACGATTACGACTCCCTGAGCAGCAACGACTAACAACCAATAATCCTAATCCGATCACTAAAAAAACCAACTCCAACACCCAATCCAATGCCAAGAAGCTTCCGACAAACCGAACAAATACCACTTGCCCAAAGGACACAATTAAAATGAGTCAAATGCAACCAAATCGGACATGTCTCCAGTCAATGTAAAAATTTTCGAACACCCAGCCAATTTCCGAGACCACCAGCAGTCCACAATCTCGAGACACACAAGGAGGAAATAGAGGAACCAATAGTCCAGACCTACGAATTAACGCCACAACAGGAAGACTACCCACAGTACTTTTACGATCCGACGGACAGCGACATAAATTCCTCATTGACAGCGGAGCAGGAATTAATATACTCAAGCGAAGATGCGTATTACGACCAAGAATAACAAAAGAACGGAAATTCTCGATGGGACACTCTAAATTTAAAACCAACGAACACGCTTTGATAAAACTATTTGGCAAAACTCTAGAATTTTTTGTGGTAGAAGACAACTTTCCAATTATAGAAGACGGCATACTCGGTTTGCCAGCTCTGTCTAAATTCAAATTTGAACTCTCAAATCAACAATTAAAACTTGACAATAATATACTTTTATTGCAACAGGAAAACGACGTACCTCCAAAACAAGCAGTGTCAAAAACAGTCTACCTGGAAGGAAAACCGACAACGATATGCTTTATCAATGGTGGTGAGTGCCCAGCCAAAATGACTAATTTTATCGAAAATTCAAATACGTATGATCAAGTCTCCACGTTTAAAGATTTAGTTAGACTTTCGCATATAGAGAAAACCCTCCGTGAACCAATCGAAAAGATATTGCTGTTCTACCTCGACGTATTCAATCTAGAGACCGACTTATTACCATGCACTAATCTTGCTAAACACACAATAACGTTAAAAGAAAATAAAATCATTAACACAAAATCTTACCGACCGCCTAAATGCCATAAAGAAAAAATCAAACGACAAATGGACGAAATGCTACAAAAGAACATTATAGAACCATCTGATTCTCCTTACAATTCACCAGTCTGGGTAGTACCAAAAAAGGCAGACGCCTCAGGGAAACAGAAATGGCGAATTGTAATAGACTTCAGAAAAATAAACGAACTAACTGACCAGGACGCATATCCATTACCTGACATAGACGACATACTATCCCAACTAGGCAACGCAAAATTCTTCTCAGCCCTCGATTTATCCTCCGGATTCCACCAAATCCCAATGGACATAGACTCTAAAAAGTACACAGCATTCTCCACACCACAAGGACACTATCATTACAATAGGATGCCATTCGGTTTAAAGAATGCACCTGCAACATTTCAACGCATGATGGATACCGCGCTAAGAGGACTCATAAATAAACATTGCTTCGTATATTTAGACGACATTATAATATTCGGACAGTCGATTGAAGAGCACAATAGCAACCTCGCGATAGTATTGCAACGCCTACGCGAACTCGGACTCAAAATACATCCGGACAAATGCGAATTTCTCAAACCAGAATTAGAATATCTTGGACATATAGTAACCGCCGAAGGTGTAAAGCCAAATCCCAAAAAATTAGAAGCCGTTAGCAATTTCAAACAGCCACGTAATCCCACAGACATCAAATCGTTCTTAGGACTAGCAGGTTATTACCGTAAGTTCATCAGAAACTTTTCTAAGATCGCGAAACCATTGACCGAACTTACAAAAAAGGAGACACCATTTCATTGGACAGATAAAACCCAGGAAGCATTCCAGACATTAAAAAACAAACTCTGTTCATCACCCGTACTAAAATTCCCAGACTTTGCGAAACCATTCACATTAACGACTGACGCCAGTAACGAAGGTATAGGTGCAATCTTATCACAGGACGGACATCCATGTTGTTATATCTCGCGAACTCTAAACCCACCGGAACGAAACTATTCCACTACAGAAAAAGAACTTTTAGCAATAGTATGGGCCGTGAAACGCCTCCGACAATATCTGTTAGGACGGAAATTCCTCATCCGAACCGATCACCAAGCACTAAAATGGTTACAGAATTGCAAAGACCCCTCATCACGCTTGATGAGATGGCGATTAAAACTAGAAGAATACGAATACGACATAGAATACACGAAAGGAAAAGATAATACTGCAGCCGACGCACTATCTAGAATACATGTTCTGACCAGACGACGCGAAAATTTAAACATAGAACTCGATAAAAAATATCACGATTGGGAAAAATCTACCGACGCGTTACCCAAAATTCTCAAAATGACTCCGAACCGTAAATCTTTCTATCAATTATCCAAAACAGAGCTAGGAAATTACGACAGAATCGAATGGTTAACTAAATTAAACGAAATTATTCATATAAACGAAAAGATAGGTATAGGCGACGACAGTTTCACAGAGACCGAAAAGAACGCGATCAAACAAATTTTACTATTCCTGAACGACACCGTAAAAGAATTAAATTTTGCATGGGAACCAATTCAAACATATAGCGACGAAGAAATAGACGAATTATTGAAAGAAAATCACGATTTAGTAGGACACCCCGGTATACAAAAGACATACGACCGCATTCGTGAACGGCACAGAGTACCAGATTTGATGAAACGTATACAACAACACATAGAATCATGCGACACCTGCCAAACATCTAAAACTACACGTATCAGACCGCGCGAAGAACCTTGTATCACCGACACACCCCTCGAACCAAACGATAAAATTGCTATGGACTTATTAGGCCCACTGAAAAAGACGAAAAAAGGCAATCAGTACATTCTATCCATACATGACGAATTGACAAAATACTTAATACTCGTACCACTAAAAACTCAGCAAACGGAAACAATTTGGAACGCACTCTTGAATCATTACATTTACATCTTTTCCGCTCCAAAAAAGATATTAACTGACCGCGGACAGAATTTTATATCTAGTTTAATGCAACAGTACGAAGACGCGTTCAAAATCAAACATATCAAAACGACATCCTTCCACCCACAAAGTAACGGATCGTTAGAACGGACACACGCAGTAATAACAGACATGTTAAAATCGATACAGCGAAATTCGGATGAAGAATGGGACGATCAACTTAACTTTGTATGCCTTGCATATAACACAATGATACACGACTCTACTGGTTACACGCCATTCGAACTCACATTCGGACACCAAGCCAATCTTCCCTCCACAATATCCAAGAATCCCCAACGCACATACGCAGACGAAGTCACGTTCCGCAAAAAGGAATGGGACTCTAGACTCCGACACGCTCGCGAAACATTGATCAAAAGTAAACAGCGATATCAGCGCGATCAAAAACGTAAAATTATAAAACCTCAATCAGTTTTCAAAGAAGGAGACTCTGTTTTAATACATAACGATCATAAAAGGCATAAACTTGATGTGGAATGGTTAGGACCGTACACGATTGATAAAGTATGTACTCCATACTATCTGATTCAAGACAAAAAGATACACGGTAATCGTTTAAAACCTTACTTTCCAGGTCGACGCTCCTCTTTGCCGGAATAGTATCCGCGCAAATAAATATTACACCATTAGAAGGAAACTCTGTATTCGTAGAAAACATAGGAAAAGGATATTTATACAGCGACACTGCCAATGTAATAGTAGGATTAGACACTAGCGACATATACGAACAGATAAGCGCAATAGAATCATATAAATTAACAATAGACTCACGTGCAATCAGCAAACAATACGTCGAAGAGTTAGGCGGATTACAAAATCGCATCAATAACCTAAAACAACTCGCAAAGCACTTGAAAGCGTTAACACATACCCGGAGCACACGAGGTTTGCTTAACATCATAGGTTCCGTATCGAAAAGTCTGTTCGGGACTCTCGACGATGATGATCTTACGCTCATAAACAAAAATATGGACAAACTATTCGATGATAATAATAAAATCAAGACCATAATAGCTAATCAAACATCACTTATTAGAAAAATTGTAAACTCAGAAAACCTAAACCACTTAGAGAGATCATATAATGATATATTAAAATTACAACAGCAGACAAATATCGATAGATCTATGCTTAAGATAATCATGAAAGTCGACACCGCGATGCAAACTTTACACTTCCAATTAGATGAAATACTTAACGTCATGATATTAGGCAAACAAGGAATAATTAGTCCACAAATACTTGACCCCAATGAATTCATAGAAAATTACGCCAAGACAATAGGTAGCCAGATGTACAACACCGCGATTTCTGCCAAAACCGAACATTTTCAATTCATACTCGACATCAGTGATCTTAAAATCTTCACAATAGATGACAAAATATTTTTCAAGATCATAGTACCTTTAGTCTCTAACACAGAATGGAACATATTACAAGTATATCCTATCCCGAGTAAAAGAAATGGAGTATTTTTGGCTCCAGTAGTCGAACATCAGATATATTTAACTTCAGGTCTTTCATTTATAAACGCTGATATCGAGTATTTCAACAAACTTTGTAAGAATCGAGCCGGAACCACTATATGCAAACAAACACTACCAATCCATGACAGAAATTCAAGAACCGATTGTCGCAGCGAAATAATAAATTTCAAACCACACATTGAACATTGTCAAATAACTGTACTTAAGATTGAAGACATTAGCTTTATACCGCTCAAAACTAGCAACTGTTACATTGCGATACCAGCAAATCCGATAGAAATAGACACAATTTGCCAAACGAAACATACCTTATAAAAACTTGACAAGCCTTCCATCATAAGAGCTAACACTTCTTGCGATATATTGTACAAAGACGAACACATGCGTATAGGCGAAACAAAAAACGAAGTCATATACGAAATCAAAACAAAAACCCTAGCGCTCAAAACAAACGATAGTTTCACTCATCTATTAGATAAACTCGAGCGAGCACCGAAAATAATAGATAATTTACAAGGCTATAAAACAACGATCGATAAAATAGGCGACGAGATAGAAACTCTTAATTTCGAACACAGAATTAAAAATATACAGTATTGGGGACTAACCACGCTCCAGATATTAGGGTACATAGCATTAGGCATACTAGGTATATATGGATTAAACAAAATAGGGGTATTCAAATGCATCAGGAAATGTATACCGAACAAATTATGTATCAATTTATTTTGCTGCCGAAATGAAACTGTAATCAACAGCCACAATGCGACAGCCCCACCAGTACCACTCACCCTGGGCTCAACACCCAACATCTATATTCCAACCAACACATACCACTCAGATGAAGAGGAGGAATCAGCTGTAATTTTCAAGCCACGTCAAGTCCGATTTCACAAAAGTCTTCTGAAGAAAACTTGAGGGATCAAGTTCAATCTAAGAAGGGGGGAATGTCACAGACGAAATTCGAGCAACTGTATATAACAAACCGAAATTCCGAACGCCTTATCGCGTGTGACCGTCCGGTCAGCACCCGTTCTCAGCCGCCTGAGTGGCATTCGATCACTCCAGCCGTTCTCCGAATTTTACACTAAGTATAAACAAAACCTTCTCCCACTCCAACGAATGGAAGAATATAAATGCTCCCTTCAAAATCATCCAGTCAGTCTAATAAAAAAATTCTTAACTAATCCAAGTATCGAAAGTGTATCATCGCGAACCGAAAAAATTGTATAAATTGAGTAAAAAAATAAAAAGAACTTAATCTCCTTTTCGGAAATTAATAAGTTCCTTATTTTTACCTTAATTTTACGCGACAGCTGCATCGCGCCTTGCTCTATCATGACTTCGAATTTCGCCTTCGCGGCGAATTGAGCCGGCCAGATTGAGTCGATCGGGGACGAGGCGGTGTAGTTTGGCGTGACGGGGGGGGGGGGGTGTCCCCACGTTGCCCTGATATGGTGTTGCACACCGTGTCGTAGATAACTTCTCCGGAAAACGGGCGGTTTCGTCAAATCAGGGAATTCCGACAGTAGATTGGGATACGATGATTCTCCGTCGATGGTCTTGATTGACGCTACGTCGGTGGTGGCGGCGAATCCCTTTGTCGACAGTCATGTAATCGTATTAAGGAGCCGTTTGTTTCGTGGGTCTACGAGCAACTCATAATGACTCAGGAAGACGAAACCGATAATGGGCGTTTGCACATCGGCAACGACAAAACGGCACTTGAAAGATCTACGTAGTGATAGGTTGAGGGACACGGTGATGGTGCCATCCTAACCCCAACCTAACCGTCGCAATCCCCGTTCCGTTGGCCGCAAACAATTCATAGTCGCTCTTGTTCGCGGATCCGCGTATCTTGTTACGCGGATACACGCATGTGTCGGCACCAGTGTCCACTAAAAATGAGATTTTCGTCCTCTTCGGTTCGTGTCATCTACTGCGGTCAGGATACGCCTGATGCGAACGGATAGTCGATTCCTCCACACTGTGAGGATGAAATCGTCCGGCGTGGAGGGGTTGGCAAGTTTTCTCAGGTGGTGATAAAATTCAGATGACTTCCTATCCCCCATCTCTTCGCTTTCCACCAACTTCTTCAACCTTGCACTGTCCGTATCCGTTAGAATACGAATAAGTTCGCCTTTTAACTCCGCGTACCGTCCCGTGGTTGTAGGATCCGTCATGACGCCCTCAATTTGTTGTAGAAGTCGACCGTCGAGACATTTTCCAAGAGTCGCGAATCTTATCTTGTCCGACGAGATGTCCGCCGTGCTAAGTTGCGTCTCTAATAAGGCGAACCACACGGTGATGTTTGAAGGTAGCAGAGGAGACATAGTGATTGCTACACTAGCTGTGACTTTGCTATCTTCGTTAGCGGTTGCCATTTCTTCGTTCCAAATCACGTCGGATGTCACCAATTTGTGGCGGAATTGTAGAGGATTGATGAAACGGCAACGAGAACTTACTGTTGCAACCTGTCAAATATATTTGAAATGAATTAGATAAATTATAAATAAATATAGATAATGTCCAAAGTCGCTGGTACAAACGCATTCTCAAAGACAGTGTATAATCGTTCGCAGATAACTCGTAGATATTAATCGATAACTGGTATAATTCGTATAACTCGTATAATTATCGCTTCGCTGGCGATCGTGTCCGTTTATTTATACTGGTTGGGGGAGAGCCGAAAAATTCGAATCCGTCTTTGTTCGATGGTTGCACGTAACGGCGGCATTGTTTTACCCGGAGTCTATTTATTCTTATATTACGTGTGTCCTAACGATCTTGATACTCCGAGGCAAAACAACAACATGATTTGAATTGTCCTCTGACTCATGTGCCGCTGCAGATCAAACTTGGATGGAATAGCTTGTACTCGTGCATCTCCTTTTATGTTATTTTTAGATTCGGCGAAAGGACAAATGCCTGAGACTATTCACTGTGGCCAGCCGGATGCTTCTGGGTAGAACAAATCGTTAATCTTCGGTTGTTAACTAAAATGGTGCGATACGTATCTCAGAGTTTCTGTTGCAGACTGGTGATTCGTTTAGAGTTTAGAGTACAGGTTTCATAACGATTTCTTGTAACATTTAATGCAGTCAAAACGTTTGTTATGCCGAGCTTTGCCATAGACAATAAATGTTTAGTCTAAGAAGAAATCGTAGTGAGTGTTTCTCGATCGAAGAGTCAGTGAGTATAAAGACACAAGATGAAGTTAAGAAAAAATAAGGGAACTGAGACATATCAAAACGAGAAAGGATATTGATATTGATAATTAACTTTTCGGTAAAATTCGGTATGTTAAGATATATTTCTGCACATGTAAAGTATATGTTCGTAGAAAAAATATCTAAAAGTAAGAATGTTGCAATTAGTTTCATTAAAGATAGTAGAACGTATCTATGCTTAGAAATAATTGTGGCAAAGATCGCATTTAGCCACGTGAAATTTGGGGTCAAAGGGCAAGATTGAAGTAACGATTATAGTGGCGCGAATGTTGCCAAAGAGTAAGCTTTGAAATTCTCGCAACTCAATCGCTAATGTAAATGCAACACAGATTCAATTAGAGATAAATACAGTGCAGTTAGCGATTTGTGAATTATATGACGGAACAGATACGTAGCAGAGAAATTCTGTTTCAGACCCGGAGATATTGACACGAGCGCAACGTCTGAAAGTAATTATAATTAGTCTTGAATAGATTTAGTTGCACTTTGATGAGCGAGAAATTTGTTTTCTTTTTGGATAACCGAAAATTTATTTGTAAGTTTTATCATGCAATTCATGTATATGCAATTTCCTATGCAATTGAAGACGATTGTTCGTTTTTAATGGATGTTGTAAGAACATTCAGCTATGGTACATATACTATAATAAAATGTAATTATCTAAAAGTTAACTATTAATTATTTCATTTAGAACCTGCAAAAAGTGTTAAATGTCAAACAATTAATCAAGTCTCTTGTTAAATTGCTGTTGATTACTGTGAGTAATTTTCTAAGACGTTAAATTAATATTTCTAAGGAGATATATCGTTAAGTACTATTAGCCAGGGCTCTTTAGATATTTTTTGCTCCTTAATTCTTTTAATTCGTCGTTTTTTCCCAGCTCTTCCCAGGAAACTTTACGTTTTGACCTTATTTTACTCTTTTTGATAATTTACCGCTTCAACGTCGACGCCGCGCCGTTCTTTCGTTCGCAAAAGGCGATTACACTTTAGAGCTCGTGTCAAACTTCTTTTGTGTTCCCGAAAGGAGATTCCACGTAACGTGCAGCACGTTAACGTGTGAATTATTGTAAAGTACAGTGCTTATTCTTAACATTCTACCGGGACGATACATCGCGTAAATAAATCATTCCAACGAGATGGACGTGCAAATAAATTCCATCGATAATTCTAGCTTAATATTATTCGAATAAAATTCGAATGAAAGTACCACTAATTTTTTGTTCCATCTGATTTATTTTTCAGATATTAATATTGGCAAATATTGTCGTTTTTTAATTCAGACGCTACTTAAACTAAAATTTAACTTTCACTTTTTAATAATTTTTATCGAAAGGATGAGAATTTAAAGAAATCTTAATTTATGCTGTCTGGCTAATTCCTATAACGTCGTTAGCGCTCGACGAAATAAAGTAACAGAGAAATAATTACCGACTTAATTTTTGTACTTTGTACTGTGAAAGTGTGAAGTGAAATCTCAATTTAAATAAATTACGCAAGCTACCAAGGACATTATTTATCGAAAACAACAGCGTTTCCTCGAATTCAAACATAACCTATTCTGACTCGGAACAAAATCCGGAAAATCGCGCGGTTCTTTTCGATCTTTCAAAGATCTCTCTCTTCAGAGCTGTCTGAGATAAACGAGACACTTTAGAAGGTGATTCTCCAGAAATTGTCACGCTGTTAAGATTTGTCGATTAACGGAGTTTATAATATGATCGAGACGAAACATGCTAGTTTTTTAATTCAACTATATAATTTTATTGCATCTGCTTGATTGTACTACTTTCGAAGAAAGAACAATTTTTAGAACTGTCGGAGTTTATATTTCCAACAGCGAAGAACGATATCGTAAATTTAAGAGTTTTCGAGGAACAAGAAGCGAATAAAAATTGGGATATTTCTGGGACATTATTCGAGAGTAATATTCAATACAATTTATAATAGTTACTCTTCCGTTTGCAAATTTTTTTGCTAGAATAGAAACATCTTTCGACTTATTCAATTTTGCTGGTGAAATGAACGAAAAGAAGTGTATTAAAAGCAACTTTCTTCATACTTTTCATTGTTTGCATACAATGGAAAGGAAAATATTTGAGTTTCGAAAGTTAATAATCCTCATTAAGAACTCACTAATCCAAAAACACGAAGCAAAATAATTATTTTGGATATTTTAAAATTCAAGGATTTTTCACTTATCAAATTTTTAGTCTTCCTATTGTTAGGATTCGCATTTAATTTTTGTATTGCCTTTTTAAAACGAGTAAAACGTAATCGAGATAAAATATTTAATTACGCTCGTTCGAACAATATTCGAAAATTACTATCGGCATAAAATAACTTTGTATCTTGAAATTTCCCGTTGAAAAATCGCAGAAGCGTGGTCGTTTAATAAATGTTCCAAATATCAGGCGATTATTTGCGTAGCTTCGATAATTATTGTTTCAAGGGACGCCAATATCAATATACCAAAGCTTGTTTTTCGGTGTGGCGTCAATCGAAGAGGCGCGTCGAACCGGAAATTAATCGACGCCGTTACGTACTAGCGGTAACTAATACACCGACAATTAATCACTTGACAGCTGCAATCCCTGGTATCGATACATCCGTGGCCTGACCTCATCCATAAAATACAGTCCTCTGCATTGTGCTCTTTTCTCTCGATACAAAACTGAAAAAAATTGTAATCAGTAATTAACGTATCCTTTGTTAGATTTCCTTTTGCTGATTCGACGAAAGGGACAATTAATGGAGTGCACGATCTCCAATAAAATCGAATACAGGTCGCACGATTAACATTTTTGATCTCGAAAGCCAGAGGAACGTGAGAAACTTCTCGGTATTACTTTTCCTTTTTCTTTGACATTTTTCTTTGACTTCTGCAGTACGTTCGAAAAACTTGGTCGTCGAAATGTAGACGCGCGGCTGGTAATACACTCGTTTTCGACAGAAAGGAAAATACGGAGGTGCAACTGAAAATTAAATCGATGAACCGAGGCAATATTTGCTCGTTTTATGAAAAAAAAACTGTTTTAGAGGGTTGAGTTTCAAGAAGTTTGAATGTCGATTACGAAATAACGTGAAACTTTATATTTTACGAATAATTTGGTTTATTTGGCGAACAAAATGCAGAGAGTGCAGGGAATGATGAATTTTAATAGGTATAAAGTTTTAAAATCGCGAATGGACCTGTTTCATTCGACGTAATATTACTATAAAATTTTCTCCGTATAATTAATTTCATAACGTTTATTCGTTTAACACAATAAGAATTAATATGTCAGATAAAATCATAGTTATAAAATTAATCGTAAAAAATATAATAAAAACTGTAAAATTCCTCCATTAACAAACGAAATCTGATAGAATAGAAATTGGGAATTTTTTAGACTCTGAACGTACCAGAATGAAAATGGACTACTCGTAAGCAGACAAAATCACCATTAGGTTTACAGGTTTACAGTTATCACAGGTAGGTTTACAGTTATCGTTTTCAGGAACAATGTATGTAATACTTGTTCGCCGTGTTACGTCTGGGTCAAAGATGTTTCACAGATAATTCTCTATTCACGATATATCGATGGATCGTTTGGAATTTGCCAAGTAGCTGTTAATTTCAATGAAATTATTCTTTGTAAATTTAGAACGGAAGTATTATAAATATGCCGGCATCCGACGGTTTTGTGAGAATATCTCGTTATCGAATATAATATAAATTATATTCAATGTTACAATTTTGGAAAAGCAGGTCTCAATGATTTATTACGTGATGTACGTACAATGTTACTGCTTTATGGTTAAACAAGAAAAGAAAAAATGTATAAGAGTTTATTTGTTACGGCTTAATATTCCTGTCGTATCAGCAGACGCTTCTTTCCGTATTAAAGTCTTATCGTAGATGAAAATCTCAATCTCACGCACGATATTACAAGGTCTGGATCACAATACGTTACGAGTTGTTCCTAGTTATTCTTACGAGGCGATGTCCCACGCGCCTCGCTCGTTCGTCCTTCCGGTTTCAATGCATTCATCAGCTAAACACGTGGAAGGTATCAAAAAGGAGATGAGAGCTCGGACTCAGGGTTCAGGAGAGCACAACTGGAGGGGGGAAACAAAACTCTGTCCGCTGTTACTTTCTTTATCTTGAGGGCAACGTCACCCCCTTTGATGCCCCCGCTTCCAGTTTCACGAGGATATCCTCGTCCGTTTAATGCCCGTGCTCTCGCACAGCACCTCCTTCGTTACCATAGGCTCCTTATAGGTCTGGAGACATTCCTTACCCTCCCGGACTTTCACCAAGAGGGCCTATTTCGAATTCTAGGTAACCTTTCCCTCCAGCCTTCGTTAACCGGTGGCCTCCTTTCCTCTTTGTTCCTCCTCTCTCTCACCCGTCTTTTTTCTTTTCTACCTATTTGAACAATCCACTCGCCTCCAGAGTCGTAGGTTTCTCTATCCCTGGGGTCAACTTCGCCCCTCTTGCACATACGAAGGATCGCCTCTCTTCGCCCTTTTTATCCCATCGGCCTTCGTGTCCTCAAGCGGCGACACAGTTTTCCTTTTGTTACGCTGTTCAAACTTGTTTCTCACGTCCCCGTTTCTTTTTCCAATCTAGACTATTGGAGGGGAAGTTTGTGTAGAGACGTTAACCTCAACGGGCCTTTCAACCTGTCTCCTACTTTTACGTCCCTTCTTATTTGATAATTTCTTTTTATTTACAAGTACTTTACAATCAATTCTCGCATTGAGAATTTTGAGTAAGTTTCTCTGGCGTGGTGCAGTGGTTGTTGACTATTATGATATATCTATTACCACATTTTGTTATTTCTTCTCTGACCGTGGGTATCTTGAGGTGGTGATGTATTGCTTCGTTGGTAACATACCAGGATGCATCTATTAGGGACCTTAGAGTTTTCGACTGGAAGCGTTAAACTATTTCAATGTTGAAATTACTTGCTGTTCCCCATAGTTGGATTCCGTATAATCCGATAGAGTGTAATTTTGTTCTGCGTGCTTAGGTTAGAACGTCGACCAACGAACCAGTAGAATTTTTTGAGTTTAGCCTTGAGTTGCTTCGATTGGTCTATGTTGTGTTGTTTCCATGTTAGTCTCCTGTCGAGAGTCATGCCCAGGTATCTGACTGAATCCTTGTTAGGAATTGTTATATTGTTAATGGTCACCTGAGGGCAGGTTTGTTTTCGCAGCGTCAAACTGTTTCGCTGTTATATTAGAAACAAAACATGAGTTTCCAGTTTTCTTCGATGCTTTCCTTAGCAGAAGTTTGGTTAACTAATTTTATGAAACAGTATTTTGAATTATCCCTTCGTGCAGCAAAATCCGCTTCAGTCGCACGAGCCATGGAACTTAACAAGGTCAATGTTGGTAAAATTTTTTCATCCGTTTCATGACCTTGTAGACAAGCATAAATTTCGACCATATAAGATTTTTAACGTTGACGTGACAGGTATCACGATAGTACAAGAAAAGTGATTTCAAATTATCGGTTTTAAAGGCAGAAGACAGGTTGGTATAATCAGTTAGCGACAAAAGAAGACAGCTTTCCATAGCTGTCTCGGGAAATTATGTTCCTTTGTTATAAATTTTTCCAAAAGTTTGGAAAATAAAATAACTGGGCCAACGATTCTATCACTTAAAATTCCTATTCGAGTATTTGCTAGAAATTACGTTTGCGGATTTGATTCTTAACACGTCTGGATTTTCACTTGCCGAGAAATGTTCATTCTGCATATCCGCCGTTCCATATTTACTGAATGAGCCCTTGTCCGTAAATAATATTTTCGCAGGAAAATTACAGTTCCACTAAATTTTGCGAGACATCCATCTGTAAAATTCTCTCTTCTCGGGAAATCTTCCGCACTCAATTCTTGAACTTTTCGAAAACTGTACGGGTGTAGCTTTTCTTTCTTCAATGCTATCCATATGGTTGTTGGTATCTTCTTCTGCAGCATAATCCATGTTTTAGCTAAACACGCTGCGATGTTCTATACCCAAAGTCTGAATCATCTTGTTGAATAGTCGGACTTCACAGATTTTAATGTACTTGCATCTAATAAATTTTGGTTGATTCTACGTAATATACTTGTTCTTTGTATCCTATTCTATTCGGAGATTTTTCACGTAACGCAAGTGCATATCGGCAAGTGTGTCAAAAGTATGACATTGTACAATAGACTACGAAAAGATGATGATGTACACTACGACCACAATATACACAATACGCAGTAAGTGCATTACACACGCAATAACATGCACTGCACACAATACACACAATACAACTCGCTCAACAATAATTGCTATATTCGCATGGACATTAAAAAAGAAATAAAACGAATCAAAAATAAAAGAGTTTAAAAAAGTGAAAATTAAAAAGGTCTAACAATATCTACAAAAATTAAAAAAATTTGTGGTTGGTATGATACAGAATAGCTACCATCAGCTGCAACAGCATTATCCGTGTTTGTTTGGCTGCTTTCATTCGATATGTTTGTTGTTTTCGCATGAAAATAATGTTTTGTACAAATGGTCTACATGCTTCGGTCTCCCTTGCCCATATCGCATTCGGGTTTTTAATTGCTGGAATCAGTTTTATTGGGCTTTTCTCGTTATTTGAGTTCTTCTCGAAAGCCCGTTTCGTAGTTTCCCACAGTGAGTAATTGGTGTCCTCGTGGGGTGAAAGTGAGTCTAGATATTTCGAGAATTCCATATCATTGTATCCTTTATAGCCTTTTTGACGTTTTTGTTATTTCGCTCAGGACCTTTTTATTTGCTGATATTTCGTGTTTCTGCCAAATCGCTTTTGCTTCCTTCTCACATTTAATTTTTTCCAGAATTTCATTCGGTATTAATTTGTTTTGTCTGGTTGTTGATTTGCAATTCGTGGTTGCTTCCACTACTTGTGTGAGTTCTGTTAAATGCTTACTCAACTTCATCTGGTGTCTTGTTATTACTAGTACATTGCCTAAATAATTGTTTTATTGCAGAGTGATGTTGACTTACTGCAAAAGACTCGTTTGCGTTATATTCAATTATTATTGGAGTATGATCAGAGACGAGTCTTAGGTTTCCTGATATTCTTAGTTTGTTTAGATCTGTATCATTTGTGACTGCAAAGTCAAGCACATCCAGTGTTTTATTGAGTTCTGTTGATAAGTGAGTTAGCTCGTCAGCTGACCTTAAGGTTACTCCTAATATTACTCTGAGAGTGTACTTCCAGTATTCTAGTGTTATTTTATATTTTAATGATGCGTACAATGTTCAAATTTGGAAAGAATTTGTATTTGTTTGTACTGAGACGGTTGTAACTTATACGTGACCCTGATTAATTTGGCTATGGAGGTAGTGTTTAATGTTATTCTTAATTATTATTGCTGAACCTCCATGTGCTCTTCCTGATGAGCATACAGTATAGTGTGATATTTTTATGTAACTCTATTTGTTGTATAATGTATTATACAAAATGTTTTTATTTCATGTATTCTCTTTTGTAGCCCATTAGCGTCCCATGCTCTTATCTTTAATATATCCATTGATTTATTTTTGCATTAGTGCGCTGCTGATAAGTTGTAGCATGGCTGATATTTCTTGCACTTGTTGCTTTAATAGCGAATTCTGTTTAATTCTGTTAAATCCATGTTTTTCTATAGCTTGCCTCACGTAGCTCTTTAAATTCTGTTTAGATTCATTGCTCCAGATTAATAACTCTAACAGGGCCCGCCTACGGCACTGGAGCTGCCAGGATGGCGAAGATGCGGGTGGAGGTACTAGAGAAGGAGATCGAGGTCTTGCGGAAAGAGCAATCAGGAAAGGCCGGGTGTGTCCGTTAGGAGAATGCACGGTACTCGCTCATGTACCTTGTCTTGTAAAGGCGTCGCTCGCACCTTGTCGCCAATAAGTTCGTTTATCTTATTGGCAGCTACTTTCACCTCGCTGCCAGCCCTCATTTCTATCAAGATGTCCCCAGCTCTTGTTCTACGAATGCCCGAGCTTTCCTTAAGAACATCCTTCGCCACCATGAGATCTTTATACACCTGAAGCCATTCCTTGCCCTCTCCTACTGTTACGCCACGAGGCTTGCCACAGGCTGTGTTTTCTAACCGTCGCTCGCGGTCCTACAACGTCGCAGACGGATCGTCGCGGCTACCCGGCAAACAAACATTGTAGTGGCAAGCGCATGGTTCACTAAGCAAGCCAACCTCCAGAAACGTCGACTCGTGGCCGTTATTTTACCTCACGTAAAAGAATGTGGCGCAATCCGAACGTAGTGGGGGTCGCCTTCCAGAAAAGACCAAAATAATCGAAGGGCGGGCAATTCCTTCTGACGAGTCAAACGTGACACACCGAACATATCAGACCAATAGCAAACGAATTTATCTAGAGATCAAAGTCGAGTCCAATTTCTGTAACATCTTCATCAGATTATTGTAAAATATATTGTTCTATGTTAACCTGTTAATACAGTGTTACATTCATTAAACCACCTCTGTTATCCTAAACGAAATAGTCGTTCCCCTGTTTCGAGAGGAAATTCAAAGAGCTCGGGCCTTCACTAATGAGGATACTGGAAGAACGCCTACAGGAATGGCGTCATAGTCTGAAAACAAGGCAGAGAAAGGCAACCACGGTTGCGGGCAATGCCACCAATCGCCCTTAAAGTCGAACACAAGAGAAAGAAAGATGCGAAGAGACCAGTTGCTGCCAAGGCGCCTAGGACCTCACAACGAAGTCTTCGGTTTAGGACGCGATGGAGAGCGGATGTGTTGACGGGTTGCTCCCGCTAGCCGAGTATATGTACGAGGACGTAGGAGCGTTTGAGATGGGTGTGATTGTTATAGGGTGTAATGGGTCAATGAGGCGGGAAGTGTAGTGTAATAATAATTGTAAGGAAGTAGTGAAATGAAATGAGAGGTATGAGTGGACTGAGGTGGCAGGAGAATGCATGGGAGTGAAATAGTGTTGGGTGATGCGGGGGAGAGTGAGTGTGTGGAAATGGAAATAGAGTTGGCATGTATGATGATTGAGTAGGTGAGCAACAAGACGTTTGTGCGTAATGGGGTGATAATATCCTCACTGAACAAGAATAAGTAAGTGGAGGATGTAATAGGAAGTGTGCAAGAAACAAAAAGTACGGTTAGTAATCGTTAATTTGAATTTATCCGTTATTAGCGACCTCGGATAAAGTCAAATAAACATCTAGACAAGACCCCATCGACTATAATGGCAGATCCACGCGTCACGGTAATTAGTCGCTTATATACATACGGGATAGTGGATAACTGCAAATAAATAAACAATAACGTGAGCATGTCGTGTGAGTCGACTCGATGTAAGTCCCTATTTTTAAGGAATAAAGTCGGGCCGGCCAGGGTTCTTATACTTATAATATTTATTTGGCCATTTATTTATTGTGACACGAGCCGAACAAGGTTCTTTGGAATAAATAAATAACTAATGGGGTGCCGAATAATGAGGGGGCTGTAGGAGTTACGTGGTGATTAGTAGGTTGGAGTATGTAACGGTTGGATATAAGCACCACTATAATATTATAATATTTTGTTATTTTATTTATTCTTTTAGTTTATTTTACTTCTTTATTTATAACTTTATATTGATTAACTAGTAATTGTTTTATTCGTTTTATTTATTTATTATTTATTATTTAAATTATTTATTTATTTATTTATTTTTATTTATTTATTACTTATTATTTATTATTTATTATTTATTTATTGATTTATGGTATTTATTACTTATTGTTCATTATTTATTATATATTGTTGTTATTTATCTATATTGTGGCGTTCTTGGCGCGCATCATCGGGTCTTTAGCAGTATGCAAGCGTTTGACAGGGGAAAATTAGATAGCACAATTACTGAAAATATAATCATTGTTTGGCTTATTTGTTGACGACCTGGCGATGTTTATGGACTTGCTTATTACATACAATATGGACAGACGGTCTAAGGTAAAAAAACGTACGGCGCAGGTGGTTTCGGAACCCCCAGGCCCCGTCGGGAACACGAGTGGCTTACCAAGCTCGACCCGACGGTCATCATGTTACTGGAAGAACGGCGGGGGGGTGGAACACCAGGCACCCCCTTGTGCGGTAATAGCTACTGGGGAAAAGGAAAAGAAAAAGGAGAAGGGCAAACTAAAGAAGACGACAGCGGGAGGAGAGAAGCCGAGGATGATGTCTGACGTGAAACCGAATGAGAATGTGATAATCTCGGTTATTCCGAGGAAGGATGGGGGAGGAAAGTGAGGATTTCTGCCCCTTTAAGCCGAGTAAGAGGCTTCAGAGGAGCCCTGATTAGTGAAAGGACGGAAGTTGGAGTGATTGAGGAATCGGAGGAGTGCTTTGGAACTAGAGGGAGCGACCACAGTACGCCCGTAGCAGGGAAAGGGCTGGCCTACGCTAGAATGTTGACCAGGAGGGTGGTCGAGAGGAACGTCAGCGCGAAATCCACGAGATCGGCTATGGCTAGCGAAGCCGAGGATAGTGCGCGAGACGATACGCAGATTAGCGATGCTGACGACGAGGATCATTCTGATCTCCAGGGCTGAGTTGAAGGGGCTCACACAAGCCATGGTAGGGATGGTTAAAATGTTCAACATGGTGTTGAAGAGGCTGTTGTAAGTTGGACAAAGAGAAGGATGAAGGGATAAGGGCGATAGGCAACATGATGAAAGGTATCCTATCTACCTTGGAGCAGTGTGGGGAACACAAGGAGAGAAGAAGAAGGAGAAGGAGAGAGCCTGCCGAGGTTGTGAAAAGGGCAGACAGGGCAGAGTTGGAGAGGGAAGTGACGATAGCCAAGGGCGGATATTCAAAAAGAAAGGTATTATCGCCGGCTGAAGGTATCAGAGCTGAGGAGTATAAGAGACCCCGAAGAGGAGAGGGCACATATGCTGAGGCGTGTGGGAGGGAGAATGGAGTGATAAAGGGTGACTACAGCGAGGACTCCGAAGATTGGGTGAGGGTAGAAAAAGGAGGAGGGAGAGGACAGCTCGCTTAGAGCAAGCTACACCGATGGTGCGCCCGGCAAGCAACCGGCGAGTTGGTACTGAAGAGAGAGGCGTACCAAGAAACCGGAGGAGGAAGGAAACCATACTAATTAAGGTGGAGGATGGTTGTAAATGGCTTCAGGTGTATAAGAGGATAATGGCGGTGAGGAGTTCATTGGAGGGGGACACGGCGGTCCGTAGGACGAGAGCGGGCCATATCCTGATTGAATTCGACAGGACGGTGGTGGTCAGCGAGGCGGCGGCTAAATTGAGAGCCGCCTTGAGTGATAGTATGGAGGTGGCCGCTCTGGTGAACAGGGCGACTCTACAAACAAGAAACATCGACCCCCTCACCAGCAGGGAAGAGCTGGTGGAAGAAATCAGGCCACACTAGGGAATCGAGGAGAGTGGGAAGGTGGAAATTAAATCTATAAAGGCGGCACCATGGGACACGCAAGAGGCGGTAGTTGTCCTCCCGGTGAGTGGAGTTCCTAGTGACGAGAGAGAAAGGAGATTGAGAACTGGGCTAACGATAGCCTCCGTTAGGCAGTTAGCTAATGTTCGGCGCTGTTACAGGTGCCACATGTTGGGGCACGTGGCGGCAAGGTGTACTGTTGCATGTCCTGGCAGAAAGTTGTGTAGGAGGTGCGGCAGCGCTGAGCATAGTATGAAAGATTGCGATAGAGAACCGAGACGCGCCATGTGTCTGAAACACGGTGGTATAAATGCAAGGCATGTAACGGGTTCGTTGGCGTGCCCTATGGTGCGCTTAGGTGGTAGGAATAGACGGGTGCCCAATTAGTGTCTTACAAATATACCTGAACAGGTGCAGGCTTGCACAAGACCTGATGATGCAGTGCGTATGTGAAAGCAGGGTGGACATAGTGGTCATCTCCGAGCCCTATGGGCAGTTGCCTTATTTATTTAATGACGAGGGTGGGGATGCATCGGTATGGGTCACCCTATTTAATGGAAAACATGCGACGAGCGAGGCGCTGATAAGAAATGTAGGGATTGTAGGGGTCAGGGTTGGTGATGTGCTTTGGGTCAGTGGGTATTGTTCCCCCAATACGGGCAGGAACCAGTTCAACGATTATTTGAAGGAACTGGAAGGGGTCATAAAGGAAGGGAGGAAAGGAGCACCGGCGATTATGGTTGCCGGTGACTTTAATGCGAAATACAGCCGCTGACAATGCTCATAGAGAGAAGCATGGTCACGATCCATTCCATAGGGATCAGTATGGCTTCAGGAGAAAGAGGGGGACTCTTGAAGCCCTGGATAGGATCGTCGCAGTTGCTGAAGAGTGTAGAAGGAAGGGCCTGGTGTGTGTTCTGGTCGCCCTTGATGTGAAGAACACCTTCAACGCTCTAAGGAGGGAGAGGATAATGGAGGAGATCCGAAGGAGACGGCTACCGGGACGGTTACAGGAGTTGTTAGCGGACTATCTGGCTGAAAGGAGAATATTGGTACACTATCGAGACGATGTCGTAAGGAGGAACGTCTACGCAGGGGTCCCGCAGGGGTCCCGCAGGGGTCGGTCTTAGGACCGTTACTGTGGAATCTAGTGTAAGACAGGGTGTTGGAGGCGCTGGACCGGGAGAAGACGGAGGTTATCCTCTTAACAAGGAAGAGGATTCCGAAGATTTTTAATGTTGACGTGGGGGATAGGGGGGGGGGGAGATTTCCACTAGCCGTGTTGTGAAGTACCGAGGGGTAGTATTGGATAGTGCTAGGAGATTCTCCTCCCATCTCAAAGCAGTTTGTGATTAAGCGAAACGGTTCTTGGGCGCCATACGGAGCCTACTCTCAAACATCGGTGGGGCCAACGATTTAGTCAGGAGACTGTATTATGGGGTCTGGAAGTCTGTGGTACTAAATGGCGCACCGATATGGGCCTCCTCTCTGGGAAGAGAAACAAATAGGTCGATCATGAGAAGCGTGCAAAGGGCAGCGTTGATCTGTACGTCTACCGCCTACCGTACGGTGTCACATGGGGCTCTGTGTGTGCTTACCGGTAGCATGACAATTTACATCAAGGCATGGTTGCGGTGGAAGCAGTATGGAGTGAAGAGGCGGATCAACGAGAGCCCTGAAGAAATGACACATGTTGGGCAAGAAGAAATGAAGGATTTGGAGACGGAGGCAGAGGACAGGTGGAGATTGGAGTGGGCGTTCCACAACCCCCACAATTGAACTACGAGACTGGTAGAAGATCCGCTGATCTTCTAGAAAAGAAAGAGGAAGATCAACTACCATACGATGCAGATCCTTACTGGTCACGGTATCTTTAACTGTTACCGTCATAAGATCGGCAAAGAGTCTCACACCAGCTGTTGGGATTGTGGTGCGGTGATGGATGACGCCGAGCATGTGCTATTTTGGTGCCTTAGATGGACGGAGGAGAGAACGGAGTTGAAGATCGAGATCGGTGAAGATTTTCAATTGGAGAACCGAGTCGTTGAGAAGATAGCAGCAGAGGAGCGGTTGTGGAACAGGTTTCATGACTTTTGTACAAAGGCGATGAAATGCTGGCTTTCTAAGGAAAGGGCGGTGGAGGTCAGGAGAAGACGGGAAGGAAGGAGGAGAAGAATGACCGGAGTCGAGGAGAGAGGATAAAGGATCGGGTACGTGGTGTAGAGGCCAACCTGAAGTAATGTCGAATGACTGTACCCGGTTGGTGCCTCGAGTACCGTAGCAGAGGGAAAATGAGGAGGGGTTTTTAGTGGGTATGGCGATGTCATCTGCCGAGTCCTGCATAACCCGGAGACGCGGGTCTTTGGGTATGCGTAAAAGCGTTTTCCCCTCCTCGCTATTAAAAAAAATAGGACCTCACAACGAACTCCAACAGGAGGGCCGGTGCAGGAGACCAGGAAGATGGTGCTCCCACTCCCTCCGCGGTCATCTGCGGTGACCCTAACGCTGAACGAGGGGAGGAAAACATCATAAGCTGAAGTGCTAGCGACGGCTAGACAGAAAGCCGAATTCGGCATTGAACGAGTTAAAATCAAAATGGCGATGACTGAGATTATCATTCTAGAAGTTCCCGTAGACAAAGAGAGGAAGAAGGCACCCGCGCTTACAGCATGGTTGACACAGGTCCTGGATCTGACCTGGGTGAAAGTTGCGGCCCCAACGGTGGAGCTGAGGGTAACTAAGATCGACATCTCGGTCGGCAAAGAAGAACTTCGGGACACTCTGGAGAGGGCCGGAGGATGCAAGGCACTGGAAGTTTGAGTAGGAGACATGAAGACTTCCAGAGGTTGGGTCAGCCTGGATAAGATGCCCGACAGTAACAGCGGGGAAATTAAGTCAAGCGGGAAGAGGGTCGAAGTCTCCCCGAAGAAACTAATCGAAGCTACAGATGCTTAGAACTGGGACACGTGAGAGTGACCTGCAGATCTACGGTAGACCGGGGGCAGCTATGGTACAGATGCGAAGGCATCGGTTACCAGGCCAAGAGCTGCTCTGCCACCGTGCCCGGGGGCCCGCTCTGTGAGTCGCTTGGTGCGCCACCCACAGAATGGGAGAGGCGGCATGCGTTCCGCCGAAAACTAAAGGGACGAGCCGGATTCGGGAGCCTGCTACGGGCAGGAGACAGGGCGACAACGCGAGAGATCTACCGCAAGAAGAGGAAAGAATCACGAGTGGGGCAGATGGCTAGGGGGAAGCCATGGATATGGACTTAGTAAAGTAAATAAATTCATGCGGCTCCACCACACCAACTTGGAGCGATAGAAACGGCCATAGGACCTGCTCTTCCAGGCGATAAGGGAGAGCAGGGTTTTTCTGGCAATGGTAGCCGAGCTGGTATACATACATACTAGACACCCCTAACTGGGTCACAGACCTGGACGGCTTAGCCGCTATGACGTGGATGTCAGCACCGAGCACATCCGCCGCAGAGATCCTGCTCGAGCAGGGCAAGGGGTATGCCGCGATCGAGTGGGCTGGGATGGTAGTGGTGGGCATATATGTTTCCCTGAACAGTGGCCTGGTCGCGTTTGAGGAGTTCCTGGACGTGTTTAGCGATTGCGTGAGACGATACCTTTCACGTCAGGTCCTCGTCCTGGGAGACTTTAACGCTCACTCCTCGCAATGGGGAACACAAGGACAGATGCTCGGGGCCGGATGCTATCAGACTGGGCTGCGGGCCTCGGGCTCCTCTTACTTAACAGAGGCTCGACCAGCACATGCGTGGCATGGAGAAGATGTTCCGTCGTCGATATTACATGGGGTACCCCCAATGCCTTCCGGCGGGTCTCAGGCTGGAGAGTAGCCGAAGGGGTTGAGACTCTCGCAGTCCACCTGTATATATTCATCGAGGTCGGCCCGGAGACAATACCCGCAAGACAGACCTGCGGCATTAGGGGAATGGAACTCTCCAGCCCGCCACCAAGATGGCGCCTCAAGGATAGAGACAACGAGATGCTCCAGACAGCAGCCAGTGACGCGGCCTAGAACTGGGACGCCCGTACAGAGAAGACAAACATGTACGAGGAGGCGGAGAACCTTCGCCGAGACATCAAAGCGGCATGTGATGCGTCAATGACGCGCTCCGTGCCAGGGGTTAGACTGGTGGACCTGGAGATCGCAGAGCTACGGATAAAGTGCATTCGGGCCCGCAGGCGGTTCTAGAGAGCCCGCTATCGGCGGCTTTATGACGAGGAAGAAATCTACTTTTGAGTCTGTACGATAAATTGTTTTACTAATAGTGAATAGAGAAGGGGTCTTCTCTCCCATACATCTACCCATGTTGATGGGTTATTATTAATTATTATTAGCCATAAGTATATAGGAGAGAAGTATTTGCGCACTTTTACTCACTGGCGTTTATTGGAGAACTAAGCCCTTGCTTGTGCAGTGTTAGGAGGTTACGAGTGTTAGGTTCTGACCTATCAAACCTGGACAGGCACCTTGGCCGACATCACACGGATGCTCGCATCCAGTGGGGATGTCAATATTGTGAAAGGAGTTTCCCGAAGCTCCATGGGGCAAAATGCCACATTCCAAAGTGTAGTGGCACTAGTCAAAGAAAAGAAGGAGCGTACAAATGCAAATTTTGCCCCATGAGCTTCTGTACTCAGAGGGGATTATCTACCCACGAATGGCATGCGCACTCTGCCATGAGAAATGAAAAAAGAAGGAGAACGGGCTCTTGTGAGAGCTCGATAAAATTTATAACAGTGAAAAATTGCCAAATGTTGAAATTAGCAAAGTCCTCACTAACAGGACAGTTGAACAAATAAAATACAAGAGAAAGATATTAAAAATAGCTAGTGAGAATACAAGTCCTCAAGAGTTTGCCGAGGAGACAGAGGGAGGGTGCGATCCCGTTAATTCAGGCAATGCGTGGACATGCGTTTAGCCTGTAACTAGCGGGGAAACATATAATGAGGAGCCTACCCATCAGTGGAGACTCCAACTAGAGTACGAAATAGAGAGAGTAACCGAGGTCGTTGAAGGAGGTTAACGCTCGGTTAACAGATATTTGGGCAAAATACAAGGAAAATAAAGAGGTCCTAACAAATAATTAAAATGAATTTATTTACACATCTCTATATGGAGCGCTAGAGAATGTTAAAATTAAAAATGTCAAAAACAAAAGTAATTCAAAATCCCAAAATAGAAGATATTATAATAATAAGAGTAATAATAGAAATAAAGGGAAGGAATACTCCTACGCACGTTGCCAGGAGTTGTTTAAGGAATGTCTAAGAAAGTTGTCCGACGTTGTCGTTAACAACGATCGTGCATACCTGGAACCAACCAGGCAGCCACCGAAAAAGAGTGAAGTGAGGACGCTCTATGAAGATTTATGGCGTCGGGCAGAACCAACCAATCCCCCAATCCCAGGAAGTAGAACCTCTGAGCTGGTAATAAACGAATTGTTTCCGCCGATAACCGCCGAGGATGTGAGCGAGAAACTTAATAAAATTAGGAAAAAGGCTGCGGCAGTAGCGGATGGATTTCAAAAAGAACATTTAATGATATCTGGCCTGCCCGCAATACTAGCTAAAATTTGTAATATATTAATTTATAGTTCCCATTTTCCGACAGTATGAAAGGAAAATAGGCCTACACCAATTTCAAAGCAAAGAAACCAAGCAACCAGGTGGAGAATTGGAGGCCTATAACAATAGGCCCCATTCTCGGCCGAATTTTCTTCTCCATCCGCGGCGGAAGGATGAGAAAAGGTATTGTGTAAAATTTAAGGCAAAAAGGTTTTACATCTGAAAATGGATGTAAAATAAACATCGATCTATTGAACGCTGTCTTAAATTATAGTAAAAAAATAACGGGGGGATATTCACAATTGTGGATATCTCCAAGGCATTTGACACAATATCCCATTCGGAGTTAAGCAGGGTGACCCTCTATCGCCACTGCTATTCAACTTATGCCTAGAACCGCTGCTGGAAATGATTGAGGAGCAAACCCGTGGCATCATTGTCAGTTGTGAAAGAAAAATATCGATCCTGGCTTTCGCTGACGACATTGTTCAACTTGGTGAAGATGAGAGGGTGGCACAACAAGAATTAATATGCTCCATTAATATCTGAAGAGCCTGAGGATGAACATATCTGATGAGAAGAGCCAAACGTTCCAGGTGGTCGCCAAAAAGGACACATGATTCATAAAAGAACCGCGAATTAGGCTTGAAAATGTCAACATACCAACGGTTGACCCAGATGAGGCCTTCAGGTATTTAGGCGCCAAAATGGGGCCTTGGAACGGTATCCATTGTGGCATCATAGTGCTAGAAATTCTGAGCATGGTCAGAAGAGTTAGAAAATTCTCTCTGAAGCCATGCTGGAAAATTGAGTTAATTACGAAGTACATCTTCCCTCGATATATTTACCATTTCCTTATAAATCTACCAAGTGACAGTGTCTTAAAATTATTAGACAGCGAAGTCAGGCAGGATATAAAGGTCATATTACATCTTGTGCATTGGACAGCCACTGGTTTCTTTTATGCTCCAAAAGCAAAAGGGGGATTAGGGCTACCGAGACTTGAACATATTATCAAACTTGGTACCGTAAAAAGCGCATTAAACAATAAGAATTCAGTCGATCCAGCGGTATCTAGCTTGATCAATGGAGAAAACGACAGCAAGCTAAAGAAAATCGCAAACTCTCTAAGGATCAATTGGCCGGCCACTTCCGAAGAGGTAGAAAAAGCTAGAAAGCGACTAAAGAGCGGACATATTAAACAATGGCAAGAGTTGAGAAGTCAGGGATATGGAGTAAACGACTTCTCAAAGAGTAAAACTGGCAACGTGTGGCTCGAGGAGTATAATCTGTTCAAGCCCTCGAGATTCATCGATGGCGTAAGACTTAGGACAAACACCTTTGGGACACGGACTGTATTGGCACGGACTGACAAAAGAATTGATGTAACCTCAAGTGAGCGTCTCGACTTGGGCGCCTATGAAATCTTCCTCCACGAAAAAAAGCATAACAGTTCAATGCTAATATAAACTATAAGTATTAATTAATTGATTATTATTATTATTATCAATATTAATACAGATTATTACTACAGTTTAATAGCATAATGAATGTCTCTAAAAATATAATATCCATATTACGTTGTTTTGACATTAAAATTTAGTATTTATCTTACATTGTATTTTGCGTGTTAAAGATATGTATAAAACAATTGATTTTTATAACAGTTTGCATAATGTACATATAATATTAAATACATTAATTAAACACAGATATATCAATTTTCTCTAAGTAAGTGCATATTTATCAAATTTATCCTGCATGCACTTTATATATGTCGGAAATGAAAGGACACCGGGACCTTCCTTTGGAATTCTTCGGAAAACCCCCAATATTTTGCCTCTATAACTTAACTGGATTATAATTGTTTGAGATTTGTGATAAGGAGCTTGGGCTCGAGGCGACAATCAGTTACCGAACGTAGCCGCGGTCACGGGATGAACACTTTGTCTAACAAAGATATGGAGTAATTCTATAGCTCTCCTTAAAAGAAATATTTGTGGCGGCACGCGACAGTATACATTCCAACGGTTTCTGTTCCGTGGCTCGTTACACGCAGATCCTATTCTTGGAGTAAGATGATTGTCAGATGTCGATGCATCTCCGCAGTGGGTGTTCAGCTAGCCCAAGTGCCGTTATAAACACTAAGATCTAGTTACCTAAAGTCCTTCAAACAGACAAACAGTCTTTGTCCCAACTACGGGAAGATAGGGGAGATCTATTTTTTCAACGAACGACGTCTCCCACTAGCAACTTTCCCTCGAGGGCGGCTAGCATCGCTTTCTAACGACCGATGTGGAGATTGACCAATTAGCAGCAATGTCAATTTCCCTTACTCGGAAAGTCATTCTCTCTTGTGATCTCATCGACGAAAAGAGTAACGCCTTACGATCAGTGAATTTTACGCGTTTTATTAACAAAGAGTCCGACTTAGATTTTGTGAGCACTTATATCTATCATCCCGTTGACCGTGGATTCGTTATCGAACCTATTGCCATTGTCACTAGTGTCGCGAGCACCTAATCACCGTGGTTGATTGTCAAATCCGTGGTATCCATACTTGTGTTAATAAACCGTACCTTTGTTATACAATAACGATGGCTAATTCCAATGAAGATTCATCAAACACCCTCAACCCTATCCACAATGCCACCCCGACATATATATGTATGTCGGGTTTACATTAGAATTAGTGTTAGGGGCGTGAAGCGAATCTTCGTTTGGATTACACGTCGTCGTTATGCAATAGAGAAGACATTGGCTAGTGCAAATACGATTACCATAGAACCGGACAAGTAACCGTGGTAATTAGATATTCGAGAAACTAATGACAATGATCCTAGGTTCAATAACGAATCCGCGGACAACGGGACGGTAGCCGTACGCACTCGCAAAGATCTAAGTCGGATTCTGTGTTAATAGTCGCTGGCGTTAATCTCTTTTTTTGTCGATGAGACCGCAAGAGAGAATGACTTTCCGTCCCGGTGATACCCCAGGGGAAAACTATGACGGGGTGTGTCTAAGGACACGAGATCAGCGGATTCGTCAGGGACATCCTACGTTCGGAAAGTAAGGGAAATTGACGTTGCTGCTAATTGGCCAATCTCCATATCGGTAGTTAGAAAAGGATGCTAGCCGCCCTTGAGGGAGGGTTGCTAGTGGGAGACGTCGTTCGTGGAAAAATAGGTCTCTTCTGTCTTCCTGTAACTGGGACAAAGACTGTGTATCTGTTGAGGGATTTTAGGTAACTAGATATTAGTGTTTATAACGGTCCTCGGGCTAGCCGATCACGTACTGCGGAGACGCGTCGGCATCTGGTAAACATCCTGCCCGGAGAATAGGATCTGCGTGTGGCGAGCTACGGGACAGAAACCGTTGGAATGTTTACTGTCACGTGTCGCTACAAATCTTTCTTTTAAGGAGAGCTATAGGGTTACTCAATGCCTTTGTTAGATGGAGAGTTCGTCCCATTGACCGTTGCTACGTTCGGCGACTAATTGTCGCCTTGAGCCCAAGCTCATTGTCACAAGTCTTAAACAAATACAATTGGGTAGAATGACGGCAAACCGTTTAATTACAACTGTAGGTTTTAATTGCAATGTTTTTATGGATTTTCCCGAGGTTTCAGAGGGAAGGCACCGGTGTCCTCTTATCTCCGACATGTATATCTTGCAAAGCACCGTGCATATTTACTGTATATTGTAATGCATAAACTTCTGCAGCCTAACAAGGGGAGGTCACAGTTGTTTGGACATCGGTTCTTACAAAAATTTTGCTTATAAATCTAGGACAAAAATAAACCGATCCATATTCTGATGTTTTAGTCAATACCCATTATTTGGGAAGGTATTAAATATAATTAGTCCATATTGTGGAAACAATAAGTTCTATGGAGAACTTGTGGACTTGATTTATTAGACGGTATTGTTCGTGTCGTAACCGTCGAATATATTTAAAATGATAAATTAGAGTACAGATAATGTTCGCTGAGATGCTCGTACAGAGTATAAATCGCAAAGTAAAATTGCTAATTAATACTCAGTAAATACTCGTTAGATAATCATCGATAACTCGGTAGGTAGCTCATCAATACAGAAAGATACTAGATACTCGTAATCACTCGAGAATACTCGTAAAATACTGAACTCTTTTCTGAAATTCGAATTCGTCTTCGTTCGATGATTGCACCTAGCGGCGACATTGTTTTGCCCGGATTTTATTTGTCGTTACGTTTCGTGCATCAAGGCGGTGTCAATGTCCCGAGGCAAAATAACAACATGAGTTGCTCTCGATTCGCATCGTCCTCTAACTTATGTGACGCTACAGTTCTTATTAATTCTCGATTCATGGGGTGGGCAAACAGATGCTGCTTACTTTAATAGTACTCTTACAAATGACGATGAAAATTTTATATAAATATCAGAAATTATTCCGTCACATTGTGGTTCCTATTACTATCTCTGACATTTACTTTTTCCACCAAGTACACTTTCTGTGAACAGATTATAAAATTCGCAATCTATACATATCAAGAAAATTCCCGGAAGATTAGTTAATTAAACAAATGTTACCGTTAATTTTTTATTATTTTATTAAATACTATGAATATTCATACATTTAATTGTTAATTTTCCTATTAATCCAAGATAGGATGCAGCAGTTTACTATAGTATTAGTATGTAGCGACACATGAGTCATAGGACAATTTGAACCGGGAGCGACTCATATTGTTGTACCTGGAAGTATTAACGCTGTTTTGCATTTGCGAAGTCCTAGAATAAACGAACTCCAGACAAAAACAGTATCGTCGTTATGAGTAATCGTCAACCGGAATCAAATATGACCTTCTATAAGTCCGCCGGACAATATAAACAGACGGGCATTCTCTCTAGGATAGTCTAGAAAACGAACCAGTATAGTGAGGAATATAGCTAATTATCACCACGAGTCATACGAACGACAGTTACAACCGACCTACACTATCTCTGTACTTGTACTTGAAGTAATTTCAATATAATTGACTGTTACATTTCCACTCGTCTCTTTAATAACTAACACGTTTAATATCACCTCAAGTATAAGAAAAAGTAAATATAGTTTTGTTAATATTTCGAAATTTTTTTATTTCTATTATATCCTCTTATCATTATTGTATGAAAATCATAAGTATCACAATGGAAATTTTCAAGTTAACCACGACCGAGGAAAGCATCGCAGTGAGATCAAACGTTCAAGTCCTTCTCACAGCTTCTTTTTCGATTACCGTGGTATTGTGTTTCATAAATTTTTATCACAATATGTTACGATCCATAGAGAATATTATTTGAGCGTTTCACGCTAATTGTACGAAGCAATTCGAAGGATTTGTGAAACGATCACTCGTAGAAATTGTACTACTATAACACATCAGCTCATGTGTCACTACTGACTCGGGAGTTTCTCGCCAAAATAACATTTACAGTCACCGTATTGACCTGATCGATCCCTTGCGATTATTTGTTATTCTCCAAAATGACAAAATAAAACAAAAGTCGTTATGCGAGTTATGCACTATAGAAGAAAGTGCTTTTAGAAATGTGTTCATGACTGAAAGACACGCTGGCAAAAATATACTGTATTCTGTTGAGGTTGACTGATAGAAGAACGAGTGGATGAATTTGCAATAGAAAAATATATTGAAATAAATAAAGGTATAAGTATAATATATAAGTTTATGCTGATTCAGATCCTTACTCTCTTAATGTTACAATACAATAGAATCGATAGGGAGCACGTTCATTTATAGCAAAAGGACATTACCAAGAAAATTAACCTTATAGTTTTAGCGAAAGGCTACAAGGAACATAAATAGAAATCTATTTATTAGTTCCTTTGTTCCTAAACCTTATAACCCAAAACAAATGTATATTCAAGGGTACAACAATATGGACCTCTCCTTATTTAGAATAATTTTTGTTGAAGTTGTCACCACTTCTAAGAAAACTCTACATCTGATCTTTTTAGTTTTCTCATGCACTAAAGCCATCGACAGCGTATAGACAAAAGACTTGGACGAAGGTAGACCATAAACAGCTGACAGGCGATGATGGCTTCGGGGTTTTCAGTTATAGGGTAACATTGCTAGCGTGCGGATGTGGACCAGCTCAAACTATATTCCCACTTGTACTTACACACTTCTGTATTAAAATATATTTTCTACCTTATAATTTATCCACGCGTTTCTCTGTTTATACATTTAGTAACCTCAACAATTTTGTTTCATTAAATTCTATTTTCTGCGTAATGGAGGTCTCTAGGTCACGAATATACATAAATAAAGATGTAGAGTTTTTTTGAAGTAGTTACTTCAACATATTCAAAGGGAATAACTTAAATATAGATGAACAAATAAATATTTTCTCAAATGAGGAAACAATTCAACGATATTTTTGATCGTATGAGGGGGGGGGCGGGAGAAGAGGAAAGTAAAAAATGATATGCAGGTTGGTAAAGGTTCAGAAGAAAAGTCTGAGATAAAATGTAATGATTAAGAAAAATGTGGGACATGAAACATGTTATATAAAATATACTTTATATATTCTAATTTGGCTCATATATATGATATAAAAAATGTATATTACAAACCATTTAGTGTAGAATATAAGTACTAATGTTTAATCTGAGTTTCTGTAATTTTGATAGTTTTGTTTTTTTTTATTTTTATATTTTTATATTTTCTATAGTTTTGTACTTTTGTATTTTTAAACGTTTTCTATAATTCTATATTCAAGTAATAGTATAAAAAGAAGAATACAAAGAGTATGGAATGGCAACGCATGTAACGGTACGTGAATGTTACGCATGTGCAAATAACCAGGAGAGGATGTATAGGAATCGAGGGTTCGTTGGACAAAGAAAACGTTTTTTAGGAATACGTTATGTTTATGTAAACTATATACCAAATAATTAAAGAAAAATAAATAACATCGGACAACTAATTAGTTATCCGAAGAGGAAAAGGAAAACATTTGCTAAATAAAATGACGGGATCAACCTCCGAAAGCAAGATTGCGATGGTTGGCGTTAAAAGTTGGGTTGCACACAAACAATTTCAAATTGGAGTTCAACCGCTAACCGCGACAAGGCCACGGTGATCTTTACTCTTTTCCATACGCAGGCGGCACGTTATAAATAGAGATCTCACTCAATTGGTCCGATGTTTTTAATTATATTTTTAATACAGGGCTTATCGGATCAAGCAGGATCATGGTTATTTGTAAACATTCATTGGCAAAGGCACGCATTACATCATTTAAATCCGCCATAATAAAAAGAAAACATATGATTACATGCATCTTGTAATAAAGATAATAAAAAGAGACTCACCATACCAACATAAGAGAAGATTTATAATGATTTACTTTACAGGAGAATAGGTTTAGTTGAATAACACGAA
The DNA here is from genome assembly GCF_024542735.1 of Bombus huntii. Taxonomy (NCBI): domain Eukaryota; kingdom Metazoa; phylum Arthropoda; class Insecta; order Hymenoptera; family Apidae; genus Bombus; species Bombus huntii. The sequence continues at coordinate 962,162 of NC_066244.1, forward strand.
ATCCGTACATAGGTTTCTGGAGATCCAAAGACTTTGAGCACCCTAAGAAATTAAGGGAAGTTAGATAAATGGAAAAATTAAAATTGAAACATGATTATTTAATAAGAGTACCGTATTGAATTATATATTTAATGCATGCAATTAAGTTAAAATGTTACAATATTTTGTCATTATTTGTTCGAATTTCATCAAATGCTTTTAAATAAGAAAATTTTGATAAAAACAAATAACTTACAGCATTAAAATAAAAAATTGTATTATCTTTATACCGTAATTTATTGATAAATTATAAATGTATTTATAGCTATAACATTCAGAATATTCTCAGGATATATCTTGTTTCACTTGCTAAAATTTTTTGGCGGAATGTTATCTAACATACATGATTAAAGCACACTCTTCTGTTAATCATTGATCAATTAAATTGGTTTTGTTCTTAAAATCTTAACGAATTCCATAATCAATGTTTCAGAATATATAGAAAAAAATAATTTTAAAGCGATCTGATCTGCATAAAAAGAGAACATTCTCAAGTTTAACAATGCAATGTTGTAATATTTTTACATTTATAAAAGAAATGTTGACATCTTTAAACAAAATAATCCATCAGCGCTTCACATAGTTTGGATTATTAAAATATAATTTCACTTGATACAATTTTTGGCGGATCAAAAATTTTTACCATTAATGAAGATGTAGATTATTGTACATTTGATAATAGTAATAATTGTACAAATAAGTTATGACAAAAAGTAGAAGAGCAAATAAAGGTTTAATACTTCAATGCTTTCTTATCATCTATTAATGTTAATACAAATAAAGATAGGTTTTAACATATATTAACACATTGAAAAATTGTTTGTATATATAAGTAACTATGTACTTCAAAATCTGTGTACCAATATTAGTGGTTTCCTGTCTGTTATTTCATATCTAATACAATTGTATATCTATACTCACAATTTAATTTACGAAATGTAACAGTGATATATGAGCAATATGGATATCATTAACTACTGCTGGAATACATTTGAAACAATCTTGGCAGTTCAATCTTCTGATTCCATAAGAATCTATACATACGTCTATACACGGGTGCTACCTTTATTTATTCTGCAACATAAACAAATTGATATTGTAATTTTACTATGGAATTTTACAAGACTATGATATAAAGAGAGCATATAATCATATATATACAGGGTGGTTGGTAACTGGCGGTACAAGCGGAAAAGGGGTGCTTCTACACGAAAAAAGAAGTCGAAAATATAGAATACAAATTTTGTTTAAATTTTGTTTTTTTTTTTTTTAATTTTTCCATCGAGACAACGATCTACAGTGAGATCCGTTATAACGAGACGTGATAAAGTGCACATGTACCGAGCGAAAATTCAAAGTCGATTTTCTCGAAAACAAAGCCTCAAACGAAAAATTTTTATTCTATATTTTCGACTTCTTTTTTCGCGTAGAATCACCCACTTTCCGCTTGTACCACCAGTTACCAACCGCCCTGTATATACATATTTGCAAATATATACAATTTTCATATACATCTGAAATCTAGCCCATACCGCTTTATGACTTTAAGCACTGTTTGAACGTATTTCCTGCTAATATAATATTTACACTGGGATGTCTTTTTATTTTTTTATAGACAAGAAATTTTGTTCTTGTTATATAATATGACGAAGTGTGGTAAAAAGGTACTACGATAATATGGCAAATTTGTAAGTTTTAATTTAAAAAATAGGAATAAGAAAATATTTTACAATTAAAAATGAACCTTTGAAACCTATTATCTTGTGTCAATAAGGATAGAAATTAAATAAATTTCGTATATCGCATCGCAAACTGAACTATGAAAATTGCAAAGTTATCGTTATTGTTATCGATCCTCACGTAGGCCCATACCAATAATCACAAATAGGTATTTTATTACTTAATTTTCTTCGGTTTTGTACATATTCCTTAGTAGTCGTGTATTAGTATTAGATAAAGAAGTACGAACCTACCTACACAGTTAATAAAGATACAATTGAATTAAGAACATAAATTCTGTATTTTTGAATACATATTACACGTTTATTTCTCTTATCTACGATCTTGATCTACGTCTAGACCGTCTGGATCTACGATCTTATCTATTTATCTATTATACATATGGTTCGATATATTTGGTATACAACAATAATATAGGTTAAATTACATAAAACATATCTGTTTCATATTAGAATAACTTAAGCAAAATCTTTGGTTCTATAAGCATATATAAAATATTTACCTTAAATAAATCAATGGTTGGTCAAGTGTTACATCTTTTATATTAGTACATTCTCTTCTATCAAAATTTAACAGATTAACTTTATAATTCTTTGTTTAGCAATCATTATTAACTGATATATATATCCATATTGTAGGCATCCTTCAACCTGACGCACATGTGACCATGTGCGAATCCACAAAACGACTGTGTGGTGCCTCGTGTCGGTCAACCACTATTACTTAGAATTGCTTACAGTACTGCTCGTTGATTGGCCACAATTCAGCAGTACAACATGGTACCTGCGCACATCCTTGCGCGAATATTTAAAAATATAAACGTATAATACTTGTACTTTAAGATTGATTAAATAGATATGTAAGTACAATTTTAACAAGCCGTCTTAACAAGATCTTTATGCACACATCATACATTAAACATGATACATGCAAAGTATGTATAACATTTAAGATACATGTATCTATGAATGTATAGTGAAAAACAGAAGTGTTCGTGCAGTTGGAATGTAGAAATAACAGAAGCAAAATTCCCTACATTATTTAAATACATGTCGGAGATAAGAGGACACCGGTGCCTTCCCTCTGAAACCTCGGGAAAATCCATAAAAACATTGTAATTAAAATCTACAGTTGTAATTAAACGATTTGCCGTCATCCCACCCAATTGTATTTGTTTGAGACTTGTGACAATGAGCTTGGGCTCAAGGCGACAATTAGTCGCCGAACGTAGCCGCGGTCAATGGGACGAACTCTCCATCTAACAAAGGCATTGAGTAACCCTATAGCTCTCCTTAAAAGAAAGATTTGTAGCGACACGTGACAGTAAACATTCCAACGGTTTCTGTCCCGTAGCTCGCCACACGCAGATCCTATTCTCCGGGCAGGATGTTTACCAGATGCCGACGCGTCTCCGCAGTACGTGATCGGCTAGCCCGAGGACCGTTATAAACACTAATATCTAGTTACCTAAAATCCTTCAACAGATAAACAGTCTTTGTCCCAGTTACAGGAAGACAGGAGAGACCCATTTTTCCACGAACGACGTCTGTAACGTTGCGAGTGTGTGATTATTGTGTGTTTGTGTCAACTCTGTAACATTTTTGTGTGTGTCAATAAAAATAACTTCAGAGTAAAAAATGGATAGCTTTAGTGAGGAATCCTTACCTGTCCCAAGCCCCCGCCACGAGGACGTCTCGGGCCCACATTGGGACTTTGACTCGACATATATGTAATTGTACAGCATAAGAACATTTATATATGTCGGATCACGATTCGAATTTTGGGCGCGCGACGACTCTTCATGTGGACTAGCCATCGTTTCACAAAGCCGAGATTTTATTTACACGTATATACAGGTCTATCACTAAGCTTAACAAATAATAAGTACAACTAATAATAAGTCTAACAAACACTAAGCCTAATGAATAATACGATCTACGAATAATTAAATTAAACAATACTATTAGCAATGTTTGAGTTCAAACGAATCCACGGTCACCGGGATAACTCCTTACTAAGCGAAACTAACTTAGACGCAAATGCGATCGTCGAAAATGCTCGATGTATCACTCTCCAAGGCAATCGCAAGAATGCCAGCCTCGTGGAGATTTTTCTCCCTGTACGATTGCATTTTGTTTTCTATACCCGTTTGGAAGCATCGAGAAGGTTCCAAACGCCGTTGCTAGGCACACTCGTTGGAAGCATCGAGAAAGTTCCAAACGCCGTTGCTAGGCAGTTTCTGCCTGGAGTTTTGATTACTAATACAATGTATGTCCCATTGCATCGGCACCTCCGAGGCAACATCACACGTGGCTCGGCCCGCTCTCGAGGCCGCATGCCGCCACAACCACATTTCTCGGAAAACACATACAACCACTCCAGACCTCCGTTAGATAAAACATCCATCCCGTGACCGTGGCTACGTTCAGCGACCGATTGTCACCTCGAACCCAATCTCGCTTATTACAAATCTTAAGCAATTACAACTATAATAAAATCTAGGCTAAGGTACTAGAGGATGTTCCCAAAATTTCCAAGGAAAGGCTTCGGCTTTCCTTTCATCTCCGACATATAAATAATGTAATTGTACAATAAATGTACGCAAACATTGACATTATTTATTGTTAGGGAAAATCGACATAAATTTCCTCTATATTGTCGATTGTAATGATCAAGTTTATTTCGTTGAGTGGTGATTCATCGGCTTATTCTGTTTTTGCCGAGCACACGCGTGTTTGTGGCTTGACGGTGAACTCGACCTAGGCAGTTTTTGCATAAAGGAATGTATGTGTGTGTTTGCAGAGAATGCCTACATGAAGACAAGAGGGCTTAGTCAGCGAGTTCAAGCGGACGTCTCTCTTTACCTGGCAGTTAAATAATATTTCAATCTCCCGTAATCTTTCAATCTCCCTCTATCATACCTACATATACTATGAACAAAATACTGTATCCGGTAGCAACCTACGCATAGGTTGCACGGACGCACAACTATAGGCAGAATTCATTCAAGCGATACCGGCAGTTTTTCGCGAATATCTGGGAAATTAAGCAAGTTCAGTCCTTGTATGGATAGGAAAAGATTTTTCAAAATATAGATTTGCACGACATACGCAAAAATCATCAAAATCGAAGTTTAGTCAGTCTTACTACAGTTTCAGTAAATAATGAACATAGACTAATATCTACGTAACATAGTGTAATTAATATCACAATCTCGTTATACAAACTTGAACGAACGTATGAAGTGTCAATTTTGAACGATCCTTTAGTTTTACGATTTATTTCTTTTTTCGCTAGCCGAACCGTGGACGTCAACCGACATGCCGGTGGAAGTGTCACACGCTCAAGAAAGGCCACCCGCTCAGAAACAGTAATAAAGTAGACGAAACATCCTGCATGCCATAGCTATCGAAATAATAACAAAACAGCCCCTCCAAAGGAACTAAAACCTCCATATAAAAACCCTCCTAAATTAGCGCTCAACACATTATTCTGTTGTAACACTTTGAACCGACACTCTGTTGGATTTATACAATAAAATTTCCATCAACTTATACGAAGTTCAATTTCAATCAGAAGCAATGTCTACTGTCCTCGCTCTCCTAACCAACATTATCATCAACAAATCCGATGTTTAGACACACCTATCACTAGCTTTCCTCCGACAGAGCATCGTCACAGAACTTTACTTATTTTTCATCGTTAGAATAGTCAACATACCTTTATCGGGTTTCTACCCTTAAATCAATCGCTTACTTAACTTGTACATACGCACCAGCGTAACTATCTCTTTACGGAGTTGTTGAAATAAACATTAATTTATACCTGTTAATTTAGTGTAAACTCAATTGAACCACCCCTATTATCGTAACAGAAATCAGGGGATCGATTAGTTTGTAACGTCGCCCAGAAGCCAGGAATCCGCCGACCTCAGGATATGCATATAACACCTGATCATGCGATAGCGGTGAGAATAGACAGTAACCGAACTCCCACCCGTGAGATATATGAATCATAGTGAGGAGGCAAAGATCCCAGTTCTTTAGTAAGTAAGTCAGTCTGTATTTTGCTATTTGTTGAGGTTATTCGGTGTGTAAACAGAGAAAACACGTGGATAAATTGTAAGGTAGAAAATATATTTAAATAGAAGTGTAATAAGTAAAAATACAATTTGAGCTGGTCCAGATCCGCACGCTAGCTGTGTTACCTAATAACTGAAAACCCCGAAGCCAACGTCGCCTGTCTACTGTTTATGGCCTGACTTCGTCGCAGTCTTTTGTCTACGCGCTGTCGATGGCTTCAGTGCCTGAGAAAACTAAAAAAGACCAGATGTAGAGTTTTCTTAGAAGTGGTAACCACTTCAACACCCTCCCTAAAACTCTACATCCCTACAAACAATTATCTCAAATTTACGAATTATCTCTTAATAATTTCTAACTCTTGTCGTAAATATCTGAAAATTAATTTGTCAATGCCTTCTCAAGTACATTTGCCAGCCGCCTTTCTCTTTTCCATACAAATTAATTTATTACACAAAAAAAACTAGAAGACTAAACAGATCATGTAGAGTTTTTCCTCTTTTTTTTTGAGAAGTAATAATCACTTCGACACCCTCCCTAAAAACTCTACATGTTTACAAACAATTACCTCTTAATATCTTTTTTACTTTTCAAACCTAACTTTTTCCTTAAATATTCAAATCTCGGTTTTGGCAACGCCTTTGTACATATATCTGCCAATTGCTCTTCGCTTGTTACATACGTTATATCAATTTCGCCTCTATTGTATAAATCTCGCAAGAAATGATATCTTACGTCAATATGCTTACTTCTTTGATGGAATTCTGGATTCTTAATTAATTTCACGGCACTAGTATTGTCTACACATAGCATATACTTAAGGATCTCTAATTTACATTCAAGAAATATTTTCTTTAGCCACATAATTTCTTTCGCTCCTGAGGCTGCACTGACATATTCAGCTTCGGTCGTAGATAGAGCTATACATTGTTATCGCTTACATTGCCATGTGATGGCCGCATTCGCATACTTACATACAACGCCTGATGTCGACTTTCTTGTTTCTTTGTCGCCTGCATAGTCAGCGTCGCTAAAGGTTTCGAGACTGCCTGCTTTTGTATATAAGAGTCCCATGTCTGCGGTCCCTTTTATGTAGCGCAAAATTCGTTTGACTAATTTCCATTGATACTGGTTTGGATTCTCTAAGTGTCTCGCCGCTATATTTATTGCAAAACTAATATCTGGCCTACTTACGGTTTGTAAAAACATTAAGTTCCCTACGGCTTCTCTGTATAGTGCGTTACAATCATTATCGCCTATGTTACTTTCGTTCCAATTAGTCTCGATAGGTGTAGAAACACTGTTTGCCTCATTCATATTAAATTTTTCCAATATGTTTTCGATATTCCTACTCTGATGAATGAATATTGAACCATCTTCTAATCTATTAATTTCAAGTCCAAGAAAACTCTTTACTTCTTTCGAACTCGTAATTTTGAATTCTTTATTTAAATCATCGAAGAATTTATCAATTAAAGATTCGTCTGAAGCTGCTACCAGTCCATCGTCTACGTATATGGTCATTAACATTAATTTGTCGTCTTCTGTATAAATATAAAAACAAGGATCTGCGTTACTCTGATAAAATTTTAAGTTCGAGATAAATTTTGTGAAACGTTCCGTCCAACATCTTGGAGACTGCTTTAAGCCATATAGGCTTTATAGCAATTTACAAACCCGATTTGTACCATCATCATAACCTTTAGGTTGTTTCATATAAATATCTTCTTTCAGACTTCCATATAAGAATGCGGTTTTAATGTCGAACTGTCCGAGGTGTAAATTATTTTTGGCTGCAATACTGAGCATTAATCTAATTGTGTCAAACCGAGCAACGGGACTATATGTTTCCTTATAATCTATGCCTTCTTTCTGTGAACACCCTTTTATTACAAGTCGCGCTTTGTATCGTTCCGAGTTGTCCGGATTTAGCTTTATCGTTAAAACCCACCTATTGCTAAGTACCTTCTGATCTTTAGGTTTTTCTACAAGTATCCACGTCTTATTTTCATGGTGCGATTTCATTTCATCATTCATAGCTGTTTCCCATAACTCTTTCTTTTCGGATCTCATCGCTTCGTTAAATCCACCGGTAATTTTTCCGCTACGTACGTTACTGGGTTACCATAAAAATCGGTTCGTTTGATCTTATCTCTATCTCTCAATTGTCTCACATTGTCGCTAGTTCCATGAGGTTGTTTTTCATGTTCACTCTCTGCACTTTCATACGTACATGCTCTATCGCTCTGCGCACTCACATCTTCGCGCTCGACAATTTTCGGTAAACTTAATTTTACGAATTTCGCATTTTCTAGTTCAGGCTTAAATATTGCGTCACGGCTTAATATTACATTTTTTACTGTTGGCACGTACACTCGATACCCTCGTCCGTCATCTAAATAGCCTACCAAATATCCTTTGTTAGCCTTTTTGTCAAGTTTTGTCCTTTTCTCCGCAGGTATGTGAGCAAAGCACTCAGTACCGAAAACCCTAAACTTTTCTAAATTCGGCGGTTTCCCGTACCACAGTTCATATGGTGTTTTCTTATCTTGTCTTGTCGGCCCCGTCTTATTTATGACATGTACTGCTGTGTTCATGGCTTCGGCCCATAAGAACAGCGGTAGATTTGGTTTCGAATATAGCATCGACCGACCTGCCTCTACTATTGTTCTATTTTCCCTTTCTGCGACACCATTCTGTTCAGGAGTGTATGGGACGTTAATCGTGTGCCTAATTCCCTGACTTCTTAAAAATTCTTTGACTTCTTTATTTTTCAGTTCGCTGTGGAGTGCCGAAGCGTGCAGACGTGTCTCTAGTGCCCAGCGTAGTTCGAAAACAACACGTGTCGCCCAACTGTCGAAAGAGAACGCAGCTAAGTGTCCCTTACCCTCTAGGCAGAAGAAAATCCCACGCACCTAACCCCAACCCGAATACTAGCCTCACAGCCTCACGACTAGTTGTTCATTCCGAATTAACTAGCTCGATGATGGCCCAGCAACCGCGACCAGGCTCTCCGGAGCAGACTCGCAGCTACCCCGTGCTACCCCCCCCCCCCCCCGTGGCAGAAGTGCAGCAGAACTCTCCGCACTAACGACGCTAACACTACAAAGAAAAGGAAAATAGAACCAGCAACGCAAATAAACACACACAACAGGTTCGCCGTATTGGAATCCTCAAACGACGCCATGGAAATCGTAGAACCGCCACCAAACCAACATTCACAGAGAATCCCCCCTCCCCCACCAATATTTGTAGATGACGTCATTGACATACAGACAATGACCAAGTCCCTAGAGAGAGATATCAGCAAGGAGGAATATAACCTTAAGATAAGCAACAACAAGGTGAAAATACTACCGACGAACCCAGAAGCTTACAGAAAACTCACCAAGACACTCAGGACCCTGAACGCCAACTTCCACACCTACCAACTCAAACAGGAAAGGCCTTTCCGGGTGGTCCTACGAAACATACACCACTCAGCAGACATAGACGAACTAAAATACGAACTCTCAAAACTTGGCCACGAAGTCATCAACGTAAGTAACATAAGGCATAGAGTCTCGAAAGACCCGTTATCCTTATTCTTCCTAGACATAAAACAAAAACCGAATAATAAGGAAATATACAGCGTCAGTCGCCTAATGAACGCGATAGTAAAGATCGAACCTCCGCTCGTGAAAAAAGAAATAGTGCAGTGCAAAAGGTGCCAAAGGTACGGTCACACGCAGAAATACTGCAACCATACTTTCCGCTGCGTTAAATGCGCAGGCTCTCACTCCACTGACCAGTGCGCCAAATCACCGGAAACCCCAGCGAAATGCATCCACTGCCAAGGGGACCACCCTGCCAACTACAAAGGCTGCCCAGCATATAAAACACTATACACGAACAGGTACCCTAAGCTCAGAGCAAAAGAGGTATCCAACCAAACAACCAGCCCGCCGAAATTCTCGACTACCCCAACCCCCTCAACCAACCAAACACCCAGTCCTACCAATTTCATCTCCACCTCAACCTCCTATGCCCAAGCAGTATAAGGCATCCAAAATAACCCGAACAGCCAAAGGAACCTTCCCCAAAACAGTGTCCCCAACCCACCAAACGCAGACAACTCCTCAAGGCTCGAAAAGCTAATAGAGAAACAATCGGAGCAAATAAATCACTTGCTATCGCTACTAACACTCATCGTGGAAAAATTAGCACGCCCCGACTCAAAATAAAACCAAGGCGCATAGCTCTCTGGAACGCCAACGGTCTAGCGCAACACAAACGTGAACTAGAACTCTTCTTAAAACACCAGCAAATCGACGTAATGCTCGTATCGGAAACCCACTTCACCGACAAGAGCTACCTGAAAATAAATGGTTACAAATTCTACCATACTCAACACCCCAGCGGAAAGGCCCACGGTGGCACCGGAATAATAATCAAAGCAAGAATTAAGCACTACGAACTCCCACCATTCCAGAAAGACTACCTCCAAGCAACAAACGTAGCAATAGAAGACTGTCATGGCTCAATCACCACCTCAGCAGTATACTGCCCTCCCAGACACTCCATCGCCAAAGAAGACTTTGATAACTTCCTGGACACCCTGGGCAACAGATTCATAGTTGGAGGAGACTATAACGCCAAGCACATCCAATGGGGCAGCAGACTGGTTACAGCAAGAGGCAAAAACCTCTTAAACAGCATAATAAACAACAACCTCAACTACCTCACCACATACGAACCCACATACTGGCCCACTGACACCAACAAAATACCCGACCTTCTCGACTTCTTCATAACTAAAAATATCCCATCAAGACACGTCCAGATCAACTCCTCGGCAGATCTCTCCTCTGATCATTCTCCCGTGATAGCAACAGTCAGTTCAACAATCATCGAGAGTACACCTAATGGCTCCATTCACAACCAACACACCAACTGGCAGCTCTTCAGAGAAGTCTTTACATACTCAACCTCAGCCTTCACCCCACTAAAAACAAAGGAAGATATCGAAGCAGCCACGGAATACTTAAACACGAGCATAATAAACGCAATCCGCCTCTCCACACCGACAAAGCCAACCAACAGCAAACAAGAATATCCACAATTCATACTAAAAAAAATAGCAGAAAAACGTAGACTAAGAAGAGTATGGCAGACCCACAGAACACCGGAGGACAAACGAAAACTTAACAACGCAACTAGAAAGCTAACCAGAACCTTAACAAACTATAAAAACGACTGCTTCCATAAATACCTCGCCAGCTTATCGCCCACAGCCGACACCAACTACTCACTATGGAAGGCCTCCAGGAAACTCACACGCCCCCCACAAATAATCCCACCTATCCGCCGTCCGCAAGGTGGATGGGCGCGAAGCCCTATCGAAAAAGCCGACCTGTTTGCAAAACACTTGTCAAAAGTATTCAAACCCCATTCCCCCCAAGCCGCCGCGGACGTTACTGAATACCTACACACCCCCTTCCAAATGTCCCCTCCTATCGAACCCTTCTCCTCTGCTGAGACTATAGAAACAATCAGTCGCCTAAACCCCAAGAAAGCAGCAGGACACGACCTAATAGGCAATAGAGCAATCAAGGAACTTCCCACAAAAGGGATAGCACTCATCACATCGATTTTTAATGCTATCCTTCGCCTGGAACACTATCCTAAGGCTTGGAAAATCTCATTGATTACCCTCATCCCTAAACCCGGTAAACCGATACACGAAACCTGCTCCTATCGCCCAATCAGTCTTTTACCTACCCTGTCCAAACTATTCGAGAAGATGCTCACGAATCGACTCCTTCCAATCCTAGAGAACTTGAAAACACTCCCAGATCACCAATTCGGCTTCCGAAAACATCATTCTACAGTAGAGCAAATCCACCGCTTAACTCATACGATCAGCCAAACACTTGAAAAGAAAGAATATTGCTCAGCGGTTTTCCTAGACATCCAACAGGCATTCGATAAAGTATGGCATGAAGGGCTACTATACAAACTTAAAAAGATCCTACCCCACCCCTACTTCTCCATCCTAAAATCATACCTAACCAATAGACAATTCATGGTTAAATACCTAGACGCCACTTCCGCAACATTCCCAATAGAAGCCGGCATACCCCAAGGTAGTGTCCTCGGACCCCTACTGTACTCCATCTACACTGCCGACCTACCTATATCAAACGATATAACAATAGCGACATTTGCAGACGACACAGCGCTATTAGCTTCCCACGCAGACCCGGTAATAGCCTCATCCACTCTCCAGCGAAGTCTCGACTCCATGGAAAAGTGGTTTCACAAATGGGGCTTCAAAGTCAACGAAAAGAAATCCTCACATGTAACCTTCACGCTCCGAAAACAAACCTGCCCCCAGGTCACCATCAACAATGCAACAGTTCCTAGCAGGGACACAGTCCGATACCTGGGCATGACCCTGGACAGGAGACTAACGTGGAAGACACACATCTCAGATAAAAGGAAGCAACTAAAGGACAAACTAAAAAAACTCTATTGGCTCACGGGCCGACGCTCCAAACTAAATTTACAGAATAAAATTACCCTCTACAAGACCGTAATAAAACCTGTCTGGACCTACGGAATCCAACTATGGGGAACAGCAAGTAACTCCAACATCGAAATACTCCAACGCTTTCAATCGAAAACGCTAAGATCCCTAATTGACGCACCTTGGTATGTAACCAATGAAACAATACACCGCGACCTCAAGATACCCACCGTCAAAGAGGAAATAGCAAAATATAGCAACAGATACAGCAAAAGAATCAACAAACACCGAAACCCCCTAATCACTGGACTACTCGATACGACGGACCAGATTCGCAGGCTGAAGAGGCACTACCCGCTAGACCTAAACGTTAGATTCATTTAATTATCCAAATCAAGCATATGCACTTACTTATAATACTTCTAGATCATAAATTATAACTATCTATAATAAGTATTAACTTATTGTAAATAAACAGCCATGTCACTGCGCCACGCCAGAAAAATTACTGAAAATTCTCAACGCGAGAATTGATTGTAATTTCAACAAATAAATAAAAAAAAAAAAAAAACTTCTTTATTTTGGAATTCTTTCCCTCCATCACTATGAATTTCTTTAATTTTATCCTTAAATTGATTTTCAACTTCTAGGCAAAAGGTTTTTAGTTTTTCAATTACTTCTGACTTACGTCGTAAGAAGTAAATCTTTGTGAATTTTGAAAAATCATCTTTAAATGTCAGAAAATACAGTTTCTTGCCTAATGACTCGACTTCCATAGGTCCACATACATCCGTATAAATAATTTCGCGAGGTTTAGTCGCCCGATTGATTTTCTCGTGAAAACTCGATCTATGCTGTTTCCCGTACGCGCAACCTTCACAGAAAAAGTTATTATCCTCTACAACTTTCATATTTGAATTCTTTAAGAATTCTTTAACATGTCTGATGTTCTGATGACATAGCCGTTCGTGCCATAACTGCAATGTGTCCGCGTTTGACTCCGCTCTATTGCTAAAATTACAAACTGACGGTATGATAACTCGCATATCTACTTTATACAAATTTCCGATAACAGAACCTCTTGCTATTATTTTCTGATTTTGTAAAAATATGCAATTGGTCCCTTCCTTTGAAATACAAAAATCTATGCCCCTTCTTGCGACAGATCTAATCGAAAATAGATTTCTTTTCATACCTGGTACGTATAGAACATCGTTCATTGTACATGTTACCCATTTGCCGTCCACAAAAGTCTCTACTCTGATTTTTCCTTTGCCGCACGCATCCATGAACGCCGATCTCTACCTTCACCGTGTTATCGAATTCTTCGAAAACGCTGAACCATTCCCGTCGTCCTGTCATGTGATCCGTAGCTCCTGAGTCGATTATCCAAACATCAGGGTTTGCCGTTTGTATCGCCGAGGTACTTCCTAATAGACCAATTCCGCTGTGATCCCGATTTTGGTTTCTAGGTTCCTGGTTGTCTCTACTGTTGCTTCTTTTGTTATTTTTAAAACAGTTTTTGCTGGTGTGGCCTTTCCTTTTGCATATAAAGCATCTAAAGCAATCCTTCTTTAGATGGCCAACTTTTCCACAGTTAAAGCAACTTGGTCCTTGTTTCTCGTATTCACGTTTACTTGACTGCTTCTGCTGTTCCCTTTTATAATTATTACCTTTTGTTACCAGTGCCACCGATGTTTCCTGGTCGTCTTTCTTCCATCTAATTTCTTCCGTCATCAGCCTGATACTAAGCCTGTCTGTCTTCTTTTCTTCTTCCACGGAATCCCACGCACTGTGAAAATGATCGAATTTGTTTGGTAACACCGATAAAATGCGTGTTATCAGCATTTTCTCGCCAATTTCACTCCCAAGGACTTTCATCTTCGCCGCTATGAGTTCCAACTTTGATAGGTTGTAAGAGACATTTTCAGATTCTTCCTATTTAAAATCGAAGAACTGCTTTTGGACCATATTTAAATTCTCATCCGACTTCATGTCATATACTGTATTCAGCTTTTTCCACATTTCATGTGCTGTCGTGCAACATAAAAGAAGATCCAACGGTTTCTTTCCTACTGAGGTCACGATTAATTTTCTCGCTAATCGATCTGCTTTCAAAAATCTTCCACGCTGTTACCTGGATGACACAAATTCCCTTCACACACGTTGATCAGGTCGTCATCTTCCTCCAAAAGTGTACGCATAACAAAACGCCACTGGAGCCAATTTTCTTCGCCGCGTAACATCTCGACCTTCGCACTTGCTGATTCCATTTTAGCACTATCCCTTATTTTACTAAGCGCAACACTTTAACAATTTATTCACTTCACGTTGCTACCTTGCAATTTACAGCCCTGGGCCCATAACCTGTTGAGGTTATTCGGTGTGTAAACAGAGAAAACACGTGGATAAATTGTAAGGTAGAAAATATATTTAAATAGAAGTGTAATAAGTAAAAATACAATTTGAGCTGGTCCAGATCCGCACGCTAGCTGTGTTACCTAATAACTGAAAAACCCCGAAGCCAACGTCGCCTGTCTACTGTTTATGGCCTGACTTCGTCGCAGTCTTTTGTCTACACGCTGTCGATGGCTTCAGTGCTTGAGAAAACTAAAAAAGACCAGATGTAGAGTTTTCTTAGAAGTGGTAACTACTTCAACACTATTGAAGTGTAACTTCGCCTTTTGAATAAAGTATTGTTCATTCGCCTATCTTTTTTTATATATCGGGTCACGATTCGAATTTTGGGCGCGCGACGACTCTTCATGTGGACTAGCCATCGTTTCACAAAGCCGAGATTTTATTTACACGATATACAGGTCTATCACTAAGCTTAACAAATAATAAGTTCAACTAATAATAAGTCTAACAAACACTAAGCCTAATGAATAATACGATCTACGAATAATTAAATTAAATAATACTATTAGCAATGTTTGAGTTCAAACGAATCCACGGTCACCGGGATAACTCCTTACTAAGCGAAACTATCTTAGACGCAAATGCGATCGTCGAAAATGCTCGATGTATCACTCTCCAAGGCAATCGCAAGAATGCCAGCCTCGTGGAGATTTTTCTCCCTGTACGATTGCATTTTGTTTTCTATACCCGTTTGGAAGCATCGAGAAGGTTCCAAACGCCGTTGCTAGGCACACTCGTTGGAAGCATCGAGAAAGTTCCAAACGCCGTTGCTAGGCAGTTTCTGCCTGGAGTTTTGATTACTAATACAATGTATGTCCCATTGCATCGGCACCTCCGAGGCAACATCACACGTGGCTCGGCCCGCTCTCGAGGCCGCATGCCGCCACAACCACATTTCTCGGAAAACACATACAACCACTCCAGACCTCCGTTAGATAAAACATCCATCCCGTGACCGTGGCTACGTTCAGCGACCGATTGTCACCTCGAACCCAATCTCGCTTATTACAAATCTTAAGCAATTACAACTATAATAAAATCTAGGCTAAGGTACTAGAGGATGTTCCCAAAATTTCCAAGGAAAGGCTTCGGCTTTCCTTTCATCTCCGACATATATATATATCGGTGATATATACTGATATATATCATCGGTGATATATATAACTATATTACCTGGTGAATTTGCGTATGCAATAACCAAAACTCCAGGACACATGGCTTTGGTCGCAGGAGAAGCAGTACACATAGTTAAATGCATTCCAGTTCAAGTGAAAGTAGGCAATGCCCTGGCCGCGCTGAGTGCACTCGTTCCCGTTAGATCACGAAAGTTAAGCAGCGGCGTGCAGGGATAGTACTTGGATGGGTGATCGCCTGGGATTCCGTGTGGCGTTGGCAGAGCGCGCTGGGCCCGCCGCACCCACCATGGGGTTCGGGCTTGGGCGCTTGGCGGCACAGCGCCTCGGGGCCGCCAAACAGTCCGGTAGGGAAACCGGGCTGCCTGGCACGGCGGCTCCGGCGACGAGGCGCAATGTGACAATGGCCACACACCGTCCCATCAGCGGGGGAGGCCCCGTTGCGACGCTCACAGCGGTTCCCGGGCCTCTCTCGATCGCAGCCGGGACGGTTATCAGAAACGGCCTGGCGTCCGTGCCGATTTCCTTCACGTAAAATATATATAAAAAAAAAAGTTATTTTTCACGTAGTTGACTCATTGCTGATCGATCAAGATGGAATCTTGCGATCCGAATTTTTCCCAGGATGCAAGGCTCGTTTGGATTACAAGCGAAAACATATCAAGTGGGGAAATATTTATATCCTCTTCGATACAAGAAAAAAGATAATCGTGCTGAAACGAAGTTCGGTGCCATGTTCGATTAACATTACAAATCCGGAGATAAAAGAGGGATTTATTCCCAAAATCGAACCAATCAAGGGGGTCTATTTTGGTAATGTAGGAGCGAAGAACCATAAGGGATGAGGATATACAAGAATAATAAATACCACATCGAAAGATTACGAATTTATCACACCTACAATGCTAATTAAAGAATTGGAGAACCTCGGCTCGCCGCCTAGCACGACTTGCAACGCAATTTCAAAATCAAAAGAAAATAGGTTCGACAAAATAATCGAATTATTACGACTTGAACACTTGAACAAGGAGGAAAGAAAAATCGTCGAAGAATTAATTCGGAGGAATCAAGGTAGATTTCAAATCTCAGGAAATACGTTGGAAGGAACCGAAATTCTAGAGCATCGAATAATCACAACGGACGATATACCGATCAATATTAAACAGTACCGTTATCCACCTGTACATCAAGAAGAGATAAATCGTCAAATTCAAGAATTATTGGATACTGATGTCGTAGAACCATCGATATCTCCATACAATTCTCCACTATGGATTGTGCCAAAGAAACCAAACTCGCAAGGAAACAAACATTGCAGTCTAGTTATTGATTTTCGAAAGCATAATGATAAAATGTTCGGCGATGCTTATCCCCTCCCCAACACTACAGAGATATTGGATCAATTATGAAGTGCAAAATATTTTTCCACGTTCGATTTGGCATCAGGCTTCGGCCAGATTCGAATGACACAGGAGGATGCCCACAAGACTGCATTCTCAACACCATACGGACACTTCCAATTCAAAAGAATGGCCCTTGGATTTCAAAATGCTCCAGCAACATTTCAACGCTTGATGAACTCAGCGTTATCAGGATTGCAAGGAGTAGAACTATTCGTCTATCTGGATGACACAGTGATTTATTCAAGATCTCCTCGCGAACACGAAATTAAATTTAACGAGTTAATGGAAATACTAAATGCAGCCAAATTGCGATTGCAACCCGATAAATGCGAGTTCCTACGACACAAAGTTATTTGGGACACATAATCAGTAAAGATGGTGTAAAACCCGCTCCACAGAAGATCGAAGCCGTATCGAAATTTCCATGACCAAGGAAAGCGAAAAATATCAAACAGTTTTTGGGACTAGCGGGATACTACAGATGATTTATACTTAATTTCCCCAAAATTGCAAAACCATTAACACAACTATTGAACAAAGACATCCCCTTTAAATGGTCGGAGAATCAAGAAAATGCATTCAACAATTTAAAAACAGCGCTAATGACAAAACCTATTCTGCAATATCCGGATTTTTCCAAACACTTTAATCTTACGACAGACGCCTCAGGTTATGCAATAAGCGGCGTAAACAGGATAATCAAGAAGACGAAACTTCAGCAGAAGATAAGCAGCACCCGCGTTTCCCCAGGTAGCATCAAAAGGGAATATTAGAAATTAAGACACAGCGTAAACAAGTGTCACGTCCCGCGTGTAACGTAGACTGAAACCACCAATAGCGCGAGTGAGCGTTCCAATTTGAAATGTAAATAAATTTTAACAATTTGTATAGAAACCAAATTCGAGCCTCACAACCCCCATGGAATAACCCGTCACATGACGACCCCTCCACGGTAGACCTAAATAT
The DNA here is from genome assembly GCF_024542735.1 of Bombus huntii. Taxonomy (NCBI): domain Eukaryota; kingdom Metazoa; phylum Arthropoda; class Insecta; order Hymenoptera; family Apidae; genus Bombus; species Bombus huntii. Next base: position 980,451 of record NC_066244.1, read on the forward strand.
ATGTCGGGTTTACATTAGAATTAGGGTTAGGGGCGTGAAACGAATCTTCGTTTGGGTTACACGTTGTCGTTATGCAATAGAGAAGACATTGACTAGTGGAAATACGATTATTATAGAACCGGACAAGTAACCGTGGTAGTTAGGTACTCGAGAAACTAATGACAATGATCCTAGGTTCAATAACGAATCCGCGGTCGACGGGATGATAGATGAACGTACTCACAAAATCTAAGTCGGACGCGTAATATTCAGTCGTCGTAAAGGGTTACTCCTTTCATCGATGAGATCGCGAGCGAGAATGCCTTTCCCGTCCCGATGATGCCACAGAGGAAAACTATAATGGGGTGTGTCTAAGGACACGAGATCATCGGATTCGTTGAGAAAAGCCTTCGTTCAGAAAGTAAGGGAAATTGGCGTTGCTGCTAATTGGTCAATCTCCATATCGGTGGTTAGAAAAAGATGCTAGCCGCCCTCGAGGGAAAGTTGCTAGTGGGTGACGCCGCTCATTGAAAAATAGGTCTCCCCTATTTTCCCGTAGTTGGGACAAAGACTGTTTGTCTATTTGAAGGACTTTAGTTGACTAAATCTTAAGATTTATAACGGGCCCTCGAGTTAGCTGAACATGTACTGCGGAGACGCATCGACATCTGGCAATCATCTTACTCGAAGAATATTGTCTGCGTGTGGCGAGCTACGGGACAGAGACCGTTGGAATGTTTACTGTCGAGTGTTACAACTATTTGCTTTTTAAGGAGAGCTATAGAATTATTCCATGCCTTTGTTAGACAAAGCGTTCATCCCGTGACCGCGGCTACGTTCGGCGACTGACTGTCGCCTCGAGCCCAAGCTCATTATCACAACTCTCGAACAATTACAATCGGATTGAATAACTACAATTGTTCAATTACAGCTATAGTAGACTCTAGGTTACAATGTTGCGGAATTATCCAAAATTCCAAAGGCTCCGGTGTTCTTTCATCTCCGACATATAAATAAGCGTAGCAACATAGAAGAGAGAGAGGTAATTCCTTAGTTCAGAGTTCCTCAGTTCCCCAGTTCTTGTTAGTCTTGTTAATCGACGTGTTTGCATTTGTCAATTTGTAAATTATTGCAAATCTAACAAATTAAAATCTTGTAATTAATAAGAGTGAAAACGTATTGCGAACGATTCGAGTAACTTCGAGTATTTGAAATTTCAACGAGAATTCTGCCAATATCCAATTAAAATATGAATAAACATTTTTTTGTGAAGAATATTTGTCTAATAATATAATAGGATTAAGCGAACATTTATTTTCACCAACTTTAATCCTCTCCCGTGCCAGTACTCCTGCGCGTAGCAGGTTAGCCGAAACGTGGAGTTTAATTGTCAATCGCATTAAATAACAGACAACACTACAATTTAATCTGAATTCAAAAATTAACGGCAACACAACCAAAACGAGCCAAACAAAACGTAACACAAGACAACCAAGAAAACGAAACCTCAGCTTAACAACAATTGTAGTTGGATGAGTGTATGATTCTCTAGAGGAGCAGACTTTCGATTAAAATGTATTTCGATTAAAAATTACAAAATATGGAATACTTGTAAGAGTGCTATGTGAAGCTCTTACAGGATGCTCTTACGTATGCAACTTTTACGTGTATACTGTTGAAAGAAGAAAATTAGAAGACACTGTTCTAAGGATTACTGAACCTTACAAGAACATATGGCAACATATTTATCACAATAACTACTATAACAATATCGATATGGATAAAACACTTCTGAAAAACAAATTGTGAGTATGTGAAACAACTAAAAAATATAAAGGTCTAACTCCATCACTCCAAACAATAAAACTTTCAAGATGTTAACATGCATTTTATGGAAACCACCATATTTTGTTAGAAGTATGGAATATGTTACGTCCGGTGACTCTCTACGGTCGAGGTTTCCATCAACTGTGCATATATATGTCGGGTTATCATTAGAATTTAAGGCGCGTAAAGATTCTTCGTTTGAATTAGCCATTGTTTTACGAAACAGAGATTATATTTACGCGAATAAACAAGATTTTACAAAATATTATGAATAATGAGTTTAATAAATGATAAGATTAACAAACGATAAGTTTAACTAATAATTAGATTAAAGAATAATAAGTTTAACGAATAATAAGAGGAACGAATAATATGTCTTACGAATAATAAATTTAACGAATAATGAGATTAATGATTAATAGGTTTTACGAATAATGAATTTAATTAACACTATTAACAATGTTCCTGGGTTCAAACGAATCCACGGTCAACGGGATAACTCTTTACTATGCGTAGAATAATTTTAAACACAAAAAAATACGATTGCTGAGACACTCGGTAAATTTCTCGATGTATCACTTTCCAAGGCGATCACACGAATGAATATCTGATGAAAATCTTTTTCGCTATACGACTGCATTTGTTTGTTATATGCTCGCTGGAGGCATCGAGAAGGTTCCAATCGTCGTTGCTAGGCAGTTTCTGTCAAAAGTTTGTTGTACACTCTTTGGAAGCATCGAGAAAGATCCAAACGCCGTTGCTAGGCAGTTTCTGTCTGGAGTTTGATTCCTAATACAACGTGTGTCCCATTATATCGACATCTCCAAAGTACAATTCTATGTGATTTCCAGGGAGAACAATATAACCGATCCACACCTTCGTCAGGCAAAACGTTTATCCCGTGACCGTGGCTACGTTCGGCGAGCAGTTGTCACCTCGAACCCACTTTCGCAATCACAAATATCAAACAATTACAAATGACAACAATTGCTTAATTACAGCTATGATAAAATCTAGGCTAAAGCATTAGAAAACTTTCCCAAAAGTTGCAAAGGGAAGGCTCCGGTTTTCCTTTCATCTCCGACATATAATTATGCAGGTCGCAACAATCCTAAGGAACGGTCATAAAACGAGGCTTCTGGATTTACCGCTAAAGCCGTTAAGTGGCCTAAAACACCTTCAAATCGAGACATTCCTTATGGTTATTGTTCCATCAGGTAGAAATTGGGGAGTACTTGCTTCGGCATTACATATACTAAAATTGGAACGATACATAGAAGATTAGCATGACCCCTGCGCAAGTATGACACGCAAAATCGTGAAGCGATCCACACTTTCGGGGAACACGAGGCGGGTATGGGTTTTCAGGGCGTAGGACTATGCCCTGGGAAAGTGGCTCGTCGGTGCCTTTGGCACCCGCCAGTTTGCAGATCCGGTGCAGAGAATTTTGCGGAGGATGGATATGGCAGACAAAAAAGGCAGTAACGTTTACGGCGCAAGGAAAAGATACCTCAGTACCGGTGCAGCCGCGGGTTGTAAAGCGAGCCCCGCTGCGTCGCCATCGAGCAATCGTGGCCGTCCGGGGGTGGACCATCAGGCCCCCGGGCGTGTTCATGCGTCTGGTGAAGAGGACGTGCAACCAGAGGAGTCTCGGGGAAGGTCAGAGGGTCCGGATGTAACTATCGGCGGCCCGGGATCTTCGTCGGATGGGCTGCTTTCGCGGTACGGTGGCGGCGGCAGGATGAGATTCGACGACGAAATGTCATCGTGTCCTTCCTCTACGACAAGCGATCATACCGGAAAATTACTCGGTCATGGTTGGCCTCACGGAGGGCGAGAGCGTCTAACGCTGAACTCCAACGGCGCACGTGGTCACCACCTCCGCCGTCGCCTCAACAATCGCCGATCTCTGCCGTCTCTGCATCCGCGACAGTGCCGTTGGCGACGACGACGTGCGGAAAGAGGATATAAAGACGGAATCAGAGGAAAGAGAAGGGACCGAGAAGGACAGCTAACCGATTCAGGGACATGAACACGCGGACAGCGCATACCTGCGGAGAATGGTGCGCTTTCTGGAGAGTGAGGTCAGTCGTCTCCAGGAGACGGTGGAACGGCTAACCAAGGAATGTACTAAGAGGGCAGTAACAGAAGGAAGTGTAGCGACACTCGACAGCAAACTTTCCAACGGTTTCTGTCCCATGGCTCGTTACACAAAGACCCTATCCTTCGGACAAGATGATTGCCAGATGCCTATACATTATTACAGAATATTTTCAGTTAACCTAAGGACCCGCTACAAATCTTAGGATTAATTTAGCTAAGGTCCTCCAAAGGGACAAATGGTCTTTGTCTTAACAGCCCCTATACCTACCGCCCATTACAGGAAGATACTGGAAATCTGCTTTCCTCACCTACGACGCTTCCTACTAGCATCTTTCTCTCAAGGGTGGTTAGCATCCTTTTCCAACCACCAACTCAAAATTTAGCCAATTAACAGCGACGTCCACTTCCCTCACTTTCCGAACCAACGCTTTCCTCAACGAATCCGATGATCTCGTATCCTTAGACACACCCCACCACAGCGTTTCCTATCCAGCATCATCGTGACAGAAAGTCAGTCGCGAGACGCCCGTCCGAATTGATAGTTGGTAGTTGGCAGTAATCACTGATTCGAGTTGCTCGACATCTCAGGCAATCATCGTCCAAACTCGTAGCGCATATCGAATCGTATCTACCCGAGTTCGAACTTGTAATCGCGAACCGAAATTAATAACCGCGAGTTTTACGCCAAGTATACTCACCGAATATATTTTGTTAATAAATATTTATTGTTAAACATATTCGAGTGTTCCTTCAATACCTATCACGCCCATCACCTCACAAGTAACGACGGTGAATGTGAAGCGGCGGGGATCACTACTACGAGGGCATAAAAGAAGATGCCCCCGGGCCCCAACGGAAATGATTATGGGCCACAGAATAAGAATACGTATAAAAAATTTCCTGCAAAAAGTGATAATTTCGTGGATAGAAGATTGTGGATCAAAGGAAAACGATGCCTTACAATTTATCCACGTGTTTTCTCTGTTTACACATCGAATAACCTCAACATAAATATTATAAGTAGTTTCGCCAAATTGAGTTAACATTTCTATAGGTATGAGAAAAAGCGCGTATATTCCCGCGCGATATCCTAGAGTCTAAACAGAGCTGGCGTCAACGATGTATCTGCGACCGAGTGAGAGGTATACAGTCCGTAGGATTTTCAACCGCTACTGGTCGGTAAAATGATACGATAGTACACAACAAGTGTATAAGGTGAAACCGTGCGTGCGTGCGTGCGTGCGTGCGTGCGTGCGTGCGTGCGTACGTGGATAACGATAAGGCGAAGCGAATAATATGCATAGTGAATCTTTTCTTTCTTTTATGAAGAAAGATTTTATTTTTCATTCTTTTGGTCTCTCCCCTCTCGTTTCTTTTTTCTTTTCTTCTCTCCAGCGTTAGATGAAGCGCACAAATGACCAAATCATTCCACGGATCTCTCTCGGTTCGCTATATTTTGCGAATGAAATTGTACTTCAAATCCACTATATCCAAACGTCTTCCCCTTTCCTTTCCTATTAATCCACCTACATTTTGAATAACCCAGAGCGGTCGGATCCTACATCGAATCGATAAAGTTTGGACCCACGTAAAAATAAGTATAATGCTCAGGAGTTTGTGGTTTGGGTATTCAATTGTGTGTTCACTATCGTTACTACTCGCACTCCGCACTCGTAGTACAAATCGACAAATTTTTACTATTTGTTAATTTATCAACCACAGTTGATCATTTTAGAATCCACAGGAAAATGATAACATGCTCGATATTCTAGTTTGTGTTTGAAGATACATAAAAAATATATGTGTCGGAGATGAAAGAACATCGGAGCCTTTGGAATTTTGGATAATCCCGCAACATTGTAATCTAAAGTCTACTATAGCTGTAAGTAAACAATTGTAGTTATTCAATCCGATAGTAATTGTTCGAGAGTTGTGATAATGAGCTTGGGCTTGAGGCGACAGCCAGTCGCCGAACGTTCACGGGATGAACGCTATGTCTAACAAAGGCATGGAGTAATTCTGTAGCTCTCCTTAAAAAGGAAATAGTTGTAACACTCGACAGTAAACATTCCAACGGTCTCTGTCCCGTAGCTCGCTTACGGCGCGTCTCCGCAGTACATGTTCAGTTAGCCTGAGGGCCCGTTATAAATATATAAACATACAAACAGTCTTTGTCCCAACTACTGGAAGATAGGAGAGACCTATTTTTTCAACGAACGGTGTCTCCCACTAGCAACTTTCCCTCGAGGGCAGCTAGCATCTTTTTCTAACCACTGATATGCAGATTGACCAATTAGCAGCAACGCCAATTTCCCTTACTTTCTGAACGAGGGCTTTTCTCGACGAATCCGATGATCTCGTGTTCTTAGACACACCCCATTATAGTTTTCCTCTGTGGCATTATCGGGACGGGAAAGTCATTCTCTCTCGCGATCCGATCGACGAAAAGAGTAACCCCTTACGACCAGTGAATATTACGCGTCCGACTTAGATTTTGTGAGCACGTTCATCTATCATCCCGTCGACCGCGGATTCGTTATTGAACCTAGGATCATTGTCATTAGCTTCTCGAGTATCTAATTACCACGATCACTTGTCAGATTCTGTAATAATCGTATTTGCACTAGTCAATGTCTCCTCTATTGTATAACGACAATGTGTAATCCAAACTAAGATTCGTTTCACGCCCCTAACCCTAATTATAATGTAAACCAGACATATATTTATACACTTCCTATACTCATACATATCTCATTGAGCATGTGAAAACTCACTAGTCGAACGTAGGTTATGAAAATACATCTAATTCATAAATATATTATGAAAATTATGTAAAGAAATATAAATAGAAGATAAATTTGAGATAACAAAATGATAGCACGCGTCACACAAAATATATTTTAGAAAAAATAAATGATTTCTTATACTTTTTTACTTATATTTTTTACTTATATTTATTTTCCTATATTTTTACTTCCCTTGTAAAATATCTATTATATTTCGATGTACTCAATTTTTTTATATTTTCATGTTAAATTATATTATTCTTTCAGAGCTATATAATTTTCCTCTTTCACTATTTGAAGTTTCCTTCCACGAAACGATTTCCTTCAACGAAAACCATGCCATGCTTTGAAATACAACTTTTCAAAACATTTAATGTAAAAATAGGGAGATCATGATCCATGCTGATATATACATATTTTCCCATTTGGAGTTAACATTAGTTTCCCATTTGAAGTTACATAAAGTTTCTTCATGCTTAAATTTAATTTGCGATAAGTATCTTCTGTTTGTTCTTCAGTCATAATCACGGAAATAAGTGGTCGAAGAGATAGTGTACATCGAAATATAATATAATATGCTCAATTATATTAGAACTACTAAAATATTCAACAAGGACTGTGGTATAGGCAATCGACATCGAGAACAGATGACTAGCAACCGTGTTATCGTAAGTAGCTTGTTTTTCTTGTTCCTTATTTTGAGATTCAGCTTCCATTCCTTACATTCATCAACTCTTTGTATTCTCCTTATTTCCCCTTCCCTTTTCAGCCTTTTCCACTTGAGGCTCATTTCTTCGCCCGGAACAGAGTATGTAGCTGATCTTCATCGAACAAACCTGTTCGAACGTCTCACCACTTTACGGATACTTGCATATAACTATAATACGCATCTTCATTCGTCTCTTATTCATTGAATGGATTTGAGAGACAGCGATTCTGACGCGCTTTCCTTTAAGCATTATCATTTTAGGAGTGTTCCTGTTGGAGTATACATGCTTCGTAACGGTAATAAATAGACCGAGTTCGATGGACTTTTCTACGGAGCAAATTTCTGGTGCCCAGATTTACTACTATAAATCAATGCATCATTTGATTAAGCAGTTTCAGAAAACAGTCTGAATTTAATTTGGTAGGACCGTAGTTTTAAAGATATCTCCAGGATACGCGGAACAGCGTACTCTATATATTTAGTATAGTTTAAAATGATATCTTATAGGATTCTCAAATCCGAGTCGAAATTGTATTCGTGAGCAGTTGCAGTTTTCATACAGGCATGTATGTATGTTTTCACTTAAAGCCTTTTTAACTATGTGGCGTCGGAGTTTTTTCTGAACGTTGTCTATTGACAGTCTTGAGTGCAGTGACATCATATTTGATGCTGTCGAAAAATTAGTAAATAAAATTATTGCTAAACAGATCGAGAGAAAAGGAGCGTTAGATACTCCTCTTATTAAATTATCAGACGTTAAAAGTTGTTTACTTTTCATTTTTACTATTTATATTATTTCTAAAATAATACTAACATTGACAATAAAACTCGATTGGGTTAGACATCTGCGCTTTAGTGATAAATAGTTGTTACGCAATACATTTGTTCAGTTGAGATGTACTGTTGAATTTCACTATACAAATTGTATTATAATTTATAGCTTAATTATGGATAGATTTCAATGGTAAGAAGATTATTTTGTACAAGTACAAGCATATGTCTGTACTCAAAGTGATGAAGAATCTTTATGCTCTTGTTCAGCAACTGGCCAAATAACGCCAACTGCGTTCATTTATGCGACAAGAAACATATACATCTACAGAAATTGTATAATAAACAACTCACTTCTCGATAAATGTGCGAACATGTTTAAGATGTTCGAATTTCGAATATATTTCAGATATTCATCCACTTATGTGAAGAACGATTTTCCGCATGAGTCATCTGATTATTTTATTTTCTTTCCGAATTCTGTACATTATGTGTGTATTCTGTACATTCTCTGTGAACGCTTCCAGCCCTTCCGGCTTCGTCGTTTCCACGATTAGGCCAGTGTCGCTTATTTTTTTAACTGCTGTGACTTGTATACCCCCTTTACGGGGGTTTACTAGCGTGAATAGCGCGTCGCGCGCTTCTCCGCTTGTTCTTATTTCACCATTCTCAACTTCCGAGCGGATTATAACTACATTTTACCGCCATTTGTCCATTGTTTATTGCTGGCCATCTTCACTTTTTTCCGCGTACTCACAGCGACTTACTCACAGCACTTAATATCGCAGTTTCCTTATTCTTAGCTTTTAGCTTGTTCTAGCCTTCCGGCTAGATAGTTGTGGAGCAGGAACTTCTCCACAAGTCGTCTCATATCCTTAAAGTAACGCATTATCGTTGCGGTTTGCCTTTGTTAACTTTGTTGCTCGGGTCGTGGCAGAATGGCAGGACCATTTTTCCATATCGCTAGCTTGTTCCCTTATGTCGGGTATTGACCGCGATTCTTCTTTAGTATCCTCCTTCTCTTCATCAGACCGCTTCTTGATTTCTGGGTTGTTTTGCTTTTTCGGTGTAGCGCTTATACTAGGATTTTTGGTGGTTGACCCCTCTTCCCCTTTTTCAGGCTTTTGCGTTTTCAAGGGTTGCAAAACCATCCTTGCATTCGTGGCGGGTGGCGTCTGCCCACGTGAAGACATCTGGATTACTTTCGTGGCGGACTGTTTGTACACACGGACAGTGTACGAAGCGACGCGAACACAACCTATCTGCATGCCATCGTTTTGGGTCAACGCATGCTGTCAGGAGATCTTTAAAATATGTCCAAGGATATTGGTCGATGTAATTGTTAACAATGACTTGGCTTATTTAGAACCAGGCAGGCAACCGCCAGAGGCAAGGTAGGTGAAGAGGCTCTACAAGCATTTCTGGGGTAGAACTGCACCTCCAAATTCCATAATCCCAGGAAGAAGAGCCTCGGAGTTGTTATTATGTGAATACTTTCTTGTTTCACATGATCTAATAAACCAACACTTCTTTCAACTTTTTTTAACAAACTGTTTTGAATCGTGCAACATTTTCGATCGATTGCGATATCTCTCACAATTGCATAGTTTTATTTGTGAATATTGCACAAGTAAATATTTCGTTTTTTCGTTCAGACAAACTGCAACGTGATATTATTTTATATCACTGTCGCTTGATCACTTTGCACAATTTTTATGCCAAGAGAAACATGTTAAAATTCTACATGCAATTTCTTTAGAGGCGGTTGTACATTCAAATCATACAAATATTTTTTTTAGGCCTTTTTTTTAAAAGGAGCTTATTGGGCCCAGAAAATACAGATTTTAAGTGCATATATTCACAATAAACATGAATTTTTGTAATGGTATATTAGGCAAAGGTACCGATACGCGGCGGTACGACATAGCCATGCTGTATTATGTGTCGGCGCTTTACATTTTTTGTTGTATGATGCGGTTTTTGGCTTTAAGCCTCTGGGGAGCGGAGCTTTTTTTTTATTTTTTTTTCTGTCCTGAAAAACTTGGTCGCAAAACAGGACGCTTCGGTAGTTTGCTTTTTGGGTGCTGTGTAACATCGGGGAAGGGTGGGATGAGAGGGATGGGGCGGGGGGGGGGGGACAAATAGGATTATTTACAAATATTTACAAATATTTACAAATATTTACAAATATTTACAGTGTTTACATTTTACACCTGTGTTATGCGGTGTCAGAATTGAGTTCTGTCGGTTTAATGTTCTCTCTTACTTTGTTATGGGTTCTGTATCCACCAGTATTTTTTTGTGTTTCTTCTGTGTTTGTCTTTGGTGTCTTTCCGAGGGAGGGCAATGTTGTATCTCCATCTCGGGTCAGCGGTCTGTCCATTTATGTTTTCTTCGTAGAGTATGGTTTTGATCCCTGTTTTTCTTTTTATGTGATATATTATTGGGATGTTGTTTTGGTCCTGGAGGTAGTTTTTTTCGTCTAGGTATAGGAAGGCTTCTGGGGGGATGTGGCCTGTTTCAGAGTGTTTTTGTAATATGCGTTGTTAGGAAATAGGCAGCTGAAAACTAAGCTGTTTTCTTTTATTTTTGCTGCTTGCGCGAAGTGGTTTCTTATTAGCTTTAGGATGTGGCAGTCGATGCAGTGAATGTTGGCTAGGTCGTATATTGTTTTGTTTTTTACATATTTTTTGAATCCGCTGTGTTCGGATCTGTATGTGCTCAGGCAAGCCCTGATGCATTTTCTTTCGAATATGCGGATTTTTTCCATCTGGGAGGCTGATATGTTGTACCAGATTGGGCTGCCGTAGGTAATGATTGGTCTGATTAGTGCTTGGTAGCATAGTATTTTCACTTTGCTGTCGAGATGTTTGGAGTAAAATAGTCTTTTTATTCGCCAGAATGCTTTATTAGCCTTAGCAAGTTGGGTTTCGGTGTGCTGCTTGTAGTTTAATTTGTCGTCTATGTTTATTCCTAAGTATTTTACGCAATTTTTGTGTGGTATGAGTGCCCCTTTGTTTGCTTTTTCTCTTACTTGGAATTTTCGGCAGTGTTCTCTTTCTTTTGGGTCGATTTCACTTAACTTGGGTCTGAATAGTATGGTTTCGCATTTGCTTGTGTTGATTTTTAGTTTCCACGCGTGGTAATAGTCGTTTATTTTTTCGAAAAGTTCTTGCAGTTCAGTTTTTATTGTCTTAGTTTTGCGGCCTGTTACGTAGATGATTAGGTCATCTGCGAAGGCTATGAAGCGTTTGTGGGTGGATGTATTGAAATTAAAGAGGTTTAGTAAGTCACTAGTGTAAATACTGAAAAGTAGCGGGGAATTTACTGTACCTTGTTGCAGACCATTTGTTATGGAGAATTCTTTGCTTGATATGTTTGAACCTTCGGTCATTACGAATGTTCTGCTTGTGATCATGTCCCAGACTATTTTAATTAGATGTTTAGGAAGCTTAATCTTGATCAATTTGTATATGAGATCTGGGATCCAGACTGTGTCAAAAGCTTTTTCGAGGTCTATTAAGCAGGCGGCTACTCGTTGTTTTGCGTTTAGGGCCCAGCAGATGTCCGACGTAAGTTTGTTTATTGCGTGGATTGTGGAGTGGTTGTGCCTGAAGCCAAATTGATTTTCTGCGATTATGTCATTTTGTGTGCAGATGGAAGTTAGGGGGTTGTTTATAATTATTTCAAGTACTTTGCTTATGTTGGGGAGGAGACTTATGGGTCGTAGGTTTGCGGGCGATGAGCCGTCTTTGTCTTTTTTTGTAATAGCTATCAATTTGGCTTTTTTCCATTTTCTGGGGAAATATGTGTTGTTTAGAGCATTGTTGAAGAGTACTGTGTAGTACCATTTTATTTTGTTCGGTAGGCGCTTGAGTAAAACGTTTGGGATGCCGTCGAAGCCGGAGGATTTTTTGTTGTTTAGTTTGGAGAAGATTGTGTTTGGTTGATTGTAATTTGTGAAGTAGTTTATTTCTGGATCTGGTTGTTTGGGGTTGTCTGCGGTGTTTTCGTTTGAGAATGTACAGACTGTTTTGTTTAGCGTTTTGTCTTGTTCCATTTCATTTTTAAGTTTGTTTCGGCGATGATAATTCTGTTTATGAATGATTCTGTTTAGTTGATCTCGGCCCATGTGTTCGTTTTGTGTGTGTATTTTGGAAAAGTGGGTGCCGATGATGTCTAGTTTTTCTGTTGTTTTAGTTATTATGAAGTTACCCTCGATGTCTTTGGTGGTGTTGTGTATTGTTATACCTGCTTCTTGGATGAGGGAGGTTTCTTCTGGGGGCAATTTGAGAGGTGGGATGGGGCTTTGTCCTTTTGGTCTGAAGATTTGATTTATTTGTGGGAACATGTTGGCTGAGTCGTTTTTGGAGATGTTTTTTATTTTATTTGTCCAGTAATGGTTTATAGCGTTTGCGAATTCTTGTTTCATTTGCGCTTTTATTTTGTATAGTAGGTACTTTAGGAATTCTAATTCTTCTCTTTTGTCGTAAAAGGCACCGGAAAATTGTCTTTCACGGTGATCTTATTTAATTCCCCGTAGATGACGCAGAGATGCATTTTTTATTCTTTTTCCGCACTAATACAACAAGGGATTGCGTATGGTGAATTGCTTGGTTTGATCATTACTTTCTTGTACAAATCGTCCAAAATTGAAAAATCGGCCGATATGCCGACAGCAATGTCGCCGTTCGGCCCTCTTTACGGAGTAAGACCAGCCTCGCCGTCCGCCACGCTCGTGGGTAGACTCCCTCCCTCAGACATCTCGTGTAGAGGCGCCGAAGTTTGACAACGAGATGATGGCGTACGGTTTATCTCGTGCGACGTAACACGGTTTTTCGCTACATATAGCAAATTTCTTTTTATGATTAGTATTTTGGTTCATGCATACCTGAAATATAATTACGATGTAATTTTATTAAATTGAAAATCGCGCTAGCCTGCCACAGATATTGATGAATTATAATACAATTATTCAGTTTTTCTACAAACATTGTGGCCTTTTTCCTACTTAGTTCGGTAATTTTCAATTTTAAGGTGTTGAACAATTTCGTTTCGTTGTAATTTAAGATTTGTTAACGAGCACTTTTCACAAACTGACCGCTGTTACTTGTCTTTGGATCGTTGTTTTGTGAATACGGTGAATGTAGGAATAAGAAAGAAGAGAAGCAATTGAGATACGAGATACCTTACAGATTTTATATCTAGACAAATAAAGTTAAAAGAAATATAATTTAACCAGTGTCTGGATCAATTTGGACTAGTCAGCAAATAACGGAAGTTGTTTAACTTAGTGTCATAAGAAGCCAAGGTATCTCTAAACGACGGATTTAGTATCAACATTCATTGTAACTTCAAAGAATTGTGTCGGACTTAGGCATGGTCTTCTGTGCAGTTGACCGAACGTTGCGCATTTCCAGAGTTTAGCTATCGTCCAATATCATTTTGATCGTGAGATTCTCAAAAATCCAATTAAATCGTTTTATAACAATGAAATAAAAAATATGAAAACTTCGTTTTTCTTATTTTGGCAATTTATGAGTAATTGCGTTATCGCTGGAGCAGACAAAGAAAACACCGGAAACTACTTGCAGTGATCAGTTCCGCGAAGTAGTGGGGATAACTCGTATCCGCTTAAAATTTGAAGAGACAAATTTTCGACTCTCTGAGCGACGTTTATTTCGTCAGGACTATCAATTGTCGTTTGAACGTTGTGTTTCGATCGTTCGCGAAGAGACGCGATCGCGAGATAGCACGTCAACGAGAGTTGTAAGTTCCCGTTACGATTAAATAATCGACGCCATGAACTGATCGATTCCCTCATTTCGATTAGGATAATAAGGGTAGTTCAATGAATTCCACAGAATTAACACAAATAAATTAACGTTTATTTTAACAAATTATCAACTAGGAAGACATAAAGAGAACAACAAAAAGAAATGTAACTGCGTTTTGCTTGATAAGTAATGCGCGATATAAGAGATGTGTTGACGGTTCGGCTTCTCGAAAAGTTCTGCACGCCTTTCGATTTTTTCCGTTTTTTCTGGAAGGCGACCCCCACTACGTTCGGATCACGCCACATTCTTTTACGCGAGGTAAAATAACGGCCACGAATCGACGTTTCTGGAGGTCGCCCTGCTTAATGAACCATGCGCTTGCCACTACAATGTTTGTTTGCCGGGCAGCCGCGACGATCCGTCTGCGACATTATAGTGCCGCGATCGACAGTTAAGAATATGATCTATGGTAAGCCGCATGGCGTAACACGTTGCATTAATTTCTCTAATGCAATTTCGCGTACCTTTAACTGTAACTCAGTTCTTTCAGTACTTAACGAGAGAGCCGAAAATTTCGTCGTTTTAAAGTTTGACGATCTCGATAATTGTTAATTGTGTAATTTCGTGCTCCTGATAAGGATCGATAACTTACAATTAATATGCATAAAAATAATTACAAATATTGTTAAATATGCCCGCCTTGATATTCAGTACATTTATTATTTCTTCGTAACATGTTTTTAAAGACGCTTAATAATATCTCTTCACTTATTTGTGACACTCGCCTTTCGATATTCTCCTCAGCGGTTTCGATTTGTACACATCAGTCTCTAACATCCCACAGAGAAAGAAGATTATTCTATTCTCTCCGTTTATTACGCCCCAAGGCTTACTATAGGCCGTGTTCCTAACCGTCGCAAACAGATCGTCTTACATGACCGTCGAGATATACACAAAGTAGCGATAAACGCATAGTTGTCGTCAAGCAGCGAGTTCCAGAAACATCTATTCGCCTTCGGTGCGTTATTTTATCCGCATAAAGAAGGTGGTATACGTAATCATAGGCGCGAACGGTGGCGTGATCCGAGCGTAGTGGGGGTCGTATCTCAGAGAAGACAAAGGACAAAATGGAAGGGCAGTCAGTGACAAATGAGGATTCAAACGGAATGCATCGAAAGGTTCAGACGAATAAAATCAAAGTCGCTTAGTCTAACGAATACATCGAGAAATATCATAAAATCGGGTCAAATTACTGTAACAAACTAATTGTATCATCGTTAAATCATTTGTGACGTATTCATTATAACTTTAAATATCGTTAAATATACACGTTTATATTAACCCTGTTAATTCAAAGTTAAAATCATTTGAACTATCTCTGTTATTCTAAACGAAACAGGGGAACGACTAATTCGCGGCGTCGATTATCATAATCGTAGCAAAAATTTACGTCTCCCGCTCACACGTTTCCCTCGCGATCGCGTCTCTACGCGAACGGTCGTAACAGCTGCGATGGTTGGACCGACATATATTATAATATATTATTATATTATTATTATATTATTATATTATTATATTATTATATATATTACATATTATATTATTATCCATATAAAAATTCGTAGTATAATAATCATTATTTTTAAGTATTAACACGTTGACTGCCACGACACCTGTATTCGGGTGTCAGTGTCACGTAAAATAACAAAATAAAAAAAGGAATTTGAGGTAAAAAATAAAAAAAGAAAACTTTATTTTTTTTCTAACATCAATACACTTTACAATTTACTTCCGAACTCTAGGCGTGACTTTCTAAGACTGACTCTTATGATTTTACTTTCGATCGGATCCGATTACTTTCTTTTGTCATCCCTCAACATCCCCACCGTCCATGCATTTGCTAGGCGTCCGCGATCGTTGCCACGTGCTCTTTCTTCTAGAACCTTCGGTGGAAGGACCGTTGGGATGTTGATGGTTCATTAGGCACTTCAGCGATATACATTGTCGCCGAGTGCCGCCACATCTTTATCTCTATCGTCAGTCCGTCGGATTTGAAGTATGCCGGTCGTGACATACCCCCCTGGTTAGATTGATCTTGGTCCTCTAAGATCGTAGTAGAATGGAATTATTTAAATGTAGATCAAAGGATATGTTTATGCTTTTTTTCAGGAATCGCTATGAATTGATTTTCTGCATGTTATGGTACAAAAGTTATTTCGTTAATCTTAAATATAGCAATTTTACAATATTTGTTAGTGTTCGAGAAGCTAATAATTTCAGAGGCGTAATCATGTTGTAGTTTTCGATCGTGAATTGGTTGGGTTTGTTTACAAAGCGTAATTCCTATCCCGTGAATTTAAGGCAACTAATTAAGGGTATTATTACTAGTGCTAGGGTCAGCATTATCCTGAAAAAAGTACGCTTTCAATCGGTTACCATGTATCTTTTTCTTAGCATTGTCGATAGAAATAATGTAATAAGGAGTTTTCACATCGTTAATTCTGTAGGGTCCTAACCATTCAATGTCCAACTTATCTCTTTTATGGTCGTTGTGAATTAAAACAAAGTCTCCTTTCCTAAACACAGTCTGAGTTTTAACAATCTTTCTTTCTTGGTCTCGCTTGTATCGTTGCTTATTCTGAATAAGTGTTTTGTGAGCTGTTTCCCAATATTTATTCAACTGTTTTTGCCAAAGTGAGTACATATCATCATAGGTAAGTGTGGGAAATTTGGATATTGCGGAAGGTAAGTTAGCTTTTCGCCCAAAGGTCAATTCAAAGGGAGAGAATCCTGTTCCTTCATGTTTCGCGGTGTTGTACCCTAAACAAATGAAATTAAGTACTTCATCCCATTCTTTGTCATTGTCGTGTAATGCAGTACGAATTAAATCTTTAACTGAGGCATGCGTTCTTTCGAGGGATCCGTTACTTTGTGGGTGAAATGAAGTTGTTTTGATGTGTTTGATTTTAAAAGCTTCTTCAAATTTCGTCATTAAATCACTAACAAAATTTTGTCCCTGATCTGTTAGGATCGTTTTTGGTGCCGAAAATATGTAAATATAGTGTTCAATAAGCGCGTTAATTATGGATTCAGTTCGTTGCGTTTTAAGGGGAACTAGTATCAGATATTTCGTAAGTTCATCGTGTATTGAAAGTATGTATTGGTTTCCGCGTTTGGTTTTCGTCATCGGTCCTATGATGTCCATAGCGATTTTGTCGTTAGGGTTAAGTGGCGTGTCTGAGATTTGTGGGGATTCTTTGGGTCTGATACGTGTTAGTTTCTCCTTTTGACATGTGTCGCATGTTTTCACAAAGTTTTCTACTCTTTCTAAAAGTCCGGAAATTTTGAATTTATCCTTGATCCGTTGATACGTTTTCTGTATCCCTAAATGTCCTACGGTGTCGTTATGGTTTTCCTTTATTGCTTGTATTATTTCGTTTTCGTCTAGTTTTAAGATGGGATTAGGTGCATAAGTAATTTTCTTGTACGTGTCGTTAAAATATATTAGCATGAGTTTAATCTGTGTTTTCTCTAATTCAGTGAAGTCGTTATTTCCTATGCCGATTTTTGTTGTATCTTTAAGAATTTTGTAAAGTCTTCTGATCCAAAGTGTCTCGTCGTATTCTCCTAAGTCGTTTCGAGTTAATTGGTAAAATGTTTGGTCATTTGGTTTAATTTCTAAGAGTTTCGGATTCTCGTTGTTGTCTTTCCATGCGTTGAATGAATTAGTGTGATCAATTACTAGGTCGAGGTTAACTACTTCGTCGCGAGTTACTGCGTGAACTCTAGATAAAGCGTCTGCAGCTGTGTTATCTTTACCCTTTGTATATTCGATTTCATAGTCATATTCTTCGAGTCTAAGTCTCCAACGAATCAGTCTGCTAGAAGGGTCTTTGCAATTGTGTAGCCACTTAAGAGCTTGGTGGTCGGTTCGAATAATGAAGCGTCGTCCTAACAAATATTGTCTTAATCTTTTCACGGCCCATACGATGGCTAAGAGTTCCTTTTCTGTCGTGGTATAGTTTCGTTCGGGTGGATTCAGTGTTCTTGAAATGTAACAACAAGGATGACCGTCTTGCGACAGTATTGCTCCTAGTCCTTCGTTACTTGCGTCGGTAGTTAAGGTAAAGGTTTTGTTAAAGTCTGGATAAGCTAATATTGGGAAATTACAGAGTTTGTCTTTTAAAGTATCAAAGCTAATCTGGTGTTTGTCAGTCCAATGGAATGGTGTGTCCTTTTTTGTTAAGTCTGTAAGGCTTTTCGCGATTTTGGAAAAGTTTCGAATAAATTTGCGATAATAACCTGCTAAACCTAAGAATGATTTCACGTCCGTGGCATTGCGGGGTAATCGAAAGTTTTTTACAGCGTCTAATTTCTTGGGGTTTGGTTTGACTCCTTCGGATGAAACTACATGGCCTAAGTATTCTAATTCCGGTTTTACGAATTCACATTTGTCCGGTTGCAATTTAAGTCCTAATTCTCTGAGTCTCTGAAATACTATCGCGAGGTTTTCGTTATGTTCTTGAATCGTTTTTCCGAATATCACTATGTCATCCAAATAAACAAAGCAGTATTTTCCTACAAGTCCAGCTAAGGCTCTGTCCATTAATCTTTGAAAGGTAGCGGGTGCGTTTTTAAGTCCGAATGGCATTCGATTGAAATGAAAATGCCCTTGCGGTGTCGAAAAAGCGGTATATTTTTTAGATTTCTCGTTCATTGGAATTTGATGGAATCCTGAGGATAAATCAAGCGCCGAAAAGAATTTTGCGTTTCCTAGTTGTGTTAAAATGTCGTCTATATCAGGTAAAGGGTAAGCGTCTTGTTCTGTGAGTTCATTTAGTTTCCTGAAATCGATAACTATCCTCCATTTCTGTTTTCCTGAGGCGTCTAATTTTTTCGGAACTACCCATACCGGAGAGTTATAAGGGGATTCGGATTCTTCTATAATATTTTTCTTCAACATGTCTCCTATTTGTCGCGAAATCTCGTCACGGTGACATTCCGGTGGTCTATACGATCGTGTGTTAATAATTTTGTCTTTGGTTAACGAAATTGTGTGCTGAGTTAAATTAGTACAGGGTAAAAGATCGGTTTCTAAATTAAAGATGTCAATATAATGAAGGATAATCTTTTCGATGGATTCACGGATTGGTTTTTCAATGTGATCTGTTCTCACTAGGCTTTTTAGTTTTGATACGTTGGAAAAGTCATGAGAATTTTGAATATTGCTAGAAATTTCAACGTTTTGCTCTCCAGTGTTGATAAAACATACTTTAGTTGATTTGCCTTCCAAATAGATTGTTTGAACTCTGTTTTCTCCAGGAGTCAAATGTATTGGTTTCTGAAATAAAATGGTTTTGTCGTTTAATCGGATTTTGTCATTGGATATTGAATAGTTATACTTCTCTAAACATGGTAGCCCAATGATTCCGTCTTCGATAATAGGGAAATTGTTCGGTACTATGTGAAAAATGTGATTTTGTCCAAAAATTCGTTTCGTTACGTATTCGTTAGTTTCGTACTTGTCTCGTCCCATAGAAAATTTTTGTTTAGGCCCTATTTGTATCGCGTTGACAGTTTTGTTACGTTTCACCAGGTTTATCCCTGCTCCTGTGTCGACCAGAAATACTCGCTCTTCGGTTCGGGTTGACAAAGGTATTGCGAGTAATCTTCCCGTGGCGATGTTGACTCGTATGTCTCGTACGGTTCGTCCATCTCCTGGTTCGATGTTGTTTCTTGTATTTCGTCCCATTCCTGGACTGCCTGGAATCCTTGCGGGTGGTCGATCGCGCTGGCTCGGTGGTAGAAAATTTTGACACTTGTTGGCAATGTGTCCCAGCTTTCCGCACTTGAAGCACTTCATCTGCGCGCGTTCAGCAGGTGATCTATTTTCTACTTGGTTAAATGTAGCAGGTTTCTGAGCTACTGGCGTGTTAGGCGATCTTGATGGTACATTAGATCGTCTTACCTGCATATGCTGGTTGTCGGGGCGATTACTAACCGAAGGTAAGCGATTACATGACCAATTAGGTTGTCGTTCTTCTCGCAAGTAGCGTTCTACATCGGCTGCCTTTTTTTCAGCTTCCGGAAGATTCAAGGGTTCACTGCTTAATAGTATTCGCCCTATGTCGCGTCTGAGTCCCTTTAGGTACACACGAACAGTCTTCTTCGTGATTTCTTCAGTCATAATTTTACGTGTTAGTGGTTGTGGGTACTCATTGGTTACTGCGTACAGCAAACGGTTGAGTATTCTTCTAAACCGAATATTAAAACTTTGCACTGATTCCTCGCGTCCCTGTCTCAACTCTCGTAATTGTTCTTGGTACTCATCCGAAGTCACTTGTGCTGCTAAGTTATTTCTCAGTGCATCGTACAGATCACTGTAACACTCAATAGGAATGTTGCGAATACTTTGGGCTGCTTTCCCCACGATTTTTTCCACTTTTATTGCTTTTAGCAATAGATCTTGCTCCATACAGCGATCCTTCATACTTCTCACTTCTTTGATGAAGTCTTCAACTCCTACATCATCATCTCCGTTGAGCGTTGGGATGTAGCGTATTGCATCCTTAGCTCGTAGAGTGGGAGGAGCGGGCGAAAAATAGCCTCTTTCTTCCACCTCGGGTTGTTCGCTGTCGAGGTGGACAGGTGGGGTGTCTGAAGCTGCTAACCCTGACAGTTTGCGTGCTTTTGCCATATTCACAGTACGATTGATTGCTGTCGACGCACTTTCATTGTCTTCGGTGATAATGGAAGCAAATTCATCGGTCGCAGGGGATCCGAACCCAGTCCGTAGCGCTGCGACGGTTTTCCCGAGATTCTCGATTTCTGCTGCCCTGTGTCTGTTCTCTTCGTCATTTTGCATAGACAAACGTAACATTTCCTCTCGTAAAAGGGCAATGTTCTCGTTCTGTTTTTGAATACTGTCCCATATTGCTCGCAACATTGGGTCAGTTGAGGTTGAAGTTTGAGATTCGTTTGCCTTAGACATTATTGCGCTGATTTATAATTTTCAGACGAAGACGAGTCTTGGCTACTGAAGCTAAATTTTCTTTCACGGTAACGTACACAGGAATTCAGTTTACCTTTTATTGTTACTTCACTTGGTTCGTGATAGTTACTTTGTTGTTGCGGATGACCGTAGTCCCAAATAATTCGATCTTCCGTAGATGATGAATGTCTTTTGGTTTCCGAACAAACACTTTTCACTATCCTGGCAGGATCGCCAAAATGTCACGTAAAATAACAAAATAAAAAAAGGAATTTGAGGTAAAAAATAAAAAAAGAAAACTTTATTTTTTTTCTAACATCAATACACTTTACAATTTACTTCCGAACTCTAGGCGTGACTTTCTAAGACTGACTCTTATGATTTTACTTTCGATCGGATCCGATTACTTTCTTTTGTCATCCCTCAACATCCCCACCGTCCATGCATTTGCTAGGCGTCCGCGATCGTTGCCACGTGCTCTTTCTTCTAGAACCTTCGGTGGAAGGACCGTTGGGATGTTGATGGTTCATTAGGCACTTCAGCGATATACATTGTCGCCGAGTGCCGCCACATCTTTATCTCTATCGTCAGTCCGTCGGATTTGAAGTATGCCGGTCGTGACATCAGCAATGTTTCTGACCAGGCCGCGTAACCCATATTCGGGTGTCGTTTATTTGACTACTTGCGAAGGATCGTCGTAGGTATTTGAAAAGATATTCCATAATAATAAAACTGTTGAATTGTTATAAAATAGAAATACGAAAATGGTTCATTAAAAAATTATTTAGAATGTAAAACCTTAAAGCATTCTATACGTAGCTGAGGTTGGTCGGGACAATTTGGTCAATAAGTTGTTGTTTTCTTCAAATTCTTTTGTGCCATTGTTCGGTCCACTCGACGTCTTTTATTTGCATAACATAGATAGTTTGCATGCGCGTCTAATGCTTCTTCCGGAATAATTTTTGCGAATGGCGATATTGTGCTGACTCCGTCGAAGACAAGGATTTTTTGTATTTTCAGACAACCTTAATAATTTTGCACCTAATAATTGTCTAAATATTCTAATATTTATATTTTTCCTTGTTGCAATTTTCTAAACCGTCAAAGCGTTTACAACAGAAATTCTCAGAAGGAATTGAATGCCAAGTTTTCTGTACCATTTGATTCCTTTTCTAATTGTGGTGGCATAAGAAACCATTTGGTCGGAATAATCTATACCACACTTTCCTTCATTATATTCAACGATAGATAGTGGTTTTAATGTTGCGAACAAATGAAACGAAAGATCATTCTTGAGATCACCACTTGAGCGACTCGTATTACTAAAACATCGATGGGGAGCACCTAGCAGAAAACGCTCGGTACTGCTGTACGCGTGGCCTGACAGAGATTTCTTTGAAAACACGAGTGACAGTCAACGCGTTAAAACCGTTATTAGATATTTATTTAATCAGTCTAAAATTTGTAGTACAATCATGAAAAGCTAACAATAGAATCACGTCTAGACTTTACAAGCATGCCGCAAAATAACAGTGTCATTTGTATTTATACAGCATTAGTCTGTTGTCGTCAGATTCACAGTGTCGCGGAATCAGTTATCGTCTGAGTTGAGTCGTCTTTCGGATACGTGATACACATTGTATAGACATTTACTGAAACAATTCTTTTGCCTACCAAGCATTAATTGGTAATATCTGATGAGTGAAGAACATAATTTGATTATTAGAAGGTTGATTTCTGAAATTTCTATAAAGAACGATTAGTTTAGTGAGGTAAATATTTTACACGAATGTTTATAAAATGAAAAAATATTCAACTACGTACTAGCTTTGTATGAATAATTTTAACCTAAAAATTTGTTCTGTGCTAAAATAGCAGTGGAAATTATACTACATGTAAAAGTGAGTCATAAAAACAAATACAATTTTCTTATTTTCTATCTTTTTTACTTTTATCGCAAGTTTGATTTCTATACATATAACTGTTTTCAATTTAAGGAGGAACTTATTTTCTTAAGGGCTTTTCATACAAATTTGAAAAATAACTGTTGTTTTTGATCCCTTATCTCTATCTTTATCCTTCTATTTTTGTGAGACTGTATCGGTTATTTATTCTTAATATTTACAATCCGAAGTCTAATTTATGTGCCGTATTAATTTTCTGTGAATAATTCAGAGATATGTAAAATCTTGCTATATATATATATATACTGTTTCGTACCTATTAGAAGTGCGTTCGATCTAATGTGGAAAATTCTTAATTTTAATAAAATAGTTTCAAATTGCTAAGGCTGGGGCAAACTAAGAAGTTTCTGGAATATACAGGGTAGTAAGTCGCTTCGCAGATATGTGTACATCGGGACAATATGTTACATATGTAATCCCTTACACAGTTTCATATTATCTTGTAAAATAATCATTCTTCTTTTAATATCAGTTGGTTTTTGTATTTTTATTTCATTTATCTCATAGGTTATAATTCCTTTAGGAAATTTTTGCAAAAATTTTCGCTGGAAATTTTCAGAAAACCTTATTCCTGAACAAAATTTGTTTTGTACTACGAACTGTCGCATTTAAATAAGAAAAATTCTATTTATTTAATTTTGTTATTAAGCTTATTCATATCCAACTTCAAATTATCTGTAGCTTGTTTATAATTAATTAAGTTTGAAATGTTTGTTTGTTAGTTATTACAAAAGGGTCATAGCTAAGTTTTTGAGTTGTGCTCAGGTTATTATAACTTCAATTATTATGCTCTGAGCGTCATGTTGTTTCTTAATAAAATTCTTTAGTCTCAATAATCAATTTTCTCTGTTCGTAAAGATGGTGGTTGTTTATTTTAAGAATTTTGTTCTTAATTCCAAATATTGCGGACATTCTTTTATTATGCATTAGTTGGTATCCAATCTTCTTGGATAGGACGTATTGCATATTCCATTTTTATTTGTTTTATATTTTATCCTGTTTCCTAGACTCACTGCACAATCACGTTTGTCTCTCTGCTAATCTAACTTGTACTATTATTCTTTTAGTTATTAACAATAATTTCATATCTAAGCAACTCACTTCAATTATGTTTTCTGAGTCGTTAGTATATTTATATACTTCACCGTTGATAATCCTGTAGATTATTCTATTCTCTCCGTTTATTACGCCCCAAGGCTTACTATAGGCCGTGTTCCTAACCGTCGCAAACAGATCGTCTTACATGACCGTCGAGATATACACAAAGTAGCGATAAACGCATAGTTGTCGTCAAGCAGCGAGTTCCAGAAACATCTATTCGCCTTCGGTGCGTTATTTTATCCGCATAAAGAAGGTGGTATACGTGATCATAGGCGCGAACGGTGGCGTGATCCGAGCGTAGTGGGGGTCGTCTTCCAGAGAAGACAACGAAAAGGATCGAAGAGTAATCGGTCCCTTCTGAAGAGTCAAACGTTATAAATTGCTTAGTCTAACGAATTCATTGAGAGATATCGCAAAGTCGGGTCGAATTCCTATAACATATCAACTGTATTTATCGCTAAATAATTTGTGACGTTTTTATTATTACATTCATTATTTTTAAATATACAAGCTATATTAACCTGTTAATACAGTGTTAAATTCATTGAACCACCCCTATTATCGTAACAGAAATCAGGGGATCGATCAGTTCGTGGCGTCGGTTATCTAATTGCAACGGGAATTTACTACTCCCGTTGACGTGCTTTCTCGCGATCGCGTCTCTCCGCGAATGCTCGAATAAACACGGATTGCTTTTTAACTAAACATATTCATACCCTGTTTTCTCAAAATCGAAAGCTTAAAACATCCGTTCTTACTGATGTTATTTCAATTATATTTATATCGCGTTATTGCAATTATCTAATATATTTTTTACTTTTTTCATGTAAAATCATCATTTTACCAATTGTACCA
The DNA here is from genome assembly GCF_024542735.1 of Bombus huntii. NCBI lineage: Eukaryota > Metazoa > Arthropoda > Insecta > Hymenoptera > Apidae > Bombus > Bombus huntii. The sequence continues at coordinate 1,005,314 of NC_066244.1, forward strand.
TAATTATTAGGAAGCTCTGTTAGAATTTAATCTTGGAATTAAGATTAATAATCTGTGGAAGATACAATGTTTGTGTTGAAACAATATAATGTGATATTTATTAAACAATTATTACAGGAATTATAAGTGTGTGTGTTCTGGAATGTAGACAGTTGGCTAGTTATTCACAGACTGACTGGCTTAGTGACCCATGGCCCTTGAAAAGGTTTTGAACCCCACTCTCTATGCAGTAATGAGTGTGACCTGTGTGGGTGTCTGTGTGGCGTCACATGTGCCACAGAACCTTCTAGTAGCTTCTCGACGTGCCCATCGGGAATGTTCCATCCATATTCCTACGCTTCTTCCGCCGAATTCTCGAAAGAGCATGCACGTGCTAGCCGCCGTGGTACATCTCACGAACGCACGCTAATGAGGATATCGCTGAACAACGAAGGAAAGAATCCGTTCGATCAATCACCTCATCTGTATGCCATTAATATCGTTGTATTCCAACAAACTCTGAACAATAACTTAAACACGAAACTGTAATTTGTGTCTTTCTAATTTCCAACGTTGTTAAAATTTTGTATCTCCCTTTGCAAATGCAAATAATTTAAATGAAAAAATACATGGTTTTTAAATCGTTTCTCTTATATTCGTAATAATAATTTCGTTCTACAGTGATTTCGTTCGGGATCTGGGTTCTTAAATCCCGGCGACCGTAGTCCGATTTTTCTTCCACGATTCTTAAATGAAAAGAAAATACAGCAGTACCCTAGCAGCGACATCTACAGCCAGCAACTACAATTATCATTTGTGTCTTTGTTCTCTCCTAAAGGCCGTCCAAGGGACTTGAGAATGCAAAGAAGAAGTGCTGCAAAAACATAACAAATATATTTACAAACCAAAACCAATTCATTACAACGCTCATCCTTCAATTACATCCTCCGTCGGGAAAATCCTCCGCTTCCTTTCTGTCAATCCATCTTGCCCATATGTGGTTCCATAGCTGCTGAATCGTATATAGACAAACAACAACTTGAGTAAGCAAGGGGGATGGATGTAAAGCCGACAAATAAAGGAAAAGGAGAGAGAAGTGTTTCGTCCTTGAGTTTATCATATTGTGGTGGCCGGGGTATTCAACGCTATGTCCTCGATTCGCTCTAAGTACTCAGGTTCTAGACACCCTTGGAGGGCGGTAGATTTTTCTTCATCGCCCGCGATGCTCGCCGCCGCGAGCTATCTCTCTAGTAAAGAGAACCATTGCAGTATCTTCTAGGGCATCGTCAAAGGCACGCGGACTACTTCACTGGTCGTAACTGTTTTATTCTTGTTTGACATATCGTTAGCGCGCCCGGAATCACGATCATTGAAATCTCATTAGCTCGATCACGTCGGGGTCACTTACACCTCACATATTTCAAATAAAATCTGCATAATTCTGAAGGAAACACAACTACATTTGGGTTATCTTGTTTTCACAGAAACCTGAGAATTGCTCAGAGTATTTTAATAAAATATTCAACTACTTTAAAACGCAAAAAATAGTTTATTGTATGGAATATATAGAGTGGTTCACGCAATTGTTTCGGCATAATTAGAAAATTCGAAATGTGTAGCTTTAAAAATATTGCAGAGGAAAAATCGGATTCGTCGATGACAACCTTCGTTCAGAAAGTAAGGGAAATTGGCATTGCTGCTAATTGGTCAATTTGTATATCGGTGGTTAGAAAAGGATGCTAGCCGCTCTCGAAAGAAAGTCTCTAGTGGGAGACGTCGTTCGTTAAAAAATAGGCGTTTCGACCGTTCGCGGAGAGACGCGATCGCGAGATAGCACGCCAACGAGAGTTGTAAGTTCCCGTTACGATTAAATAATCGACGCCACGAACTGATCGATCCCCTTATTTCGATTATGATAATAAGGGTAGTTCAATGAAATTCCACAGAATTAACACAAATAAATTAATGTTTATTTCAACAACTTATTAACTAGAAAGATATAAAAGGAACAAAAAAAATGTAACTGCGTTTTGATTGATAAGTAATGCGCGACGTATCAGATGTGTTGACGGTTTGACTTCTCGAAAAGTTCTGAACGCCTTTCGATTTTTTTTCGTTTTTTCTGGAAGACGACCCCCACTACGTTCGGATCACGCCACATTCTTTTACGCGAGGTAAAATAACGGCCACGAGTCGACGTTTCTGGAAGTCGCCCTGCTTAATGAACCACGCGCTTGCCACTACAATGTTTGTTTGCCGGGCAGACGCGACGATCCGTCTGCAACATTATAGTGGCGCGATCGACAGTTAAGAATATGACCTATGGTAAGCCGCATAGCGTAACAATAGGTTTCCCCTATCTTCCCGTAGTTGGGACAAAGACTGTTTGTCTGTTTGAAGGACTTTAGCTTCCTAAGAATTCTGCCAAATATCAATGGTCCGCCTGGCTTGGCGCGCAGGCTCTATTACAATGTTTGGGAACCCATCGTGACATATGGTGCGCCTGTGTGGGCTGATGCAATGAACTATGAGAAGAACAGGAATATTATAAAAAGGACCCAACGTACTGCCCTGTGCATTACATTTACAGCCTACCGCACTGTATCTCATGCGGTGCTTTGTGTATTGACCGGCAACTTACCGATCAACATTAAAGCTAGGATGTTGAAAGAATCATACGAGAGAATGAAGATTTATAACAGCCTAGCTGTTGAAGGTGAAGTGATCGATAGATACATCATGTTAAAAGAAGAACTGGATGACATAAGAAAGAAAGCCCTAATGGAGTGACAAGCGGAATAGGGCAATTACAAAGAGGACAACTTTACTAGGAAGTTGATAGGTAATGCGTCTATATTCGCCAAGAAAAGGAGAGACATCGATTACTTTACGATGCAAATGTTAATGGGGCATGGTATCTTCAACAGCTACAGAAAGAGGATCGGTAAGGGGGTCGACACTAAGTGTAGGGATTGTGGTGACCCGAACGACGATGCAGAACACGTCCTGTTCGTGTGTCCTAAATGGACCTAATGAACATAACGATCGAACTCGAGAATTTCCTGGGTCTCAGGATAAGTGTGGACAACTTGGTGGACACCGTGGTTACCAAGGACGAATACTGGACAAAGCTCAAAGCGTTCTGCAAATCGATAATAAATTACAGAAGAGAAATGGAAATGGCTATGGGGTCAGCGAAGAGGAGGAGCGGTACCAGCATGCAACGTTAAATATTCGGAGACGCGGTTAATGACAACGCTGATGAATGCTGATCGGCTATGCCGGGGTTGTCCGTGTCTAATCAAATAAAGGATCGAGGGGTTTTTAGGGCGTATGACGATGTCACCTGCCGAGTCCTACATAACCCAGAGACGCGGATCTCTCTGGGTACGCGTAATAGCATTTTTCCCTCTTCACGCAAAAAAACCGGTTCATCTAACAAATTTTTGTTTCATGACGACGGTGTCCTCGAGATAAGGACTCATGGTAACTACAACTGCCGTACATTCTCTACTATTCTCCTCGATAGCAACATGAAGAGATCCGTTCCTTTTTTCGACTACGATCGGATTTGCAAAGTCGGATTAAGACTGATCAATTACTTTGTCTTGCCGCATTTCTATATCTACTTTAAACACCTCCGGGTGTCTATTACAATCTTTTTTCTCTACTTTACAAATAGAAGCATTTCCGTCCTTTATGTTTAATTCGACGGTATTCAGGAAGTATGTGCCAATTATGAACAAGTGTTGCATCAAGGTATCTGAAACTACATGTATCGTTACAACGTACGACTCATCATCTATCACAATATTCGTCGAAAATTCTTCGAGTGTACAATTTCTTCCGGACCCGATACCAATTTTCACATACTGATTCGCTCTCATTAAAGTTAGTTCGCTACCAGTATCGGTATTGTCGCATTTCGATACGATGTGTCCGTACTCTCTACACTTAAAGCACTTGGGTCCTCTCGACCTATTCGGGCACTCTGCACACTCATATTCTTCGTCGCCGCAATTGTAACATCTCATCTTCTTCATATCTCCAGATTGACTGGGCGTCCTGCTCCTTTCAATTTTGGCTAGCTTCACAATCAATTTTGCTCTGCGATAATTCTGTTCCTCGTACATGATTAATCTCTTCTTCAATTCTTTAATGGATGTAGTAGACTTATTATTTTCTTCATCTACTATTCCTTCTACAATATGCTCCTTTTTCCATATCAACATGGCTGGATATTTCAAGCATGCGGTACATATTCAAGCATGCGGTACAATTTATATTCTAGAGAAAAATGGCGCGCCCGGGCGAATAGATGGCGTTAAACGCAATGATCCCAATTGAACTGAAAAGTCGTTATGTGTTAAGGGACTTGTGTGTAGAGGATGGTTAATCGTGAGATTTATTAGACGAGATTGCCCGTTGTAGAAACCGTCAAGTATATTTTAAAATGATTAAATAAATAAGAACAGATAATGTTCGCAAAGACGCTAAGACAGTGTATAACCGCTCGCTCATAACTCGTTAGTAACTGATCAATACTCGGTAGATAGTCGGTAGAGTCATAGGACGTGGCGGATCGAGAGCGATTCATGTTGTTGTGCCTCGGAACACGGACATCGCCTTGACGCACGAAACATATCGATAGGTAAACTCCGGACAAAACAAAGTCACCGTTATGGGCAATCGTCGATCTAAGATGAATTCAAATTTTCCGACTCTCCCCCCCCCCTCCCCCAGTATAAATAAACGGACGTGATCGCGAGTTTGTATATACCGAGTACCTACGAATTATCGATCAATATCTACGAGTTATTATCCGAGTCATCCGAGTTATAGTTATCGAGTTTTTCGCAAGCGACCATACCCTAGCTTCGCGAATACATTTGTACGAGCGTCTCTCGACGGTATTTATATTTATTCGTATTTATTTTATTTATTCTAAATATATTTGAGGCGTTGCAGCAGCAATTTCTCGTATTCTCTAAATTATTGATCCTCACACGATCCACTACATGATCGATAACTCTTTACGATTGCGTCCGTTTAAACTGGTACAGTATAAACTGGTCGGAGGAGAATCGGAAAATTCAAATTCGTCTTCGTTCGACAGTTGCACGTAGCGGCAACATAGTTTTGTCCGGAGTTTATTTATTGCTACATTATGTATGTCCTAACGATATTGATACTCCGAGGCAAAAAAACAACATAATTTGAATTGTCCTCTAGCTCATGTACCGCTACATGTACTTTCAAGGAGCAAAACTGGCACAGTCCCGCTTGTGACGCGAAACGGAGATTATCGTTTCCCTTCCTTTAACGCATTTTGCCATTGAAAGACACGAATTTCTGTGACTTGTTTTATCTCTGTTATAAAAGTTGATATTTACAATTTTGTAGTTTTTATGCAAACGTAAAACGTAACTAAATATTAATAAATATTATAATAATATAATATAGTACTATATAATAATATTAATAAATGCTTCGCTATTTACTTGATTTTTTTCCATTAAAGTATATTTTTCATTAGAGTACTTTCATTTTTATTTGGTGTAATAATAAACATATACGTTAATATTCATTGACATTAGTGTAATTGTAAGCTTTACTGTAAATTTAATAAAATTGATAAGAACGGTATTGTTAACAGTGTATATATTTGTAATTAAACTAGATTTTATTCTCAACGTTACTTCATTATTTTATTATTGTTTCATATAAATATTTTTTTTGAAAAATAATTTACATATGCTTCTAAGTTAAGTGTTTGTATTAATTGTTACATATGTCATAATTTCAACCACAATATTAAATTATGGTATGTATTATTAAAAAGTATAGTTTAATGTATATATTAAATACTTATGTAGTATCGTTGAGCTGTGCTCAGCGCTGTAGAGGTCGCTGTTGGGTACGGCCGCTCTTTTCGTCATTTTTTGTACCGTGGAAGAAAAATCGGACTCCTACGTTCGTAACCTAAGGCGCTAACCACTTCGTCGTCCGACACTAGTTAGTGTCGAGTGGTGCTATTTAACTATCGAGTACCACCACAGGCCCTTCTTTCCACGATACTACACTTATAAAGAATTTATTTGTAGATTTATCGGTTGTAGGAATATCGGTACTACATCAAAGAATCGGATTAAAGCACTAATTACCAAAGATATATTGAATATACGTTGCTTGGGTGTTAAAAAATCTGTTAACGACCATTTTGGAGATACTTTGCTCAAACACCACAACCTGGCCCTTCAACTTCAACTACGCCGAAAGTTTTGAAGAGCCGAGCAAAAAGAGAGGGTTGAAGGAAAGCTGCAATTAATATTAAAAAACAACAGTCAATGTCACTTGTTGCAAAATTACGAAGGCCATTAATTCGTGACGATGACAGTAATGTAAATGTTTGTATCATATTATGATGAAATTTAATATCTTTAATCTTACCCCGAATCTCATGTTACTGATCAATACTAACCTTTATATATAGTACCTAATAATGCTTGATATCGGTTAATTAATATGTTGAAATCTAATCGCTTAATGTATGTACATTGTGCATATAAATTCTATTATAACGTAATTAAATATATCCTACATTTTTAGAGGAAACGTGAAAACCGATCTAAAAAAAAAGGAAAAGTGCTAGAAGTAGCTCAGAAGAAGAAATAACACAAAGCCCTACAAAACATAGTAAATGAGAAAAGTGTTTTAAGCGAAACAATTTCAAGGAAGATCGCGGGTACTTCACAGACACATTCACTATAAGAGAAGATGCAATACAGCCAGAAAAGTGTTCAATGACAACAAGAAATAGTAATAGAAAGAGAACTTTTTCACAGAGTGAAAACACGAAGATGCATCAGCTAAAAGAAGAAGATGAGTCATTCCCTGAAGTGAAAAAGTTTCAAGCAAATATTCAGAAACAAGAAATTAAAAAGCGGCAAAACAGATCTATGACATTGTGTTTCGATCGCGGAGAGACGTGATCGCGAGGAAGCACGCCAACGGGAGTCGTAAATTCCCGTCACGATTAGATAATCGACGCCACGAAATGATCGATCCCCTATTTCGATTAGGATAATAGAGGTGGTTAATTGAATATGACACTGATGTAACAAGGTGTGAATGACAGTTTATTCCAACAACTTTGTGAAGAAGATAGTTACGCTGGTGCGTATGTATAAGATAAGTGACTGACTGATCTTCGGGTGTAGACCCGGTCGAAGGATGTTGTATGTTTGAAGGTTGAAGAATCAGTGATGTTCGGTGACGATGCTGTAGCGGAGGAAAGCTAAGGATGCGTGTGTCTAGCGCACGGGACCATCGGATTTGTTGTTAATTGGTTAAACGAAGGTTGGTGGACTAGGAAGGGTCTTAGCTGCTCTCAATAGAAAGTTGTTATTAGGAAGCATCATACGTGGGAAAACCCAACTTTCCCTTGTCAAGCCGTGGTAGACAATAATCTTTAGAAATGATTCAGAAAACAGATGTTTGTTGGGTCTGAAGGACCTTAGCAAGCAAATTAGTGGGATTTATGACGGGTGCTTAAGGTTATTGAGGGTACGCCGTAAGAATGAGCGGACATCTGGGGCCTGTCTGGCCCGCGGTGTATGGCCGGGTCCAGGTAGAGTGTTGCACGACGCAACATATAGAGTGAAGATGAAATACAACCATCTTCGGAGGAAGAGAGAATGCTCTATTCGATCCATTTGAACAGGCAGGCACGGACACTTCAAAACTTGTTCAACTAGGATAACTAGAACGAAAACACGAGAACAAAACACTAGAGCTATTGCATGAACAAAAGCTTTGAAAAATACAAACATTGCAGAGGAAGCGATTGCATATAAATCCGCTGCGTTAAATGTGCAGGTACACACCCCACTGACCAGTGCACTAAATCACCGGAAACCCCAACGAAGTGCATCCACTGTCAAGGTGACCATTCTGCTAACTACAAAGGCCGCTCAGCCTACAAAACCTTATGTATAAATAAGTATCCCAAGCTTAGAGCCAAAGAGACAACCAATCAAATACCCAGTCTTCCGAAATTCACTACTACTTCAATCTCCTATACTACTCCCAAACAGTACAAGGAAATCAAAATAATCCAAATAACCACAGGGACCATTCTCAAAATAATGTCTCCAATTCATAAAACACAGACAACGTCTCTAGTGTCACAGTGGCCCCGGGAATGCAGCAATAGGATAATCATATCTCACATACCTTAGCCATCGAAACAGTAACTAAGCAGTAACAGGATCCCTATGTGACCGGCATCCAACGATAACCCCTCCACAGGAGCCAACCCCTTGATATAAAAAAACCTCCCAAGTCAGTACTCGACATTCTATTCTGTTGTGTTATAACATTCTGTATCGTTACTTTGTCAGTTTCTAATAAATTTTGTAATAACGATCATAATTGGAATACGAATCTATTAAGGAAATTCAAGGATTTGGTAATACAAATAATTGACTATATTTCACACACAACAGCTATACATCTATATTACACTCTGAAGAACGTCTTGCACGCACGCTTGTCGCCAACCGACTATACAGAATCTTTTAACGGCAGTCTTTTGTCTCAACTAAGACCTTTTTTTTTTTTTTTTTTTTTTTCGTGGAGAAATCCTCATGGACACCCGCTAGGCGGGTAGTGTCGGACTCTTACCGACTAAAACTCCACGGTGGCCTATCCTGACGCCTGAGTCGAGACGCACCCGGGTTCTCTTCCGAATTCTGCCGGTCACCCCCGGGCGTCTATCTCTCCTTCTTTCGAAGGGAGGCATCCTTGCTCTTCTTTGGAACACTAGGGGGGACCACACCCCCTAGCGCCTCGATCCTGCGCGTCTTCCTGGGGACCCCGTCCCTGACGCCTTTCTTCCTGGTTTCCATGTGCTCCTGTGGCGGCCGGGATAGCTCCGCCGGTTACCCCCGGGGTAGTCCTGCGCTCCGGGGGCTTCTGCCTGCCTAGTACTCCTTGGAGAATCCCAGAAAAATGGCGGCGGTGCGCCTCCTTCCTCTTCGCCAGCGCCCGCCCGAACGTTCACCCATCCTTGTCCGTGCCGCGGCGACCGTTGCTTAACCCATGTGATCGGTGGGAAGTCCACGTCTCCACCGCTGCCAGCGGGCGCTGACGTCTCAACTAAGACCTGGACGCCCTCTGACCCTTATACACACACTCTCATGTACAGTGTAAATGTATCACTTCCCTAACAATTTTTATGATTAGATTTAAATTATTAATATTTGTATTTTTAGTAATATTAATTAGTTATTTTATTTAATTATATAGAATTAGATATATAAATTTAAATAATAAATATTTAATTAATCGTTTTTATTATTTAATATTAATGTTTTTAATATCAATAATTTTTTAAATTTTGAGACCTAATATATTAACTTTATTATTAGGATGAGATGGTCTGGGTTTAATTTCTTATTGTTTAATTATTTATTATCAAAAATTTTTATCATTTAATTCAGGAATAATCATAGTAATTTTAAATCGTTTAGGTAATTCTAGTTTATTAATAATTATTTCTTTTTTAGTAATTTTTGGTACATGAAATTTAATTTTATATAAAATAGATTTATTAATTTTATTAATGTTCTTTTTAATAGTATTTACAAAAAGTGCACAATTAATATTTATGATGTGATTACCAGCTGCAATAATTACTCCTACTTCTGTGTCTTCATTAGTTCATTCATCAACTTTAGTTACTGCTGGAATTTATTTATTAATCAATTATGAGATAATAATTGATTTTGAATATAAAAGATTTATTTTAATAATTTCAAGAATAACAATATTAGTTTCAGGAGTTATAGCTAATTTTGAAATAGATTTTAAAAAGATTATTGCTTTATCAACATTAAGTCAATTAGGTCTTATAATAAGAATTTATTCTTTAGGAATAACAGATTTAACATTTTTACATTTATTTATTCATGCATTTTTTAAATCTATAATATTTATGTGTGTTGGAAGATTTATTCATTATATAAATGGTATTCAGAATTTTCGTTTTTATTCTGGTATATTTTATTTATATCCAATAAAAGGATTATTAATAATATTTTCATTATTAATATTATGTGGATTTCCGTTTTTAGTAGGATTTTATTCTAAAGATTTAATTGTTGAATATTATTTTTTAAATATGAAAAGAATTTTTAGTACAATAAATTTAATTTTTGGAACAATTTTTACAGTATCATATTCTTTTCGTACAATATTTATAATAATGGGAAATAATTATATAATAAATTTAATTTATTTAAATGAAGATTGTATTATAGCTGGAATTATATCAGTAATTTTAATAATTATATTAATTTTAAGAAAATTTATTTTTAATTTTTTCTTTTATCAATTAAATATTAATTTAATTTATAGTTATAAATATCTTGTATTTAAGATAATATTATTAGGATTAATATTTTTAGTATTAATATTAAATATTTATTTGAAAAAAATTAATATTTATCAAAAGATTTTTTATAATAGAATTTTTTTATAAGTTTATAATGAGTTATTTAACAAATAAAATAATTTATTATGAATTTTATTTTGAAAAATGTTTAGTTGAAACATTTACAGGAAAGATTATAGGATATGTTTGTGATTTATTAGAAATACATTTTAGATTAAAAATTTCTTATTTATTATTAATATATATTTATTTATTAATATTAATAATAATAATTTGATTATAAATATATTTATAATTAATTATTTAATTATTATTACTAATTTATATTTAAATTAAATAAAGAGAAAGATGAACTTGTTTAATTTAAATAGCTTATACATTTAGAGCATAATATTGAAAATATTAGGGAAATTTAAAAAAATTTTGAATATTAAAAAAATATTTAAAAATATTAATATGTATGTCGGATTAGCACTGGGAGTAGGGTTGTGGGCGTCAAATGAATCTTCACGGCAATTAGCCATTGGTACGGTACACGCAGGTGTAGTTTATTACAATAATAGAGTTATTACAGTCTTGACAATTGATCACGACAATTGGCACTCGCGACACTAGTGACGATGGTCTCAGGCCCGACAACGAATCCGCGGCCAACGGGATCACAAAAGAACGTGTCGGAGATGAAAGGAAAACCGGAGCCTTCCCTTTGCAATTTTGCGAGAGTCTTCTGGTGCTTTAGCCTGGATTTTGTCATAGCTGTAATTAAGCAATTGTTGTCATTTGTAATTGTTCGATATATGTGATGGCGAGGGTGGGTTCGAGGTGGCAGCTGGTCGCCGAGCGTAGCCGCGGTCACGGGATAAACGTTTTGCCTGACGAAGGTGTGGATCGGTTGTATTGTTCTCCCTAGAAATCACATAGAATTGTACTTTGGAGATGTCGATATAATGGGACACACGTTGTATTAGGAATCAGACCCCAGACAGAGGCTGCCTAGCAACGACGTTTGGATCTTTCTCGATGCTTCCAAAAAGTATACAACAAACTCTTGGCAGAGTCTGCCTAGCAGCGGCGATTGGAAGCTTCTCGATGCCTCCAGCGAGCATATAACGAACAAAATGCAGTCGTACAGCGAAAAAGATTTTCATCAGATATTCATTCGTGTGATCGCCTTGGAAAGTGATACATCGAGCAATTTACCGAGTGCCTCAGCAATCGTATTTTTTTTTGTGTTTAAATTATTCTACGCATAGTAAAGAGTTATCCCGTTGACCGTGGATTCGTTTGGAATCATTAGTTAAACTTATCATTTGTTAATCTTATCATTCATTAAACTCAATATTCATAATATTTTGTAAAATCTTGTATATTCGCGTAAATATAATCTCCGTTTCATAAAACGATGGCTAATTCAAACGAAGAATCGTTACACGCCTTAAATTCTAATGTAACCCGAGATATATATATATGTCGGAGATGAAATGAAAACCGGAGCCTTCCCTATGCAATTTTGAGGAAGCCTTTTAATGCTAGATTTTATCATAACTGTAATTAAGTAATTGTCATCTGTAATTGTTTGACATTTGTGAAAAGCGAAAGTGGGTCGAGGTGACAACTGGTCGCTGAACGTAGCCACGGTCACGGAATAAACGTTTGCTTGATGAAGACAGATATTGCCTAGCAACAACGATTGGAACCTTCTCGATGTTTCCAGCGAGAATATAACAAACAAATGCAGTCGTATAACGAAAAAGATTTTAATCAGATATTCATTGGTGTGATCGCCATGGAAAGTGATACATCGAGTAATTTACCGAGTGATTCAGCAAACGTATTTTTGTGTTATAAAATTGTTTAAAGTTTTCCCGTTGACCGTGGATTCGTTTGAACCCCGGATCATTGTTTAAAGCGTAAATTAAATTCAATATTTGTAAATTTATCAATCGTTAATTTTCATTATTCGTTAAATTAGTAATTCGTAAGATATATTATTCGTTCCTTTTATTGTTCGATAAAACTTATTATTCTTTAATCTAATTACTAATTTAATTTATCATTTGTTAATCAATCATATCATTAACAAAATTCATTATTCATAATATTTTGTAAAACCTTGTTTATTCGTGTAAATATATTCTCTGTTTTGTAAAACAATGGCTAATTCAAATGAAGAAACATTACGTGATTCAAATCCTAATGATAACCCGACATCAGAAGTGGGATAAAGCCCAAGTGTCACTTTGGAACAACTCATGAAAATCATGAACCAGATGACTCAGCCTAGGGAGCAAAAGTCGAGTATGGAACCTAAGGATGTAATGTTACCACGTTTTGATCCTGAAGGCACGGGCGCTGATCCATCCGCGTGGTGCTCATATACAGATGTGATTTTGAAAGACTATCCGATGCAAGATAGTGTGTTACTTTCTGTTTTAAATTGTGCCCTAAAGGGATCTGCTGCACATTGACTTTCACAAATAGTGCGCGGTGGAAAGCTTTCCTGACCAACGTTTAAGGAACAATTCCTTTCGCGTTTTGGTGGCAGAGAGACAGCCGCCTCGGCATTAATAAGGGTGTCCAGAGAACGACCGTCGGAGACCGAAACTCTAGGAGCTTATGGTAGTCGCCTCCGTTCCATGTTGCAGATGAAGATGCAAGATTTAACGATGCCCGAAGTATTCAATGCCTTTACTCTTTATATGCTAAACTCACAAGATCAACGCTTTCATCGATTAACGCTCGCAAATAATATCAAGACGGAGGAACAATTTTATGATGAATTGAGAGCTCATCCTTACAACGATCTGCCGGCAACTTTGTTAGGAAATACATCGGAGGAACCTGAAGTTAAACGACGCAAGTTATCGCATTACCGGGTGAAGTGTCATTATTGTGGTACTCTTGGACACAAAATAACGGAGTGTCGCAAGAGGATGAGTAGTGAACAGCGGAAGGATACAAAGGATACAAAGGATACACTACACCAGGAAAGAAACCGTCCAGCTTCATCGTCCAAGGTGGTTTGCTTCAAGTGTCATGCGGAGGGCCATATCGCACCTGATTGTCCACAACTGCAAAACAGAAAATCCGGCTTCAAGAATGAAAGTCGAGTCGACTCCTGTGTGGTAGAGCCTTCAGCTGGTAAATTAAGTCATCTGGGTGAGTCGTACCCATTTTATTTCGATTCCGGAGCCGAATGCTCATTAATCAAAGAATCCGTAGCTTTGAAATTTTCTGGCAAACGAACGACTGATGTAGTAATAATGCGAGGCATAGGGAATACTTGTGTTAACAGTACATCTCAGATTTTATCCACTGTATGTATTAACGGTTTTACATTGGAGATAACTTTTCATGCCCTTGCTGATAATTACTTAAAATACGATATCATGATTGGTCGTGAAATTTTGAGCCAAGGTTTTGACGTGAATGTTACACGAAACAGTGTCGATATTTGTAAGACAAAAATAGTTAACGCTTGTAGCAGAGTCGTGGAAGATGTGATCAACATTAATGAGGTCGACACTGATGTAGTTGGTAACGATAAAGATCGATTGATTTCTGTTCTCGAGAAATACAAAGAGTCATTTATTACGGGTTTTCCGCGGAATCGTGTAAATACGGGTCAATTAGAAATTCGTTTAATTGATCCCAACGTTACCGTGCAACGAAGTCCTTATAGACTCAGCGAGGAGGAGCGGGGAATAGTTCGAGAGAGGATAGGTGAACTGATCCGAGCAAAAATCATAAGACCGAGTAATTCACCATTTGCAAGCCCTATATTACTTGTTAAAAAAAAGAACGGTTCAGATAGATTATGTGTAGATTACCGAGCTTTAAATAAAAACACCGTCGCGGATCGGTACCCTCTTCCTCTCATAGCTGACCAGATCGCGAGACTGAGAAGGGCGAAATACATTATAAGCCTGGATATGGCCAGCAGGTTTCATCAAATTCCTATTCACCCAAATTCGACTGAATATACCGCGTTCGTTACTCCCGATGGTCAATATGAATACATGACGATGCCGTTTGGATTGAAGAATGCACCGTCTGTTTTTCAGAGGGCCATTTTCAATGCCTTAGGTGATCTTGCTTATTCATATGTTGTCGTTTATTTGGATGATGTTTTAATTATTGCCGATACGATAGATCAGGCGTTAGAAAGATTAAACACCGTCCTAGATACCCTTGTAAACGCCGGATTCTTTTTTAACTTTTCTAAATGTTCTTTCTTGAAGACGTCAGTACTTTATCTGGGTTATGTGATTCATAACGGAGAAGTCAGACCAAACCCAGGTAAAGTACAAGCCTTGAGCTCTTTGCCCGCACCAACGACTGTTACACAGCTCCGGCAATTCATTGGTTTAGCTTCTTACTTTCGAAAATTTGTTCCTAAATTCTCACAGGTAATGAAATCTTTGTATGTTCTTACTTCCGGTAGCAAGAACATAAATTGGACGGATAAACATGAAAAAATTAGGCAAAAAGTAATTTCTATTCTGATCAATGAGCCGGTGTTAATGATTTTTGACCCCAAATATCCAATAGAACTACATACGGATGCTAGTTCCGAAGGATTTGGGGCTATCTTAATGCATAGGGTCGAAGGTAAAAATAGAGTAGTTGAGTATTATAGCAAGCGGACTAGCCCTGCGGAATCTAGATATTATTCTTATGAGTTAGAAACGCTGGCAGTGGTAAACGCCATCAAGCATTTTCGTCACTATCTGCACGGTCGGGAATTTCTTGTTGTCACTGATTGTAATTCTCTGAAGGCATCCAGTGACAAGGTACATTTAAATGACAGGGTTTACAGATGGTGGGCTTACCTGCAAACTTTTACCTTTGACATTATGTATCGGGAAGGCAAACGAATGGCTCATGTAGATTTCTTTTCGAGAAACCCCGTAGATCTGGATCATCGTACGATCAACAAAATTGTAGAGAAAGAAATCAATCTATCTGAAATCTCCGATGATTGGTTGTTAGCAGAACAACGTCGCGACCCACAAATCTCTGAGATCGTCCGTAAGCTGCAAAATGAAGAGCTCGCGGAAGATATTGCGAATACGTATGAATTACGGTCCGGTACACTCCATCGTAAAATACAGAGAAAAGGAAGAACTCTTTGCTTGCCCATTGTCCCAAGGGGTTTCAGGTGGTCCGTCATTAATCATGTGCATCAGTCCATTATGCACTTAGGTTGGGATAAAACGCTTGAGAAACTATACGAGTATTCCTGGTTTGAGGGAATGGCGAAATATGTTCGCAAATTTGTTGAGAACTGTCATGCTTGTCGAGTTTCGAAGGCTAGTTCACGTAAAGTTCAAGCTGAACTACATCCCATACCTAAGATCAGCATACCCTGGCATACGGTACACATGGATATAACGGGTAAATTAAGTGGTAAGAGTGACTCGAAGGAGTATATCATTGTTTTGGTTGATGCTTTCACAAAATTTGTATATCTGCATCATACTCGTAAATTAGATTCCTTTAATACCATTATAGCACTTAAGTCCGCTATATTTTTATTCGGCAATCCCTGCCGGGTAATAGCAGATCAAGGAAGGTGTTTTACGGGTAAAGATTTCCAAAATTTCTGCCAGAATAGACATATTAGACTTCACTTAATAGCAACCGGTGCGAGTAGGGCCAATGGTCAGGTAGAGCGTGTTATGAGTACGCTGAAAAATATGTTAACGACGGTGGAAACGACTGGGCGATCTTGGCAAGACGCGATTGGGGAGATACAATTAGCTTTGAATTGCACTACCAATCGTGTAACCAAATCAAGTCCTCTGGAATTATTAATTGGGAAGGCAGCTAGGCCCTATGGTTTATTGTTGCCTGATAATATTGAGGAAAAGGAAGTAGACATCTTCAATGTAAGGCAACAAGCGATACGGAACATAGAGACTTGCGCCAGTTATGATAAAGACAGGTTTGACAAAACGAAAGCGAAGATAGTTAAGTTTAATATCGGTGACTTTGTGTTACGTAAGAACGAGGAGAGAAACCAAACAAAGCTAGATCCGAAATTCAAGGGTCCATTCGTGATAACGGAAGTTTTAGAGGGAGATAGATATACTTTAAAAACTCTAGATGGCAAACGGTCATATAAGGATAAACACGACAAGTTGAGAAAGATGCCAGATGGTTGTATTCCTGCTGAGTTGGATGTCTGCGGTGATGACAGCGACGGTGATAATAACGATGCGAGCACATTGATCTCTGGGAATCATTAACGCCGCATTGTGGTCATAGTAATATACCTAGTGTAGTGTATGCGCCTTTTATAATTCTCCCAGTGTAGTGTATGCGCCTTTTATAATACTCCCAGTGTAGTGTATGCGCCTTTTATAATTCTCCCAGTGTAGTGTATGCGCCTTTTATAATACTCCCAGTGTAGTGCTTGTATTATTATAATATCCTCACTGGTGCCCTGCGCTTTCTATAATATCCTCACTGGTGTCTTGTGCTTTTTGTTATGCATCCAACGTGGTTATGTGATTCAACAAACTGAGATCTTTGTGTGGAGTCGAAAATGATCTGTTGTGTCATTGCGGTCTGACTGGTGACTTACGGAGTGCAACTGGCACTTTGAATACAAACTATAACACTAATTTGAGTTCTTTTTCATTTCCTTGCTTGTCAAATTTTCGAACAGAGCTTTGTTGCTGAATTGGACCCTTGACTTATTTGGAACATTTAATCGAATGGTAAATAATATCAGTTACACCGAGTCTAATGTTAAAAACTCTGTATTTTAGCTGCACACGAGGACGTGTGATAGTCAGTATGGCCGTGTCGGAGATGAAATGAAAACCGGAGCCTTCCCTATGCAATTTTGAGGAAGCCTTTTAATGCTTTAGCCTAGATTTTATCATAACTGTAATTAAGTAATTGTCATCTGTAATTGTTTGACATTTGTGAAAAGCGAAAGTGGGTTCGAGGTGACAACTGGTCGCTGAACGTAGCCACGGTCACGGGATAAACGTTTGCTTGATGAAGACAGAAATTGCCTAGTATCGGCGTTTGGATCTTTCTCGATGTTTCCAAAGAGTATACAACAAACTTTTGACAGATATTGCCTAACAACAACGATTGGAACCTTCTCGATGTTTACAGCGAGAATATAACAAACAAATGCAGTCGTATAACGAAAAAGATTTTAATCAGATATTCATTCGTGTGATTGCCTTGGAAAGTGATACATCGAGTAATTTACCGAGTGATTCAGCAAACGTATTTTTGTGTTATAAAATTGTTTAAAGTTTTCCCGTTGACCGTGGATTCGTTTGAACCCCGGATCATTGTTTAAAGCGTAAATTAAATTCAATATTTGTAAATTTATCAATCGCTAATTTTCATTATTCGTTAAATTAGTAATTCGTAAGATATATTATTCGTTCCTTTTATTGTTCGATAAAACTTATTATTCTTTAATCTAATTACTAATTTAATTTATCATTTGTTAATCAATCATATCATTAACAAAATTCATTATTCATAATATTTTGTAAAACCTTGTTTATTCGTGTAAATATATTCTCTGTTTTGTAAAACAATGGCTAATTCAAATGAAGAAACATTACGTGATTCAAATCCTAATGATAACCCGACATATATATATATATAGTCGCGAACGAACTGAGCTACTGTCGCAATTGGAAGAAAATAAAGAAGAGTTGGCAGAAGTTTTGAAGAAGTATCGGGCGGCTGTACAGCAAGTGTCGGAGGAACGGAGAATAGTGACGAGATACGTGGTGATTGGTAAAGTGGACCACGAGATGGTGTCCTCGTCGGATTCTTGCGGCCAGCAGGAGGACTTAGCGAACATCACGAGGAAGAAGAATCTGGCTAAACAGCAACAGGATGTTGTTGATGATATTTGCGAATTTACTGAGAAGGATAGCGTTGCGGGTGTGAGGGTTGTTTCAAGTTTTCGGATAGACTCGAAGAGAGTCAATGCAAGGCGAACGAAAAGACAAGGGAAGTTGCACGTGCGGAATCCCTCCAATAATATCGATACGAAGATTCGATATACAGAGGATGTCGGTGACGAGGACGACGATGGGATTGTCGAGAACACGATGAACGTGAAGACCTTTGAAAAAGAAGAGATCATAGTCTCGGTAGATGGTAAGTTGTTAACGTCTTCCATGTACGAACCGAGCCTACGAAAACGTCACGATGCTGCCACGACGATCAAAGCCCCTGATAAGAGTGAAATGGGTAAACAAACAGCGGAGAGGAAGATAGAGGAAGAGCGAAAGAGGAGCAGTAGCATCGAGGACGAACAGACCGTGGTGTTCCAAGAGGAACGAGATCAGTTGCGTGCAGACGCAAAGAGACGGATCGAGAAGATCCAAGCCCGAGACAAGTGGCCGTATAACAAGAGACGCAAGAAGGCGATAGCATACAGGGCGGTCCCCGACTAAAGCTGCATCCGAAGTTCCTTAACTAAAAGTAAAGGTCCCGCGAAATGACCGATACGTAGTGCAGCGAGAGCAGCACGATCACGGCAGCCGATCACATGAAGTGGTGGAATGTTAACGATAGTGATGTAAGTGCGAGCAGCGATGATGAGCACATCTGAGGGCAGATGTGATTGTCAGGAAAGGCCGAGTGTAATATCGTAGAATAGATTTGAATTAGAAATCGGTTGAAAATAGAAAAAACCGTGTACGTCGTCTTTCGTGGTTTGTTTACATCCAAGAGCGCCTAGTAACAGCGACGCGAGAAAGGATAAGCAGCGTCAAAACAGAGGTACGGTTTCATATTTCAAGAAATAGCAATCGAGAGGCCAGAGTATGTGAGCCGAAAAGTGTGTATGTGTGTGAGAGGACGAGAGCAAGAACGAGCACGACCGGGCAGGAGTGTATTGGCGGAGATCAGAGCTAATTGAGTCGTTGAAGAGTAGAGTCGTTAGAGTTTTCGAGTCGTTGAAGAGTAGAGTCGTTAGAGGTTTCGAGTCGTCGAAGAGTAGAGTCGTGAGAATTGATAGAGTTGTTAGAGAGAGAGAGTGTGTGTGTTAGATTCGTTGTGACGAGAGTGATCAAATAACTGTAAAGTTATTTGATATAGATACGAGTATTGCATTTAGTTTCCGTTAAATATCGTTCTCTGTCCAATTTATATTTGTATATTCAATTTAATATTAATAAATTGTAAGTAATCGAAAAAAAAAAATTTATATCCTTATTTTTCGATATTACATATATATATATATATATATATATATATATATATATATATATATATATATATATATATATAATATTTTAAAATATTAATAAAAAATAATAATATTACTATAAATATTTAATTATCTATAAAATTAAATTATAAAATATTAATACTTAAATATTCTACCCTTTATTTTTAAATTGTTTAATATACAATTTTTTTTATTTTGAAAAAATGGAAATTACTATAATATAAATTGTATAATATATAATTTAAAAATTTTTTATTTATGATATATATATATTAAATTATGAAATATCAAAAATTTTAATTATATATTAATATAAATAAAAAATATTAATGATATTATAAAACTAAAAATATTAAAAATTTTAAGATTGTATTTTTAATATTAATAAAAAAATATTAATAATATTACTATAAATATTTTATTTATAATATTTAAATAAATATAATTATTAAATTATAAAAATATTAAAAATTTTTAAATTATATTTTTAGTTCTAATAAAAAGATATTAATAATATTATTATAAATATTTTATTTATAATACTTATATAAATATAGTAATTATTATTATTATTAAATTATAAAAATATTAAAAATTTTAATTTAATATATATATATTATTTATTCATTAATACGTTCATGCTGTAATACACGAACATATGCGTTACTCTGCTACTCACGATGCATCGTAACAAGTATGCATTTTTGTATGAAAAACCGTTTATTTTCATTTTATGTTCGTTTTTAAAGTCAGATGCGATACGAAATAACGTCAGTGTTGTTTTCTGGCTGCTCGCGAACATATGATATCTATTCCATTTTCAAATTGATTTTATCTACACGCTAAAGCGAGCTGTGGAATAAATCAAACTTGCTCGAGCCTGCTTGAATCTCTGTATCATTGTATCATAATGTCAGAACTTTCACACGCCTAAATCTTGGCAGTCTGACGATCGAGAATATTGCTATCGGAAGGATTGCTCTCATCCGTAAACAAGATATTTCCAAGGATTGCGTTATAATTTTCTTAGCGGCTAACCATCGAATATTCGTCAAACGACATAATTTCGCACACGGCGAACCTTATAACGTACACCTTTTTGGCGTATTATTTTTCCTACTTTTTTTTTTTTTCTTTATTAACGTGGAGGACACCAGGTCGCTTCTGGGAAAAAGCGGCGTGGTAGTGGCAGAGGCCAACGGACTAAAACCTCCACGATGACCGTCCCGGCAGCGATTTAGAGGGGCCCGGGAACTGGTGTGAGGGATACACCCCCCCCCCCCCCCGCGCTCAATACACCCCCTAATGGAGCGATATGCGGCCACGTCACAACGCGCCTCGTCGCCGGAGCCGCCGTGCCAGACAGTCCGGTTCCCCTGCCGGGCTGATTTGCTGCCCCGGGGCGCTGAGTTGCCAGCGCCTAAGTTTGCACCCAACCGGGGGGCGCGACGGACCTAGCGCGCCTCACCGAAGCGCTTCCATGGCCTCTGCCGCGCCCTCGCCGGTCAATTCTCTCAGGGTGAGAGTATTATTTTTCCCATTGCTGCGTGTGAAACCCCTATTGGACAAACTGTTCTTTGCAATACATCGATGGATAAATACGCGCACAAACACGCAATACGTGCAATAGAATGCTCGAGGTCAATTTTGTGATCCTCTTTTTCAACAGATCTTCGCAAATCCGAAGGTGTAGAATTACCTCCCAAAGACATAAGATGACAACAAACACTTTCTTGACACACTGTATAACATTGAGGTATCCAGTTTTGCCACATACAATTTTGTCATTGTCACGTTTGACTTTGTTCATTGTAAAGTCAAATTTGCACACTCCATCTGTGAAATAGTACGAAGAAATCATAGTGACTTGTATTCCTTATGATATCATGATGCCACATAATATATAATACAATACAATAATTCGCGAACAGATCACTCGTTAATTGCTTTTAAAAGAATTACCACGGAAGCTTCCTAACACGCTACCCGGGGGCCAGGGATTTATTTCGTCGATAAGTTAGGTTATTAAACTTATGTTCTTTCATTGAAGACATCGATGGACGCTGTGTTCCAGAAATCGCCAATCACACTTGACGAAGCATAATAGTAATTTACAATAACAAATACTTAAGAATGCCTAATTTTGTTAAACATAGGGTTCAATTTACAATTATGTAAATATTACTTCTTGAAAGTAACTTCTTAATCAATTTTAACAAATTTTGTAAAATCATGTAATAAATCTTGTTATTTATCATACGCGTGTATTAAGCCAATTGCCAACCGAACATGTTCAAACTGTATTTTTTTCAAAACGGGACCTTAAGCTAAAAAGCTTTATTTCACATATTCGACTTGTTCTTGTATGTGGTATCAGCACCTAGTCGGATGCCCGCGTTATGCAGGACACCCTGATGGCGTTGAACGCAACGATTCAAATTGAACTGAAAAGTCGTTATGTTTTCAGAGGACTTGTGTGTAGAGGATGGTTGATCGTGAGATTTATTAGACAAGATTGCTCGTTGTTGAAACCTTCAAGTATATTTTCAAATGATTAAATAAATAATTATAGATAATGTTCGCAAAGACGGTAGATACTCGTAGATACTGATCCATAACTCTCGTGAACTCTTTACGATTGCGTCCGTTTAAACTGGTATAGTATAAACAGATCGGGGGAGAGTCGGAGAATTCAAATTCGTCTTTGTTCGACGGTTCGACGGTAACGTAACGGCGACATTGTTTTGCCCGGAGTTTATTTATTAATATATTATGTATGTCCTCACGATCTTGATACTCCGAAGCAAAAAAAACAACAACATGATTTGAAATGTTCTCTAGCTCATGTACCGCTACGTGTACTTTCAAGGAGCAAAACTGACGCAGTTCCGCTTGTGACGCGAGACGGAGATTATCGTTTCACTTCCTTTAACGCATTTTTGCCATTGAAAGACACTAATTTCTGTGACTTGCTTTATCTCTGTTATAAATCTCTCTTTATATTTAAAATTTTATAGTTTTTGTGCAAACGTAAAACGTAAGTAAATATTAATAAATATTATAATAATATAATATAATGCTATATAATAATATTAATAAATACTTCGCTATTTACTTATTTTATTTCCATTAAGGTATATTGTATTTTTCATTGCATTACTTTCATTTTTATTTAGTGTAATAATAAACGCATACGTTAATATTCATTGGCATTAGTGTAATTGTAAGCTTCACTGTAAATTTAATAAAATTTATAGGAACGGAATTATTAAAAGGGTATATATGTGTAATTAAACTAGATTCTATTCTCAATGTTACTTCATTATTTTATTATTGTTTCATATATATATATTTTTTTTTAATTTACATGTGCTTCTAAGTTAATAGAACTAAACATATGTGTATGTATTAATTGCTATATACGTCATAATTTCAACCATAATATTAAATTATGGTATGTATTATTAAAAAGTATAGTTTAATGTATATATTAAATATATATCATTTATTCGTAGATTTTAAATATGGATACTGGATCAAAGAAGGAGATTAAAGAAATGATTACCAAAGATATATCGAATATACATAATTATTCCTTGGGTGTTAAAAAATATATTAACAACCAGCTTGAAGACACTCTGGATTATTTACATGGTTTAATTGCTGAAATACCACAATCAGTCCCTGGCCCTTCAACTACAAAGAGGCCGAAAGTTTTGAAGAAAAAAGGTTATCGCCGTAAAGAGACTATCCCAGAAAATGATATTATCAATACTGATAATACAGTAACAGATTCAGCAGTACATGATAAAACAGAAAATAAAGATGTAAAAACTGGGGATGTGCTGGAAACAACAATTGACCGAACAAAAAGAAAGGCTGCAATAAAAGCTGCAATTAATATTAAAAAGCAGCAGTCAATGTCACTTGTTACAAAATTACGAAGGCTAACTCTTGATGATGACAGTAATGTAAATGTTTGTGTCATATTATGATGAAATTTAATACTTTTAATCTTACCCCATATCTTATGTTACTAATCAATACTAACCCTTATATGTAGTACCCAATAATGTTTGATATCGGTTAATTAATGCGTCAAAATCTAATTGCTTATACAATTGTATGTACATTGTGTATATAAATACTACTATAACGTTGTTAAATATATTCTAGATTTTTAGAGGAAACGTGGAGGCCGACCTAAAAAAAAGGAAAGTGCTAGAAGTAGTTCAGATGAAAAAAACACAAATGGTCCTACAAAACATAGTAAAACAAAAAAGAATGTTTTAAGCGAAACAATTTCAAAAGAAGATGCAATACAGCCAGAAAGGATTGAACCATTAAAGTCTTCAATGACAACAAGAGATAGTAATATAAAGAGAACTTTTTCACGGAGTGAAAACACGAAGGGTAAATATTCTAATATTATTGATGATACAGTAATTCCATCAGCAAGAAATGATATTGAAGATCCTTCAATGTGCGAGGATGCACTTGAGAAATTTACTCCTCTTATGAATTCCACGATGGACATCAATTCTATTTATACGCAGAAGATGATGGACGCTACCGCAATTGTAGAACCTTTATCGCCAATAAAATCAAACGAAACGGTAGTAATTAATAAAAACTTGGCTAGTAGTATAGGAAAAAATAATGAACCTAAATTTGCATCACGGTCGCCAATAACTCTGCAGGAGGAGGTTCAGCAGCTGAATCAAGCGATTGGACTCACCGAGTTCGAAGAATTATTCGCAGAAGATGAGCCATCCCGTGAAAGGGAAATGTCTAATAGAAACATGACGAAACAGGACATTCAAAATGAAATGAAGAAAAATGTGCCCGTAAGAAAGAGAATCGAGGCCTTTGAAAAAGAAAAAATTTCAGAAAAAGCCATTGTTCAAAAACTGGCACGAAGATCTGTCGAAAAAGCAAAAAAAATCTTATTAGCGAAGCAAAAGAAGGAGACTCAGATGATGACATCGCAGGTAACATTACAAACAGTATCAAAGTATTCTTCTGTTATAAAAACACAAGCTATTATTCATTCGATATTTTATCCAAAATATAGCTCCAAACAGTAAGGTCCACTTCTGTTTTGCACAGTAAACCTGACGACGACACATCGGACGATGAAGCCAGACCAAGGCGTACAATTCCACATTAGGCGCAATGTAAGTGTTGTTTTACTTAATGAGTTAATAAACATTATAATGCATGGAGTACTCGAATTTTTATCAATTTTAGCGTACATACGCGAAAATGAACTTGCAATGCAACGATAAATTCCGAAGAAAGCAGTCTATAAATTCTTTGATAGAAGAATGTGCACACCAGATTTAACTGAAATGTTTGAAAATATAGATAGGAGTAGATTACAACGCACGTCCAGTGCAATATGGAAGACACCACCGCGTTATTCCATGATGGAAAACGAATAGAAGTTATAATTTGTTAAACTGAATATTGTTGATTTCAAATTGTGCCTTAAAGCAGGAATACTTGACATACCTTGCGTGTAATATAAAAATGATGTTACATTGCAACTATCGTTAAAAGATGTATGTGTTCTTAAAATATACCAATGAACGTAAGACTATTTCACTTTTTATATTTTAGAATGATCATAGGCATATATTACTTTTATTATACTAATCAAATTTTACCATTTTTTCTTATTTATATGTATCTTCTTAAGAATTAATAAATAAACCAATTAATAAATAATTGTTTTGGTACGACTTTTTAATGAGAAGTAAATTTTATTAGATTTGCCTTATTATCACTGTCGTGTAATAATTCGCGAGATACGCGTGATATAATTCGCACGATTAAATAGCACTGGTGATTTCGTCTCTTCGTGTAACGAGGAGGGTCTGGTAAATGGGTCGACCGTGGACGTTCAATCTTGTAAGAGAACAAACGGCGGCACCGTATCGTCGAGCATTTTTCTTTCGGTCAACAGCCATCCATTTTATATTTAGCACATTCGGTTGTGACGCTAAATTTTCGTTACACCACCAGTTGTTTCGTCTGAAATTCGCGTGACGTAAGTGCATTACACTCTCGCACCCGTCAGCCATTCCTGCGACCACTTCGCGTGCGTTAACTCGATAATATTTCGTCTCTGTTACCTTGTCGCCGTTGCTGCTTGACACATCTTGCTTGCTGGACGACTGATCGATGAAAATTAAAACGGGACGCTGATTTACCGTATCGTTATTTTTGTGTCAGGTATTCTCTTTTTGCCGTTTCGGCGAATTATTTTCATTTCGAACTTTTTTAGTCTTATTGTTACGTCGATTCTTATATTTCAAGATCTAGTCTTGTACGTACGCTAGGGAGCGCTTTTATTTATTGATTCAACAAAGAATATCGTTGCAGGTGTCATACATGCGAGTAAAAGTAACGAAGTACGAGCAGTTTCACTGTAACATACTTCCTGATAATTTCTCGTTATTTATACCATAAGAAAGTATCAAAGAGGAACTCTTATCTCGAACGTGGATCTATTTGTCGATAATGCATGCGTGTAATACTCGAGTGTCGTTCATACAGCGTAAATATACGTGCACATACGTAAACCTTTTATGATTTTTGTATCAAAGGCAGACCTGCTATAATACTCGCAAGTGAAATATAATTCTACGAAAGAAAATGGAGCAAAAGAGTTTCGTTGGCAATATATTCTTCCTTTTTCATCACAAGTTTCCTCTTTGTTGTGCTTCTGTTACATTATAATCCTGTTAGATTTACGCGCGCAAAATTTCACTTTGTTGCACTATATCTCATCATCGCCATCTGCCGAACACCTGTGAGAAACGCGGTTTACTTTGTCTCAAAGCGAGCAAACGTCTAATTTCACAAATTGGATTTTCATCAACAGCGAGAAGGGCATATGCGATGTAAAGGAGGCTGTAAGGGCGTCCTAGGGCTTACGGTGGTTGTCACGATGCCGGAAGTGGCGCCGAGCAGACACGTCAAGGGAGAATCAGAATCGCTATTGGGAAAACCATCACGAACATTTGTCCTTCGCGCCATCAAAATTCTATCTTCTGAGATATTTTTCGCGTTTCCGAGGTCATCGCCACTCTCCTTAACTTTGCCTTACGATGTATAATATCTCGATGTTACGGTAGTTAGAAATTTGTATTAATTTGGAGAACCTTGCAAAAGTACGCAAATCTGCTACGATAGTCGGATAGAGAGTATCGGCAGAGATCTGTTCCTTTATCGTGAAACTCTCTCGGACAACTTAGATGCTACCAGATATCGATTCTCGCATCCAACCATTTCGTAATAAACGTAGATCATCCAAGAAATTTCTCAATTGTCATCCATTAATTTCGCGCAACTTTTGCTTTATTTTAGCTACGCGGGAACCTATTAGTGCGCAAATATTACCCCGAAAATGTTACTCCTCTGTGCCAAATATCGTTCACGTGTATAATCAAAGTTGCATAAAACCGCGTACAATTGCATCAGGAAATTTCTAATAATTTGCTCGTCTCGCAGGACGAAAACAGGCTCACGAAGGATCCCTCTGTCCTGGCTATCGAATGTACCGCAAGCACGTAGTTTCAAGTGTCCGTTCTCTAAAAAATTCGAAACAATTTATGGTCGATGGTCGAGTGAACGGTGCAACGGTCGAGTCGGAAAGATCAGAAAGACAAATCGTCATAGTTCGAACAGACCGGGAAGCAGAAACGCACTTCCATGATCATTTGTATCGTTGCTCGATCTGTTGCTGCTCAATGGCCGACCAAGCTGTTGATTTTTCTTTTTCTGCGATGCTACTATACTCTACACTCTATGCTTTATACCGTTCTTTTGCCCGCTATTTACCTTGTACGCGAACTTTTTATCGCTAGTGGATTGCAAAAATCCTTTTTTATCACGAATTTTACGTGACAATGCGTAGGTCAAGGTGGACGTAAGACAAAGGAAGGTGTAGATAAATAAGACAGGGTGTATTTAAAAATAATAAGTTATTTATTACAGTTTATTTAATATGTATACAGGCTATTCGTATTATAGCAGCGATAGCTAGTGTTAAATTAACAATGACAGTTTCTATCGTAGTTAATATTATATTGGTTATTGGCCATGACGAAGGCGAATTTTGATAGCCCTGGTCGAGGTCGGTGGTCTGGATCTATAACAAATAATACTATATTAATATAGCAAAGAAATGTCGTAAATATCGATATCATTTGCAAGGCGATTCTTTTTGGGCATAGTGAAATTATGTTGATCAGTTTGTGGATATTAGGTTGAAATTAGATAATAAAGTTATAGATTTACCCGTTTTAAGGGATTGTTCAGGCGCCGTTAATTCACTGGATATGTCGCCCTGAAGCAGGATGTTTAAATTTTAGATCATATATTGTACTGATAGGAAGTATTTTATCGATACAATTATGAGTTTATTTGATTAAAATATCTAACGTAGTGTCTAGTCACCAAACGAATTAGTAGATCAGCCGTGAACAATGGCAGTAATTTGTATAATAACAAAGGATAAGCCAAATATAGCAGAATGACTCATCGGCTAGCGGGAGGTTGTGTCTAATTATCAAAAGCGAAAGAAATATGAAAGATCCTAGTTTGTAGGACTTGTTGACAATCAATGTCAACAATTTTTTCGTTTGGTCCATAGAATGTTTTGAGTGGGCTGTATTTCGACACACGACAAAATTGATAACGTAAATAAATCTTATATATTTGTTTCAAGAAATGATAGCTTGTTTGTGAGCGGTATCTTTAGACAGGTTGTTGAAAACTGGATGTTAATTCGGATTTTATATTTTCAATAACTTCGCATGAGTATTTTAGTCAAATCTAGCACGAATCGAACAGGTGAAAACAATCTATACAGCGTTCGTGCTGAGGTGGTATGGTGATAGGTGCGTAAGGAACTACTCTTGGTGTTTTTAACGAACAATAGTTTATTTAGAACTAATCAACAATCAGAGTTAACAATTAACAATTAACAATTACACTTAACAGACAACTGGTAACAACTAACAAATAACGATAGACACCGAGAGATCATTCGACGCGTTGCTATGCAAATAGTACCGAGGAGTTACACATTTAATGGCGTAAGACAGACTGCCTGTGCTTTTGTTTCGGATCGCGCAGATTCTTCCCTTCGTATCCCATCGATATCCCCCACTAGCGTGCATTCATTAGATGTGCCGCCAGTGCTGGCACGTGTATGCTCTTCCGAGAATTCGGCGGAAAGAGTGTGAAGATATCGATGGTACATTGGGCACGTCGGTGTTGCGCTTTGGCGGCGTCGCGCTTTGCATCCGGAGCCGTTGAAAAGTTCCGTGGCCCGTGCCGCCACAGTGCTTGGCAGGTTTTTATTTTGTTTACCTAGTGGATCGGTATGATAGAGTTCGAGACATGTGGAAAGTACGGCTTCCAGGCAAGCAGGGGCTGATTCAGCGCATTAAAATAAGAAGAAAATTTCGTATAAACGTTTTCGAGTAGACGCTTGCTTTGTGTCACAGTACTTTCTTACCTATCTTTAGAGAAATTACTCGAATCGACCAGTTCCAGTTTCTGCGGAAACGCGAATGCGTCGCGTCATAGATCGTCCATCTTGTTCGAACAGCTTACACGAATTTGTCGAAAATTTTGATCGTCACGTCAACTAACGTTTTATAAGTAAGAGATTTTAAACGTCCCCGTATTTAACAATCGAACGGATTCGGATCCGAAGAGCGTATTGGTCCGGAAATAAGGCCAGCACGATTTATCTATTTTCCAAGAAATCGTTCATCTGTGTAATGTTTAGCATCGCAAAATAAGCTATAAGCGGAACGTAAGGTCATATTAGGCATATTATGTTATATAAAATTTTCTTCTTATTTCAGTATTCAGAATCAACCTCTGCCATATTTTCCACGTGTTCTGATTCACCTTGTATAATATATAAGAATGATAATTGCAAATATATTTGTATAATAACTCTATGATAAGCGCTTAATAATACATACAGTGAACTTGTACAGAGTAACGTTTGCTGACTGTCGGAGGCACATTGTTGCTGTCTATGCAAAGACAAGTGCCCATTTCTTGTCGAAGAACTCCAGTCAATTCTAGCGTTTCACCCACATAAGTTTTCAACGCTGAAACATGAAAATATATAGTCGTTATTTTTTAGCTTTGCCTCTATTTGATCTTCATCTTATCTGCTTACGCGCTTAATAATAGAACTAGGTTTGGTCTACGTAAAAAGTAACTTCTTTTTATTAAGACTCATATTTATTAAGATTTAATAAGATACAATTTATTAAGATACATGTAACGAAAGGCAGGAAGTAGTAACATTTTACGTGAATTTGCATGGATCGAATATGCTGATGTGCTTACGAATAAGAGAGTATTGATCGATAATTATTAAAGCCAATTGTTTGTGACATGGGAATAAGCAAAAGTCATTTTTAAGTTTAAAGATCTTTAGTTTAGTATTGAAATGTGTTTAATGTATTTTAGCAAAAGTAGATAAAATAGGAATATTAAAAAGTCGTGTTTTGAAGACAAAATTTGACAAAAATGATGCATATACAAATGCTATCTGTGGTCATTAATATATTTTTTCGTTATCGACAGAACATTTTCCCTTGATTTTATTGACATATTGGATTAATCACTTCTTTAAGTTACTCGTTGTTGAAACAACATCAAAATCGTATATTGTTTCATGCTAAAAAATCTACTAAATCCATTGACAGTGAAACGATATTTCGTATACGGTTCTTACAAGAATTATTATTATTTAAGACTTAGGAAAACGTATATACAGTAGCCACGCACATGTCACGTAAAATAACAAAATAAAAAAGGAATTTGAGGTAAAAAATAAAAAAAGAATACTTTATTTTTTTTCTAACATCAATACACTTTACAATCTACTTCCGAACTCTAGGCGTGACTTTCTAAGACTGACTCTTATGATTTTACTTTCGATCGGATCCGATTACTTTCTTTTGTCATCCCTCAACATCCCCAGCGTCCATGCATTTGCTAGGCGTCCGCGATCGTTGCCACGTGCTCTTTCTTCTAGAACCTTCGGTGGAAGGACCGTTGGGATGTTGATGGTTCATTAGGCACTTCAGCGATATACATTGTCGCCGAGTGCTTTATCTCTATCGTCAGTCCGTCGGATTTGAAGTATGCCGGTCGTGACACACACTGTGCGTATTTCTGGCGCGCGTTTCCGTTCAGTGACAGTACTTCGGCGGACTGGATTGCCGAAGCGAAAGGGTTAAAAAAATACGATAAAATCACATGTAGCTCTCTATTTGTCTAGTCGCTTTTGTAGCAATATCACTATGTCCTTTGACATACTTGAGGTTTCTTACAATTCACAAATTAAATGAACAACTGTGCAAGCGAAATCGCTGCTGTAGAATCCCCGCTTCTGTAGAATCAGTCGTATGGATTTCAAAATTTAGTGTGTCGCCGGGATTAGCGTTATCCAAAGTACGCCACAGGAATAGAACATAAAGATATTTCTCAAAATTTGTTATTGCTGGTATGATATTGCTGAAATACAAGGCTGCAGTTTCTTAATGTCGTCAAAACATTCAGTTCTTTTTTGGTCAGTCACTTTTCGCGTGCGTCACGACCGGCATACTTCAAATCCGACGGACTGACGATAGAGATAAAGATGTGGCGGCACTCGGCGACAATGTATATCGCTGATGTGCCTAATGAACCATCAACATCCCAATGGTCCTTCCACCGAAGGTTCTAGAAGAAAGAGCACGTGGCAACGATCGCGGACGCCTAGCAAATGCATGGACGGTGGGGATGTTGAGGGATGACAAAAGAAAGTAATCGGATCCGATCGAAAGTAAAATCATAAGAGTCAGTCTTAGAAAGTCACGCCTAGAGTTCGGAAGTAGATTGTAAAGTGTATTGATGTTAGAAAAAAAATAAAGTTTTCTTTTTTTATTTTTTTACCTCAAATTCCTTTTTTATTTTGTTATTTTACGTGACACGTGCTTTGTATTGCTCTGTCGAATTTGAAAGTTTCTATTACGATAGCGGATGGTGCGAAAGACGCAAGTTTCTAGTATTTTAGAGATGTCTGAACGTCAGCTGCGTGATCATGTAACAAAAAATGGAGATATCCATTGAAATATTTTAACACGCAAGAGATTTCATGTTAAGACAATACACGCAAAGTAAATACACACGAATATAATAGTATATCCCTTTCGATGTCATTCGATTTTTGTGTCATTCATTTTTTCCCCGATATATTTGAGCGATTCGAGATAAACAGGATACACTTCTAAACAATTCCTCTCAAAAGTGGCAGGAATTAATATTTTTTCTACTGAAAACAAATAACTCTGGAAATATTGAAAATGCAAAAGAATAGGAAGCTTAAAATCCGTTCACTTGTCGATGCAATGAGCAGAACAATACATATTTGCGATAATAAGAAGAATATCTCTAATGATACTGTAGTATCGGGGAGAAGGGCCCAAGAAACGTCGAGCTAACTACAGACAATGTCGCGAGAGCCGAGGCGCTGTCGGCTCCATCAATGCATTACCGGGTCCTTCAAGTAAATAGCCTTGCCGAAAAGACCTACGTGACCCTGGCTACGAGCGTCTGCAGAACACGTGTGCGGTGGGCCTAGCAAAAGACAATAGAGTGCTACAACGGCCAGAGAGTCAGTCGAGAAGCAGAGTGCGAGTTGAGCGGATACGGAGTGTGAGTCGGCGTGCGACGATATTGTAGTCGGTCCTTTTGTTATTGAATATCACTTATTAAAATACACTAAACTTTGAACTCTACCATCATCACTTGTCCTTACTCTAAGAAACCAACAGTTACTACTTTTACTTTTAATACATCAAAAGGCAAATACTATAAAAAGATTCGACGCGCTCTTTGAATACAGCTACTATCAAGATGTATAAACATTAGTACACATAATTAGCCTAGATCGTGTCGAAGTAGTAGGTACGTATGTACTTTTGACGAATTTTTAAATTCAAAATTCTTTTGAAATCACGTTTAAAATACAGTTATTCTTAGAATATGATTTAAAATATAATCTTCTTTTTACTTTTTGCGTAATTTATTACGTAAATCATTACTAAAGAAAGTTACTTTCCAGTTGTGTTACAAAGTAATCCACTTTGTACACAGGTATGTAATAAATTGCCAGAAACTTTGATGAGAACGAACTTTTTATTAAAAAAAGTGACATCTTTCATGTATGATTTCCTCTTCAATCTAATATTTGCTTGGTAGTAGTATATCAAATATTTTTGAGCTAAAAGTAAGTAATAAATATTCGGTAGGTTTATATGCGGAATGCATAAATAATTGTTATGAGTATTGAAAGTATTACATTTTTCTGTCTAAATCGTTTCGGTTCAATTTGGAAAATCTTATTCTGCGTGTGCAATTAATACCAGCAGCATGTCAACTCTAAAGTTTCATATCACGAAAAGAGTTTATGCAAAAGACGAATAAGAGTTAAGTTTGACATCGAGTAAAGAAAACCCAATTTGAAATTGATCTAACAGTGTTTTTCTAAATTATTTCTAGGTATTGTTCAATTTGTTCTTTTCTCAATATTGTTGGATTTAATTAACGCAGCGTCATATTTACGCTAATATCTGCTTGTTAAGCATAATTTTAATATATAATAACATGATCTATAACTCTTTACAATTTATATTTTATCATGGCATATGTTTTAGAATATTCTCCGGCTTCTTGTAATTTTTATTCATACCTATTCCACGTGTATCATGTTCTCTTTATTAACTTGAAACGTTTTACACGCACAGGTGTACGCGAGTACTATCAATTACACGTACATACAGAACTTCCTCAAGCTAATATTATCAACTCTAGAGCTATTAATAAATGTTCATAAAGGGGATACTTCTTCACGACATGTAGTTTAATAGTTTATTAACACATTGACTGCCACGCGTGTTTTCAAAAAAATCTGCGTCAGGCCACGCGTACAGCAGTACCAAGCGTTCTCTACTAGGTACTCCTATCGATATTTTAGTAATGCGAATCGCTCAAGTGGTGTTCTCAAGAATGATCTTTCGTTTCGCTTGTTCGCTACATTAAAACCGCTAGCTGTTGTCGAATATAACGAAGGAAAGTGTGGTATAGATTATTCCAATCAAATGGTTTCTTATGCCACCACAATTAGAAAAGGAATCGAATGGTACAGAAAACTTGGTATTCAATTCCTTCTGCCAGTTCGCTGTGGAGTGCCGAAGCGTGCAGACGTGTCTCTAGTGCCCAGCGTAGTTCGAAAACAACACGTGTCGCCCAACCGTCGAAAGAGAACGCAGCTAAGTGTCCTATCGCCCAATCAGTCTTTTACCTACCCTGTCCAAACTATTCGAGAAGATGCTCACGAACCGACTCCTTCCAATCCTAGAGAACTTGAAAACACTCCCAGATCACCAATTCGGCTTCCGAAAACATCATTCTACAGTAGAGCAAATCCACCGCTTAACTCATACGATCAGCCAAACACTCGAAAAGAAAAAATATTGCTCAGCGGTTTTCCTAGACATCCAACAGGCATTCGACAAAGTATGGCATGAAGGGCTACTATACAAACTTAAAAAGATCCTACCCCACCCCTACTACTCCATCCTAAAATCTTACCTAACCAATAGACAATTCATGGTTAAATGCCTAGACGCCACTTCCGCAACATTCCCAATAGAAGCCGGCATACCCCAAGGTAGTGTCCTCGGACCCCTACTGTACTCCATCTACACTGCCGACCTACCTATATCAAACGATATAACAATAGCGACATTTGCAGACGACACAGCGCTATTAGCTTCCCACGCAGACCCGGTAATAGCCTCATCCACTCTCCAGCGAAGTCTCGACTCCATGGAAAAGTGGTTTCACAAATGGGGCTTCAAAGTCAACGAAAAGAAATCCTCACATGTAACCTTCACGCTCCGAAAACAAACCTGCCCCCAGGTCACCATCAACAATGCAACAGTTCCTAGCAGGGACACAGTCCGATACCTGGGCATGACCCTGGACAGGAGACTAACGTGGAAGACACACATCTCAGATAAAAGGAAGCAACTAAAGGACAAACTAAAAAAACTCTATTGGCTCACGGGCCGACGCTCCAAACTAAATATACAGAATAAAATTACCCTCTACAAGACCGTAATAAAACCTGTCTGGACCTACGGAATCCAACTATGGGGAACAGCAAGTAACTCCAACATTGAAATACTCCAACGCTTTCAATCGAAAACGCTAAGATCCCTAATTGACGCACCTTGGTATGTAACCAATGAAACAATACACCGCGACCTCAAGATACCCACCGTCAAAGAGGAAATAGCAAAATATAGCGACAGATACAGCAAAAGAATCAACAAACACCGAAACCCCCTAATCACTGGACTACTCGATACGACGGACCAGATTCGCAGGCTGAAGAGGCACTACCCGCTAGACCTAAACGTTAGATTCATTTAATTATCCAAATTAAGCATATGCACTTACTTATAATACTTATAAATTATACCTATCTATAATAAGTATTAACTTATTGTAAATAAACAGCCATGTCACTGCGCCACGCCAGAAAAATTACTGAAAATTCTCAACGCGAGAATTGATTGTAATTTCAACAAATAAATAAAAAAAAAATGTTACACTGCTCGATCGCAATGGACCGCCAAACTTCCGCAATACCTCAGGGAAATCTGCCCTTCTCAAAGTGGACACGACGGCTGTGTAACTACGTAGAGGACATTTTCGTGCAATTATCGATTGTTTGTACTAACCGTTTAATTTTTGTTCCAAAATTCTTATTCTTTATATTAGATGAATAATTCAAATATCTCACTGTGAAGTACCTGTGTTATTATTGATTGGTGTTTTATAATTATATTAAACAACGAATACTAAATAACGAAGTATTTTTCGGTTAAGGATTTCTTTCGTTATTCATAATTAATAATTATTGTATATAGCAATTTCGACAAAGTAACGAAGATGTAGAGTCGAATTCGAGTACGATAAGTAGTCACAGAAAATTTATCTTTTCTCCAATTGATTGCGTCTCCTAGTTTAATGGTGTTTTATAAACGGGCCACTTATCTTGAAAATGGTAAATCAATTTTCCTTTGTTTCGGAATATTGAAACATTACGTTCGATTGGACTATTTTACTACGTTTTATAACCTTGAGTGACCTTAAATGACCGCGATATTTAAATCCGTCTTCAAAAAAGCAACAATGGGACAAATAGGTATTCAAAACTACACGGCTACACTTAAAAAAAAACGAAGCCTATTAAAGTGTTCTTTAAAACTCGTAATCGCGTCCATCCGAGAAAAACTTTTTCCATCGCGTAATAGCCTCTTCGAAACCAAACAACTTTTGTTTCAAACATTTCCCTGCGTCTCAAAAAATTGAAAGAATTATTCAGGTGGTTTGCTGTTGAAGACTCAGCCTGTATATCCCCAAAATTCCATGTAGTTCTGATTGTTAGGCAAACTGATATTGTAATCTAACACGAGTCAACCTCATCAAGGGGCGAGAGGGAGGGGGTGTCAATAGACTAAACACAGAAGTATTCGCCTCTATATGTACCTCTATTCGCTATTTTGAACATGAA
Organism: Bombus huntii; assembly: GCF_024542735.1. Taxonomy (NCBI): domain Eukaryota; kingdom Metazoa; phylum Arthropoda; class Insecta; order Hymenoptera; family Apidae; genus Bombus; species Bombus huntii. Next base: position 1,041,650 of record NC_066244.1, read on the forward strand.
CAGAAAGATAACAGTACGGAGTGGGTGAGAAAAGCATTAAAAATTTTGATCCAGTATTTTTTAATCTCTTTATTGTGACATGAAAACTACGGAAAAAGTAATTTAAAAAAGCGACCAGATATCAATGACCTACGAAAAAGATAAAATTCATCCGGACAGAAAGAAGGAAGAAAACTATTTAACGTTTCATCAGAGAAAAAGAATCGAGGAAAAGGCTTGGTTATTGATCTTGTGAGACAGGAACGTCATAAATGCTAGTATAGGTAATCTTGCAGAAATTGTTAAGAATCTTTATCGTAGTTTGGTATGAAAAATATCGAATAATTTGGATTTCGAATCACATACAAAATAAGATGCAGGGGAGAGTCGCACAGTACCTTGTGCTAGAGTTGGTAAAAATGAAAATTTACAAAGTGACTTTATAGCACAAATGGAACTTGATAAAAGTAGGAAAATTAATTTTATGAAATTCAATAATACGAATTGACGAATTGACAATGTGCAAGAATAGTAATGTCGGAATTTGTAGGAAACGAAAAATTGTCGTCCAGTACCGATCAATTATTTAATTATTTGATCTTTTGCTCTAAATGGTTAATAATGTTTTAAAAAGTCCTCTAGATGTCAGTATACATATTCTTATTCAAATTTGATTTTTATGTATATCGTATGGAAAATACTTAATATTTTCTTGATCTGCGCATTCGACGTGTGCCCAGACTTCACATTCGTCGTTTTTGAAACATTGAAAGCTTCAGTGACCTGTCTTTGGGCCATTTTATTTTTGAAGAGTAGCTTCGAAGCCCCATTCATGTTCTCCTCTGACCATTTCTCTCTTTTCTGTTTTGGACTTTCAGACATTTTTCTATGGAAAAGGTAGAAGAAAAATTAAACGGACACCTTCTAAGTTAGTCTCAGTTGCCAAAATATTGAACTTACAGGTAAAAGAAATTCGGTCTATGACTAAATCATCGGTATTGGACGACAAATACGTTGAACAAATACGTTTTAGATTATAATGTATATAATATACAAAGGAAATTATAAAAGTGGGGCAAATAACTGGTAATTACACTTAATAAATTAGATATAGTATACATTAAAAAAAATTTTACTTACCTGAAAAACAACATGTCAACTCTAGAAAATAATTTTTAATTTTCGAAATATCAATGTATATGTTTGACATATCAGATCAATATGGCTCCGAAATATGTTACACGGAATTGTTCATTTTCATTTGTTTGTTCCAATAAAAGCGCTAATATCTGGTGAAAAATCCTATGTATTTAGAAATTAACAGAAATGTTAAGTGAGCTGTTATTTTGCCCGCATTGTATTTCTTACATGTAATGCCTGTTACACGTTTTATCTTTAAAATAGTAAGCTCATTATTTACTCGAGATTTATTCCTAGCGCACAAATATTTTTCAATAGAGCGATGCAAAGTTTTACTGTATCTCGGATCATCACAAGTTAATCAAAATCTTGAGGATTCGATTTCACCTGCTCAAAGTGACTTTTGCAGGCAAAAGAAATTGTTCCTCGGATACTTTAATATTTTTTACTAAATTTCATCAAAAATAGAATTTTATTTGCTAATAGAAGATAACTATGTTTTGGTACTCCTACAGAACAATATCACGACATTCGCTAAAATTACAAATATTGTACAGTATATTCACTACAAGGCTAATTGAAATAGCTTGTAATCCAACATATAAGAATGCTACTTGCAAAGTATCTTCTTTTTTTTTTTTTTTTTTTTATTTATTTGTTGAAATTACAATCAATTCTCGCGTTGAGAATTTTCAGTAATTTTTCTGGCGTGGCGCAGTGACATGGCTGTTTACTTACAATAAGTTAATACTTATTATAGATAGATATAATTTATAATCTATAAGTATTATAAGTAAGTGCATATGCTTAATTTGGATAATTAAATGAATCTAACGTTTAGGTCTAGCGGGTAGTGCCTCTTCAGCCTGCGAATCTGGTCCGTCGTATCGAGTAGTCCAGTGATTAGGGGGTTTCGGTGTTTGTTGATTCTTTTGCTGTATCTGTCGCTATATTTTGCTATTTCCTCTTTGACGGTGGGTATCTTGAGGTCGCGGTGTATTGTTTCATTGGTTACATACCAAGGTGCGTCAATTAGGGATCTTAGCGTTTTCGATTGAAAGCGTTGGAGTATTTCAATGTTGGAGTTACTTGCTGTTCCCCATAGTTGGATTCCGTAGGTCCAGACAGGTTTTATTACGGTCTTGTAGAGGGTAATTTTATTCTGTATATTTAGTTTGGAGCGTCGGCCCGTGAGCCAATAGAGTTTTTTTAGTTTGTCCTTTAGTTGCTTCCTTTTATCTGAGATGTGTGTCTTCCACGTTAGTCTCCTGTCCAGGGTCATGCCCAGGTATCGGACTGTGTCCCTGCTAGGAACTGTTGCATTGTTGATGGTGACCTGGGGGCAGGTTTGTTTTCGGAGCGTGAAGGTTACATGTGAGGATTTCTTTTCGTTGACTTTGAAGCCCCATTTGTGAAACCACTTTTCCATGGAGTCGAGACTTCGCTGGAGAGTGGATGAGGCTATTACCGGGTCTGCGTGGGAAGCTAATAGCGCTGTGTCGTCTGCAAATGTCGCTATTGTTATATCGTTTGATATAGGTAGGTCGGCAGTGTAGATGGAGTACAGTAGGGGTCCGAGGACACTACCTTGGGGTATGCCGGCTTCTATTGGGAATGTTGCGGAAGTGGCGTCTAGGTATTTAACCATGAATTGTCTATTGGTTAGGTATGATTTTAGGATGGAGAAGTAGGGGTGGGGTAGGATCTTTTTAAGTTTGTATAGTAGCCCTTCATGCCATACTTTATCGAATGCCTGTTGGATGTCTAGGAAAACCGCTGAGCAATATTCTTTCTTTTCAAGTGTTTGGCTGATCGTATGAGTTAAGCGGTGGATTTGCTCTACTGTAGAATGATGTTTTCGGAAGCCGAATTGGTGATCTGGGAGTGTTTTCAAGTTCTCTAGGATTGGAAGGAGTCGGTTCGTGAGCATCTTCTCGAATAGTTTGGACAGGGTAGGTAAAAGACTGATTGGGCGATAGGAGCAGGTTTCGTGTATCGGTTTACCGGGTTTAGGGATGAGGGTAATCAATGAGATTTTCCAAGCCTTAGGATAGTGTTCCAGGCGAAGGATAGCATTAAAAATCGATGTGATGAGTGCTATCCCTTTTGTGGGAAGTTCCTTGATTGCTCTATTGCCTATTAGGTCGTGTCCTGCTGCTTTCTTGGGGTTTAGGCGACTGATTGTTTCTATAGTCTCAGCAGAGGAGAAGGGTTCGATAGGAGGGGACATTTGGAAGGGGGTGTGTAGGTATTCAGTAACGTCCGCGGCGGCTTGGGGGAATGGGGTTTGAATACTTTTGTCAAGTGTTTTGCAAACAGGTCGGCTTTTTCGATAGGGCTTCGCTCCCATCCACCTTGCGGACGGTGGATAGGTGGGATTATTTGTGGGGGGCGTGTGAGTTTCCTGGAGGCCTTCCATAGTGAGTAGTTGGTGTCGGCTGTGGGCGATAAGCTGGCGAGGTATTTATGGAAGCAGTCGTTTTTATAGTTTGTTAAGGTTCTGGTTAGCTTTCTAGTTGCGTTGTTAAGTTTTCGTTTGTCCTCCGGTGTTCTGTGGGTCTGCCATACTCTTCTTAGTCTACGTTTTTCTGCTATTTTTTTTAGTATGAATTGTGGATATTCTTGTTTGCTGTTGGTTGGCTTTGTCGGTGTGGAGAGGCGGATTGCGTTTATTATGCTCGTGTTTAAGTATTCCGTGGCTGCTTCGATATCTTCCTTTGTTTTTAGTGGGGTGAAGGCTGAGGTTGAGTGTGTAAAGACTTCTCTGAAGAGCTGCCAGTTGGTGTGTTGGTTGTGAATGGAGCCATTAGGTGTACTCTCGATGATTGTTGAACTGACTGTTGCTATCACGGGAGAATGATCAGAGGAGAGAGATCTGCCGAGGAGTTGATCTGGACGTGTCTTGATGGGATATTTTTAGTTATGAAGAAGTCGAGAAGGTCGGGTATTTTGTTGGTGTCAGTGGGCCAGTATGTGGGTTCGTATGTGGTGAGGTAGTTGAGGTTGTTGTTTATTATGCTGTTTAAGAGGTTTTTGCCTCTTGCTGTAACCAGTCTGCTGCCCCATTGGATGTGCTTGGCGTTATAGTCTCCTCCAACTATGAATCTGTTGCCCAGGGTGTCCAGGAAGTTATCAAAGTCTTCTTTGGCGATGGAGTGTCTGGGAGGGCAGTATACTGCTGAGGTGGTGATTGAGCCATGACAGTCTTCTATTGCTACGTTTGTTGCTTGGAGGTAGTCTTTCTGGAATGGTGGGAGTTCGTAGTGCTTAATTCTTGCTTTGATTATTATTCCGGTGCCACCGTGGGCCTTTCCGCTGGGGTGTTGAGTATGGTAGAATTTGTAACCATTTATTTTCAGGTAGCTCTTGTCGGTGAAGTGGGTTTCCGATACGAGCATTACGTCGATTTGCTGGTGTTTTAAGAAGAGTTCTAGTTCACGTTTGTGTTGCGCTAGACCGTTGGCGTTCCAGAGAGCTATGCGCCTTGGTTTTATTTTGAGTCGGGACGTGCTAATTTTTCCACGATGAGTGTTAGTAGCGATAGCAAGTGATTTATTTGCTCCGATTGTTTCTCTATTAGCTTTTCGAGCCTTGAGGAGTTGTCTGCGTTTGGTGGGTTGGGGACACTGTTTTGGGGAAGGTTCCTTTGGCTGTTCGGGTTATTTTGGATGCCTTGTAATGCTTGGGCATAGGAGGTTGAGGTGGAGATGAAATTGGTAGGACTGGGTGTTTGGTTGGTTGAGGGGGTTGGGGTAGTCGAGAATTTCGGCGGGCTGGTTGTTTGGTTGGATACCTCTTTTGCTCTGAGCTTAGGGTACCTGTTCGTGTATAGTGTTTTATATGCTGGGCAGCCTTTGTAGTTGGCAGGGTGGTCCCCTTGGCAGTGGATGCATTTCGCTGGGGTTTCCGGTGATTTGGCGCACTGGTCAGTGGAGTGAGAGCCTGCGCATTTAACGCAGCGGAAAGTATGGTTGCAGTATTTCTGCGTATGACCGTACCTTTGGCACCTTTTGCACTGCACTATTTCTTTTTTCACGAGCGGTGGCTCGATCTTTACTATCGCGTTCATTAGGCGACTGACGCTGTATATTTCCTTATTATTCGGTTTTTGTTTAATGTCTAGGAAGAATAAGGATAACGGATCTTTCGAGACTCTATGCCTTATGTTACTTACGTTGATGACTTCGTGGCCAAGTTTTGAGAGTTCGTATTTTAGTTCGTCTATGTCTGCTGAGTGGTGTATGTTTCGTAGGACCACCCGGAAAGGCCTTTCCTGTTTGAGTTGGTAGGTGTGGAAGTTGGCGTTCAGGGTCCTGAGTGTCTTGGTGAGTTTTCTGTAAGCTTCTGGGTTCGTCGGTAGTATTTTCACCTTGTTGTTGCTTATCTTAAGGTTATATTCCTCCTTGCTGATATCTCTCTCTAGGGACTTGGTCATTGTCTGTATGTCAATGACGTCGTCTACAAATATTGGTGGGGGAGGGGGGATTCTCTGTGAATGTTGGTTTGGTGGCGGTTCTACGATTTCCATGGCGTCGTTTGAGGATTCCAGTACGGCGAACCTGTTGTGTGTGTTTATTTGCGTTGCTGGTTCAATTTTCCTTTTCTTTGTAGTGTTAGCGTCGTTAGTGCGGAGAGTTCTGCTGCACTTCTGCCACGGGGGGGGGGGGGGGGGGGGGGGGTAGCACGGGGTAGCTGCGAGTCTGCTCCGGAGAGCCTGGTCGCGGTTGCTGGGCCATCATCGAGCTAGTTAATTCGGAATGAACAACTAGTCGTGAGGCTGTGAGGCTAGTATACGGGTTGGGGTTAGGTGCGTGTGATTTTCTTCTCCCTAGAGGGTAAGGGACACTTAACTGCGTTCTCTTTCGACAGTTGGGCTACACGTGTTGTTTTCGAACTACGCTGGGCACTAGAGACACGTCTGCACGCTTCGGCACTCCACAGCGAACTGTTTTGGAGAAGTTGACTGTAACAAAAATATATTATATTATATTATATTATATATTATATTATATATTATAGCTATAATTTTAGCAGATACTGTTTATCTATTTCGTTTTGCGTGTATTAACGTCCTCATGGTGTATCGTATAGTAATTAATGCATCAGATTATATACATATTGGTGTTTGTAGGTAACACGTTATACAGAGTGGAGAAGCAACATCAAATTGTCACGATTGCAAAATAAAATGAGTGAACGGCTGGTGAACGAGCAAAATACTCGTACAATAACAAGTGAATGTAAAGGGAGCTCTAAATTCCAAGAAATTCCATTTTATCAGCCGAACAAAATGTATAATCTGATAATGTTTTGAGGATAGTAAGTTAGGCAGGCGAAAAAAATAGGTGTTAACGATCAAGTATAACAGATACAATAGTAAATATTCAACAATTTCTCAACCGTAATGTATTTATACACAAATCTGCGTACTTTGTATCAAAGTTTCTGTTGAAAATGACAACGTGAGTTCGTGCTCGCCATCCATATGCAGATGTGTTAGTGATAAGAAATAGTAACTAGAGGATGATGCTAGTTACAATCGATAGATTTAATCGATAGGCTTAAGATGCTTTTTTGTTTTTATCCCTAGTTTTTGTAAGCGTGTGCAATAAAGGCTTTTTTTGGCTCAGAACGGTGTAATAGATTTATCCATTCAATAAAATAATAACTACTCTGATCTTACCTCTGAGTATAGAAATAACAACAGTTTCGATACGTATATTTTTATGTACAGCGTGTATAAAAAGTGTCAGGGCGTATAAGTGTCCACTAGCGTGATTTCGGAGGATCGGAGCCTCTGGATCGATTGATTCATGCAAAATTTTGTAAAAATTGACGTTTGCTGGCACCGTATGCTACTTAGCACGAGGATCAAATGGAACTTTACTGGGAAAGTATATTTGAATACCATGATGTGCAAGATATTATTCTTGTATATGTAGGATTTGTATACATTTTAATCAATTTACTTTTTTTAATCAATTTAATCCTCATTTTATCAATAAATCCAATTATTTTGCCATCTATCTCTATTACCGACTATCGAATTGTTCGTTGTTCCAAAAATGTGTTGCGCGCAATACTGGGCACTATTAAATAAATTTTCATTTAAATAATTGTTTAAATGTTAAAAGACAGAAATAAATTATTTGCAATTTCAACAAGTTTACATATATTATTTAAAATAATGAGATTAATTGTTATTTACAAATTTTATTTTCTATTTATTCTAAAAGAAAGCTAATAAAATCAGAATCTTTGTTTGAAAGTCTTTTTTCACGCAGTAGATAATTCTGTAATAATGTGAAATCACGCTGATTGCTCCATTCTGTTTATCACGGGCTATCCCACCTGCTAACGAAAACTTGTTGTTTTCTCGTTGATGTCACATTGCTTACTTTCTACCTGACTGCGAAATATAAACTTGTTGCGAATAATCTCGATGTAAGACCCAATGAAATTTCAACGTCATTTCTCCAGAAAACGGTTCAATTGCGACTCATAGCTTATTTTGAAAAGTTGTCAAGTTGGTCCTCGCGATGAGTAGACGTTTGTAAAACTGTATCATCCAGAGTTGTAGAATTAGGGTGGTCCGGTCAAATAAGTGTATTTTTTATATACTCTGTACATATACAGGCTTTTCCAGAATAATTCCATACCGCCAGACAGGATAAGACGTCAAACAAGAAAAAAAACATTTTTCTTTTCTTCAGCTTATTTTTGCGCGTAAACTTTTTGTATTTAAAGCTAAAGTTTGAAATAGTTGTCGATACTCTGTCACACTGAACGTATTTCATTGTAAGCTAGCTCAAGCAGAAACAAAGCCTTATACAAGAAAATTTCATCCTCTTCCTTTGACTTACTTTTGCATACAGAAAAATCTGCAGTCTAAGTGTGCTATCCTGAGATTCCTTGATTATACATATCTTTTCTAAATTTTTCGTTTCTGTTAACAAAACTTCCATAAATGATAAAGTGCAGGTATTCCTAAAGGAAAAAAATGTAAAGAAACTAAAATTAACGCCCAAACACCCAAAATTTCAACATTAACCCGCCATATATATATTGTTAAATATGTAAATTCGCACGTTCGTGGGGAGACGCGATCTCGAGGAAGCGCGCCAACGGGAGTCGTAAATTCCCGTTGCGATTGATTAATCGACGCCACGAATCGTTCGATCCCTTATTTCTTGTGGGATAATAAGGGTAGTTAAATTGACGATAACGCTGCTATTAACAGGTTATTATATATGTCGGAGGTGAAAGGAAAACCGGAGTCTTCCCTTTGCAATTTTGAGGAAGCCTTCTAATGCTTTAGCCTAGATTTTATCATAACTGTAATTAAGCAATTGTCATTTGTAATTGTTTGACATTTGTGAAAGCGAAAGTGGGTTCGAGGTGACAACTGGTCGCCGAACGTAGCCAGGGTCACGGGATAAACGTTTTGCCTGACGAAGGTGTGGATCGGTTGTATTGTTCTCCCTAGAAATCCCATAGAATTGTACTTTAGAGATGCTGATATAATGGGACACACGTTGTATTAGGAATCAATCTCCAGACAGAAACAGGTCGTCCCATATAACGTAATACGTTATAACGTCATACCATATAACGTAATACGTTATAAAGTTATATTATGTAAAGTAATACGTTATAACGTTATACCATATATCGTTACATATGTCACGACCGGCATACTTCAAATCCGACGGACTGACGATAGAGATAAAGCACTCGGCGACAATGTATATCGCTGAAGTGCCTAATGAACCATCAACATCCCAACGGTCCTTCCACCGAAGGTTCTAGAAGAAAGAGCACGTGGCAACGATCGCGGACGCCTAGCAAATGCATGGACGGTGGGGATGTTGAGGAATGACAAAAGAAAGTAATCGGATCCGATCGAAAGTAAAATCATAAGAGTCTGTCTTAGAAAGTCACGCCTAGAGTTCGGAAGTAGATTGTAAAGTGTATTGATGTTAGAAAAAAAATAAAGTTTTCTTTTTTTATTTTTTACCTCAAATTCCTTTTTTATTTTGTTATTTTACGTGACACATACATCGACACTCTGTGTTACCACAGATTTTATACGAAATAGTGAAATTGGAAATTGAATACTGTATTCAGAGTTAAAATATAATGCTATATGGAAATGAAATAGCACTTCAAAGACTTGATAGATTTCGTTAATAAAATAAATCTTTAATTCACTTTAATTCACTCACTACGAATTTATGGTATTGATTAAAATCAATGAATGTAGAGTTACTTCCGATTAAGGGTACAACTGTTATAAATTAAGAGCATAATTACATTGAATTAATGGGAAAATGTTGTTATAAATTATTGGTATAACTGTTAAGAATTAATAATGTAATTGTTTTAGATTAATGGCTTAAATGTTATAAATTAATGGCTTAGAAGGTATAAATGAATAGCTTAAATGTTATAAATTAATAGTTTAAATGTATAAAATAACAGTTTAAATGTTGTACATTATTGGCTTAGATGTTGAAAGTTAATAGCTTAAATGTTATAAATTAATAACTTAAATGTATAAAATAACAGTTCAAATGTTGTAAATTAATGGCTTAGATGTTGTAAATTAATAACTTAAATGTTATAAATTAATAGCACAAATGTTGTTGAGAATTGTGGATCTTTGAAGTCGAAATAATGTTATAAGAACACTAAATTTATACTGAGGATTAATTTTAAAATAGTAATATATTTATTTCATGGACGATTTCTTATATATTCATCGATACACACTTGCACGCGTCTCAGCACTTTCTTCTATACCCGACTGTTAACCGACTGAACAGTTTACATTCATCTGTTTTCGAGACGCCGCGCACACACATACATCCACACGCTGATATTCACATACAAGTATCTCTACTACACATTTACCCCAGTCCAACACAGAAAATTATACATATCTCAACAAATGTTATAAATTAATAGTTTAGACGTTATAAATTAATTGCTTATTTGTTATATATTAATGGCTTAAATGTTATAAATTAATAGCTTAAATATTATAAATTAATTTCTCAAGTATTGTAAATTAATGGCTTAGACGTTATAAATTACTAGTTACAATGTTGTTATTTGATATTTTTTTTTATTTACCTTATATTTAAATTCTTCTTGGATGTTCACTGTCCGGAATTTCAGGCACGAAAGAGCTCGCGCGCGACTTCCGCGTTCCTTATATATCTTGACAAGGTGTCGAGATGTCAATCAAACGTTAACGATCTCTTGACATAGCAAAGGACGGGTTTTCCATTGTAACAAAATCAAATTGAACAATTTCTTAATTTTTATCGTAAATTGGCGCCTTCGACGATTTAATACGGTATCCATTTTTATCATTTTAATAGTTTCTACAAACTAAGACTAAATTCACACCTCCTTGATACTAGTTTTCGACTATCAATTAGTTTGAACAAAAAGGGAAAAGAGCCTAACGGCAGTCGATGACGTTACTGTGAAATATGTTATGGTATTTAAATAATCAGCCAGATAAAATTCATATTAATCATTATATTATATTATCGATATTCGTTCATTTACTCGTGCTAATTACAAAATAAAATGTTCTCTTTTCTTGAATAACACCTACATCACCGTCTGCGATATTTAAATTTCTTATTTAATGCTTATTTAAAAGTCAGGTACCTTTTTAATTCCTCTCAAGTTAAACGAGTAAATTTACTCGTTATAGTTGTAACATAAAATGGCTATTTTCTTCAATACCACTTGCATCGCTGTACGTGATACAAATATTAATTATGTATCGAATAATATGTACCAATTGGCTGTAATCGCGGTTAGGTATTTCTTCGTTTGATCTATCAAGAGATCTATTAGGCTATTAGCGAAAGACTTATTGATTCCTCAAAGATGTATCTTAACTTAAATCTTAAAGATTAACTAAATGATTATATTTGATTAGTATTCGACAGTGTCTATCATATTCAGCCATCTTCTTTTATAATTGATACTGCTCGGATCAATTATTTTATAATAAATTGCAGATTATGCCACGGTATATTATAAGATATTTGTCTATAGCTCTTTTTTTCTAATTCATTGATTTTATTATTAGTCTCGTTGGTTTTTCCTGTGAGTATCTGCCGTACGTACATTGGAAATACATAATGGATACGTACATTATATATATATTTTAAAATATAAAAATAAAAAATTAACAATACTATTATAAATATTGCTATTATAATTAATTAATAATAATTTAATTAGATAATTAAATTAAAATAATTTATAAATATTTAACGTAATAAAATAAAATTTTTTAATAAAATTGATAAAAATTGAATTATCTTGTATATAAGTATATATTAATATATAATTATTAATTTTAAATATATTAATTTTAAAATCTTTATACATACATTTAATTTTATAAAAAAATTAAAATATAAATATAAATATTTTAACTTTAAATTGAAAAAAATGTATTATATATAATTAAATATTTATATATAAAAATTAATATAAATTATAAATATTTTATTATCTTGAGATATATAATTAAATTATTATTAATAATAGTTAATATTAATTTATAATTACTTATTTATTTATATATATATATATACGTCGGGAATCCGCGGACAACGGGACGGTAGTCGTACGCACTCGCAAAAAATCTAAGTCGGATTCTGTGTTAATATTCGCTGACCGTAAGGAGTTAATCCTTTTTTGTCGATGATACCGCAAGAGAGAGAGACTTTCCGACCCGGTGATACCCCAGAGGAAAAATATGACGGGGTGTGTCTAAGGACACGAGATCATCGGATTCGTCGGGGACATCCTACGTTCGGAAAGTAAGGGAAATTGACGTTGCTGCTAATTGGCCAATCTCCATATCGGTAGTTAGAAAAGGATGCTAGCCGCCCTTGAGGGAGGGTTGCTAGTGGGAGACGTCGTTCGTGGAAAAATAGGTCTCTCCTGTCTTCCCGTAACTGGGACAAAGACTGTGTATCTGTTGAAGGATTTTAGGTAACTAGATATTAGTGTTTATGACGGTCCTCGGGCTAGCCGATCACGTACTGTGGAGACGCGTCGACATCTGGTAAACATCCTGCCCGGAGAATAGGATCTGCGTGTGGCGAGCTACGGGACAGAAACCGTTGGAATGTTTACTGCCATGTGCCGCTACAAATCTTTCTTTTAAGGAGAGCTATAGGATTACTTAATGCCTTTGTTAGATGGAGAGTTCGTCCCGTTGAACGTGTGACACCAATTACCTCTCAGAGAAAAGACAGCGACTCCCGACTGTCGGACGCCAACGCCGCGACGCATCTTAGTCCCCATCAGAGATAAGGCCCCAACACCGACTTTCGGACTCCTTGGAATCCACACCAAACCCCCCAACATCCCCAAGCCAGGGTGTATATAAGCCGAGACTTCATCCAGCCCGGGGAGTTCTCGTTCTAGTTGCTGTTCTTGTACAACACCCCTTTCTCTGTTCAACGTTATTCTACTGTAAGTGCCAAAGTCATAATAAAGTTCGATAAAAGAGAATTAATAGTTGGGCTATGACTCAGCTTTCTTTTCTCTCGCAACCCAAGTACCAACTTTACGTGACATTTTGGCGATCCGTGCCAGGATCCATCAACTTCAAGAAAACGAAATTACGCATTTCGGCATACGTGCATCATTGAAGATTGAGGGATCAGCGGACCTCTGCAGATCAGCTCACTTTGCGTGAAAACGACTTCTACGGAAAGCGGAGTACGGTCATCACCAAAACTGAAACTGGTCACGAAAAGAAGAATATTCAGGTAAAGAACTGGATTCTTTTAAATATTATCGTACTCGTCGCAATAGCTTCGCTAGTACAGACTCCAACAACAGTACAATAACCACTATGAGCAAAAAATCAGAAGACACATCTTCTGTTAGCCCTATGGCTACTGCTGTGGATCCAAGTATTCGGGTCATACTAGACGCTATGCAGAAGCAGAACGAAATCAAGTTAAGAAAACTGTTAAAGGAGACTATTAAAGCAGCGACTAGTCGGAGTTATCAGGGTAGTTTAGTTTCTAATAATTTGAACAAAAGCTTGGAGAAAACAGACGTTACTGTAGGAAATGAAGAAATGGTTTTGAAAGAATTTTCAAAAGAATTGCAGTCTAATGTAGAAAATTCTTATGAAAAGAAAGTATCAATTGACACCGCTTCACAGGATTATATTTTCATTAAAACAGACTTAATGTTTGATGTCAATAGCTCAACAGAATACCAGAAAGAGTCTGTGAAACGAAGGAAAGAAGATATTGCAGTATTGTATAATGATTTGTCACCATCTTCGTCACAAGATACTCAAAATTTACAAGAATGGTTTGACAAAAAAAGTAAAAGTTTAGGAGAAGCAGAAAAAGATCATAACAAGAAGGATAATATTTCAATGAGAAATATTTTGGACGGCGATACAAATAAAGAAAACCAAATTGAAACGAAGGAATTAGAAGCAGTTAGTACATCAACTGCTGAAAATGATACAAAATCAATAGACAACGTTGAACAAAATATATCATTAGAATCCATACAAAAAGCAAGAGATAATGCTTACAATAATGAACATTTGCTTATAGAAGAAGACCAAATGATGACAGCGAAAAATGCGTGTGACACTACAGAATCAAAAACTTCAGCAGATCTTATGTCGAGAAATTTAGATGCTAATACACAAGAGAAGTCTTTAGAGAATAAAGATGACAAGAATCCATCTCCATCTATGTTAGATAGTAGTAAACGGAGCAGTCGTTATAATGTTGCTGCAAAGCCTGCTACTTCGCCAAAATTTGAAGAAATTGTTTATAATCAAACCAGACAATCAAACACAAATAAAATTTTGCGAAGCGCTTTAAAGACGAAATTAATCGAAGACAAGTCTGAAATAATTAATAAACAAAAGGCATCGGAAAATGTAGAAAATAAATTTGCCAAAGAAGAAAAAAGAGGTGTTAAACAAAAATCAATTTCAGATAGTGAAAACGAAACAACTGATACTCGTCAACGAAGGGAAGTTCTTTTAACGAACACAGCTAGTGATAGCGATAGGTATAAATCTGTAGAAAATGATAATGCAGTAACGGGTGTAATAGCAACTGATGAAGCGAAACATAGAGGCAGACCTAGGAGATCGGATAAAGTCGAAGTTAAAAAAGATGAAGATACAAGGAAGATCCTACAAAATGAGAAGGGTGGATTAGAAGAACAAAGAAAACTCGAAGAAGATACAAAAGAAGAAACTACAGAGACAGAAGTCAATTCAAAAGGTATATTGAATAATAAGTGCGATTTACTTGATACCGAAAGAGCTATTGAAATTAATGATACGGTTCAAGATATTAAATTTACTGAAGGTAGAAGCCGCACTCAAAATGATATGGAAGATGTAGTAGAAGATTCACAAGAATTATCTAATAAAAGTAAGTTATCAGAAATAAGGATTGCACTTAACAAAATTGAATATACAAAAACTATTTTACGGAATAAAAAGAATTCATTAGAAAGAGAAAGAGGAGCAAGGGAAAAGAAGAAAATGTACAGACAGAAATTATTTCAAAAAATATATCAGATGATAAATGTGATTTGCTTTAGAAAAAAAAAAAAAAAATATTATCCACAAACTACATTAGGAATTTATCTATTTTAGTGAGGAGAAAGAGAAAGAATAGAGGAGTTGATCAATAGACTGTGGATTTTGAAGCGTTTATGAAAAACTTACAATTTTAATAAAATATTCAATGTAAAGTCTTTGTTATAATATTCAGATAGATAGATGAAAAAAAAACTGAATTTGCATAATTACTCATGGCTTATTGATCAATCATGCGACTCGTTCAGAGGTAACTCGAGTTGTAAAGGCGACAATTTATTAAAAATGGTATATCTGACGTACGATGCATTTGCTCATGTTAAACTATTTAAATAAGTATAAAAATCACGCGAAAAAAAATCTACTGAAAATAATGTTGAACTAGTTAATAATAATAAATCATATAGTGAAACACAAACCTTAAATCAAGATTTTAAGTTCAAAAAAAAAAAAAAAAAAAAAAAAGAAAAGAAAAAAGAAGAAAGAAGTTGATAAAATGACAGCAACATGTAGCAGTAGGCGAGAGAAAATAAGCCAAATTTCTAAAAGAAGAAACGATGCTCAAGAACTTGAAATTTCTCGAGTGGATATGCTAAACAACGAATTTAATGAACAGTTGAAAGAACGTGAAACAGCAATAGAAGACTTACATCAAATGTTAAAGCATCAATCGGAAATTCATAAAGTTACCTTAAATGAAGCAAGTTTGAAAATAGGAGAACTTTCTGATAAAATTAAATGTTTTAAAGGAAAAGATAGCCAGATACCGAAACGTAATAAATTACTCGAAGAAGAACAGAATAAATGGAGAAGTTTAGACAAAATGATTACAGAAAAACTTGAAGAAGAAAAATCCCGTTAGGAAACAGCTGAAGACGAAGTGAGAAAGCTTTCCAAATATAACGAGCAACTTCTAAAAGATTATCAAGAAATCCATAAAAAAAAAAAAAAAAAAAAAAGATGAGAAATTTCAAGAAGAGCAAGCAGAGAATACAACTGAGATTGGAGATCATTCAAAATATGCAGGTGACACATCTTTAGATAAAGAAAGTACGAATGATGTTGAAATATTTAATACAAATGAGGGTGAACAAAACATTGAGAAACACAACGTTTGCACAGTGTTAAATATAGATACAGTTAGTGTTACTAATGCTCAGTGTCAAGCATTAATTAAAACACTTGGTGAAACTTTTGATGATAAAGCCCAAACATTGCATGTCACGGATACAGACACAGATTTGTCTAAACTAGTTGATAGTAGTTCAGAAGTAATGGTACTGACTGTAGAAACTATTATATTAATGATATGAATGAAAGTACAGAAGAAAATATTATTTTAACTGTACATGAAAAGGATGCTGTTGTAAATTCCAATGAAGAAAAAAATGTTTCTGCAGAACAAAAAGGAACGAAGAACGCTGAAATTGCAAATGAAAAATTTAATTTGGTAGATTATGCATGAGAATGTGATGGAACAATTATAGAAGTAATGTCAACAGAAATTGTTTCTTAAGAAGTTTCTGAAAATTGTAGCCAGAAAGACAATTATGACGTATTAAATCATACAAAGACAAGGAACGATTTTATAACTCCTATTACCTCAGGAGCAATTAGTGATCTAGAAACTGCAGATGACATTGATATTAAAGAAAAGAATAACAAGAAACAACAAATGGAAATGGCAAGATTGATCTTTTGATAATTCACATAAAATTAATGTAGAAAAGAAAATTATTCATAATAAAATTGTCGTACTTATACATGTTGCTAATACAGAAGGAAGGAATAAATCTATAAGTGAAGCAGATAAAGTGCGCATAACTAACAAAAGAAGTGCAATTCAGGATATCTTTGATGATTGGGGTGTTGAAAATGCAGAAGATGATAGTCAGTCGGTATCCAAAGCTCCAGATACTGTGCAAATTGAATTGAAAAGTTTACTAAATGACACAAAAACACGAACTACAGAGGAAAGCACAGTTGTACTGGTCGAAGAAGAAATTACATGCATGGAAAAAGAACCAGTTGTAGATGCTGAAAAGGCTTTAGAAGTTGCTAAACAAAACAAAGAAATGCAAGTATCAAAGGAACAACTGGATAACAATCGAACTATAAAGAAACAACAAGATAGTATAAAACCATTACTCAAAGACCACTAACTCATTCTATATCACAGGCTGTTAGAAAGTCTACAAAAGATTCAACACGTGATACTGCGGCATTTCGTCAAACTTCGCAAATTATCCCTATTAATCGTAGTCGAAACTTAACCAGCCAACAACCTTCACAGGTTGAAATAGCAAAAGCATATACCACGACGAAGAAGAACAAGTACAAGTCAAGCCAGTCAGAGTCCAATTCCATCGCTCCATACTGAGGAAACACTAAGATTTTGGAGGACCAAAATCAATCTAAAGAGGGGGGTATGTGACATCAATCACATCTCAACCTACATCAGTGATAATACATCGACACCCGACCTTCGGACACTTTTGGACACATCACAACCTTATCATCATAGCATACACCAAGGCTGTGACGCACTTCAGTCCACATCAGAGATAGGATATGGACCCCCGACCTTCGGACACTTTTCTACATCATAACCTACACCTAGCCCATCAACATCCTAAAACCAAAACGTATATAAACCGAGACTTCACCCAGCTCGGGCAGTTCTTGTTCCTCTTCTAGTTGCTGTACTCATACAACCCCTATTCTCCGATTCGGTGTTATTTTGTGTTTATAATAAAGTTTTATAAAGGAAAATAAGTAGTTGGGTTACGACTCAGCCTTCTTACTACCACCCAAGTACCAACTTTACGTGACACAGGCGCGTGCCAACTTGTCCTTGCTGAAGTTGCATCTGCGATGTATCTGGTAACTTCCTTGCTGATGCCAGTGAATCGTTCAAGGCGCGTGGCAACTTAGTATTTGCCGAGTCTTCTTATGCGTTATTTCCTGTTTCTTTCAATAAAATATCATTTTTTTTTTTATAATAGTAAGTTTAATATATTATTTCATGGTTTGTTTCTCACGGCTAGTTTCTATTAATTTCTAATATTCTTGCGTTACGTTGTATTGATCATTATTTATTCTTTCTTTGTTACGATCTTCCATTTTTATTATCATTTATTAAATATTTATTCCTTCGCTGAAAATATGATTTATTTTGTAACGCATAAAGGTTACTATATGCACGTGTTGATTATCCAAAATGGCCGCCTGTAAATGTTCGTAGTATATAGTGACATTTTATTAATGTGAAATGTATTATTTATCCGTTAATTATTTGTGACTTTATTTTAATAGTTGACGTATAATTGCAGTGGGAATAATATTATTTTGCATTTATTTAATGTGCGTAATTATTGCATGTATTCCGATGCGCACTTGTAAGAGCTATCATAACAGTCCAAGATGGCCGCTCGTGAATGTCTCTAGTGAAAGTATAGTGACGCGTCCTTAATTTGTTTAATACTGAAATAATTATTCGTCCGTCGCTTATTTTCCTCTATTTTAGCGCAGTTAGAATTTTTAAATGACAATAATATTGTTTGTGTAATCATTATAATGTGTATACTATGTGTTATTTTAATATAATAACATGTGGATTGTGTTATTGTTAATTTTTATAATTTATCAATAGCACTGTTTTATTGTTGTGTTTCGAGTGGTTTATTTTTATAGAGTGTTCGCTTAATTAATTTGATAGTAATATGTGCATAGTTTGTTATTACCAGTTCTACTGCGTAACATAACCTTATTTCTCTACGCCAAACTTAATACAATTATGCTATATTAACTTAGTACAATATAATAATTTTTTATCTTAACCGCATTTGTCGTTGATACTCAGTTAATCAGTTTTGATTAATTCATAACCTATTCCTATATTATTGGCTATTTTCTGTTTCTTTGTTATGAAGTTGTCGTTAGCTTGTGCGTGTAATTTGCAGCCTTTACATAGAATTTAGGAGCTAATCTTATACATTGCTAGTTAAAATCTTTATTGTTTATAGGTTCTACAATTCTAATCCTTCATCGCTGAGTCCTTTACTTGGAATGGTTACATGGTGCGCGTTTGTATCTTTTGGTTCTTCGTTACATGTCTAACACTTATCAAGACTACTTTTACTTATCCTAGAATTGTAAGTATATATATAGATTATATAAAACACTATAATTTGTAAATATCTGTATAGTAAAATAGTCTGTCCACTATCTTGTTTGTTAAGACCGCTTCGCTAACATCGAATTGTTTTGTTATAATGTCAGAATATTTTCTTGGTTTTCCAGTTTCTTGTTGCTGTCTTGACTGTTTCGATAGTATCTGGTTCAGTATTCCATAAGTATTCACTTAAGTTTGGTAGTAGGCTTCTTGTAACTGCGTCGACTTTAATGTATATCTTCCGATGTGAGTAACGAGCTTCTTATTATTATCAATTTCTATTCCAAGATGGTTTACAACATTCTTCCCCTTTTTAGGTTATAATTGGTTACCTCGGTATTTATTACCTTCGATATCTTCATACTATCGTGTATTATATTTTGCAAAGACGGATCCATAGCCCATTCTCGTGGAGTTCCTGCATGCACACTTCCTTTAACGATGATTGGTTGCATACAAACCTCGTT
Organism: Bombus huntii; assembly: GCF_024542735.1. Taxonomy (NCBI): domain Eukaryota; kingdom Metazoa; phylum Arthropoda; class Insecta; order Hymenoptera; family Apidae; genus Bombus; species Bombus huntii. The sequence continues at coordinate 1,061,049 of NC_066244.1, forward strand.
AACTTATAAGATACCTTTTCTTGTTTGCTAAGACCATTCCGTCGGTGTTGAATCGTTTGTTATAATGTCACTAATTTTTGACTTTCCAATTTTCTCACGTCCTCTTGATCATTCCAGTAATATCAACTTCGATTCTTCGTACACATTTACTCCAATTTGGTAGTTGGTTTCTCATCACTGCGTTGACCCTTGTATAAACTTCTTTGATGTGAGTAGTAAATTATCGTGAGTAGTAAATTACTCACTTAACCTATCTTAGTTATTTCTTAACTCTTCCTGCACTTATTAACTGATTTTATTTCTTCTTATTAAGGACCGCTATGTCAACGCTGAGTTATTTCGTTATAATGTCACTAACTTTCTTGATTTTTTCGGTTTTATTTTCCATTAGCGAACTGTAAGTTTGTTGTCGAGCATCAATTATTGATTGTTATCGTGCTTCATTTAGTTTAATTGAAATATAATTATAAATTTTTAATAGTATTATTTTCTTCCATATATATTAAGGTAATTGAGGTTAGTTTATTTATTCGTTTCTGCTGACAGTCGTATACTATGTTCTACGGAGTGGATCCACAACTTGTTTCTGCGAAATTCCTGCATGTACGCTTCCTTCTGCGATGATTAATTGTGCACTACGTGCTTTCAATTTTCACTGCTTTTAATTATTTTATTGAATTAACATGTTGTGTATTTAAATGATAGTTAGAACACACACATAATAATTTTCCTTTTTCTTTTAGGTTTCTACTACCTACATGATTCGATAAGCACTGTCACACTTCCTTAGGCACAATATTGTTCTAAACATTTAGTAATATTATGTTTTGCATTGATACAATTGCAGTTAATTCTTCCATTTGTTTCAGTTGGCTGTCATACCTTGTGTTCTACGGATATGGACACATAACCTGTCTTCGCATATACACTTCCCTCTACAATGAGTAATTGTTCACGAGGTACTTTTCACTTCCACTGTTTTGTAATTATTTTATTTAATTACACATTTTATAATTAATGGTTAGAACGCACATAATAATTTTCCTTTTCCTTTTAGGTTTCTACTATCTGCATGATTCGATAAGCAGTGTCACACTTCCTTTGGTTTAGGCACAATATTGTTATAAACATTTAGTAGTATTATGTTTTGTATCGAAACAATTAAAGTTAATTCCTACATTTGTTTCAGCTGGCTGTCGTAGATTATATTCTACGGATATGGACACATGGCCTGTCTTTGCATATACACTTCCTTCTACGATGAGTAATTGTTCACGAGGCACTTTTCACTTCCACTGTTTTGTAATTATTTTATTGAATAACACATTTCATATTTAAGTAATAGTTAGAGCACGCATAGTAATTTTCCTTTTTCCTTTTAGGTTACCACTATCTGCAGTATTCGACAAGCAGTGTTGTTCCATATACTATCATACTACGTTGTCTCTTGAAAACGTCTTGTGGTCTGTTTCGATTGTGTTAGTTTTAACTTGTTCAAGTGTATTGTTCGTGGAATCCCTTTTACTTTAATCTTGACGTTTCGTGTGTGGATTCTGACAATAGTGCCTGGTTTATTGAAGTGTGTTAATATACCTAGGTGTTTTATATATTTTATATCTAGTTGTATATAAGATATATTTCGTTTATTGTGGTTTTGTATGTCCATTTTACTGTATATTAAATTGCTTGATACTTCCTGTTTGTTATAAAGGTGTGTATTCCTATCGTTCCATTCCTTTTTCTTTTCCTTTGAATTATTCATGAAGTTATTACGAGATTTGATTAAATTGTCGAATTGTAGGTTATCCTGATTGAATATAGTATTATGTCGTGATTTATTAATTAATTTGCGAATCACTTTTGGTTAATTGGTTCTTCATAGTTTATCCTTAGTCGAATTATGAAATTATAGGTTATGTTGTACTCTATATTTACTATTTCGTTAGAGTACCTATTTTAACTTTATTATCTCTTATTTGCCCTCGTATACTAATTTTCTATATATGACTACATTTAATTAAACTTTCATTTAAACAATTTCCATTTACGTTGTATCGTGCGTTCGTTTTGGATATTCGAATTGTCGCTCGCGTTATTTGTATATTGCGGATTTCCGTTTTTCGATACGGCACGTGCGTAGCGCGGGACGTGACACCTTTCAGTTTGAGATATTTCGACGTTTGAGCGCTCTTTTCACTCCATTTTACACGCTAAATGTAATGCTCGTCCGTTTCAGAGTCAAAACAAGCCCAACAGCTCGCAAAACGCGACGATTTCGTCGATTTTGACGAAAACTAGCCGTCATTTCCATCCCGTTTGAGATATTTCGACGTTTAAGCGCTATTTTCATTCCACTTTACACGCCAAATGTAAAGCACCCCCGATTCAGCATCGAAACAAGCCCAACAGCACGCAAATCGCGATGATTTCGTCGATTTTGACCAAATCTAACCGTTATTTCCTTCCCGTTTGAGATATTTCGACGTTTAAGCGCTCTTTTCTCTCCATTTTACACGCCAAATGTAATGCGCACCCTTTTAAGCGTCGAAGCAATCCCAGCTAGCCAGCAAAACGCTCCGGTCCAGTCGATTTTGTCGAAAACTAGCGGTCGTTTCCTTACCGTTTGAGATATTTCGACGTTTAAGCGCTCTTTTCACTCCACTTTACACGCCAAATGTAAAGCACCCCCGATTCAGCATCGAAACAAGCCCAACAGCACGCAAATCGCGATGATTTCGTCGATTTTGACCAAATCTAACCGTTATTTCCTTCCCGTTTGAGATATTTCGACGTTTAAGCGCTCTTTTCTCTCCATTTTACACGCCAAATGTAATGCGTACCCTTTTAAGCGTCGAAGCAATCCCAGCTAGCCAGCAAAACGCTCCGATCCAGTCGATTTTGACGAAAACCAGCCGTCGTTTGCTTACCGTTTGAGATATTTCGACGTTTAAGCGCTCTTTTCACTCCATTCTACACGCCAAATGTAATGCGCTCCCGTTCCAGGGTCGAAACAAGCCCAACAGCACGCAAATCGCGACGATTTCGTCGATTTTGACGAAAACTAGCCGTCATTTCCATCCCGTTTGAGATATTTCGACGTTTAAGCGCTCTTTTCTCTCCATTTTACACGCCAAATGTAATGCACACGCTTTTAAGCGTCGAAGCAATCCCAGCTAGCCAGCAAAACGCTCCGATCCAGTCGATTTTGACGAAAACTAGGCGTTATTTCCTCCCCTTTGAGATATTTCGACGTTTAAGCGCTCCTTTCATTCCATTCTACGTGCCGAATGTAATGCACGCCCGTTTCACCGTCGAATCAGGCCGAACAGCTAGCAAATAGCGATGGTTTTGTCACGTAATAAAGGAAAGAAGTTTTATAAATAGGAGAATGTGCAAAAACTCATTCGTATGCTTTATTAACTGCAGGTTACAAACTGAACTTACTGTCTAAAGAACTGGGGTTTTTATTTCCTTATTATGACTCATATCTTATGGGTAGGGGTCTGGCTATTGTCTTTTCTCTTAGTTATCACAATGCTAGGTGTTATCGATATATCCGATGTTAGCGGAATGCCTGCGTCTTGGGTGGTCATTACACCTGTTTTCTGGGTGGTCGTTACACTCCCCCCTTCGTAGAGTGAACTTAGTCCTCTAAGTTCTTGCGTTTCTTTAGAATCGGTGGATGGAATTTGGCCTTGGGCGGTGTTGATAGTTCAAAACTTATTCTTGATTTCTTTTCTGTTCCAGGTTGCATAGGGGCATAAATGTTTATAGGGACGGCGGGTACTGTAGTATTAGGCGTATTATTAACGATGTTTTTCTTAATTTTACAACAGAACATGTGAATGCATAATTTTGACAGTCCTATCTTATTGAGCAGATACAAGCATATGAGTCCAATGGATATATATCCTATTATCTGCAACGTAGTGAGGCTCCAAGTTTTAATTCGTGTCATTCTGTGCAAAAAAGTTAATTGATTGGCTTTATCTTCTATTTGATTCAGGGTATCAGTATAACCGTTTAGATTGCTCATTACTTTAGGATTTTTTTCTAAAGTGTCAAGCATTAAGGATAAGTCTACATTACTAGTTATATTTATAATTTTGATCTTAATATTATAAAAAACGCTCTTGGGGTTACCACTGATTCTCATATGGTTGTCTCCATACAATATGTCTACAGTTACTTTAGTTTTTAACAGAGAGGGTTGCTTCAGTTTAACAATTTGATGTCCTTCTTTAGAGAATGTATTGAGTTCTATTGATTTTTCTGGTAAAGCTATGTAGTGATTTTCGCTCTTGAGTGGTATAAAAGTTATTTCTACGATCTTATAGACTGTGAATTTACAGAATCTCATGGTATTGTCTACACTAATTATTTCAGATGCGCAATCGTGTTTTGAACGTCTATCATTTATAGGTCGAGTTTGTTTACACATATAAAATTCGTGTTTGATTCGACATTGCTTGTCCAAATACATCTGATCTACATTCATATAAGTTAATCCTGAAGTAAAAAATATTGGATGTTCGACTAATGGGGCGAAAAATGCTCCGTTCTTTTGAGTCGGTATGGGGTATACCTGTTCTATTTCCCATTCTGAGTCAATTATCGTTGGAATTGAAATTTTGAAGAAGATCTTTTCATTTTGGACAAACAGTGTGAGTGTAGAGACGTCTAAAATGTTTTGGAAATTATTTTCTTCTGGTAAAAATTCTTTATTCATAATGTGATTTCCTAAAGCTTTAGCGTATTGTTCTAAGAAAGTGTGATGATCCATGATCTGGGGGCTAATAATTCCTTGTTTTCCTAGTAAAACCAAATTGAGTATTTCATCGAGTTGAAAATGTAGATCCGACAAAGCACTTTTCATAGAAATAATCTTAATTACTAGAAGCTCCTGCTTCTTTACTTCGTTTACTTTTTCAAGTTGTTTTAGACTGTCAATGTTTAAGATTTTCCTAATTAGAGCAGTTTGGTTAGCTACAATGGTTTTTAATTCATTTCCTTCACTAAATAGTTTGTCAATATTCTGGTTTATTAATTGTAAATCGTCAGAATCTAAAGTTCCGAAAAGTGTTTTGCTAATTGAGCCTATAGCGTTTATTAATCCTCTCTTAACTCTAGAACGAGTTAATAATTTCAAATGTATTCCTAATGTTTTGACATTTTGTTAGTTAAGGAAAGTATCTCTGGTTCTATTTGACATGAGGGGGTACAATGTTTTCGGGTCTCTGTTATATGTTCTCCTAATGTATCGATGTGGTCAAATATGTCGTTTATATCTATTCCTATGTATACGTTAACTTTTTCGTTATACAAGTTTAGATATTTTAGATATTTGCTCGTGAAAAATTGCGTTATTTTCGATCGGTATTAATTCCAATCCTAGCACGAGGGTTGTGCATGAGATGAGCGCCCTGGAAAGTATGGTTTAATTCTGTTATCATGTATCTTTTTAATTTGGTTATTGATTAGAATTTCGTAATAAGGAATCATAGCCTTTTCGATGTAGTAAGGACCTAACCATTCATCGTCCAATTTATCCGTTTTATGATCATTATGTACAAGAACTGCATCTCCCTCTTTAAATACCGTTTGTGTCTTAATGATTTTTCTTTGTTGGTCTCTCTGTAGCGTTTTCTACTTTGTTCAAGCGTCCGTTTAGCTAGTGCTTTATATTTGTCTAATTGTTTTTGCCATAGTGTAAACATTTCTTCGTATGTATAGTTGGGGGTTCTGGATATTGAGGATGGGAGGTTAGCTTTTCGTCCAAAGGTTAGTTCAAAAGGTGAAAAACCGGTTGCATTGTGTATTGCTGTGTTGTATCCTAAGCATACGAAGTTTAATACTTCGTCCCATTCTTTGTCTGAATCGTTTAGACTTGTTCTTATCATGTCTTTTACCGTTGCGTGTGTTCTTTCTAGAAATCCGTTAGATTGTGGGTGAAAGCTGGTTGTTCTTATATGTTTGATTTTAAATGCTTCTTCGAATTTCATCATGAGTTCGCTAATGAAGTTCTGTCCTTGGTTTGTTAGTATGGTTTTTGGTGCTGAGAAAATGTAGATATAATGATTCAATAGAGCATCTATTATGGATTCGGTTCTTTGTGTCTTGAGGGGTGTTAATATCAGGTATTTGGTCAAATCGTCATGAATGGAGAGTATATATTGATTTCCTCGTTTAGTTTTTGGCATGGGACCAATTATGTCCATTGCTATCTTTTCGTTTGGTTCAGTGGGGGTTTGGGGTATTACGGGAATTTCTTTAGCGCGGATTCTGACAAGTTTCTGTTTTTGGCATGCTACACAATTTTTTATAAATTCCTCCACTTTTGAGAACAAATGTGGGATTTTAAATCGTTCTTTGATTTTTGCGTAGGTTTTCTGTATACCTAAATGCCCTGAAACGTCGTTATGGTTTTCTTTTATAATCGCGTCAATTGGTTCGTCTGTTAGAATTTGAATAGGGTCGTATGCAAAAATTATTTCTTCTATCTTGTCGTTAACATACATCAAAAATGTTTTTATTCGCGCCTTTTCGATTTCATCGAAGCTGTTGTCTTCTATACCTAACTTTTTATATGTGGTAGCTATTTCTATGATTTTCTTTAACCATTTCTTTTTGTCGTAGGGCCCTAGAGTTTCTTTTGTTATTTGAAAGAAGGATTTTTCGTTGGGGACTATTTTTAATAGTTTAGGGAGCGTGTCAGTGTCTTGTTCCCATTTATCATATTCGTCAAAGAGATGGTCTTCAGTCGTTAGATTGTTAATAGTTTGTCTGGAAAGTGCGTCAGCGGCCGTATTTTCTTTTCCTTTATGGTATTGTATTTCATAATCGTATTCTTCTAACTTTAATCTCCATCTGATTAGTCGTGATGAGGGGTCTTTGCAGTTTTTAAGCCAAGTTAAAGCTTGATGGTCGGTTCTTATAAGAAAATGTCTTCCTAACAAATATTGTCTCAAACGTTTTACTGCCCATACGATTGCAAGGAGTTCTTTTTCAGTGGTTAAATAATTTCTTTCTGGAGGATTTAGTGTTCTGGAGATGTAGCAACAAGGATGGTCATTTTGCGAAAGAACAGTGCCTATTCCTTCGTTAGAAGCGTCAGTTGTTAATGTAAATGTTTCATTAAAGTTGGGATATGTCAATATCCGGGGCTTTGCATAATGCGTCTTTGAGAGTTTGAAAGCTATTTTGTTGTTTGTCTGTCCAATGAAAGGGTCTTTGTTTGTCAGGTCGGTTAAAGGTTTGGCTATTTTTGAAAAGTTACGTATGAATTTTCCATAATATCCTGCTAATCCTAAGAATGATTTTACGCCGGTTGAGTTTTTGGGAATTTTGAATTCTTTGACTGCTTCTATTTTCTTTGGGTTTGGTTTTATTCCTTCGCGTGTGATAATGTGTCCGAAGTATTCTAATTCTGGTTTTAAGAATTCACATTTGTCTGGTTGAATCTTTAGTCCTAATTCTCTTAATCTTTGTAATACAATTGCAAGGTTATCGTTATGTTGTTGAATCGTATTTCCGAATATTATGATGTCATCTAAATAAACGAAGCAATATTTGTTTAATAAACCGTGAAGTGCTGTGTCCATCATGCGTTGGAATGTAGCTGGGGCGTTTTTTAATTCGAACGGCATTCGATTATATTGAAAGTGTCCCTGAGGAGTACTAAAAGCTGTATATTTTTTTGATGCTACGTCCATTGGTATCTGATGAAACCCGGAGGAGAGGTCTAGTGCGGACAAGAATTTTGCGTTTCCTAACTGCGAGAGTATATCATCAATATTTGGCAAAGGATACGCGTCTTGGTCAGTTAATTCATTTAGTTTACGGAAATCTACCACTATGCACCATTTTTATTTTCCGGAGGCGTCCAATTTTTTAGGGACTACCCATACTGGACTATTGTACGGTGAGTCTGATTCTTCGATTATGTCTTTGTTTAACATTTCTTTGATTTGTTTTTCAATTTCTAATTTGTGTACCTCGGGTGGTCTGTAAGATTTTGTATTTATGATTTTGTTTTCCTTCAACGTGATGATGTGCTTTGCTAAATTAGTGCATGGTAAAGTGTCTGTGTCCAGATTGAATACGTCAATATAGTGTAAGAGGATTTTTTCGATAGGAGTGCGGAAATTGTTTTCAATATGGCCTGTTTTAATTATGTTTCCGAATTTTTGAATTTGTTCGAGATCAACTTCATTGGAGAGGTCGTTAGAAATTGACATTGGTTGCTCACCAGTATTGCAGAAGCATACTTGCGTCGGTTTCTTGTCCAGATAAATTGTTTCGATTTTGGTTTGGCCTGGAGAAATTACCTGTGGTGGCTGAAATGAGAATACATGATCGTTGAGTTGAATTTGGTCATTTGTAATTTTGTATTGATAGTTTTCTAGCATTGGCAACCCTATGATTCCGTCTTCGATTAGTGGGAAGTCGTCAGGTACTATGTAAAATTTGTTTTTCTTTTCACAGATTCTAAGATAAACGTATTCGTCTGTCTCGTATTTGTCATTGCCCATAAAAAATGTTTTCTTGTCGTCTTTTAATGGGGTGGAAATGATTCTTGAACGTTTGACTATGTTTATTCCGGCACCAGTATCTATTAAATATCGTTTTAGTCCAAGTTTTGATCCGATGATTATTGTGAGAAGTCTTCCAGCGATGGCGTTAATTCGTATCGTTGGTCCTCTTCCACTCCTCGAGATTCATTTCCTTTTCGTCTGTCATTATATGGTAATTTCTTGGTGGTGGTAAATTTCTCTGGCTGGCTGGCGGAAAATTTCGCTGTTGGGTACAACTGTTGGATAGATGTCCCGTTTAATTACATTTAAAGCATCTGGGCGGTGGTCGTTCCATTATCATTTTTCTTTCCGTAGGTAGACTTATTGCCTTTGATAGTACTGTGGTGTCGGGTGTGATATTTCTTCTTGCATTGGGCGTTTCTTGAAATAGGGGATTGGATCTTGCAATTGGTTGATTCGTTGTTCTTCCTCTTACTATATTTCTCCTATAAGTAACTCTGCCTCAAAAGCTGTGTCTTGTGCTTCCTGGAGATTCTTTGGTTTTGTAGCTGATGTGCGTATTTCTATTTCGGGTTTCAGGTTTAGGACAAAGATTTTGGTGGCTCGTTCGGTTTCAAGATCTATGGCAACTGCTCGTCGTATTGGATCTCGAATTTCATGTTGCAATGCATATATTAGTTCATTGAGGTTGTGTCGAAACCTCTTCACATAACTATGTACTGATTCGTTAAAGTTCTGTCGTGTACGTTGCAATTTATCGCGGGCTCCATTAGATGTAATGCTTACGGACACAAATTTTCTGAGGCTTTCGAACAGATCTTCATAACTCTCGATTTCCATATGGCGAATACTGCGTTCCGCTTCTCCGATAATTCTTTGTGTCAAAATTAAGCGTAATAATGCGTGTTTTTCACGACGCCCGGCTCGAGCTTCTGTTACCCCTTTAATAAACCCTTCTACTCCAATATCATCTTGTCCGTTGAGTGTAGGAATAAAGTCTAGACAGGTTTTTGCATTGTACACGGGATTGTCATAACTTACCGCGTCTTCTTCACTGTCTACATTGTCTGTTTCATTGGGTTTTACTTCGGTTTTTTTTTTGAACGGGTGGCCGCTTTTTCTGAACGGTGCTGGTACTAGCGTCTTCGGTAAAAATGGAATTGAACTCAGACGTGGTAACTGACTGAACTCTTAATTGTAGTTCAGCGATATTCTTACCTAAGAGTTCGACTTCTTTAACGCGTTGTTGACTTTCATTGTGTAGTTGTCTACGCAAGTCATGTATAGCGTCTAGTATGGTCTGAAGATCAACAGATGTGTCTTCCGATTTCTTGCTCATAGTGGTTTTTATACTATCGTCGGAGTCTGTACTATTAAAACTGTCGCGACGAATACGATAGTGTTTAAAAGAATCCAGTTTTTTTTTCTCTTTTTACCTGGGTATTCTTCTTTTCGTGAATGTTGCCCTGACCAGTTTCAGTTTTGGTGGTGACCGTAGTCCGCCTTCCGTGGAAGTCGTTTTCACACAAAGTAAGCAGATCTATGCAGAGGTCCGCTTGATCCTTCAATCTTCAGTGATGCGCGTACGCCGAAATCGTAATTTCGTTTTCACTGAACCGAATGGATCCTGGCAGGATTGCCAAAAATGTCACGTAATAAAAGAAAAAAGTTTTATAAATAGGAGAATGAGCAAAAACTCATTCGTATGCTTTATTAACTGCAGGTTACAAACTGAACTTACTGTCTAAAGGACTGGGGTTTTTATTTCCTTATTATGACTCATATCTTATGGGTAGGGGTCTGGCTATTGTCTTTTCTCTTAGTTATCACAATGCTAGGTGTTATCGATATATCCGATGTCAGTGGAATGCCTGCGTCTTGGGTAGTCATTACACCTGTTTTCTTGGTGGTCGTTACAGTTTCGTCGATTTTGACGAAAACTAAGCGTTATTTCCTTCCTGCTTAAGATATTTCGACGTTTAAGCGTTCTCATCACTCCAGTTCACTAACCGAATGAAATGCACGCCCGTTGCAGCGTGGAAACAAGCCCATCAGCTTGCAAATAGAGATGAATTCATCGATTTTGGTGAAGACAAATCGTTATTTGCTTCTCGTTTGAGATATTTCGATGTTTAAGCGCTCTTTTCACTCCAGTTTACGCGCCGAATGTAATGCACTCCTGTTTCAGCGTCGAAACAAACTCAATTGCTCGCAAATAGCAATGATATCGTCCTTTTTCACAACTAAGCGTTTGTTCGTTCCCGTTTGGGATATTTCGACGCTTAAACGTAGCTTTCAGTCCAGTTTACATGCCTAATGTAGTGCACTCCCCTTTCAGCATCGAAACAAACCCAGCGGCCCGCAATATGCTGTGGCTGCAATTTTTTTTTTTTATTATTTAATTTATACTTTACAATTTGTCCAGCTGAACATTTGGTAAATTTTTTTAACCTAATTTGTAAGTAACATGTGGATGGCTACCCCGAGTGGGATACCATCTTCGAATTTGATTGATTTATTTCTTTAGTGAGGTGAGTGTTTGTTTGTTAGGTTATGTCCTTTGTGAGATCTGTTGGCGTTTCCTTTTTAATCTTCTTTTTATGCTTGATGTGCCGACCGTTTCTGCTGCCAGCCGGTTTGTGTGCGTTGCTCTGTACCTTCTTGCACATCTGTTAGTTCCCTCCTTGACCGTTGATATTCCCAGGTCTTTCCGAATGTCCTCGTTTCTAACGTATCATGGCGTGTTTACTATTGTTCTCAGTTCTGCCCGAGCAGCCGTGCTAAACGGGCGTGTGAAACAGTGCTCCAGCGAAAGTGCGGCAAGTGGGGAAGAGAAATCTACGAACGGTTACGCCTATAGCCAAACGGTGGAAACCCGTGTCTTATATTAAAAAGACTAGCAAACCTAACATGAAAAATATTGCACCGATAAAAATTATAAACAAACAAGATCAATACTACATATATGTCGGGTTTACATTAGAATTAGGGTTAGGGGCGTGAAACGAATCTTCGTTTGGGTTACACGTTGTCGTTATGCAATAGAGAAGACATTGACTAGTGCAAATACGATTATTATAGAACCGGACAAGTAACCGCGGTAGTTAGGTGCTCGAGATACTAATGACAATGATCCTAGGTTCAATAACGAATCCGCGGTCAACGGGATGACAACAGAACGTACTCACAAAGTCTAAGTCTGAGAGAATAATCACTGATCGCGAAGGCGTTACTCTTGGATCGATGAGATCGCGGGCGAGAATGCCTTTTCCGTCCCGATGATGCCACACAGGAAAACTATAACGGGGTGTGTCTAAGGATACGAGATCATCGGATTCGTCGAGAAAAGCCTTCGTTCAGAAAGTGTTGCTGCTAATTGGTTAATCTCCATATCGGTGGTTAGAAAAGGATGCTAGCCGCCCTCGAGGGAAAGTTGCTAGTGGGAGACGCCGCTCGTTGAAAAATATGTCTCCCCTATCTTCCCGTAGTTGGGACAAAGACTGTTTGTCTGTTTGAAGGACTTTAGTTAACTAAACCTTAAGATTTATAACGGGCCCTCGGGCTAGCCGAACATGTACTGCGGAGACGCATCGACATCTGGCAATCATCTTACTCGAAGAATAGGGTCTGCACGTGGCGAGCCACGGGACAGAAACCGTTGGAATGTTTACTGTCGCGTATCGCCACAAATATTTCTTTTAAGGAGAGCTATAGAATTACTTCATACCTTTGTTAGGCAAAGCGTTCATCCCGTGACCGCGGCTACGTTCGGCGACTGACTGTCGCCTCGAGCCCAAGCTCATTATCACAATTCTCGAATAATTACAATCGGGTTGAATAACTACAATTGTTCAATTACAGCTATAGTAGACTCTAGGTTACAATGTTGCGGGGTTATCAAAAATTCCAAAGGCTCCGGTGTTCTTTCATCTCCGACATATATAAAACAACAGATACATTAAAAACAAGTCAACCAACAAAGCAAGGACAGGACTGCTCAGCCACAATAGAAGTTGACATGGAAAACAACAAAGTAACAACTCAACAGGACGAAAGCTGGAAGGTAGCCAGCTATAACAAAAAAAGAAAAATAACAGGCAATCTAGATACGGAAAAGCAGCGATGGCTGCAAGAATTACCGCTAAGAAACTCCTTCAGCTCGCTAATAGAAGAATTAGACGACGACCCAACAAGTAATACCACAACTCAATCAACACACATTACAAAACCTCCACCAATATTTGTTGAGGCGCAAATAATAGACCCGCTTATTGATCAACTTAACAATATTGTTGGAAAGGATAATTACACAATAAAACAAACAAAATTAGAACAGGTAAAAATCCAAACAAACACACCAGAAAATTATAGGAAAGTTATAAAAGAATTAAGGGGAAAAAATGCCATATACCACACGTACCAGCTCAAAACGGAAAGGAGCTACAAAGTAGTTATAAGAGGACTGCATCCAAAAATTAACACAAAGAAACCAAGTGACGTATTAGCAAATATTGGCCACCAAACAAGAACTATAAACAATATTACAAGGTACGATACGAAGCAACCACTACCGCTATTCTTAATAAAATTAGAACCTAAAAATACCAACAAGGAAATTTTCGATATTAAAAAAATTTTAAACATATTAATCACAGTCGAGCCACCCAGGCACAAAAAAGACATACCACAATGCATGAGGTGTCAACAATATGGACACACTAAAAATTACTGCAACAGGAACCCGGCGTGTGTCAAATGCGCAGGAAAGCACCTAACAGCGAACTGCCCACACGCGGGAAAAATAAATGATGTAAAATGTTACAATTGCGGTGGAAATCACCCAGCTAGCTACAAAGGTTGTTTAGTCAGAAAACAACTTCAAAGTAAACTTTTTCTGCCGATTCGAAACAGAACACACAACAATTTCCACACGTAACAGGATAACACAGAATCTATGACAACACCAAATCCACAGCACGTAATGAACAATAACCACGGTAACACCAACACCGTTGGTAGCCGAAGCTACGCGCAAGTAGTCAACCAGTCGTCACCCTTAGACAATCAAGAACAGAACAATCACAGCAACGACACTACAGAAATCAAAGAACTACTAAAACATTCCATAAAAAACACCGAAATACTTACAAAAATGATAAGCGAACAAAACGAAGTCCTCAGACAGCAAATACAACAAATAACAGTTATGCTACAACTACTTACTAACATGCTGAGCAAAAAATAAAAATAGACATGCTTAAAATAGCAGCCTGGAACTCTAACGGCCTACAACAAAAGGGCCCTAGAAACTAAAACATTTCTGTATAGCAATAATATCGATATACTACTCGTTTCAGAAACACATTTCACTATAAAAAGCTATATAAAAATACCGTACTACACCATATATGATACCAAGCATCGCTCAGGAAAAGCACACGAAGGGACGGCAGTAATAATAAAAAAACGACATTAAACATCACTTACACAGCCAGGTTAGTAAGGAACATACACAAGCAACCACCGTTACTGTACAAACTAGCAGCAACCAATTACAGTTGTCAGCAGTATATGTACCGCCGCGACACAAAATTACATCGCAAGTGTGGCAAGAGTACTTTCGACACTTAGGTGACAAGTATATTGCAGCTGGAGATTATAACTCAAAGCACACACTATGGGGATCAAGAATCACCACACCTCGAGGTAGAACCTTGGAAAAATACATTAGAAACAATAACCTCAATATATTATCCACAGGAAGACCGACATACTGCCCGACAGACCTGAGCAAAATACCTGACCTACTAGATTTTGCAGTTACGAAGGGACTAAATGCAAATAAACTAAACATAGCACCCAGCTTCGAGCTTACTTCCGACCATACGCCTATAATAATTACATACAGAAACAAACCAATACTTTACAGCAACTCAGAGACGCTATGCAATAAAACCACCAAATGGCAAATATATAAAGAAATAATTGAGAGCAAAATCAGCTGCAACATCCCACTGAAAACACCTGAACACATCGATCAAGCAGTAACAACATTTACAGAAACTATCCAAGAAGCAGCAAGGGCAACCACTATACTTGAATCAACCAAGAGACAAACAAAAATAATTCCATTAGACATCCTCGAAAAAATTAGAGAAAAAAGAAAAGCGAAAGCAAAATTGTAAAAACATAGAACAAAAGAAAACGAAAAACACCTAAACAAACTCGCAAAAGAAATAAAAAACAAAATAAAAGAGCACAACAACAACGAGTTTACAAAGTTCATCGAGTCACTATCTGCACACGAGAACTACAACTACTCCCTATGGAAAGCCACAAAAAAAATAAAGAAGACAACAAAAATGGTACCAGCAATCAGAAGAGCAGACAACACATGGGCAAGAAGCAACGAAGAGCAAGCTGAAGAATTTTCCAACCACCTATGCAACACATTCACCCCACATAACATCAACAACAGCAACCACAATAGTCATACGGACGAGGATGCGCTAACTACTAGTACACCAACTGACAATCACTACACCATACCCAAAGCAACAGCACAAGAAATCAGAAACATAATTGAGGAAACAAAAAATAATAAAGCACCAGGAATCGACCTAATTAATGGCAAAATCTTGAGAAACCTTCCGCCAAAAGCGACAAGACAAATCACAATAATAGTTAACGCAATACTAAGAATACAATACTTTCCAAAAACTTGGAAACTGGCACAAATTATAATGATACCCAAACCAGGCAAAGATCCACACGAAACCAAATCCTACCGACCAATCTCACTACTTCCGGTGTTCTCTAAGATACTAGAAAAAATAATTTACGACCGGATAAAACCCATAATAGAGAAGAATCAACTAATACCGGATCACCAATTCGGATTCAGAAACAAACACTCCACAATAGAACAAACGCACAGACTCGTCAATGAAATCTTACAGGCGCTGAAAACAAAACAACACTGCACGGCACTCTTTATGGACATCGAAAAAGCATTCGATAAAATAAACCACACTAGCCTACTTCAATCAAACAGGAAACAGTTCCCGGGGCAGATATACCAATTAATTAAATCATACTTAAGCAGCAGAAGCTTCACAGTAAAAATCAAAGACACACACTCTGAAGTTAAAGACATCAAGGTAGGGGTTCCACAAGAAAGCGTCCTAGGACCAATTCTATACATATTATACACGGCCAACATACCAACAACTAACAATAGCAAAATACTGACATTCGCGGATGACACAGCTGTACTGGTCAGGCACACTAACCCTGCAACAGCAGTTACATTACTACAAGAACATATCACAAAAATAGAAAAGTGGCTTCAAGCAAAACATATTAAAGCAAACCCCGATAAATGCAAACACATTACATTCACACTGCGAAAACAGAAACCACCAAACATTGTACTAAACGGCACACACATAATACAAACAAGGCAAGTCAAATACCTAGGACTCCACTTAGATACACGACTCACATGGAAACAGCATATTAAAGCAACAATAGACAAAATACAGATGGCAAGGAGACAAATGTACTGGCTAACAAGTCGAAAATCCAAACTGAGCATAGAAAACAAACTAAAAATATATAAAATGGTCATAAACCCAATCTGGACATACGGAATAGCACTATGGGGAACAGCAACAATGAGCCATATAACCAAAATAGAGGCAACGCAATCTAAAATATTCAGAACAATAGTTTTTTTTTTATTCTTTATTTATTTGAATTTTACAATTTGTCCAGTAGGACATTTGGTAAAATATTGTAGCTGTATACTAATATAACATGTGAGTGGCTACCCCCAGCGGGGTACCATCATCGTGTTTGCACCTCGCAAGATGATATCTTCCGACAATTTTGACGAAAAGTGGCTCAGGACCGCGCAAAATGCAATCTTTTGAAGATTTCGTCTGAAATTTTCTGTTACTCCGCTCCCGTTTGAGATATCCTTTTTTTTTTGCGTGAGGAGGGGAAAACGCATTTACGCATACCCAGTGACCCGCGTCACCAGGTTATGTGGGACTCCAGATGACATCGTCATACCCACTAAAAACCTCTCCTCTTTCCTCTGATTTGTTAGACACGGACAACCCCAGCAGAGCCGATCAGCATTCATCAGGGTTGTCCTCAACTGCGTCGCCGCATATTATCGTCGCGTACTGATGCCGCTCCTCCTATTCGCTGACTCCATCGCCTTCTCCATATCTCTCCTATATCTCATTATACCCTTACAGAACTCTCTGAACTTCCTCCAGTATTCATCCCTGGTGACTACGGTGTCCATCAAGTTGTCCACGCTTATCCTGACACCCAGGAAGTTCTCTAACTCGATTCTTCTGTCGATCCATTTAGGGCACGCGAATAAGACATGCTCGGCGTCGTCATTCGGATCTCCACAGTCCCAACACTTCGTGTCGACCTTCTTACCGATCCTCTTACGATAGCTGTTGAAAATGCCGTGTCCCGTGAGCATTTGCGTGAAGTGATCGATGTCTCTTCTATTCCTGGTGAATATGGTCGCATTACTTATTAGTCTCCTGGTAACATTATCCTTATTATAAATGCTCCATTCCGCCTACCACTCCGTTGAGGCCTTCTTCTTTACTTCTTCCATATCCTCTTTCATTTCCGCATGCCTCTCAATCACCTCCTCTCCAACAGCTAAGGTCTTATAGATCTTCTTTCTCTCATATATCCCCTTCAACATTCGCACTTTAATGTAGATCGGTAAGTTCCCGGTCAATACACAAAGCGCCGCGTGGGATACGGTGCGGTAGGCCGTGGATGTGATGCACAGAGCAGTTCGTTGAGCCCTTTTTATGATCTTCTTGTTTTTCTCATACTTCATCGCATCAGCCCACACAGGCGCACCGTATGTTATTATGGATTTCCACACGCTGTAGTATAGCCTTCTTGCCAAAACAGGCGGGCCCTTAATATTCAGTAGAATTCCTCGTAATGCTCCTATCTTGATGCCCGCTTTATCGCACACCGAGGCAATGTGCTTGTCAAATTTCCTATTCGTATCAATCATGACGCCAAGATATTTCGTGACCTCTACCGTGTTGATTAGCTATCAAGCCACGCCGTCCACATTCAGGCCGATAACTTTGGGCATCCTCATGCCCGTAATGAGAATTATTTCCGCCTTCTCCTTAGCCAGCGTCAAACCCACTCTTGCACACCAATCGCACACTGTTCTCATGACCTCCCTTACTATTCCGCTAACGCCTTCGTTTTTCTTCACGGCACATGCGATTGCCAGGTAATCTGCAAACGCGACCGCCTTAAACATTACCCTGTTATCTAGCCTTTCCAATAACCGATCGTAGACTATGTTCCATAGGAAAGGCCCCAGCACAGATCCTTGCGGTACCCCAGCCGCAACCAGGTACTCCACCGTACCAAACTGGTTGCTGACGATTATCCTCCTGTCCGTCAGGTAATTTTTTACCAGTCTAATGATCTTGCAAGGCAGCTTCCTCCTGGTCAGTTCGTCAACAATGCTGTTTCCACTAAGGGTGTTAAATACATTCTTGATGTCCAACGCAATCATCAAGCATACCATCCTTTTCTTCTTGCAGGTGTCCGCGAATTTAATCACCTGTGTAATCGCGTCCACCGTACTCCTTCTCCTGAACCCATATTGTCTCCTATGAAATGGGTCCACTCCCATACATCTTTCGATAATCAACTTGAGACACTTCTCCCACACTTTGCTCAAGGCAGGAAGTACACTTATTGGGCGGTATGCATTAGGGAGCTTAGGGTCCCTACCCGGTTTACTGAGCAATATTACTCTCGCTGTTTTCCAGCATCCCGGGATCCTACCAGAATCCGTAATACTGTTAATCAGCTTAGTGATAAGCTCTGTTCGGTTGTTTACTAGCAGCTTAACAATATCACCTGGGACCCCATCTATTCCCACCGCCTTTTTTCCATTTATTCTTCCAATGATTTCCTTAACATCTTCCTCCTCAAGCTTCATGTTATAGGTGATATCCTCCCTGTCATGCTCTTCGACCTCCCTTAACTCCGGTCTGCGTCCAATGATGAACAAGCCTTTTAAAATTTCTTTTACCTTGTTAACAGGCATGTCATTTGGAAGCCCTTTCTTGCCACATCTGTTTATAATCGTGCGATACGGCTTTCCCCACGGGTCCCTTTCTAGTAGCTCACAGAATCCGGTCCAGGCTCTCTTTTTACTCTCAGCTATTTCTTTCTTCAACTGTCTTCTTAGCCCCTTATAGTTACTAATAAGGGCTTCGATCCCACTGTCCTCCTTCCTCCTTGCTCTAGTTATTTTCCTCAATGCTTTGTGAGCCTGAGTTCTCAATTCTACGATCGTCTCATTCCATCAGTGGTTGCTGTACTTCTTGTTTGTCGTACAGCTCACCTTCTTCAGCATCTTGTCACAAGTTTCCACCATACATTTCTGCAGCAGTTCCGCCTTGTCCGCGTCGTCCGTCGTATTAAAATTCTGTACGTTAGTGATCTCGTCAAATTTAATTAAAAATATGTCTGGTGCAAGACCCTTCGTCACATATTTAAAGAATTTAGTTCGATCACTTACGGTCCTCGTTTTAAACGTATGAGATATGTATAGGTGGTCCGATGCTGTGAAAGCATTTAAAACCTTGCTCCTTACGTGGAGGTCGTTAACCATGTTTGTTGCACTGATTATGTCAGGGCAACTCGTCCTTCCGTTCCTATAAAACGTGTATTTATCGTCCAGCCTTATAGGGAACACGCCGTAACCGCACAGGGTTTCCATTAAAATTCTTCCTCGCTTGTCTGTGGTTTGTCCTCCCCAGCAAGTGGACTTAGCGTTGAAGTCGCCAGCCACAATCACTTTCTTGTTTCTGCTTACACCCCTCCTTATCTCTGATGCAAGCTTACTTATGTATGTCATGATTCCTCAATCTTGATATTGGGGAAGCAATAACCACTGAAACAGAGGATATCACCTACACCAATACCCACTAGTCCGTCCTTCCTGTAGAGAAGCGTTTCATTCGGTGTTCGACCATTGAATTGCATGACCCAAATCGACGCATCACCCTTAGTATCGTTATCCCGTTTGAGAGATCCTGGCGAAGACTCGTTGGTTTCACTCTATTTTTGGAGCCGAATGTGGCGCACATCACTGCTTTCCCATCGGTCTATTCGGAAATCCGTAAAATTGAATCTTTCTGAAAAATATTCAATTTTATTTATTTTCGTTACTTTTAGAATTATTTTGACCGATAAACGCTCATGTTCTGTCTCCGCATCTACGCATATGGAGAACTTGAATTAATGATGTTGCCAGCAGGTATTCAACTTAATATGGAGTTGCAAGTGTCTTCTAGGTTTTATAACAGTCTCTAACAAATAAACATACGTTTCACTCTTATTTGGATGCCGAATGCATCACGCGTAGGACTGTTCACTCAGGTATCCGTAAAAGGCAATTTTCGGAAATATTTTATTGCAATATACGATTTTGCATTTCAACCTGTTTGAAATTACTCGACGAATAAACACTTGCTATGCTTTATTTTAGATGCCAAATGCGGGGTACGACTTTACTTTTACATAGTGTACATAGTACTTCACAAAATGCAATCTTCCGGAGTAATTCATTAACATATGCGATTTATATCTTCGCTCCTGTTGAAGTCATGCTGACAAATAAGCGATAGTTTTACGCTATTTGCAATGTCGAAAGCAGGGCACGTCCGTTCTCCCCGTAAGTATACTCGGAACTCTGTGAAATTGAATCCTTCTGAATAATTGAATGACATATGCGACTTCACGTATTTTCGCTTCTGTTTGATATTTTTTGACGGATAGACGGAGAGAGTAGAAAAGAAAATGTGATGAATGTGTGTACATAGACTGTGTGAACAACATGCAACTAAGGACGTGCAGGTAGCTTGGCTCATATGAATTTACTAAATACTGTTTATTTTACACCTTTATGTTTGATTAATTAATCTTATCAGAATACATCGACTGTAAAAACAAGGGACAAGGAAAGCAATTGAAGTACAATAAGACACTTCATAGGATTTATATTTAACAGATCAAATTAAAAAAAAAAGAAATTAATTTAACCCTCGTGCTACGATGCTTGAGTCTCTTCGGACTAGTCGGTAATAATGTTCACAACATTATTATTGAACAAAATTAAAATCTAACTAAGAATATCGAAATCATTACAAGAAACATCGGAGGAATTCTCACTGGGACACATTTATCGGAATACATTCATATACCAAAACCGTACGATGGATGAAACCCCTTCCTGTCCGGTGAGGTGATGATGCACATGGGCACTCAAAATCTCCTCAGGAACTACCGCAGGTAAACGAACCTTCGCGCAATCATCAGTGATTCATAGCGGCACTTGACAACAAAACATCCAGCGGTTTCTGTTCCGTGGCTCGCTACGCAAAGATTCTATCTCTCAGACAAGATGATTGCCAGATGTCCAAACATCTTCATGGCATACTTTCAACTAGCTTAAGGACCCGCCATAAATCTTAGGATTTCTCTAGCTAAGGTCCTTCAAACTGAACAAATATTTTTTAGTCTTTGCATTTTCCTTAATTTATTACCTACAATGGAAAGATACGGGAAATCTGGTTTGTCTCACGTACGATGCTTCCTGCTAGGAACTTTCTCTCGAGGGCGGTTAGAATCCTTCCACCAACCTAGTATTAGGTTGCCCGAAAAGTTTCTTCCGTTATATGAGGAAATAATAGACGTACAACGTTTTTTGTTTTATATTATTTTGCAGAATTACGTACGATCCATTTTGTTCTGTTGAGATAAACGTCGCGACATTTCACAGACTTAGTTTCACGTTTGTATGAAGGTGCATTGTTGTAAAAAACACGTTTGCACAGCTCACTTTCCTAACGAAAACTTTCCTTAACGAACCCGATTATCTCATATCCTTAGACACACGCATCATAGTTTTCCTCCGCAGCATCATCGTCACTAAATTTCACTTATTCTGTATCCTTAGAATAGTCAACATATCTTTACCGGTCTCTACCCTTATAACAATCGCATACTTAACGTATCAGTGTAACTAAGTTTTACATAACGTGGTTGCAGTGAATTGTGATTTATGTTAATTCAGTGTGTATTCCATTGTGATTGCTGAATTCATAATAAAGTTTAATTAAAAGAAAATTAATAGTTTCTGTTACGACTCAGCTTTTTTCTTTTCTTTTTTTATTTTTTTCTTATATTCTTTATAACTCAGTAAAAAAACAGAGAACGAACGAAGTATGTAAAAACTTTAGTTGAACAATTGCGAAGAGATTTTCGTCAGACTAGTGATCGAGCTTCTACCTCTATCTCTAGTTTCGATGAAATTCGATTGTGAATGGAAAGCTACATGTTATTCTAACAGGAGTTGAAAAGGATTGTAAAGTTTACCCTCAACGAAATAATCCTAGCGAAAGACATCAAACAATAAATTATTGTGATACTTGCACCGACAAGCCGAGGATCTTGGCGATTGTTTTATAAAATACTTCTTTCAGATGTAAGGGTACATAAAATATTAAAATATAATAGTGTTATACGTTAATTTATATATGAAATCATTTCAAGTTAGCTGTAAGAAATTCACCAAGTATACGAAAAATAGTCTCAAGTTGCCGAAACGAAAAAGTCCTAAACTGCAAAGGATTATTACAGTCCTCGTGAAATTTCAAAATGTTTCGTGTAACACACGTAATATATTTATTTACGGTTTCTATAAGTGTTTGAATACTGTTGTGAGTATAGTAATAACTATATAGGTATACTATATTTTGCATAAAAAACAAACATCCAAAGTATTATGACGATAACAAACGTTAAGTACATAATTGTTGTTCATATATTTCATCTAAAATTCAATAAGAATAAGCGATTCTTTTCAGCAGTATATATAATCTCATACGAGAAACTCATGCAATAGAACTTGTTCACTTACATTGATTTTAATATTACTTTTCAAAGTTCAATATATAGTCATAGATTACAAAAATGTATTACAAATAAAATTTATGTAATTGATATATATTGAAACGTCGGGGAAAAACATCTGTCATATAAATAAAATTCCTTTTCCTTCTTTTAATATCGATTGTACAAGCTAAACATAAGTCTAGAAAGTCAATATCGCTCAAACATGTAATCTTTATAACGAAACATTATTATTACAGTCTTTTAACAGAACCTAGCAAACTGAACACTTGACCTTACATAGAGTATTAGATCTTGTATTAAGTTATTAAATTTGTTATGGATTTAAAAATGTTAGAGTTATAAATATGTTTCATAATAAAAAAATTCATGCATACTGATTCAAAAATTATTATAAATACGAGTCGATAATTATTACATCAATAAGTAATTATAATACAGTCACGACGTACACAGTATGTGTTTTATATGTATTTCAGGAAGTAAATATTTATTTAGAATTACTACATGACTTTAATTAAATTATTTTTAAATCGTATTTATAATAACCACAAAAATTATTCATTTATTAGAAGTTTGAAAATCAGTACTTACAAAGGATCTATTTACTATATAATATATATTTATAATTTTAACATATTAAAGCTCTGGCAAACTTAATATCTTAATCACTGATGCAGTAATTCGAATATGTTTCTTAAAATATAAACATTAATGTAAATTATTGTAAATTATGTAAACATTAATGTAAATTATTACCAACTCGCATTTATGATAATCATAAATGAATAATATGCTAATATTAAAACTAATCATTCCGATTCCTTAGTGGCGTCAGTGGTTTATGTGGGGAAGGAATAGGTGTCGCAAAAGTGTTCTGTGAAATTCCTAACATGTTCTCTTTTCCTTTACTATGCGCACGTTTTTCTTCTGCTCTCAATTTTTCTATCATCTTGTGCTGCTGTTCTATTGTCCTCGTCTTCGCATATAAATCCTAAAAACAATTTACATTTTATCACATTTATTTTACAATCAATCAATATATACTACATAAGTATTTAGGTACTTATGTATATAAGTTAATACTTGCAACTAAGAGAAGCAAGAAAAAATAATTAGACCAATGCAAATGAAATTGAATAATACCATTTACGCAATAGAAATAATTTATTTATATACATTTAATATTCTCAGTCAATATATACATATTCTCTCCTATTGTTTAAACAAATAAGTTGGGCACACTACTGAGTGAATACCTAAACAACAAAGTGGTGCTAGCCTAAATTCACACAAAATTATGGTATATCATTAAAAGTAAAATAAAAGAAACCAAATAGTTTGTCAAATTCAGTACATTATAACAATGAATCAACATTCATTAATAATAATGCACACAAAAATAAACAGTGAGACGAATTAACATACTATAAATATAAACAGAAAATTTAATATTTTCATTCAATAATTTAACAATCAATATATGTTTCAATGTTAAATGTTTGTAATATTAAAAGATATTACTACTATTATGATAAGGATATCAATTTAACATGCAATATAAAATGATCACGATGCCAAGACAGATAATTAAACGCACCTGTTCGAGTTGATTGATTTTATCTTTCAGTTGAGATACATGTTTAATTCTTTGCCTGTGATTATGATGACCAACAACTTCAGCGTATTTTTCATGGATTTCTTGATAATCTTTTAGAAGTTGCTCGTTATATTTGGAAAGCTTTTTCACTTCACTAAACAGACAAAAATAAATTTATTATTTTGTAACTTTCTTAGATTATTCTTGTTTTTAGAGGAGAAAACAACGTACTCTTCAGCTGCTTCTCGGCGAGATTTTTCTTCTTCAAGCTTTTCTATAATCGTTTTTTCTAAACTTCTCCATTTGTTCTGTTCTTCTTCGAGTAATTCATTATGTTTCTACACAGATACAATATTTTTTAATAAATTACATATATGTTACAAAATACAACAATTACTGTATTCTTTTAAATTCTTTTCTTTATCTTTTCAGATATAAAACATAAAAAAAAAAGATCGATTACCGATATCTGGCTATCCTTTTCTTCAAGACATTTAATTTTATCAGAAAGTTCTCCTATTTTCAGACTTGCCTGTAAAAATAGTAAAAATAATTAAATTCGTATATTTTATTACGTAAAAAGGAAGCATTAATATAACAATTTCGAGAGCATACTTCATTTAAGGTAACTTTTTGAATTTCTGATTGATGCTCTAACAATTTATTTAAGTCTTCTATTGCTGTTTCACGTTCTTTCAACTGTTCGTTAAATTTGTTGTTTAGCATATCCGCTCGAGAAATTTCGAGTTCTTGAGCATCGTTTCTTTCTTCCAATTTAAGCAGCATACTTTGTGCTTCAGCAAGATGGTTAGCCATTTCTTGAAGCTGATTTTTCATCTAAAATTCGAAATGAGATGATAAAGTGATTTACTTTCCTCTTTAAGCAATTAATCACATTACATCAAAATAATTATTATAATTCTCAAATTTTTCACTTATTAAAATTTTTAATACTTTTAAAACAAAAATAGAAAATAAAGAGCACCTCAATATTTTGTGCGGTCTTCACATCATTCTCAGCTTGTAATTTCGCAACTTGTCTGGTTGCTATTTTCTTTAAGTCATCGATTTTAGCTTCGAATACAGATTTTAATGATTCCAATTCGCTTAAACTTTCAGCTTCGAGTTGATCGACCAATCCCTTTTTGGCGTCTAATTGATCCATCAAAACATGCACCTGTTCATGTACTATTTGAGAGTTGTTGCGCATAATACTCAGTAAATCACGATGTTCGTTTATGCAATCTTCACCACGTTTTAATTCATGCTGTAATCTTTCCACTTCAGCATTACTTTGAGCCAAACGTTTAGTTAAAGCAGCAACTGATGCTTGATTTTCAGCCATTATAACTTCGAATCTAAATAAAATTTCGTACATGTATACATGTATACATATGTGTATATATATATATATATAAGTACCTATTTATAAAAATACATATAATTCTTTCTGTGAAAAATGATATACCTCTTTCGTCTAGCTACCATTTCCGCTGCCTCTGCTCGGATTTGATCTTTTAGAGCTCTTAATTCATCTTTCTTTTCTGCTAGTTCAGTTTCTGCTCGATCTAATTCTATTTGTAAGCTTTGGCCAAAACTTTCCTAAATTCGTTTAATCAATTATTACAAACTGGTACTTTGAAATATTATCTTTATTTTTGATTATGTTTTACAACCCACCTGAGTTTCTGCAGAGTTCTTTAATTCTTCCAGAGTCGCGGAAAGTCTATTAATTTCAGCATCTTTAATCGCCAGTTTTTCGTCTAATGCCGTTCGTTCCATTTCTACTCGCGCTAAACACGCTTTATACCTTTCCGCGGTAAGTCGCATTTCTTCCTCCACAGTAATCTTTGCCTCTCTGATCATAGCATTTATCTAGATTAATAAATTCATTTTAAAAACTATATGCATACGTTCTTACAAAAGAGCATAAAATATTCGGCAAACATCACAGAAACTGGAAGAGAAAATATTAAAAGAGGTTTCGAAAAAGAAATAGTGTCCACAATAAAAATTCTTTCAGTATAACTCTTTCTCTTCTCGGTATAGTAAAAAAGAATTTTTATTGGACGATTTTTTATTGGGTGTTAGAAGAAAGAATTCAGTCAGTGATGTTTTTTATTTTACGCACGTGTGACCCGCTTACTTTCGCGTCACTATCAGCAATCACTCTTTTTACTCTTTCCTCACATTCGGTACGGCAAGCTGCCAATGTTTCTCTCGTAACAGCTTCTGCATTTGTTACTAATTTATCTGCATGTTGTTTAATTCGTTTCGTTTCTTCTTCGATCATTTTGCCCGCAGCTTCTTTTACTTCTGATACTTCTTTGTCTCTTGCTACCGTTAGCTACGGAAAAAATTAGTATATGTTATTTTACAAAAAGATTATTATATAACAAACAATGTATGTAAATCTTGTCTATGTTTCGAATTAAAATATACAAAAAAAAAAAAGATAAAACAACATATGAATATACATTTTCTATTTCTTTTATATAATTCAATCTTGCATCCTCCAATTGCTTTTTCAGTTTATATTTTTCTTCATCATGAAGTTTTATTATATCACCTAATTCTTCCTGATGTTTTTTCAAAATAAGAGTGTGTTTTCTATGTGAATCTTCTAATTCTTGATGCGCCTCACGTAAACGATTATTAACCTGAATTAAAATAAAAAGTAGGAAGTTAAGAAAATGTTTTTATTATTATTCAAACAGGTAAAAATTTTAATATTTACATCTTTGGAAAGATTTTGAATGTTTTCCAGTTCTTTTCTCAAAAAATTATTTTCTTCGTCAAGATCTTTTACTTTAGCTTCAATTTCTATCCTACGCGACATTTCAAATTCGTTTTCATTGATAAGGATCATTTTTTCTTTTCCAAAATCGAGTTTCAATTTATTAGTTTCTTCTTCATATTTATATCTAAGATCACCCACTTTTTTCGAAAAATTTTCAACAACTTTTTCATATTCACCCTTTAGTTCGTCTAATTCACATTGAAGGGCAGATAGTTGTCCTTGTAGTTCAAGAACTACATTTTGTCGCTTTTGCAACTTTAGCTCCAACTTATCACGTTCCTCCATTAAATTAATAACACATGAATTAAGTTTGGCCTTTTCTTGTTCCAGCAAGCCAACTTCATATTTGTGACTTACTGTTATCTCTTCTAATTTTATTGTTAGTTCTTCAATTTGTATTTCAAGAGATTGAACCTATGAAGAACAAATTTTAAAAATTGTGATAGAGTTACAATGTTTCCAAATCATTTTAATTCTTCAAAATAAACAAGTATTTACTCTTTTCACGTTTGTGTGTTTTTTATCTGCCAATTCATATTCTAACGCTGCTATTCTTTTCGAGAAATCCGCGATACGATTTCTAAGATCACCTTCCATAGCTTTTCTTGCTTCAATTTCGCGTTCTTTCTCCTC
This sequence comes from Bombus huntii, assembly GCF_024542735.1. Taxonomy (NCBI): domain Eukaryota; kingdom Metazoa; phylum Arthropoda; class Insecta; order Hymenoptera; family Apidae; genus Bombus; species Bombus huntii. The sequence continues at coordinate 1,088,620 of NC_066244.1, forward strand.
TGAAACTTCCAAAAGCTGAGAACGAAGGCGCTTCACTTCGGTTTGATGCTTTTCATCGTAACCATTTAAAATTTCTTGTTGCAATTTAGCCTGGATGCAGGAGTCGTTAATAAAATATTTGTTAGAAATAAAATTATACTTCTTGGTAAAAAGTATTTTACAACCATTATTTCTATGTCCTTTCGGTGTTGCTCCTCTACTTCTGTTTGTTTTTTATGTAACTCGTTGAGTTGCAATTCTAATTTCTGTACTTCCTCCTTCATGTCCTCAATGTGCTTCTCAAGCTCTTGTATCGTCCTGTCTTTGTTGGAACATTCTACTTGAAGATCAGCAAGTTGATGCTCGGAATCGTACTTCAATTTTTGGTCGTTAGCAGTAATAAGCCCACGTGACTTCACTTTTGAACTTGATCTTGTTTGGTCTCGATTGTGTTTTCGTGGTGGTTGTGGCTAAAAATACATATTGTTACTGATATTAAAATATTTTCTAAAAAAAAAAAACATATATATCTTTTCATAACTCATTAACTCTCTGTAAGTTGCGGTATATCCAAGAGATACAGTAATTTGTGCCATAGTGCCAAGTTTTACATAAAAAGTATATGAATATATGAAAAACATGTAAATTTATTAAAACATACATTGCAACTACATATGCATTTGTTGTCAAAAAAATATAAAATATGAACAATTAAATAATACTTCTGTACATATCTCTCAGATCAACTGCATCCCTTGCAAGATCAATAAGAAAATTTTTTACATCCAATTAATTTCTATTTCGCACCGTTCTAAAAGTAATTGCCACATTGCTTGCATTTTTAGTGCACACTGATACATTGCACTCTGCACTGGCAACGCTTTTGTTGTCATGAAATCTCTCTGACTTTTCAATAACAAAACCTTTTACTTTACTATCTAATTTTGGATCATACGCCCCTGGTGGAGGTACATCATCTGTAACAATTATTTCTTTTAAAATATAAATTAAGAAAAGAAGATATATATATATATATATATATATAGTGACTGCAATAAGTATTTGTACATCATTATATTTATTATAGCATATATATACTAATAATATATACTAATATAATAATTATTACACACTAATTAATTACATTCGAATATATTAAATATTTCATTTACTAATACTTACATATGATTACAAAACATTGATACTGTGGAAATGAAATAGAGAACTTACAAAAAAAACGTTTCATTGGAAAATAAGTATGTACAAATACTAATTGTAGTCACTGTATAAAATATATTTTTTGAAAGCTTTGTATTAAATAATTCCATAAAAAAACATTTAATGAAATGGGATTCTATAGGTATATTCTTGTTTGTGCTTTCCTGTTATTGTTCATGTATTCATAATGTATCGTAACTGTATCTGTAACTAATGTATTGTAATGAATCATAAGTAGTCATAAAAAATCAACATGGAAGACAAGAAGATTTTCGTTCTGAGCATGCATGACACTCATCTCTGTTTGTCTCGTAAGAACACGTACTACTTTGTTATTGACCTTCCAGTGTAATTTTTCATGACTAGACACGACTCAATTTTCGAACAGTTTTCTCTAGCAAGTGTCGAGACCTTTCTATATGATTGTGGTCATGACAAAAAATTTGTTTACATCCTATATGGGCATAAAGATTATGAGAGTATTTGAATATTTACCATGGAAAACTTTCATGTATGTACATATATGTATTATGTGTGTTATATAAAACATTTTAAAATTTCACTAATCCTATAATGGAACACAATTGTCATGATTACATTGATAAAATTTTAAACTTATCTAAAAATGTACAGTAATATGCTATTTATATGAATCTGTTAGTGAATACACAAGTTTATATGGGCAAGTTATTCATATAATAGAAATCTACTTAATTCTCTCCACTTTATATAATTTATCACTCAGTTAATCAGAATTCACACTTGTATAAATGGATCCAAATATTTGCTTATAAATACATGATAAATTTTAAAACTTATGATTTTAGAAATTAATTTTTAAGGTCAGTAATTGTATAATTTGACTTAATTCTTTACTTATTTTTTAATATACAGAATATCAGACCACGAATTCAGATAACTGTAATTTAATGTAATCCTTAACATAAAATTAATTTAATGTTTTATATGTAGAGGATAAATAACATATACTGCAAAATTCAATCAAAATATACATTTGGAAATAATAAACAAAAATGTAAATAATAAAAGCATTGAGAAAAATCATTTGGCTAAATATAAATAAACAAATACATGTTAGGCATTATATAATCAGAGTAACATTTAGCAACTATTAAGATAATAGAATCACGATTGAAGTTCAGTTAATCAGGCACTAAATAAAATTTTGTTCATATAAGTAGAATTCATATAAACTTACTATGTACAAACATGTATTTAGTACCTATTACAAACATATATTTATATATACAGCATGAAGAGTCACTTTAAACATATAAGACTCTTATTAATATAATCCTTAATTGACTGCTTACATACTCTTTTGTGATTCCTACAATATATATATGCACTGAATATCTTGTAACTTGTACATATGTTTTCAGATTTATTTCAAACATTACCAATACAACAATGACAGTCAAATATCATTGAAATGCTAATAAAAATTCATGTTTCATGTTTTATGTTTCATGTGTCATGTAAAGTTTTTATAAGTACTCAAATATTTGGATAAGCTACTATAAGTGAAATGATAAATATCAATAAGTTTGAATAATAATTGTAATATAATATAATTATTGCGAAATAATTGTATACAAATGAAATTCATTTGATTAATTTCCAAACATTTTTAGTTGATTTCATTATATATTATGAGAAGTGGAAGGGGTAGTAACACAACTAACGTTGGTAAAAAGAAATCCCGTTTCGGTAGGTGTTAGTTTACATAGAGTAAGCGCAAATGAAAGACAGCTGTTTCTAAATGCAAGAAACATGCTCTATGGGATCATCAAATTACCAGGTGTACTCTCTAACGTCCAAACCACCCCTTCTTTCATAGTTGCGTAACGAAATCGATCTTATATCATACGACTTTTATCCCTCTCTCTCTTATTCTTGCATGTAACACTTAATTTTAAGAATTAAATGGCTTCCGACGTCTCATCTTCTTATTTCATTATCTTATATTCTTTTTTATTTAGATAATTTAGTGATATTTATTTTTAATTATTATAGAATTATTATTATTATACATATACATACTGCGTCAGTAATGCATACACACACACACGCACGCAAGCACGCACGCACACACCTTGTATAAACATACATAATATACAGTAGCAGAGAAAAGTTTGAAACCACTACCTTTCTGATAAATTATCGCGCTATGTTGTACATAATAAATAACCAATAGTCTGCAATTATTCGTTATTGAACTTCGCTTTATTATAGCGTACTAAATTTCGATACATCAGAAAATAATACTTTTTTAAATATACTGTTCATACTTGTACTGTTCAGTGTTCGCGTGCTTCAGTAAAAGCAATTCCCAGTTTCCGATTCTTACAATTGGACATTGGATTCTTCCGAAACGTACGTCCTTTAATGACAAAATCATGAAGACGCCTTCAAAGAGCTCTTTCACAAATGTTCAGAACATTAGTAGCATAAATTTCATTTTAAAAATCAGTAACAGTTCGAAAATTATTCTTTTCAGATAACCGGTGGATGCAATGGCCCATCCTTACTGTAATTTTTTGGTTCATTCTAATAGCACCCATTTTTTTTCTAAAATTTTTAGGTATCATAACTGCTTGCACGCTATCTCAGATCCTGCAATAATATGTGCTATATTTCGGCAAATGGCTATTTTCTCTTGCGTAGTGATGTAACAAATTTTCTATCTTCTAGGTGTAGATTGTTGTTATAAATTTAATATGTCATGTTAAATAGACTTATTATTGTTGGATAAATTCGTAGCACTACTGTATTTGAATGTTCGTCTTAATGTTTGAACGTTCACAGCAAATACAGCATCGAATTGTTTTATACTTATCCTTTCAAATACTTCAAATGTTTTAAAAGTCTCCTGACCGTTCGTAGATAAATTTTGAGTGTATATGTAATTGTAAGGACAACTTCGAACTATAGGTCATTTAGAATCTATAATATAATGCAATAAACTATCAGAACTTAAACTTTTAGTCTTAAACTTTTGTCCGGTACTGTATATATATACATATATTTATTTATTTTTCGGCTCCACAGCCTAGAAAAAGGATATATCATTAATAATTCTATAATAATTAAACGATCGATCGTTTATTATTTTTGTTATGAGATTTTTCTGCTACAATATGTTGTTATATTTACAATAACATATATTTATAATTTAAGTTACGTAAAAGATAGAAATAAATAATGAATTTAATTTTACCATTGACTTCGTTCGAGAAAATCAATGTGTTAACTAATAAAATTCTGCTAATCCAGTGAATAAAAATTAATTTTTGAAAATGATATATAAAACACTGTTATAATATACATATATTACTATACAATACATAATATACAAAAATATTGCCAAGCTTCTATTTTTATTACTGTAAAATAAGAAATAATGTATTATTTACATAAATTCACATATAAATGCATAATACAAGTAATATTTAATACTTTGATAACTATTTCTCAGGTAAAAGACTCATAATTTAGAAACAAAATTGTTTTCCAATACTGAAACATAATGGAATTTCTTATATTGTAATGTCATTATATTTATACTATAAAAATTATATTATATTTGTTAAATACGTACACTACATACATTATACTGTACTTTCTGATAAGTAAACTTATCTTGTTAATTATAATTAACTGTACTAGTTAACAATAAAGGATATATGGCAACTAGAATATATATATGTATGTACTTCTACATATAAATAAATAATATTTCATATTGATGTTAATATTTTCTAACATATCTTCAATTTACTTCCCGCCAAATACATATTGTGTAAATATAAAAATTACACAACATCTGGTAATTTCGAAAAAGTAGAGAGGTAATGAAAACAACAAATTTATAAAATAATAACATTACTATCATTTTACATATATAAGAGTGCATACATTATAATGCGCACCAAGGAAAATAGAGTTATAAAGATATATGTTTACTTACTTTCGAATTCATTAAATCTTTGGATTCTGGCTTTTGAAAATGACATTGTGAAATGTTTTTAACGTATTTAGACAACAAAACACAACAAGAAACTAATAACTTTGAAAATAATGTTAATACTTATCACTGATTTTAGTACGGAGAAAAACACTGTTCACGGTGTTCGTTACACCAGTTCCGCCTTTGAACTGTAATCTTTGAATGAGAGGGAAAGGCACTAGTCACGACATTAACTTCCTAGTCGGATTCAAACATTTCTTCACTCCACCGGTCCTTCTGATTTGAAATAACGGTTACACAAGTTGAACAATAGTAAAATGACGAGTCAACGGGCATGTGTTATGTAACTGACCAATCAGATAATAGATACATTTCTGCTATGAACCAATCCCGTACCAAAAACTTAGATCATTAGAAGATAAATTTAATGACAATTTACTGACGACATTTAAATGAAAATTTATTTTATATATATAAGTTGAATATATATTCAACTAACGTATACAATTACAAATTTACATTTTAAACTACTTTATTATGATTATAATTAATGTTTATAACATTATATGTTATTTATAATATCTAAAATATTTGGAAGTTTTAGAAGAAAATTAAAAATTAAATTGTGGTTTTATACTAGGATATCAAAATTTAAAGTTTAAAAATTTTTGTATGCGCTCCTGACAAATGTTACATAAAAACTTAAAATATAGAATATATGATTTTAAAAGTCATTATACAATGTATATATAAAATAAAAAATAAATTTATAAAAAAAATATTTGGTTAGTGTAAATAATAAAGTTTTGGTACGTTTATTTATTTGGATAAAATTTGCCACGTCGTATTGTATAGACCAATAAGATTCGTACATTATCTGCATAGCTGTAACGTGCTCGTAGTAGAAGATTATTTGTATTTGTACTATATTAATTTATGCTGTTTGTAATGGATTTTAAAACAAGTATTATACTGTTGGGACTTATTTTAAGTTTAAATCATGTTTATGGGCAATACAGGATGAAAAATGTGAGAATTTAATTACTTTATTGCAATTGTTATACATATGGAAATGACAAATTAGTTTTGCAATTTCTTAAATTCGATCCATTTCAAAAATGATCAATGAAACAATTATGATAATATTAGAACGTTATTATTAATGCACTTTAACAATTTTACGCAATATACAAGTTTTCAACATAACAAAAATATGTTTAACCTTCAATCACTCAAAATTTACTTAAATTTCAATTTTCTTATATTTAATATAAGTAAAATAATGTATTTCAGACTCCTGGCTCTTCATTGTCAGACCGAGTACAGCAGTTATCAGAATTAGCTCTCACGAGACCTGTGATTAAGTTCAATGGGGCAAAATTTAAAGAATATGTTAAAACTACACCAAGAAATTATTCTGTTGTTGTAATGTTTACAGCTATGGCACCTCAAAGACAATGCCACATATGCAGGTAATTTTAATGTTAATTTATCTTCAAACTTTATTACATTTAATGTTAATTAGCCTTTTTATATTTTTACTTTATCAGGCATGCAAACGATGAATTTGTAATAGTAGCGAATTCATTCAGATATTTACAATCTCATTCAAAGAAGTTGTTCTTTGCGTCTGTAGATTTTGATGAAGGATCTGATGTTTTTCAAATGGTATGCAATACATCTATGCTTATACAGGTTATCCCAGAAGGAAACTAAATCATTTTTATAGTATATTTGATAGGTTATTCTGAATCATAAAAATCATATATATTAATAGAAACAGGGGCCAATACTTAAAGGACTTATAGTACTTATAGTATTCATTAAGAAGAGTAAAAAATATCTAATCGGTCTCCTTTTGATAGTAATGCTTTTAACATAAAATCGATTTTTATTATTTATTATGCTTCCATATCATGATCATATTTTACTTCTGACATAGAAGAATTGGAAATATTAGTTCAAGGTTGTAATAAGGTTGTATACAAGATTATTAACATCAATGAAGATTACTCCATAAACTCAAACTGTGGTAATTGATAATGTCGCAAAGTGAATAACAATTATCTCAAAAAAACATAAACCAAGTCTCACTATATATGACCTTGATTCAGAATAATCTATTAAACACATGGTGGAATTTTTGCCTGTGACACTCTATATATATATAGGAATATAATACATGAGAAATAAAAGTAAATGTATTTACAATAGATGCGATTAAATACTGCACCAGTATATATGCATTTTCCACCAAAAGGCAAACCAAAACCTGCAGATACTATGGACATTCAAAGAGTAGGATTTGCAGCAGAAGCAATTGCAAAGTGGATATCTGAACGTACTGATATTCAGGTATTTATATACAGGGTAGTTGGTAACTAGTGGTACAAGCGGAAAGGGGGTGATTCTACGCGAAAAAAGAAGTTGAAAATATAGAATAAAAATTTTTTTTTTTAGTTTTTTTAAATTTTTCCATCGAGACAACGATCTACAGTGAGATCCGTTATAACGAGACGTGATAAAGTGCACGCTTACCGAGCGAAAATTCAAAGTCGATTTTCTCGAAAACAAAGCCTCAAACGAAAAATGTTTATTCTATATTTTCGACTTCTTTCTTTGCGTAGAATCACCCCCTTTCCGCTTGAACCACAAGTTACCAACCACCCTGTATATATGTATGAGTATTTAATCAGTAAGAATCATATTAACATGTTCAAAATGTGTTATAGATTAGAGTACTTAGACCACCGAACTATTCTGGCACAGTGGCAATAATAATGTTGCTAGTACTTATTGGAGGATTTTTATACCTGAGGCGTAACAATTTAGATTTCATTTATAATAAAACAATTTGGGGTCTTGGTGCATTGGTAATAGTCATGGTATAAATATATTTATTGAAATGACAATTTATCTTCTAATGTTTTTTTAAAACAGTTCTTTACGCTTACAATGATATCTGGACAAATGTGGAATCATATTAGAGGTCCACCTTTCATACATAGATCACCCAGTGGAAACGTAGCTTACATACATGCTTCTTCTCAAGGCCAATTTATTTTAGAAACATACATTGTTATGATTTTGAGTATCCTTTTTATTAAAGTGTGTAAGTGATTCATAAAATAAATTTTAATCTAGTTTAACCCTTAGGCATTTGTTAAACAAATATAGTATTATATATGGTGTTTAATCAAGTAATACAAAAATCGAAGTTTTTACTAAATCATCAAACATTTTCTATTTTTGAAAAACTATATCAAATTTCAATAAGGTCTATTTCTTTTATTTCATAAAGGATTAATGCCAAAATTCGACAATCGTAAATATTCGACAGTGAAATGTTATGATTTATGTACTATACAGTTGTTATGACCTTACCATGGCTTTCTCAATGCATAGATATATAGCTAATATTTTTCTTAACAAAATGTAATAAGATGGAGCAGTGGTATTGGGTATGATATTAATGACTGAAGCCGCTTCACGTAAAGGTGATGTAAAAAAGCGACGAATATTCGCAGCAATAGGCGCTGGATTAGTCGCTATCTTCTTTAGTTTGCTGTTATCAATATTTAGGAACAAAGTACAGGGCTATCCGTACAGGTAAATAAAATATTTTTAATTTGTATTTTATTCTTAATTGATAAAATATTTCCATGTTGGTGTATATTAATATATTTATAAAAACATTAATTATTGTGATGTATGCAAAAATTCTGAATAAATATATCAATATACTCCACTTTTAATATTTTTCTAAGAATTACTATTATCTCGTATCTCAGAGAGGATTAAATTATTTGTTTCAGCTTACTGTTCAAGTGAAAGAATAAATAAATACACAAGAACTCAATATTTGTATATATTGCAAAGAAAATTTCGCACTTATTTGTCAATATTAAAAATTAGGATACAAATAATAAATAAATACTTTAGCTTTAATTATTGTTAAAGTGTTGTATTTTGATCATAATTTACATTTGTTTGTACGTAATGTAAAATAAATTAATATTTAAAATCTTATTTGTTTTATTATTGTCTTAAGTCACATCAATTACACAAGATCATTAGCGGCTGGAGATATTATGAGGATATAACATGTGAGAACTATTGCTTAATATAATTTATTTCAAATGTTATAAAAAGATATACATTATTAACAAGATATGACTACTTCACTTCTTTCATTTAATTATAATATTGCTTCGTAAAATATAATTAAGATTTCTGTAATAACATTATATGTATAATAAATAGAATTTTGTCATACTTAAAAAATATAAGGAAGTAGAATTCTTCGCGACATTGGATAATTTTTAAATGTTTGTATATACCATTTGTGAGTCAGTACAGCAGTAACAGTCTAAAATAAAAGAAAGAAATTATTAATTCAAAGTTACATACATACTTTAAAAATGTTATATAATATTTTTACCTGATTAATTATTACCCAAAGTGTAATATAATGAAAATTAGTACTTTGCCATAAGATAATAGAAAGTAGTATATAAATAATTATCTCTGTAAATTGCAATGAGCCTGATATATACTCAAACAGACCACCATGTGGTATTTTATATGCTGTGGAAGTAATCTTTCTATCTTTATTATATCGTAAGTTACTAAGAATAAAATTTGTCCTGAGTTGTACATATGATGATAGTACACAAATAATAGCACATATTAATTGTAAATATGTAATTCTTCTCCAGGAAAAGTTTCCTTCTGAACCTATATGAGGAACATGCAGCTTTAAAAAAAATTGGCCTCAATTGATTAAAAACAAATTTTAATCTGATATTTATAAGTGTTTAATTACCTTCAACAAAACCATCAGATTCACCTATGATACATACCAAAGATCCTATGTAATGTATGTATCCCAATAAATAATGGCTAATATTCATCATATTATCACTAAAGATACTTACAAAATGTGTTTCATAAAATCGTTTCCAGCAGTGTAAAGTTAAAACCAGAGTTGCTATAAATGTACTTTCTGGTGATACTGCAAAACATTTGTTAAATGAAATGCTTACTAATAAAAGATATTTTTTATTAGTCTTTTACGCCTAATTTTTACGCCTAATAATCTACGCTTAAATGCTCCGTCGTCATTCACATACCGATACACGTATTTCTTTTAATCAAGTCAATTCTCGAATTTATTTCTCTTTCAATTTTCGGCGATTTATTTTCGAGCACTTATCCAGAGTTTAATAAGTAAATTTAAAATTCAATAGCATCTAAGTATTTTACCTAGTGCTTGTCTGAATGATCCCAAACATATATCTAATATCCATATAACATTTTTGGAACTATTACCCGTCCATAAAAATTTACAAATTATCGAATATAAGACATAGCTTGAAAGAGGTGCAGCCAAAACATAAAAATGTTTAAACCATCTAAAATGTTATAAATGATTACTTTTCTAAAAATATTGTAATAAACTAATAATATATTGATGAATTTGTTGAAAAGCTACTTTCTCAGTTGATGGGATTTGAATGGAACTTTTTCTAATCACTTTGTTGTGACGTACATATAAGAAGAAAAATAATATACGAATGCATCCGTATATTAATATTGTTCATGAATATGCTAACAATATTTCTTTCTTAATTAAATTATCGACTGTTAAATATCATAAATGTATATAATGTGCTTAATCTAACTGACGCCTATTAATATCAACAGTACTTTATTTTTTCTTAAAATCAGTAGGGTTCATCCAATCTTTTTTATTATTTTTCTTGTTATATGTACGTCACAACAAAATGATTAAAATGTGTCCCATTCAAATTCATGGGTTCTTCAGAAAATTGGCCAGTATATTAATTAATTAATGTATTATATTATTATTACTCACCTTTTAGGTACTTCTGCATTTTTAATTATTGATTGATAATTAATGGAGTATTTACCGTAACGAAAAGAACGAGTTATCAAAACAGGCAGGTAGGCTTCCATAGAAATGAGTAATAGTCCAAGAATACCCGTAAATAACGAAGCAAAAATAAATATAATACGTATAATATTTATTTGCATTTTATTTTAATTCTTACTGACAAAGTAAATGTAACACTGTCTGTATTCTGATACGTCTGCTACTACTTATTTGTTCCACTAAACCCACTTTCGTACAAGTTAATATACTGGAACAAAGTACATATGTATATTTATGTATATAAGTATGATGGCAACTATATACATATGTATTATTGTTATCTAATCAATATTTCATAGCTATGCACTGTAATGGAACTGTTTGAATAATTATTGTATGTACAAGGAGTATAGTTGAGGAGCACTTATTGGCTCCTCATTTTCATTAATCTCACAAAAAATTGTTTAAAACAAAGGATCAGTGTTGATTTGGTTACAAACTACAATAAAAAAATTTGCTTGATTTTTGCAAATGGCACTATATATTCTTAACTTGATAGAATTATAGTTGACTCCAAAATGAATTCAATGATTCTACTAAACTATGATTTTCACATTATTTTGAGTTCAGAAATTTTGACTTCTATGGTTAGAAACATCAATGTGGAAAATTATTTTATTTATTCATATCTTTTATTTTTTTATTTCTTGATTTTTCATTCTTTCACAGACCTATTGGAAGTGTTACATATTACTTACTGTGCTTGATTCTGACCCGTATCTTAATTATACGGCATACATACGGATGAAAAATAATACCTGCCACATTTGCAGGCGACACGATAATCCTTGCCTCGCACAACAACGCCACCGAAGATTCAGGAACTACAAAAAACGCATAGACAACATAGCCATCCGACTTAACCATAAGAACTGATCCTGTATTTAAAGGGTTATGCATTTAATTCAGAAGTAACTTAATTACCCGTGTTCGCGAAAACATGTGGGTATGGCAATACTGTAACATATACGCTTAGAGTGTTGTTAGAATTAGCCGAGAAGGCAGAGCGATTTAGATGTCGACGAAGGAGTTTAAATTTGACGTCACATAAAGAGAATACAGTCCCTGAAAAAACGAGCCTCACGTTTTCACTCTCGGATAAAAAAAAGGCAGATGTACTGACTAACTAGTCGAAACTCTAAACTCAGCATGGAAAATAAATTAAGAATTTACAGAACAATAATAAAACCAATTTGGACGTACGGAATACCACTAACAGGGACAGCAGTAATGAGCCATATAAACTGGGGTCGCTGTAATGGTCAATGTTCCATGGTATGTCAGAAAGAAAGATATACGCAAAGACCTAGAAATACCAACAAATAAAGACAGCAAATTCCTAAGAGGAATTGATTGTAAATACTTTAAGATAAGATAAAAATAGTATTATCTAAAGTTAGTGTTCTACTTGTCCATTATAGCATACTGTGCAAAACGGCATATTATTGTTGAATTTATTTACTACATAATTTCATTTGTTTCATAAAATAATTTTTCAATAGGGACTAATCAATAATTTATAGGGACTAATTTAATAGGGATAAAGAAACTATACGTGATCGTAAGCATTCAGGCCGCTCATCATTACACAGGAGCTCAAGAACGTATCTGCGATTTCATCCCAGTTTTTTGCAAAACTTATTAGTCAATAATGCTTCACAAGACAAGATGATTTAAAGGATTGCGTATGTCGATGATTATGGGAACTAGCGGCGGAAGCATCTGATGAAGATATACAAAAACTCGTATAATGTTACGATAAATGTACAGTGGTATATATACTAAAGTTACGAATCAAAAAATCTTTTTAAAATGCATTTTTTTGCTGTTATTTCAAAGGAGGTATTACTTTTTGGTACTCGTACATAATACCATTTGCAAAAGTCAAGGTAACCTTGACGTTTTATTGAAACAGCAATTCTTTTCGTAAAGTTATTGGAAATGCCATAAAAATGATGGATACTCTAAGACTATACATTATACACCCTGTATAAAAATTGATGATTTTTCACTATGTCGTAAAGCTTTTTAGAGTTTGAACAACTTTTTGCTATACATATAATTATAGACTCAACTTCAGACACTTCCGAGACATTTGTAAAAAGCTGCAGGTACCACTGTAGTGTATTTCTGCTTATAATTGTGCGTCTATTTGACCGCATACGTCAGTTTGGTTGCCGCTTATCTTCTGTTTGTAACTGTGAGTCGGACGAATATAAAGGATCCGTGCACAATGTATACATCCAAGGATGCAACAAATGTCTATTATATTTATTTATTATTTATTATTACTTAGTCCGTGACTTTCGGCTCTGGACGAACTTTCAGTTTTACATCTCGTATCTATTTCGCTTCTCATATATCTACCTCCCCTCTTATCCACTCTATTATATTGCACTCTCTTAATTATTTTGTCTCTAAAACTATGGCAACTTTTGGGCTTTTGCCTCCTTGCTGTGCTTCCGTATTGTCGTTCCTCCTCGTCTTGTATTGCTCTTCTCTTCTCCATTATTGTTTTTATTTCTGTTAGTCCTTCTCCAGTCTCGTTTAGTATTTTTTCTGTGTCTTTTGGTCCTCCCGTTATTTCGCATTCTTCTATTACATGTCTCAGGTCTTCTTCTTTCCTTTTACATAGCCTGAATCTTTTTTCTCCTTCTTCTTTCCAGTATCCCCTTGCTTTGGTCTCGTTTCTACATCTAAATCTTGCTAATATTTTTCTGTCCTTCCACTTCATCCTCCCTTTAAATATTTTGGTAACTCTTCTTTGGCAATTTTTCTATAATGTATGTTATATTTGAATTCCCTTATCCTTTTCCCCCTCTCTTCTGCTTCTCTCTTTCTTTTTTCTTCTATAATTTGGTCTACTGTCATCTTTTCTTGCTATTTTTTTGCTTTCATCTGAGTTCCTCCATTTCTTACCTCTTCTAGTCTCCTCTTGTTCTTTCTTTTTTTCGAAAACTACTATCTTGGTCTTTTCGCTGTTGAGTTCTAATTCGGTTTCCTTTAAAAATTTTTTGAATCACTCTCACAAAATCGAATATAATACCGCGTTTCGCGTATTCGTTTCTCACTAATTCTACGACACAACAACATGGCCACGATAAATTCAACTCTGACAGCATTTTCCACGCTCATTTTTCCCTTAACATACCTTGGTAACGCTCACAACACTCTTTGACAAGATTAACATATTTTGACAACGTTTATAAACAATTACCCCTCACGCCACGTCCTTCCCTAACGTCACACCATCTCACATATCCTTTAGCTGCTCTTCTCTATCCGTCATCAGCACAATATCGTCTGCATATGTCAATTGACCATACCTTTCTTTCTCCTACCACTATGCCCCCAACTTGTCATTTCCTTAATTCTTCTCAAATGTCTATTATAATTCACTTAAAGATGAAAATCATCAATGTGTTGGGTTTGGGGTAGATCTTTAAATCTATCGTAATATCATTTTATGCCGTTTGCATATAATAATAACAAATTAATTATAAAAATAATAGGCAAATGAATAATTGATATTATTTTACGAGATAAAGTAATCGTTATTATTTTGTCCGTTTTGAGATATTGATAAGTATTGTCGGACGCTACGAGGCGGTCGGATTGGAAAATTTATCCTAATCATAAAATTAATACATTGATTATATTCGTTTTTAATTGAATTTAATTGAAACAGACATTTCTTGCAGCCTCTCATATACATTGTGCACAGGATTTTTACGCTCGTCCAAACAGAACGTCTCGGTTACAAACAGAAGATAAACGGCCGGCGATCAAACTGGCGTATATAATACCACGGCGGATAGCCATAGGCAGAAATATACTGTAGTGATATCAGCAGTTTTTTACGAATGCTTGGAAATTAAACGGGACTGGTGGTTATGTGCATAAGGGAAAACTCACAAGGTTGATTTCTATAACATATTCAAAAATTATCGACGTCGGGAAGGACGGAACAGTCCTATAAGGTCACTAAATTTTTAATTAATTGGTATATTTAAAGGTATATGTCCGCTACTGTATGTACATATCTAAAATACATTGTTATATGTTTCTGAGATCTCGAGGAAAAATATTTTAAGTATAATACATATATATGTGAATTAGAAGTTTTATTTCAATTAAATATTTGTGGACAAATAGAATTAATTTGATCACATTACAGGACGGATTACAGTTCCTTACAAAACACGCATAATTACATCTTACACGCACTTACATACATCTAAAGTGAATTAAAGATTGTATTCAATATTTATAAAAAGGCAACAGATTTTTACATTAAAATAAATATATTTCTTTTCAGCACAACTTTAAGACATTCAATCGAATCAAGTGCGTACTTTCCGATAAAAATGCAAATTTATATGATTCTGAATGGATGCGTTTCGGATTTAAACTTTACTTTAGGAAACAAAATTATAGTCTTCTTTTTTGTGTCATTTATTAGTTTTCGACCTTTAACTTCAGGAATGTAGCGGTTCAAAAATTGAGCGTTTTTAGTGTAATTTACACTCTGAGTTACTTTGCCATTTTGTCTTCTATTTGACAATGAGTTCAATGAGTGGAATCGTTGGTTGTATAAAAATGCACCTGAATGTGTTATATTACTCAAGTTTCAGGTTAAATGATACGCATCTGTGCCAAATTGAAGTTTTAAAGAATGAATGATTGAATTGAATGAATGAAAGAATGAATGAATTTTTACTTGTTATATTAACATAAGGATGGAAATTTCTAGTAAATTTCTTAAAAATGGCTCTAATTTTAGACAAGGAAAAAACCAATGTCACAAACATTTTTAAATTATATTGATATTTTAAATTTATCATACACATGAACTTCTATCCTGAAAATTAAACAATCATTTTCCAAAAAATCAGATAAATCTCGTATTCGCACAAATTCTGTATAACCAAAACTGCGCTTATTGAGTTCACATATTGGTTTTCTAAATGCTTCAAGATCTGGTCTTGATGAAGTTATTTCTCGTATATCTTTCTCCCGATTATTTGGGTGAACCAAAACAAAGTACATTGTTCCATTGAATGGCCAATCTAGACCATCGTCATTTTCTGACTTCATTATATGCAGAAGGAGTGACAGAGATTCAGGATCTTTAGAAGATATATTAATTCTAGCACAAATCTTGTAACCATTAGGGCTCGTATAAAAGCCAGGGCTATAAAACATTTTTAACGAATCATTCATCATGGTTTCAAGTTTCTCATGAAAACAATGTAATCTCCAAATATAAACTCCATTACAACTACGTAAAGACATTTCTTCCTGGCTAAATCGTAAAGAAGTTTGCAAAGTTGTGAGTTGAGTTTTGTAATTAGAAATGCTTATAGATAGTTCCTTGTTTTCTTGTTCCAGCACCACTATCCTTTCATATAGATTCCTAACAGAGGATAATATATTTAATTACAATAAAGTATTTAACACGCCCTATAGAAAGTTTTTATACAATAGCATGCAAAAAGAATTTACTTTAATAAGTGTTGCCATTCTAATGGTGGTTCGTTTTTTTCTATAGAAGTTGTATTTTTTGGTGGAGGATCCCATAATTTAGATTCTGCAGCTATATTATCAACGTTATTTTTTGAAACAGATAGTTGTGTTAATATGTTCAGGATCATCTATGAAATAGATGGAAAGTCATTTCTATATTGTAACAAAATATGATTGTATCAAATAAAATAAACTAACAATTAAATGGATATTTATATTTCCTTCTAAATGTGCATGTAAATCCTCCTCAGTATGAAAAGTTTTCATGCAACCAACATTCTTAAAGGAACAATAGACAGTTTGTGAATCTGCCAAACTTCTTTTATATGAGCATCCATTTATATGTGCTTCTATATCCATTGGGGACATTTTAATTTCACAGCCAAATTGTTGGTAGAGACAAGGTATTCGTTGTTGTGATATCTCTCTGCTTGTATATAAATCTCTGAATAAATCATTTTCAGATTTTAAACTTTTGCTATCAACTGGACAACAAGCACCTTCTTTTCTAAAATATAAAAATCGGGTTCACAAATGTAAAATATAAATATAACATGTTATATGTATATATACATATTTATGCATGTTACTTTAATATAGCTTAATATAGAAATATAACTTACTGAAGCCAAGTGTATATACATTGCGAACAGAATTTATGACCACAAGATGTTAAAACTGGATCACGCAGCCAAGTTAAACAAATAGGACACTCGAATCTAGGTTCAAGGTATTCTTTCAAAGCATCACCACACTTCATATAATAGTTCAGTTACCAGAATAAATGAAACATAATAGGAGTGTTAACACAAAATGGAAAGCAAAGCCTTTTGAGATGTACATTGTAATAGCAATGCAACAAAATCAGTTTTTTACAGTTTTTAACAACAAAGAAAATGAAATGAAATAAATATTACTAATATCTATAAGTTTAAATACAATAAATATAAATGCACATACGTACGACAATATTTTCTTCAGCTATCTTAACATGATCTTTAAAATTGTCCGACTTGGCCATTTTATCTGTAAGAACTTATAATTTACTATATACACAATAATTATAATCTGCAATATGATACAATTCTATCAGCATAAAAATATATCAGCAAATACGTTATTACTTGCAATTATTAAATTGTAAAAGCAATATAATTTATTTGCAACTATGAATAGTGAAGTTTATACAAGGTATTTCAATCAAATTAAATATCCTAATTATTCTTTCTGCTATTAAAGGTAACAAAAAATTTGCTAAAAACTTAAATATTTTAAGGCGTGTGTTTGATAATATTTGCTTCTTTATAATGCAATGTTATTAGTTAATAACAAGACAAATTCAATAAATGATTATATCATAATATTGAAGTGTTCTTGTACAAGTAAAACGAATTTAAATTGATACCATATAAAAATAGTAAATTAGCATATTTTGTTACATGTTTGACAGATCAATAAATTTCTACAGAAAGCCATGTATGTAACTCTACCATTAATTAATATTATATTTGTTTTTTTTCTTTTGTTAGCAAATATATAACAACACATTTCGTTATTAGTAAATAATCTTTAAAATGATTTTAGGGACACGTTTTTATCACGATCAAGGTAATAATACATTGCATCTTATAATGAAAAATGTTCAATCTTTAATTTTGTTATGTATTTTTGCATTTACATGTGAGATAGTAATTGTTCCTTATGTGATAAAGAATAAATTCCACATTTAAAATTGTATTAGGAGATAATATATCTTTCTTTTCTTTAATTTTTTTCTTTAATTTACGATATTTGGCTAGTAATATTGGTTTAATTCTGAGTGTCCAAATGCGTGCTTTAAATCTATTTAAATTGCTCTTAATCATCTTTTATCATCTTTAATAGCAACAGAAATAGTTTAAATATCCGATTCGAATGAGGTACTCTGTATGAAACAATTGCATTGTATATGTATATGTATGTATAATAATTTTTATGTACACATATTTTGAGATATAACATTATGAAGATACCTACAACTATTGTAAAAGATGATATATTTTCTTCTCTCTTTATAATACAATGTTTTCAAAAATATTTAAGAGTTTGTAGGATTTGTAGCCATTTTTAATTAAATTATGAGTCACTTTTTACCACAAGAGCATGAGAAAAACACTTCGATTATATAAATACGTATCATTAGAAAGGAAATGGGTGTACTCACTCCTATGATTCTGGTTGTTTCTGGGCTAGTGCTGCACCATACGGTCAAGTGCTAAAGGTGGCACATGCAAGCATATACAAGAACCTATAAAAGTATGAATCTGCCCTGTTGAGTTGCACGCTAGCATAGACAAGAACCCATTGAGTTCTACGCTACAAGAACGTATTTTAATTTTACGATGTATGGAAAAGTTTATATCTGCTTTTCTGTCCGAGATAGGCAAGTATGAGAATAACAAAATCATATGATAATTAAACTAATTGTAAGTTGCCTAAGAAAGAGGAATTAATTGTATTATAATATTTTTTTAGAGAAGAAAAGAGAATATTCTCTTTCAAACGATAATGGATTTATGTAGCGATACAATAATTTTAATACATTTTCCATACATCATTTAGATTTAACATCAACTCTTGGCACTCTGCATGTTAATCGTACTGGCATGAATATTTTTTTATCGCCGCATGGAACTATTATATTATCTTTTCTTTAGTAAGTACGATCGTGTTTGTTGAGACGAATTTAACGACCTTGCGTATGAGGTCATTTACTGTTGTAAAATGTTATAAATTCGTAAATTCCTAAACAATCAAGTGAGTCAAAGTCGCTAGCTAGTAGCTATTAGCTTCCTGTAAATGCTGTACACAAATATTGAATTTCTTATCTGCCATAATGCTTCTCAAATTGCTAAACATTACTGAATCGTAGAAACTCATTTTAGTTGATATATCTTAGTTGACGTGTTTGAATAGTGAACATGTGTATGATAGTTTCATTTTATTTTGTTTGGTGTTTTGACTTTTTGACTAAATTTCGTTTCTGGGCACCAATCTTTTTCAACTTGTTTTGCATCTTTTGATAGTATTCGATAAACAGAGACTATGACATATCACATGTCACACCACACGTGTGACATCACATCCGAAATATAACAGTTTTTAATGTATTTTAGGGACAAAATTCAAATCCATACAGATAAAAGTCTAGTACACATTAAGAATTGTCAGCAGATGTGCATTCACAGTCAATCTATATATGTTGGTCCCGTTGTATGATGAGATTTATGACCCAGTATTTGCTATTGTTGCAAGGAAAGACGAAAGTAGAAAATTTGAAAATACATGCTGTTTTTTGAAATGTCGTTGTCACGTCCCTGCTTCACACGAGCCGTAACGTGAGACAAAAAAGGAATCCGTCATCACTCGCGAATAGTGCGAGCTACAACTTTAGGCAAATAGAATTAGGAACAGAAAGCTTAAGGGAAACAAAGGATATGGCGCGTTTTTTTAATATCGCAATAAATTAACGAACAAATACACAATAACATTATTGAACAAAATTAAGAACTGACCACCGCCTTGAACGCCCTCTCCCCATCACAATACCGAGTACGATTAGCAGACAGCGAGAGTTGAGAGACCACGATCGTCTCATGCAGTATTAGCGGAGACAAGCAATTATCACGCGCTAAAGGATCAAGTATCGGCATCAGCAAAGGTAACCAAGTGTCAAGGAAAGTACAACTTATCATCAACAGAAATTAATACTGCAAGAAGAATGCAGCAGCAAGGGTTTCTAGAAGGGAAAATCCCAACAATGCGTCCACGAAAACCATATCAGCGGAGAGAAGAAACTCTAATACTTTCAGAATGACACCAACAGAAACGAAGACTGCAAAGATAACTACGTGCCAAAACTCCGCGTTATCATGGGAACAAACTATCACGTGATAATTATCCCATGATAGTTTTAGTATAAATAAGCGTAGCCACTTAGAGTTTAGAAGTCAGTTCAGTTTAGTTTAGCTTTTAGTTTAAGTCAGTCAGTCAGTTTAATCAGCTTGCAGCGGAGTTAAGATTTTGGTTGAGTAAAGATTCAGTCAATTCAGTCAGTCAGTCTTCAATTGAGATTCAGTCGCTTTTAGTTCAGTAAAAATTTGGTCAAGAGTTAATAGTTTAGTCGAGCAAAGGGTTTAGTAGAGTAGAGAATTGGTCGAGAGTCAATTGTCAACGAATTATACGGTCAGTCTTTGAACAATTATATCATTTAGTGCGATTTTTCCAAAGTGCAATCGACGATACATATAAGCAAGGTGAGAGTCTCAGACATTGTAACATTCTCTTCTTCAATTATTTCGGACTTGTACTATTCGACAGATGTACAATTCGAATGAAATTATTCATTGACCATTATCATCAACAATTAAGAATTATTATTGTACATTTAAGCAGACCCTCTTTAAGAACATTAAACATTTAAAATGACCGTTCGCTGTACTAACTTGTGATCTTGTTGCGAATGAAAGAATCGCTCAGATTACGGTGCCTTCAATAACTGAAGACACCGTAGTGTCTTGTACTGCTACTAGTAGAGATATCTACTCATCTTTGGGCAAGACTTGCGAAACCACATAAGTTATCCACAGAAAGCACCGTCGTAAATAATCTACTGTTTTGAAATATTTATCCTTGCTTCTTACGTTTTAAATTCAGGATATTAAGAGTAAACCGTTATTCGCTATTGTAATCAGTGATCCGTCACGACCGAAAGAATCGCGTGGATTACAATAATTGAAGACGCTTACGGGTTTTCACACTTCTCTTCCCACTGTTAGCAGAAATATCTGTTCATCTTTGAGCAAGATTTGTGAAGCCACACTGGTTTCCACGAAGCGTATTATTGTTACAAATAATCTTTGTCCATGTTAAATGTCAGGGACAAGAAGGAATCATAAAAGCAAAGACCATAACGGTAAGAAACGTGTAGAATGTTGGTTTAAACATTAATTAGCCGCCGAAATTAAAAGTGAAGAAGAGAAAGTTTGAAAGGAATCAGGATTAATCATAGAACAAACAGAAATCTATTTTTCTTCGTTAATCTAAAGCTCCATCGCCAGTAGTTAAGATAATAACTATTATCCCCGTTTCATAACTTGCATAGAGAATTAATAATAGAACCTTGTTACTAAACTTATAACTAAATAACTCAAATAAATCACCAGTTAAGAGGATATCGAAAAGATTTATTTATTCCAAGAAAACTTTAATCCTTCCCTTGCTAGTACTCCCGCACATAGCGCATTAGCCAAAACGTAGAGTTTATTTACCAGTCGTATTGATAGGCTAATTAACGCTACTCATACGGTTATACTAATGAATTAGAACATCAAGGATACAACAGTTTGGGAATTCAAAATAGCCCCGCGCTTTCGAACGCTGCGATAAGTTTTTGAATCCATTCGGTTGTTGCGGAAGTAATTAGAGCATAACCTTTTAGAATATTTGGAATGGTGCGCGTTTTAGAAGGCTGCGACAAGTTTCTGAACTTATCCTTTATTCAGTAATGCGAAGGTGTTAAGAGCATGACCTATTGGGATTATCAAAACAGATTTTTTTTTATTATTTATCAGATATCATTATTTCATTATATTATATCATTATTTTATTAGATATCAAACACCACTTACATCAGTCAATCAAATTAGTCAGGAACACGTTCAAGCAACCACTATTACAATACAAACTAACGGCAATTACTTCCAGATGTCAGCAGTATATGCATTATCGCGACACAAAATGACATTACAAAATGGGAACAGTATTTTCAATCTTTAGGTGACAAATACATCGCAGCGGGAGACTTCAATGCAAAGCATACGCTATGGGGCTCAAGCATTAATACACCTCGGGGTAGAACACTAGAAAGATATATTAGAAGTAGTAATCTCAACATATTATCCACAGGAAGACCAACAAACTGGCCGACAGATCTAAACAAAACTCCTGACTTGCTTGATTTTGCAGTTATAAAGGGATTAAAAGCAAATAGATTAAAAATTACACCCAGTCTTAGAGCTTAGCTCCGATGATACATAATAATAGAATAAACAAGCAAACCAATATTTTATAGCAAACCAGAGTCGCTTTGCAATGAAAACCTTTGCAATAAATGGCAAACATTTAAAGAACTAATCGAGAGCAAAATCAACTGCAATATTCCACTAAAAACACCTGAACACATCGAACAAGCGGTAACAACATTGATCGAAATTATACAAGAAGCAGCACGGGCAACTACTATTTATGAACCAAATAACAGGCAAACAAAAATAATTCCAGAAGACATCCTTGAAAAAATCTGAGAATAAAGGAAAGTGAAAGCAAAATGGCAAAAACATTGAACACATGAAAACGAAAAACATCTGAATAAACTTTTAAAGGAAATAGAAAGTGAAATAAAAGATCATAATGGTAACGAATTTTTAAAATTCATAGAGACACTGTCTGCGCACGAGAATGCCAACTACTCTCTATGGAAAGCCACGAACAAAATAAAGAAACCAATAAAACTAAATCCAGCAATCAGAAAAACAGACAACACATGGGCCAGAAGCAGCGAAAAGCAAGGTGAAGAATTTTCCAACCACCTTTGTGACACATTTACCCTATATAATATTAACAACAGCAAATCCAAATGTCATTTAGACGAAGATGCGCAAAATACTAGTACCCTAACTAACAAACACTACACCGTATCTAATATAACAGCACAAGAACTTAGAATCATAATCGAGAAAACAAAAAACAATAAAGCACCAAGAATCGACCTAATCAATGGTAAAGTTTTGAAAAACCTTCCCCCGAAAGCAATACGTTTAATCACAATAATATTCAATGCAATTTTATGAATCCAATACTTTCCTAATCTATGGAAGTTAGTACAGATCATAATGTTTACTAAGCCAGCCAAAGACCCACACCAAAATGCATCGCATATTTCTACTCCTATTGATTTTACTACACTTGTCTGTGATTTTAATAATTTTATTAGTTGAATTGAATACAATTTCTATATTCACCACTATACATCACAGAGTGTGTAAGAAACACTGATTTTTTACACGAACGGTATTTCACAACACGAAGTCTCATAAGATGGAAGATCTACGCTGTATATTCGTCTGTGGTTTCATGTTAGTATGTAACATTACACGTACATATATACAAAATTTGTTCAATTTTTCGATTGTGTGGAGAAATTTATACTCTTCTGTCGGAAATATGCACACACAAATATGAGAATAACAAAATCACGCAATAATTAAACTAACGTAAGAGAGAGAAATTAATTGTGGTGAAATTGCAGGAAAGTTACCTCATCTCCGATTTTGATGATTTAGTAGCTTTATTATTTGTCAGATCATGCCTCGATGCTTTCCTGGGATTTAGACGACGGATTAATTCCATAACTTCCAGGGATGAGAAAGGCTAAATAGGAGGAGACACCTGGAAGGGTGATTGCAAGTATTCAGTTATTTCCGCTGTAATAGTGGAGGAATACGGTTTGAAAACACTAGTTAAGTGACTTGCAAACAAGTTGGCTTTTTGTATACGTGCTCATCCTCCTTGCTGACAGCGAATTGGAGGGATTATTTGCGGAAGACGAGTGAGTTTCCTGGATGCCTTCCATAGTGAGTAGTTGGAGTCAGCTATAGAAGACAGATTAGCAAGATATTTTTGAAAAGTCATTTTTAGAATTTTTAAGGATTTTAGTTAATTTTCTTGTTGCATTATTTAGCTAATGCTTGTCGTCAGGTGTTCTATGACTTTGCCATACTTTTCTAAGTCTGCGTTTTTCTACGATTTTTTTTATTATGTGATGGGGGTATTCATGTTTATTGATAAAACTCTTAGTAGGTGTGGAAGGGCGAATAGCATTCATTACGCTGGTGTTTAAATATTCCGTGGCTGCTTCTATATCTTCATTTGTTTTTAGGGAAATGAAGGCTGATGTTGAATGATTGAAGACTTCTCTAAAGAGTTGCCAGTTGGTGAGTTAGTTATGAATAAAGCCATTAGGTGGATTTTCGATAATTGTTGAGCTAATTGTTGCAATAACGAGAGGAGTTGATTTGGACAAATATTATTATTATAATAAAGAAGTCAAGTAAATCAAGTATTTTGTTAGTGTCAGTGGACTAGTATGTGGGTTCATATGTGGTGAGGTAGTTGGGTCTGTTGGTGTTTATGCTATTCAAGAGATTTTTGCTTCTTACTGTGATAAGTCTGCTGCCCCATTGGGTATGTTTGGCGTTATAGGCTCCTCCAGCTATGAATCTATTGGCCAGGTTTTCGAGGAAGTTATCGAAGTCTTCTTTGGAAATATAATGTCTAGGACAGTATACTGCTGATGTGGTGATTAGACCGTGCCAATCTTCTATCGTTACGTTTGTAGCTTGGAGGTAGTCCGTCTGGAATGGTGGAAGTTCATAGTGTTTTATGCTGGTCTTGATGATAATTCCAGTGCCGCCGTGGGGCTTTCCACTGAGATGTTGAGTATGGTAAAAGTTATAACTGTTTATTTTCAGATAATTTTTATCGGTGAAGTGAGTTTCAGATATAAGCATTACGTCAATTTCTTGTTGTTTTAGGAAGAGTTCTAGTTTATATTTATGCTGAGCTAGACAGTTGGCATCCAAACAGCTACATGTATTGGTTTCATTTTACGTCGGGGCCTATTAATTTATCCATGATGAGTGTTAATAATGATAGTAAGTTATTAATTTGTTCTGTTTGTTTACGATTAATTTTTCAAGCATATTGAAGTTATCCGTGTTTTGCGAACCGGGAACACTATTCTGTGAAAGAACACTATAGATTTTCGGCCTGCTTTGATTTCCTTGAACTACCTGTGTATAGGAGGTTGGAGGAGTAGTGAATTTTTGTGGAATAAGTGGTTAGGCCCTTAACTCTGGCTTTAGGGTACTTATTTTTATACAAGGTCTTGTAGGCTGTGCAACCTCTATAGTTCGCAGGATGCTCTCCTTGATAGAGGATGCACTTCGCAGGAGTTTCTGAAGTGTACTGATCTGTAGAGTGAAGACCTGCACATTTAACACAGCGGGAATTATGGTTACAATGTTTCTGTGTGTGGCCGTACCTTTGGTGCCTTTTACATTGAACTATCTCTTTTTTTACAAAAGGTGTTTCAATTTTTACTACAGAATTCATTAAACGTTTGATGTCATAGACTTCTTTATTATTTGGCTTTTAAATCAATGAAGAATAAGGATAGCGGGTTTTTTGTGATACTATTGCTAATGTTAGTTACTTCATGGCCATGATTTAAGAGTTCAAACTTCAATTCATCTAAGTTAGCTGATGGATGTTGCGAAGTACGACATGAAAAGGTCTTTCTTGTTTCAGTTGATATGTGTGGAAATTTGCGTTCAGGGTTTTTAGTAACTTTATTAGTTTTCTATAGGAATCTGGATTAGCCGGCAAAATTTTAACCTGATTATTTTTTATTTTAAATTTGTAATCCTCTTTGTTAACATTTTTCTCGATTGACTTTATCATTATTTGAATGTCGATGACATCATCAATGAAGATTGGTGGGAGAGGAGGATCTTTTTGCGTATGTTGACTTGTTAATGTTTTAACTACGTCCATAGAATCGTCTGTAGGTTCTGATATTGCGAATCTGTTAGAAGTGGTAACATGGCTTGTTGACGATTCGTTCCGACTAGTGTTTACGTTTTTTTTTAACTATATCTAGCTAAATTTTTTTACTGTTGTTTGTGTGGTTTGAGAGATAAGACGGATTATCCTTTTGCCACAGAGGAGATAGAACAGTGCGATTATAGTTTTGCTCATGAGAGCCTGATCGAATTACTTGGGCCATCTTCGATCTAGTTAATTCAAATTGAAATAACTAGTCAAGAGGCTATGATTTGGATTAAAGATTAGAAGTGTCGGATTTTCCACGAGTAAGTTTAGTAAACATTTGGTTTATTTCTGTTTCAATTCACTTTCAACGGAAGGTCGTCACTTATTGTATTGTAAACTTCACTGAGCACTAGACACATGTCTACACGCTTCGGCAGTCGACGACAGAATGGGAGATAGATTAGCAAGATATTTTTGAAAACAGTCGTTTTTATAATTTTCAAAGATTTTAGTTAATTTGCATTATTTAGCTTACGCTTGTCGTCAAGTTTTCTATGACTTTCCCATACTCTTCTAAGTCTGCGCGTTTCTAGGATTTTTTTTATTAGGTAATGGGGGTATTCCTGTTTATTAGCAAAACTCTTAGTAGGAGTAGAAGAACGGATCGCGTTTATTATGCTGGTGGTTGTCACTTACGTTCTGTTTGTAACCGAGGGTGGGATGGGCTTGTAAGTCTCGCATATGTTTCTTGTACACGGGGCCTTTAAGCTCATTCGAACCTTGATTACAAACAAAAGATAACCAGCCGGCAACCAAACTGACGAATACGCTGCCACGGATGCATAAATATACGCAGAAATATACTAGTAGTGGTATCTGTACTTTTTTGCGAATTTCTCAGAAATTAAGCGAGGCTGACGATTATATGTACAGGGAAAAGTTGTGCAAAACGTTGAGTTTTACAACATATCCAAAAGTCATTAAAATCGAAGGTGAGGCTTTTCTACTTTCACTGTGGTAAGTAACTTTCGCAGAAAGAAGACTAAAAAGAAAACACGCTGCTGATCTCACTAAAGAAATAAAATAGTCAAACTCAAAGATGGTATCCCGCTGGGGGTAGGCATTCACATGTTAGAAATTAAGTTCAAAAAATTTACCAAATGTCCAGCTGGACAAATTGTAAAGTACAAATTAAATAATAATAAAAAAAAAACTGCGGAAAGAATATAACATGTGATTTGTACACCCTGTATATGTGATATTGTAATTGTAGATCGACGTTGATGGTATGAAAACAACATGATGTCAAAAGCTGATAACCTGTTAACAAAACGAATAAACGTTCGGATTTGCATTAACATATCTTTATCTTTATTAAAATCCTGCGTAGAAAATTGTATAGGATAAAAGGAATTTATATTTCCCTAAATTTATTACTAGAATTTATAAAACTAGAGTAATACATTTTTTACCTTCACAACACTCTTAGTCTGTTTGTTAACAATATAGCAATAAATTACGTACGTCATAACTAGATTACGGATGTTTGTGCAAATGTATATGTTCTTATAGAGTTTAAGTAATGAAATGAAACCTGGATAAAAATTTGTTATATGATTAGAAGAATATAAGAATGTGCTTTTGTATTCTGCGTTTTTTTGTTGTATATATTTATATGCAAGAATATATTGCAAATCACGTATTTATATCTCATTAACACGTTCAAATCGGCGTGACTCACCGATAGGCCACAATCTGCAGTTTGCCTTTATCTGATGGCGTGACCCACCAGTGACTCACGTTATTAAGGTTTCCAATTTTAATTTATAAAAATGTAATTTAATGAAAACTGGTATAGAATGTAAATATTATTGGGGTAGGCGTGTATAAAACAATTAATTTTGTTTATCATAACTGTTATTAAATAGGTTTGGGGTTTGATTGAATTAATTCACACAGATTAGTTTTGTATGCTCTGTATTTCATCACCTTGTACATCCATTTGCAGTACACCGAATACTCAGATAAAAAAAACGTAACGAACGGGGAAAAACAGAAGAGAATCGAAAGTAATCGTACCAACCCTGCATGTAGAAACTAGTGATCATACCAACTTGACATTTATCTCAACAATAACTGTGTAAAGAGGTAATTGTTGAGAAAAGTTAGGTTGGTATGATCGCTAGTTACTACAAGCTAAGTTGGTACGACTTCTAACGACGTTCTTTTACCTTAATTAATTGACTAAGCGTATCCTGTGTGTTAAGACGTGTTGTACGAAGCGGAGAAATATAGAGAGAAAAATCGAATCTGTGTGAATCGATTAATTATCAACCCCAAACCTACATCAATTAACAGTAATAACAATATGTAATCAATGTCAAGTAACTAGCAGCTATATATATATATATATATATATATATATATATATATATATATATATATATGTCGGATCACGATTCGAATTTTGGGCGCGCGACGACTCTTCATGTGGACTAGCCATCGTTTCACAAAGCCGAGATTTTATTTACACGTATATACAGGTCTATCACTAAGCTTAACAAATAATAAGTACAACTAATAATAAGTCTAACAAACACTAAGCCTAATGAATAATACGATCTACGAATAATTAAATTAAATAATACTATTAGCAATGTTTGAGTTCAAACGAATTCACGGTCACCGGGATAACTCCTTACTAAGTGAAACTAACTTAGACGCAAATGCGATCGTCGAAAATGCTCGATGTATCACTCTCCAAGGCAATCGCAAGAATGCCAGCCTCGTGGAGATTTTTCTCCCTGTACGATTGCATTTTGTTTTCTATACCCGTTTGGAAGCATCGAGAAGGTTCCAAACGCCGTTGCTAGGCACACTCGTTGGAAGCATCGAGAAAGTTCCAAACGCCGTTGCTAGGCAGTTTCTGCCTGGAGTTTTGATTACTAATACAATGTATGTCCCATTGCATCGGCACCTCCGAGGCAACATCACACGTGGCTAGGCCCGCTCTCGAGGCCGCATGCCGCCACAACCACATTTCTCGGAAAACACATACAACCACTCCAGACCTCCGTTAGATAAAACATCCATCCCGTGACCGTGGCTACGTTCAGCGACCGATTGTCACCTCGAACCCAATCTCGCTTATTACAAATCTTAAGCAATTACAACTATAATAAAATCTAGGCTAAGGTACTAGAGGATGTTCCCAAAATTTCCAAGGAAAGGCTTCGGCTTTCCTTTCATCTCCGACATATATATAGCTATATATATATATGTCGGAGATGAAAGGAAAACCGGAGCCTTCCCTTTGCAATTTTGAGAAAGTCTTCTAATGCTTTAGCCTAGATTTTATCATAGCTGTAATTAAGCAATTGTCATTTGTAATTGTTTGATATTTGTGAAAGCGAAAGTGGGTTCGAGGTGACAACTGGTCGCCGAACGTAGCCACGGTCACGGGATAAACGTTTTGCCTGACGAAGGTGTGGATCGGTTGTATTGTTCTCCCTAGAAATCACATAGAATTGTACTTTGGAGATGTCGATATAATGGGACACACGTTGTATTAGGAATCAAACTCTAGGCAGAAACTGCCTAGCAACGGCGTTTGGATCTTTCTCGATGCTTCCAAAGAATATGCAACAAACTTTTGACAGAAACTGCCTAGCAACGACGATTGGAACCTTCTCGATGCCTCCAGCGAGCATATAACAAACAAATGCAGTCGTATAGCGAAAAAGATTTTCATCAGATATTCATTCGTGTGATCGTCTTGGAAAGTGATACATCGAGCAATTTACCGAGTGTCTCAGCAATCGTATTTTTGTGTTTAAAATTATTCTACGCATAGTAAAGAGTTATCCCGTTGACCGTGGATTCGTTTGAACCCCGGAACATTGTTAATAGCGTTAATTAAATACATTATTCGTAAAACCTATCAATCGTTAATCTCATTATTCGTTAAATTTATTATTCGTAAGACATATTATTCGTTCCTCTTATTATTCGTTAAACTTATTATTCTTTAATCTAATCATTAGTTAAACTTATCGTTCGTTAATCTTATCATTCATTAAACTCATTATTCATAATATTTTGTAAAATATTGTATATTCGCGTAAATATAATCTTTGTTTCGTAAAACAATGGCTAATTCAAACGAAGAATCGTTACGCGCCTTAAATTCTAATGATAACCCGACATATATATGTCGGAATGGCGTTGAGGATAGGGTTGTCGGTGTTTGAGGAGTCTTCATTGAAGGTAGCCATCGTTGCGGTGTAACGAAGATACGATTTATTGACACAGGTATGGATAACACAGGTTCGACAATCTACCACGGCGGTGAGACGTTCGCGACACTAGTGATAATAGTCTCAGGTTCGATAACGAATCCGCGGCCAGCGGGATGACAGATGGGCGTTCTCGCCGAATCTAAGTCTGACTCGTAAAAATAATTGCTGAGCGTAAAGACGTTACTCTTTAGTCGACAGGATCGCGAAAAAGAATGCCTGCCCCGTCCCGATGATGCTGTCACGTAATTTTTAGGGTTGGTTGGTGGAAATAAAATATAGTTGAGTCGTAACACAACAATTAACTTTGTTTTAATCAACCTTTATTGTGAATTCACCAATCACAATGTAACACGCACTGAATTAACATAAATCACAATTCACTCCAACCACGTTATGTAAGACTTAGTTACAACAATACATTAAGTACGCGACTTATAAGGGTAGAGACCGATATAGATATGTTGACTATTCTAAGGATACAGAATAAGTGAAGTTTTACTGACGATACTGTGTCTGAGGAAAGCTAGGGGTGGGTGTGTCTAAGGACACGGGACTATCGGATTTGTTGATGACAATTTTGGTTAAGGAAGTGAGGGCAGTAGACACCGTCTCCGATTTGATAATAGGACGGTTGGTGGACCAGGAAGGGTTTTAGCCGCCCTCGCGAGGAAGTTGCCAACGGAACATACCAGATGTGGAGGAAACCAACTTTCTAAGATAACACGTGGTAGACAATAAACGTAAAGGGAAATTTAAGACAGGAACTACTCGCTTGGTCCGAAGGACCTTAACTATAAAAATGCCAAGGCCCCCCTGGTGGGCACTTAAGACTATTGAGGGTGCGCTCCAAGGATATGCAGACATCTGGGTGCCATCCTGTCCGTGGTGTGTGGCCTGGTCTCTGATATGAATTGACGTTACATACCCCCCTTCTTAGATTGATTTTGGTCCTCCAAAATCTCAGTGTTTCTGCGGATTATCTCTAGGTCAATTGGCTTTTCCGGTAAGGTTGCTGTTTGCGTGTTGCCTAAGTATATTATAGTTATGAAGCCCGTCCTGGAAAATAAGGTTTTAACCGGTTTCCATTAATTTTCTTGATATTACCTTCTATTAAAACCTCATAATACGGTGTTTTAACTCTCTCAATGGTGTAGGGTCCTAGCCACTCTATGTCTAATTTATGCTCTTTATGGTCGTTGTGTATTAAGACTCTATCCCCTTCTTTAAATATTGACTGGGGTTTTATTATTCGTCGTCTCTGATCTCTTTGATATCTTTGTTTACTCCTAATCAATAGACCGATATAGATATAGATATGTTGACTATTCTAAGGATACAGAATAAGTGAAGTTTTACTGACGATACTGTGTCTGAGGAAAGCTAGGGGTGGGTGTGTCTAAGGACACGGGACTATCGGATTTGTTGATGACAATTTTGGTTAAGGAAGTGAGGGCAGTAGACACCATCTCCGATTGGATAATAGGACGGTTGGTGGACCAGGAAGGGTTTTAGCCGCCCTCGCGAGGAAGTTGCCAACGGAACATACCAGACGTGGAGAAAACCAACTTTCTAAGCTAACACGTGGTAGACAATAAACGTAAAGGGAAATTTAAGACAGGAAATACTCGCTTGGTCCGAAGGACCTTAACTGGTGGGCACTTAAGACTATTGAAGGTGCGCGCCAAGGATATGCAGACATCTGGGTGCCATCCTGTCCGTGGTGTGTGGCCTGGTCTCTGATATGAATTGACGTTACAATGCCACAGAGGAAAACTATAATGGGGTGTGTCTAAGGACACGAGATCATCGGATTCGTCGAGAAAAGCCTTCGTTTAGGAAGCAAGGGAAATTGGCGTTGCTGCTAATTGGTCAATCTCCATATCGGTGGTTAGAAAAAGATGCTAGCCGCCCTCGAGGGAAAGTTGCTAGTGGGAGACGCCGCTCGTTGAAAATGGATCTCCCTTATTTTCCCGTAGTTGGAACAAAGACTGTTTGTCTATTTGAAGGACTTTCGCTAGCTAAATCTTAAGATTTATAACGGGCCCTCGGGCTAGCTGAACGTGTACTGCGGAGACGCATCGACATCTGGCAATCATCTTACTCGAAGAATAGGGTCTGCGTGTGGCGAGCTACGGGACAGAGACCGTTGGAATGTTTACTGTCGAGTGTTACAACTATTTCCTTTTTAAGGAGAGAATAGAATTACTCCATGCCTTTGTTAGACAAGGCGTTCATCCCTTGACCGCGGCGACGTTGGGCGACAGACTGTCGCCTCGAGCTAAAGCTCACCGTCACTAATCTCGAACAATTACAATTGGATTGAATAACTACAATAGTTTAATTACAGTTATAGTAGACTTTAGATTGCAATGTTGCGGGGCTATCCGAAGGTTCCGGTGTCCTTTCATCTACGACATATATATATTGCGGAATTGAAGGATACATATTACAACGTATAAGTAAAAATCAATATAATGTTTCAAATTCATTTTCATAAACTGCGAATAAGCGAATTATAAATAAAATTTCTATCACGTTTTATATACTACATAATTACATTGTAAATTACACTGATTTTCTTTTGCATACTTCCTATTTTTGTCGATTGCGAATTAATTAACTCATTATATATGATTATTTTCGTTTTTAACTTTTTGATTGTCATATCTGCTTATAATCCATTGAGCCCACCCAGTATTTCTGTTAAAAACTACTATCTCTAAGATAATTATCGTTAAACATTCTGAATCTTTATGGTCGAAGATAAATATATAGGTAATTTGGCAAGACTTTAAACACTGTCAAAGTTGAATGAATTGCCCAACCATGGGATATTTTTTGATGTGGTGTAGTTTCAGATTAAACAAATTATCGTAATGATTTGGGCAATCGGAGATAATTTTACATTTACGTGGTACAGCATGTATTATGTATGCATGTAATATGGAAAACTCGTACAAAACGATATACTTAAAGTTCTAAGTTTCTAACCTTTTAATTTATGAAAGAAATCATATAATCAAAATTGTATATATTAAATGTCTTTATAATGAACACAAAATAACAAAAGTGGAATTTAAAAGTTCAAACATGGTGCTTAAATTAAAGATAAAATAAAATTTCTTCTTCTTCTGATTTTGACCCATATATATATTGATCCATATATATTGGTTAGACGAAGTGTAAGAAAGGCGAATACAATGTGTTCTACGTAGTTGATAGATGAGTGATTTCGTTCTAGCGGTGATCGTTCGTTGACGAAAGCAGACGAAGACTCGAAGACGAAAGAAGGCTCTTCGCGAAGATGCGGTCCGAAGAAAAATTCCTTGAGGCCTGCTGCAAATTTATGATGTACAAGCGCCGGAGAGAAGAGACCCGTTACACATGATCCTTTGTAGTCTAGCAACCAGTAAAACGCTGTCCTTCTAGAGTTGGGAGGATTTAATTCCTCTTACAGTAGTATATGATATTGCCTCTGATCTAAATTAACGACGGTAATATTTTTTTTTTATTTATTTGTTGAAATTACAATCAATTCTCGCGTTGAGAATTTTCAGTAATTTTTCTGGCGTGGCGCAGTGACATGGCTGTTTATTTACAATAAGTTAATACTTATTATAGATAGGTATAATTTAT
Source organism: Bombus huntii (assembly GCF_024542735.1). Lineage (NCBI taxonomy): Eukaryota > Metazoa > Arthropoda > Insecta > Hymenoptera > Apidae > Bombus > Bombus huntii. Next base: position 1,122,875 of record NC_066244.1, read on the forward strand.
AAGTATTATAAGTAAGTGCATATGCTTAATTTGGATAACTAAATGAATCTAACGTTTAGGTCTAGCGGGTAGTGCCTCTTCAGCCTGCGAATCTGGTCCGCCGTATCGAGTAGTCCAGTGATTAGGGGGTTTCGGTGTTTGTTGATTCTTTTGCTATATCTGTCGCTATATTTTGCTATTTTCTCTTTGACGGTGGGTATCTTGAGGTCGCGGTGTATTATTTCATTGGTTACATACCAAGGTGCGTCAATTAGGGATCTTAGCGTTTTCGATTGAAAGCGTTGGAGTATTTCGATGTTGGAGTTACTTGCTGTTCCCCATAGTTGGATTCCGTAGGTCCAGACAGGTTTTATTACGGTCTTGTAGAGGGTAATTTTATTCTGTATGTTTAGTTTGGAGCGTCGGCCCGTGAGCCAATAGAGTTTTTTTAGTTTGTCCTTTAGTTGCTTCGTTTTATCTGAGATGTGTGTCTTCCACGTTAGTCTCCTGTCCAGGGTCATGCCCAGGTATCGGACTGTGTCCCTGCTAGGAACTGTTGCATTGTTGATGGTGACCTGGGGGCAGGTTTGTTTTCGGAGCGTGAAGGTTACATGTGAGGATTTCTTTTCGTTGACTTTGAAGCCCCATTTGTGAAACCACTTTTCCATGGAGTCGAGACTTCGCTGGAGAGTGGATGAGGCTATTACCGGATCTGCGTGGGTAGCTAATAGCGCTGTGTCGTCTGCAAATGTCGCTATTGTTATATCGTTTGATATAGGTAGGTCGGCAGTGTAGATGGAGTACAGTAGGGGTCCGAGGACACTACCTTGGGGTATGCCGGCTTCTATTGGGAATGTTGCGGAAGTGGCGTCTAGGCATTTAACCATGAATTGTCTATTAGTTAGGTAAGATTTTAGGATGGAGTAGTAGGGGTGGGGTAGGATCTTTTTAAGTTTGTATAGTAGCCCTTCATGCCATACTTTGTCGAATGCCTGTTGGATGTCTAGGAAAACCGCTGAGCAATATTTTTTCTTTTCGAGTGTTTGGCTGATCGTATGAGTTAAGCGGTGGATTTGCTTTACTGTAGAATGATGTTTTCGGAAGCCGAATTGGTGATCTGGGAGTGTTTTCAAGTTCTCTAGGATTGGAAGGAGTCGGTTCGTGAGCATCTTCTCGAATAGTTTGGACAGGGTAGGTAAAAGACTGATTGGGCGATAGGAGCAGGTTTCGTATATCGGTTTACCGGGTTTAGGGATGAGGGTAATCAATGAGATTTTCCAGGCCTTAGGATAGTGTTCCAGGCGAAGGATAGCATTAAAAATCGATGTGATGAGTGCTATCCCTTTTGTGGGAAGTTCCTTGATTGCTCTATTGCCTATTAGGTCGTGTCCTGCTGCTTTCTTGGGGTTTAGGCGACTGATTGTTTCTATAGTCTCTGCAGAGGAGAAGGGTTCCATAGGAGGGGACATTTGGAAGGGGGTGTGCAAGTATTCAGTAACGTCCGCGGCGGCTTTGGGGGAATGGGGTTTGAATACTTTTGACAAGTGTTTAGCAAACAGGTCGGCTTTTTCTATAGGGCTTCACGCCCATCCACCTTGCGGACGGCGGATAGGTGGTATTATTTGGGGGGGGGCGTGTGAGTTTCCTGGAGGCCTTCCATAGTGAGTAGTTGGAGTCGGCTGTGGGGGATAAGCTGGCGAGGTATTTATGGAAACAGTCGTTTTTATAGTTTTTATAGTTTTATAGTAAGGTTCTGGATAGCTTTCTAGTTGCGTTGTTTAGTTTGCGTTTGTCATCCGGTGTTCTATGGGTCTGCCATACTCTTCTTAGTCTACGTTTTTCTGCTATTTTTTTTTAGTATGTATTGGGGATATTCTTGTTTGCTGTTAGATGGCTTTGTCGGTGTGGAGAGGCGGATTGCGTTTATTATGCTCGTGTTTAAGTATTCCGTGGCTGCTTCGATTTCTTCCTTTGTTTTTAGTGGGGTGAAGGCTGAGGTTGAGTGTGTAAAGACTTCTCTAAAGAGCTGCCAGTTGGTGTGTTGGTTGTGAATGGAGTTATTAGGTGTATTCTCGATGATTGTTGAACTGACTGTTGCTATCACGGGAGAACGATCAGAGGAGAGATCAGCCGAGGAGTTGATCTGGACGTGTCTTGATGAGATATTTTTAGTTACGAAGAAGTCGAGAAGATCGGGTATTTTGTTGGTGTCAGTGGGCCAGTATGTGGGTTCGTATGTGGTGAGGTAGTTGAGGTTGTTGTTTATTATGCTGTTTAAGAGGTTTTTGCCTCTTGCTGTAACCAGTCTGCTGCCCCATTGGATGTGCTTGGCGTTATAGTCTCCTCCAGCTATGAATCTATTGCCCAGGGAGTCCAGGAAGTTATCAAAGTCTTCTTTGGCGATGGAGTGTCTGGGAGGGCAGTATACTGCTGAGGTGGTAATTGTGCCATGACAGTCTTCTATTGCTACGTTTGTTGCTTGGAGGTAGTCTTTCTGGAATGATGGAAGTTCGTAGTGCTTAATACTTGCTTTGATTATTATTCCAGTGCCACCATGGGCCTTTCCGCTAGGGTGTTGGGTATGGTAGAATTTGTAACCATTTATTTTCAGGTAGTTCTTGTCGGTGAAGTGGGTTTCCGATACGAGCATTACGTCGATTTGCTGGTGTTTTAAGAAGAGTTCTAGTTCAAGTTTGTGTTGCGCTAGACCGTTGGCGTTCCAGAGTGCTATGCGCCTTGGTTTTATTTTGCGTCGGGGCGTGCTAATTTTTCCACGATGAGTGTTAGTAGCGATAGCAAGTGATTTATTTGCTCTGATTGTTTCTCTATTAGCTTTTCAAGCCTTGAGAAGTTGTCTGCGTTAGGTGGGTTGGGGACACTGTTTTGGGGAAGATTGCTTTGGCTGTTCGGGTTATTTTGGATGCCTTGTACTGCTTGTGCATAGGAGGTTGAGGTGATGATGAATTTGGTAGGACTGGGTGTTTGGTTGGTTGAGGGGGTTGGGGTAGTCGTGAATTTCGGCGGGCTGGGTGTTTGGTTGGATACCTCTTTTGCTCTAAGCTTAGGGTACCTGTTCGTGTATAGTGTTTTATATGCTGAGCAGCCTTTGTAGTTGGCAGGATGGTCCCCTTGACAGTGGATGCATTTCGCTGGGGTTTCCGGTGATTTGGCGCACTGGTCAGTGGAGTGAGTGCCTGCGCATTTAACGCAGCGGAAAGTATGGTTGCAGTATTTCTGCGTATGACCATACCTTTGGCAGCTTTTGCATTGCACTATTTCTTTTTTCACAAGCGGTGGTTCGATCTTTACTATCGCGTTCATTAGGCGACTGATGTTGTAGATTTCTTTATTGTTCGGCTTTTGTTTTATGTCTAGGAAGAATAAGGATAACGGGTCTTTTGAGACTTTATGCATTATATTACTTACGTTGATGACTTCGTGGCCGAGTTTTGAGAGTTCGTATTTGAGTTCGTCTATGTCTACTGAGTGGTGTATGTTTCGTAGGACCACCCGGAAAGGCCTTTCCTGTTTGAGTTGGTAGGTGTGGAAGTTGGCGTTCAGGGTCCTGAGTGTCTTGGTGAGTTTTCTGTAAGCTTCTGGATTCGTCGGCAGTATTTTTACTTTATTGTTACTTATCTTAAGGTTATATTCCTCCTTGCAGATATCTCTCTCTAGGGACTTGATCATTGTCTGTATGTCGATGACATTGTAACGTCAATTCATATCAGAGACCAGGCCACACACCACGGACAGGATGGCACCCAGATGTCTGCATATCCTTGGAGCGCACCCTCAATAGTCTTAAGTGCCCACAAGGGGGGCCTTGGCATTTTTATAGTTAAGGTCCTTCGGACCAAGCGAGTAGTTCCTGTCTTAAATTTCCCTTTACGTTTATTGTCTACCACGTGTTAGCTTAGAAAGTTGGTTTCCTCCACATCTGGTATGTTCCGTTGGCAACTTTCTCGCGAGGGCGGCTAAAACCCTTCCTGGTCCACCAACCGTCCTATTATCCAATCGGAGATGGTGTCTACTGCCCTCACTTCCTTAACCAAAATTGTCATCAACAAATCCGATAGTCCCGTGTGCTTAGACACACCCACCCCTAGCTTTCCTCAGACACAGTATCGTCAGTAAAACTTCACTTATTCTGTATCCTTAGAATAGTCAACATATCTTTACCGGTCTCTACTCTTATAAGTCGCGTAGTTAATGTATTGTTGTAACTAAGTCTTATATAACGTGGTTGGAGTAAATTGTGATTTATGTTAATTCAGTGCGTGTAACATTGTGATTGGTGAATTCATAATAAAGGTTGATTAAAACCAAGTAAATAGTGGTGTTACGACTCAACTATATTTTATTTTTCACCCACCAACCCAAAAATTACGTGACATTTTGGCGATCCGTGCCAGGATCCATCAGCTTCGAGAAAACGAAATTACGCATTTCGGGCTACGGTCAACTTCGAAGATTGAGGATCAACGGACCACTGCAACAGAGCAGACACCTCTGACGTTTCGACAAAGGAACACCGCAACGGCACCTTTCCTACGGGCTAAACGATCAAGGTGAGCGAACGCTGAACTCTTTTGTCAAATAGCACAGACAGTACAAGTAGTATAACAATGACAACGCCACAAGAAAGTAATACCGAAATGGTCGACGCCGCTTCAACTAGTAGTGGGATAAACCCAACGGTTAGGGCTTTGTTAGACGCATGGCAGAAGGAACGCGAGACTTCCACGCAACGATTTAACCGACTCGAAGCAGAGATCGCACGAATAAGCGATAAGTTAGCAAACATGCAAATGAGAAACGGATCAGAAGCCAGCTCCCTGATAACTATAGATGAAATAAACCCCACCACTACGGATCAATCAGTCTTCCGAGAACCCCCTCCAATGACTCAGCCACCCCAATCACCCGAGGGCAGAGCGTTCCTCCAACGTTCTACGCAACCAGAGCTTAAAGCTACAGATGTAATAAGATGTATATCACAACTTAACGGCGAAAATGATATAGGAGTGGAAGAATTCGTTAGAGAAGTCGAAGAGATGAGGGTAATGTGCAGCGAACAGTACTTACTGCTAAGAATGATTAAGACTGAGAGAATTTCGGGAAAAGCAGCTATGGCAATACGTAGTGTGCACATTTCAGAATACGCACATTTATACCAAGCATTACGACAGAACTTAGCGACTCGAACCTCGGTCCGTGAAAACCAGGATCAATTACGAGACACTAGACAAGGGTTTAGTGAAGGCGTACAGAGCTATATTACTCGGTTTAGACGAGCCTACAATGAATTACAGCACAGCATTACTAATGAATACCCAGATGAAATGAACAGACGCGCCGTGAGCGACAGAATCTTGAAAGACTCGATAACGGACTTTGTTCGCGGATTAAAATTAGAAATAGGACAAATACTACTGACCACTCCGCCGCAGAATTTTATTGAAGCCGAGAAACGCGCCATCGAAATCGAAAGATACTTTCATGAGCACAGAACCCGTAAGGAACGGACCATTCGCCCCGATAATCGACCACGACCAGTAGCAAATTTCACGTCCACACCGCCCAGAGCGATTCAAAATGGTTTCGCCCAACAACCTAAAACGGCCTTTCGACGAGCACCGTTAGAAGAACGAGCCCAGGTACAATGTTTCAAGTGCAAACGCTTTGGACACAGATCAAACCAATGTCCAAATTTTCGAACACCAGGCCTACAACAACGAGCACCCCCAATCAACTTCGTCCAGATGGAAACGAAAGAATCAGGATCAATGCAACTACAGGAGAACTACCCACAGTGCTCCTTGGACCAGCCGGACAACCGAAACGAACATTTCTTGTCGACTCAGGGGCAGGAATCAACCTGCTCAAGCGAAAATGGACAGCAAGAACAGAACCGGTACCTGTGAAGAAATTCACAATGGGACACTCTGAATTCGAAACTTCCGAACGCGTCATTATAGATCTGTTTGACAAAAAGATAGACTTTCATATAATAGATGATGATTTTCCGCTAATAGAAGATGGAATATTAGGTTTCCCCGCATTACGACAGTTTAAATTCAATCTTTCCAACAACAGATTAAAACTAAATAATAATATTATTTTGTTACAACCGGCAACGACCATATCACCTGGGCAAGTCATATCAAAGACAGTGTACCTAGAAGGAAAACCGACTCCAGTATGCTTTATCAATGGTGGTGAGTCCAACTTAAAAATCACTAATTGCATCGAAAATTCCAACACCTACAATCAAATTTCTACATTCAGAGATCTAGTTAGACTTTCACATATAGAAAAGGCTCTCAGAGAACCAATTGAAAAGATATTACTTTACTATTTGGACGTCTTCAATCTCGAAACAGAACTCTTACCGTGCACTTCACTTGCTAAACATACAATTACCCTAAAAGAGAACAAAATCATAAACACTAAATCCTACCGACCCCCTGAATGCCACAAAACAGAAATTAGGCGACAGATGGACGAAATGCTTAGGAAAAACATTATAGAACTTTCCGACTCTCCATATAATTCCCCAGTATGGGTTGTACCAAAGAAACAGGACGCCTCGGGAAAACAGAAATGGAGAATTGTAACTGACTTCAGAAAAATTAACGAACTTACGGACCAAGACGCATATCCACTACCCGACATAGATGACATAATATCGCAGTTAGGAAACGCAAAATTCTTTTCCGCCCTAGACTTATCCTCGGGATTCCACCAGATTCCTATGGATCCCAAATCAAAGAAGTACACTGCATTTAGCACACCACAAGGACATTACCATTATAATCGAATGCCGTTTGGACTCAAAAACGCGCCAGCGACATTTCAAAGAATGATGGACACTGCGCTTCGCGGACTTATTAATAAACATTGCTTTGCATATTTGGACGATATTATTATTTTCGGTCAATCGATAGAAGAACACAACCAAAACCTAGCTATCGTTTTACAAAGACTTAGGGAATTGGGGCTGAAACTACAGCCAGATAAGTGCGAATTTTTAAAGCCCGAATTAGAATACCTCGGACATACCGTAACAAGCGAGGGAGTAAAACCCAATCCGAAGAAAATAGAAGCAGTAAAAAACTTTAGACAACCTAAGAATCCAACAGAAGTAAAATCTTTCCTCGGGCTAGCAGGTTATTACAGAAAATTTATTCGTAACTTTTCAAAGCTAGCAAAACCCCTTACGGACCTCACGAAAAAGGACACGCCATTCCACTGGACCGACAGAACACAACTCAGCTTCGATACGTTAAAAGAAAGATTATGCCAAGCACCGGTACTAAAATATCCCGACTACACAAAAACATTTACGTTGACAACGGACGCCAGTAACGAAGGTTTGGGAGGGATCCTTTCACAAGACGGGCACCCTTGTTGCTTCATTTCGAGAACATTAAACCCTCCTGAACGAAATTATACAACGACGGAAAAAGAATTATTAGCTATCGTTTGGGCAGTTAAAAGACTGAGACAATATTTATTAGGCTGTAAATTCCAAATTCAAACAGACCACCAAGCCCTTAAATGGCTACACAACTGTAAGGACCCCTCAAGCCGACTGATCCGATGGAGATTAAGATTAGAGGAATACGAGTATGACATAGAGTACGTAAAAGGAAAGGAAAACGCGGCCGCTGACGCCCTATCCAGAGTACACGCGATAACACAAACTGACGTCTTATTAAAACAATTCAAAGACTGGGAAAAATCAGAAGAAATACCAAAATTATTAAAACTAACACCTAACAAAGACAACTTTTTCCAATTAACAAAAACATATCTAGGGCCATATGACGAAACCGCATGGTTACAGAAAATATCAAACGTACTCAAAACAAATAGAAAGATAGGGATAGGAGACAACAACTTAAACGCACAAGACAAAGCACACATAAAGAGACTTCTTTTGTTTTTCAATGACCAACGCGGCGACATAGAGTTTGCTTACGAGCCAATACAGAGCTTAAGTGACGAAGAGATAGAACAAATACTGAAAGAAAATCATGACTTGATAGGACATCCCGGGATACAAAAGACGTACGACAGAATCAGAGACAAATATAGTATCCCACACCTTATGGACAGAATAAAAACCAGAATAGAAACTTGTGAGACCTGTCAAACCGCAAAAATGACTAGGATTCGACCCAAAGAAGAACCATGTATAACCGACACACCATTGGAACCCAATGACAAGATAGCCATGGATATACTAGGACCATTGAAGAAAACGAAACGAGGCAATTCCTTTATACTCTCCATTCACGATGAACTCACAAAATACCTTATCCTTGTTCCTATAAAAAACCAACAAACAGAAACTATTTGGAATTCCCTGTTAGACCATTACATATACATATTCTCAGCGCCTAAGAAAATACTGACAGACAGAGGACAAAATTTTATTAGTAGCTTAATGCAAAAATACGAAGAAGCCTTCAAAATAAAACACATTAAAACTACTAGTTTCCACCCCCAAAGTAATGGATCATTAGAGCGAACTCACGCTGTAATAGCAGATATGCTAAAGTGTGTTCAAAGGGACTCAGGGGAAGAATGGGACGAACATTTAAATTTTATATGCCTAGCCTACAATACGATGATACACGACTCGACCGGTTATACACCTTTTGAATTGACATTCGGACACAAAGCCAACTTACCCTCGACCATTTCACGAAATCCACAACGCACTTACGCGGACGAAGTAGCATTCAGAAAACGAGAATGGGATTCTAGACTTTCGAAAGCTCGCGACCAATTGATTAGGAGTAAACAAAGATATCAAAGAGATCAGAGACGACGAATAATAAAACCCCAGTCAATATTTAAAGAAGGGGATAGAGTCTTAATACACAACGACCATAAAGAGCATAAATTAGACATAGAGTGGCTAGGACCCTACACCATTGAGAGAGTTAAAACACCGTATTATGAGGTTTTAATAGAAGGTAATATCAAGAAAATTAATGGAAACCGGTTAAAACCTTATTTTCCAGGACGGGCTTCATAACTATAATATACTTAGGCAACACGCAAACAGCAACCTTACCGGAAAAGCCAATTGACCTAGAGATAATCCGCAGAAACACTGAGATTTTGGAGGACCAAAATCAATCTAAGAAGGGGGGTATGTAACGTCAATTCATATCAGAGACCAGGCCACACACCACGGACAGGATGGCACCCAGATGTCTGCATATCCTTGGAGCGCACCCTCAATAGTCTTAAGTGCCCACCAGGGGGGCCTTGGCATTTTTATAGTTAAGGTCCTTCGGACCAAGCGAGTAGTTCCTGTCTTAAATTTCCCTTTACGTTTATTGTCTACCACGTGTTATCTTAGAAAGTTGGTTTCCTCCACATCTGGTATGTTCCGTTGGCAACTTTCTCGCGAGGGCGGCTAAAACCCTTCCTGGTCCACCAACCGTCCTATTATCCAATCGGAGATGGTGTCTACTGCCCTCACTTCCTTAACCAAAATTGTCATCAACAAATCCGATAGTCCCGTGTGCTTAGACACACCCACCCCTAGCTTTCCTCAGACACAGTATCGTCAGTAAAACTTCACTTATTCTGTATCCTTAGAATAGTCAACATATCTTTACCGGTCTCTACTCTTATAAGTCGCGTAGTTAATGTATTGTTGTAACTAAGTCTTATATAACGTGGTTGGAGTAAATTGTGATTTATGTTAATTCAGTGCGTGTAACATTGTGATTGGTGAATTCATAATAAAGGTTGATTAAAACCAAGTAAATAGTGGTGTTACGACTCAACTATATTTTATTTTTCACCCACCAACCCAAAAATTACGTGACAACATCGTCCACAAATATTGGTGGGGGAGGGGGGATTCTCTGTGAGTGTTGGTTTGGTGGCGGTTCTACGATTTCCATGGCGTCGTTTGAGGATTCCAATACGGCGAACCTGTTGTGAGTGTTTATTTGTGTTGTTGTTTCTATTTTCCTTTTCTTGGTAGTATTAGCGTCGTTGGTGCGGAGAGTTCTGCTACACTTCTGCCACGGGGGAGGTAGCGCGGGGTAGCTGCGAGTCTGCTCCGGAGAGCCTGGTCGCGATTGCTGGGCCATCATCGAGCTAGTTAATTCGGAATGAATAACTAGTCGTGAGGCTATGAGGCTAGTATTCGGGTTGGGGTTAGGTGCGTGGGATTTTCTTCTCCCTAAAGGGTAGGGGACACTTGGCTGTGTTCTCTTTCGACGGTTGGGCGACACGTGTTGTTTTCGGACTACGCTGGGCACTAGAGACACGTCTGCACGCTTCGGCACTCCACAGCGAACTGACGACGGTAATATTAGAAATTGTCAAGTCCTTTGGATTCACAGTCAGTACATATATGCTCATCACATATTATGCACTGTATAGTACGAAGCACATCATCTTCATTTAAGTGGCTTATACTATATTTCTCGTGACGATATACTCAAATGTCATTTTCGTTATTATTTTTTCTAAGTTTATTGATTTATTTCTTTAACTGCTTTCGTTATCGTTATTATCGTTATTATCAACCGATTAAAGACAGTAACACATATGTATTAGAAAGTAGAAAGTAGTTTTTTCAGTAGACGATATTTTACATGATGATTTTGCTTCGTATGACAATGTTCCAAAATACACGAACATGATTTTACAATTAAATACGCAGAGAGAAATGATCATTAACAAGTTTTGAGATATAAAGCAAATAAGTACTATTTATATATTTCTTTATGTAACTTATCTACTCATTACTAAAATACTGCACGTAATATATTTTCTAGAATTGTCGAGTAAAATGGAACGTTTGAAAACACAAGAAACTTAATAATTTACTGTAGTGTACGTGTTTTGTAATAAATTTCTGCTGACGCACACTTGAACATGGTGGAGGTCGCCAGTACTTTTTAATTAGTTACGAAGATAAAGATGATCCGTAAAATTTTATACAGGTTTTTCCAATATTGTAGTTAAAAAAGAGAAATTCTAAATACATTGCTATTTTGATGACTAGGAACTGCGTATCTTGTTAATAAATTGACTGAAAAGTTTTTTGAGCAAACTTTCTGTGTACATGCAGTAATATAATAGTTCCCGATAAATAAAGTCAAATGAAAAATTGCATGAATTGTATCTCCTCCCATCGGCTTTTGACTTTCAACAATTAGATACAAGTGATGGCCATCCTGTTATCACAAAGCTGTCATGGTTCCATGTTTGTATGCTGATTGTCCGATAATGAAAATGATAATCTTGGGTTATCGGGTGCTGCCTACTTTTCCGATAATTACAATGGTCAAAGATACAGTTCAAGCAAGTTCGAAGACAAATGTTCGATCGCTGTCAAGTCATTTGCGACTGTCTCGTTCAACATCGGTGAAAGTTTAACGAAGAGGAAGCGTTTTTTTCGTTACACCGTGAATATCAAGAGAAATTAAGAATATTGTAAGTTATTTTCTGTAATATATCGTATAATAATATTATTATACTATTAGGTTAATGACGTTAATTATGCAAAGAAAAGTAGCATGGGTTGCGAAACATTTTCTTTTTCCAAATGATTCGACTTCTGTGTGTTTATTTCTTCGAGTCGTGTTGAGATATCAGAATCGTTCCGTAGATAAGAAAACTGCTAAAAACAGTAAGCGGATAACTGTTACGACGAAAAAGAAAAGATTGATCTTTAGAGGAAATATTGTTATATAAATTAACTCGTTTAGATGATAAGATTTCATGTTAATCAGTCTATTTAGTCTATTCTTTTCTAATATTTCAGTACGCTGAATAAAATGTTTTGACGATAACTTTGTCAGTAGTCAGTGTCAGAATAGTATATCGATTTGCAAATTGTACAAATTAATAATGAATGAGTTAGCAAACTATAAATTTAGATTATCCATTAAAACATATGGTAACAATATATTTTACTACTTGCTATTGTATTTACTACATATCTAACGTGTCTCAACTAAATGAAATCAACTAAATGTTTGCCTCCTATGTGAAGGGATAAATGTAACGGTGGAAAGAACTTTTTCTCAAGGCTATTTTTTCGCGAGATTTTCATATACAAAATTAAAATATGAAAAATGAGTTCTATTGATATTCAATATCTATACACTCAGAGTGAATTATATAAAACAAACATTAATAATAGTAGGTAAGTTTTTAAAATTACAAGGAATTGATTCCCATATAAATGTAACGCACTACTGTTGGTCTCTTTTAATGTTAGGAAATGTTAGGTTAGGTTATTAGTTAGGCAAAGTTAGGAAATATGGACAGAGAAGAAAAAGAAACTTTTGAAACACGTCGAAACTAAAGAGACCAATTAAGTTTTTTTTAAATATTGTAAAATCATACATATCAATATGTCCTTATGCGTTGGCCCATGTTTTCCGTTGTTCCATGTAGGAAAGTATTAAGTTTTTTACGCCAGAAAATCAGCTCTGGAGACTATTGTTGTTTTATTTCAAAAGCACATCAACGACAACATATTTTCTTAACGATATTGTAGTCTATAACCCGCCGTTATTTAGCCTTACCATAATTTACGAGTAGACTGAGGCATCGATGAGGACCTCGAACAGGGTGCTTGAGTGAATGTTTAGAAAATCGATAGTCGACAACTCGAAATCGCCAAGCTGTGAGGCGAAAGATAGTTTGCTGATGGCAAGCGATCTGCCAACCATCTTGACTTGAGTAAGTGTTTGTTTCTGAATCCAAATTGGTGATCTGATATTAATTTTTCTTCCTCTATTAAGAATCTAAAATGGACATGATTTTGGGAATTCTGGTTGGTACTAAACTTTCGGCGAGTTTTCTACTGTCTGCCTGAGAGTAGAAATTCTCCAAGGTACTCTCAAATGGGCACACAATTCAACAATAAGATCACCAATTTGGATTGAGAAACAAACACTCTACGATAGAGGAAATGCATAGGCTCGTCAACGAAATTTTACTAGCAATAGAAAAGAAACAATACTGTACAGCCCTCTTCATGAACATCGAAAAAGCATTTGACAAAGTGAACCAGGAAAGCCTCTTACAAACAATCAAAAAACATTTCCTGGAACAAATCCACCACTTACTCAAATCATACCTAAGCAACAGAACCTTCGTAGTAAAAATAAACGTATATTCTGAAGTTAAAGACATCAATGCAGGGGTACAGTAAGGAAGCGTCTTAGGACCAATATTATACACACTATACATGGCCGACATACCAAGAAAAATAAAAAAAAGAAAAAAAACAAACCCGAGTAAATGCAACCATATTGCATTTACAGTACGAAAACGAAAACCACCAATATCCAATTGAATGGCATGCACATAACACAAACAGGCAAGTTAAATACCTAGAACTCCACTTAGGCACACAACTTACATGGAAGCAACATACTAAATTAATTATAGACAAAATATGGATAAAAAGAAAACAGATGTACTCGCTAACTAGTCGAAACTCTAAACTTAGCATGGAAAATAAACTAAAAATTTATAAGACGATAATACCATTATGGGAGACAACAGCAATATACACACACAATGTCACATAAATAAACTATAGTCGCTACAATCGAAGATACTCAGAACAATAGTCAACGCCCCATGGTATGTCAGAAACGAAGATATACGCAAAGACCTAAAAATATCAACGGTCAAAGAAGAAATCAGCAGGTACTCAAAAAAATACAAGGAAAGAACGGCGACACATCTAAACCAGCTGGCTACTGAAGCGAGCAAAACTCTCATATAAAGAAGACTAAAGAGAATACACTCCATCGACCTCACTAAAGAAATAAAATAGAATTTGAAGATAGCTGGGAGTAGCTATCTATATGTTATTTAGCAGTAAAGCTAGAAAAATTTGCCGAATGTCCAGCTGGACAAATCGTAAAGTACAAATTAAATAAAAAAAAAAAAAATTTGACAGTATTCTCGAGAGAAACTACCAAAAGAAACTCTCAAATGAACACTTACAATTAGCATAATGTGTGCAAAGGTCAGTGGATAACGAGCTAGAGCAACTTTGATGAAGTCGCATTAAGACGACAATAGCCGTCAGAGGAGCGGACATTTCAGAGCTCAAAAGCTATTACTACGACCGGATGTTGGTAACTAACTCTTTGACGATCTATCCTAAAGTTTGTTGCGGAATTGTATACATATTGTGTTGTTTCAATGTATAGGACGTTTAAAGCGATAAAGATATGCTGAAACATGTGATTAGTGATAGTAATGGGAAGTTCAACAGGTACTTATAAATCCGAATCGAATCTAATACCCAAGGTTCGTTCTAAATATAGAACCTCGACTTTCTATCAATTGTTTTATCTACCAAATATTACGCATTCTGTGTAATTTTGCACTTTCTAATTTTCTATAGTTAAATGCATGAAAATCCGCAGTCTATTCATAAGAAATAATAGTTCATTCATTGTACTTGCCAAATATTCGATCTTTACAAACTGGTTTCGAATCATGGAACAGGAACTTACAGGTTTAGATAACTATTTTGATATTCGAACGAATCGAGCCATCACAAGTAAGTATATGTAAGTACATTAGAAATGTAAACGTATCGCAGAAGAACTGCATGTAATTAAATTATGAAGTTGTGGATCTTATAAGACATGTTGTTTTTATAGAACCTATTAATTTTCATTCGGTATCAAGCTAAAATAGATTAATTTTTACAATATCGGTATTGGATAGTGGATAGGTCTCATTTCTGATTATTAGAATGTGTCACTACCTGAAAATCTTTTGTAATATAATAATAATATCAAAGTAATGAAAATAGTTTTTGAAAGAATATTTACACATAAACATCTTTAGTGTTCGAAATGTATGAACGAGGAACGATATGTTCGATGTTTGACGAAGCATCAAGATTATATCTTGAAATATTTAAGTGGCCAAGATTTTTTCTTTCCAGTTCTTTCATTTTTGAACCATAAGTTACATCGATTTTTTTTAAATGGTAGACAATTCGATCAAGTAAGATAACGAATGGCAGACAGTTCGACATTAATGCAAATAATGATATTTAAATGTGAATGTATGTATAACAGTAAATAGAAATAGAAATACATATAGTAAATAGTAAAATATATTGTTCTTATGTACGTCTTTTAAAATTTATAATCTCATAATTCCAATTCCATGAGAAGGTAATAAATATTGCTTGTAAATAATCATTCATCATTAATTTGTACATTTTGTTGAAATGCAAATACTATTGCAAATTGACCAAAATGTCCAGATGCTTATGGATGTTCCACGTACGAAAACAGTAATTTTCACGACAAATTATAGGATAACGGGCGGAAAGGTTAACTAAACAGTATCGAAGGTCAACACGTAAACGGGCGATTTGTCAATAGTAGAATCGAGTAGAACCTCGTTTATCTGTATGGATTGGGGACAATCCATTTCGAATAGTCGAATATGTAGTTCCTATAATAATGGCTCACTATACGTATGTATCTAAAGCACTTATTCCAATTCTTCTTATTATATACGTAATATTCTTCTTCAAATATTAAAATCTCTAAATCCCTGAAAGTATTTTGGATAAAAACAAATAATTATATATATTAGTATATTCGTTATAAGAATATTTGATTGTACATGTATGTATTGGGCCGCCCGGGAAGTTCGTTCCAATTTACATTTCGATTTCGATTTGATATACATTTATGGGACTATATAAGTGCCATTTTGTTCCACAACCTTTCTCCATCTTTCACACAACTTGAATATTCCACCCTTCCACAACCTCTCAGGTTTTTCGGCGAGAAACTTTTCAATATTGTCTTTCATGTCAACCAAATTCCTTAAGAATCGGAACGAATTTTCCGGACGACCCAATACAATTGAAATTACGCTCGATTGTAGTTCGGATAACAAAGGCTCAGCATTAACTCTTGTTCGTATAAACGATACGACGCGACCGTAATCTGCAGGTATATAAATAAGGTTCTATTGTATTGTAATGTATTGTATTGTACGGAATGCATACCGTACATTCCAAATACAGTAATTTGGAAAAAATAACTTTCGACAAGTCCAAACATTCCTCTTTAAACGTGTCATTCCTACTAAACATGCGTAAAAGACACATACATCCACACATAATGTTTATATTCTTGACTCTCTATGTTGTTTAAATGAATTTCCTGTAATTTTTATCTATACGTCAGACTATCAATGATTTTATTATGGAATGCAGCATCAATAAAATACTACATTTTTACACCAAATACGAAATGCATCAAAAACGGTTCGAATTTCTTTTTTAAAAAATTATGAACTGACGTTTCTATTATCTTTTGTTGATTCTATTATGCATAATACATCGTTATTTCTATTTATTTTTTATGTGTCCTATTATTATTTCTTTTCATTATCATTATTATATTTATATATTGGTGATTTAAAAGATTAATCGTGTATAGTATTTATGAAAACACGTGAAGTACATTTGATTATTGTGGATTGGATTTCTGATATAAAGCGTAGTTCCTTTCTAATTAATTTATGTATATATTTATTTCGTTTTAAATAAATAGAAGATATTTTAATATAGAATAAAATTTTTTTGTAATTACATACAATATTTAGAAAACGGTGTTCTTTGTGAATTTCAATGACTTGTGAACATGTATAAAATCAACATTCGGAGTAGCTTGATTTAGATATTTATACATATATGTGGTAACCCCTCGAATTCTATTTTGAAGATATTTTTAATACAAAAATAATTTTATGTTGAATAAACATTAGACCATAAAATTAAAGGGTCGCCAAATTTTGATCAAGATGTTGTCGATATTTAAATTGCTGTAATTCCACGAAAAAGAATCGTACAACAGACTACCTAGACTCATTTTAATGGGTGAAACTCCTATTTTCATACCCCCAACATTTTTAAAGATCTCTTTTTGTCGTAAAACGATGTGAGAAATTTAAGTTGCTTTCTTCCTTTCCAAATTTTACAAATTCAGGGGACTCTACGGAGTTTTACAAATTCTTTCTGAGATTCGTTTTGAAATCGTTTTATAAACGTCTCCCATTTAAAACGAAATTATAAGAAACTGATGCGCTATTTTTTTGCCGTTTTATCCCACTTTAAATGAAAAATGTGCCGCTAGTATTGGAATAACTCAAGACAGACCATCGAGAAGGTTGCATGGTCGAATCTTGCTTGCATTTACTTACATTTTACATACCGGTTGTGCAGTGTCTGAGTGTGTGCATAGTAATTGGACATTTGGTCTGGACATTTGGTAAATAGTACTACAGTATACAGTATACTTGTGTTTATAGTTAGTGTTATACTTACTGCTATAGTTAGTATTCTATATTATGGGGGATGGCGGTCAGGCGGCCTAGAGCCGCTTCATCGCCGTCCTAACGGACCGCAACTAAAAGGAGGGATAGCGCTAGGGGCAATGCCCCCCCCCCCCCAACGCCAAATTCAACAGTCAGGGAATTGTTAGGACTGGCTCGAACAAGAGGACGCGGGAAAGATAATTTGCAACAGAAGATAATTCATAAGAGGTTCCTGGAGCGCTCCTGTCATACGCGTAGGATGGTCATCGTGGAGTTTTAGTCGGAACGGGTCCGACACTACTCTGCTGTTACCGATTATTAGCAGTCCATGAGGATTTCTCCACGCGCAAAAAAAAAAGAAAAAAAAGTATTCTATATTATGACATCAATAGGGTATACTATAGGGCAACAGGACAATACTATAGAATTACGAAAATAAAGAAACATATGGAAAAAAGTAACTTGATTCTACTTCGTTTTGCAACAGAAAAGACCATTTTGAGAAAACTAAGTTTAACAGTGTGAAAGTAGAAATTTTGCCCTTTGAAATAAACCAAGGTAGGATTTTTTTTCATGAAATTACATCAGTTCAAATATTGACAGTTTTTGGGTCAAAACTTAGTGATCCTTTAATTCTGTGGAAAATTTCTATTGAAATAAGATTGGTTCCATATGAAAGTAATATATTTGTTCAATATTGAGAAATATTTCTAGTTAAGTTAGTTAGTCAGTTATTCAGTTAGATAGTTACTTAAGCTAGCTAAAAATATCAGTTTTTATTTCTCTATTACTATCGTTTTTTCTCCTTCTTGTCCCTTCTTTATTGACGTAATTTGGACCTTCAGAAAAAGATTATATTTCTGTATTACAATATATTTATTGTATATTCTTTATTACGAAAATGTTATTATTATTTTATTTGTAAAATTCTTAAATGCTTTAGATACGTTTAGATGAAGGAATATGTAATTATAATATCAAGAAAGATTTAATAGAAAGCAAAGAAAATTAAATGGAAGATTCAAAGAATATGTAACTCTATCAAGTTTTAGAACAACCAAACAGTTGAATTATCATCCACAATATTAATTAAAGTTGTGAAAAAAGGCCTAACAGTCTAGAGTATTACCGAAAAAAACTGAAAATACAAACTTCCGCAATCAAGCAAGTATGTATGATATTAAAATAAATTACAATAAAAAATCATACAGGATTCGAATATAACTAAAAGATAAGTATCCTGACAAAGAACCAAGATGCAAGACTAATACAATGAAAGAATTATAGCTCTAAGGATTCAGTAAAATCTCATATGTGTAGCACTAATTTATTAGATCTAACAATGTATTTGTAAATGTAATAAAAAGTTCTATGAAGAAGTCAAATATAACAATAATAGTTGAAAGAAATGTATAAATAAAAAAAAAGCGATCGAGCTCTATACGTCTCGCTATTCAAGCGTACTCATTAGCCATGCAGGTATAAAGTGACTTATGAAAGTATGTATTTGAAGATTTATAAAAAGTCTTTTACGGGTATGTTATGTCTTTGACACAAAATATTGTGAAATACTATCAGTAGACTGCGGATTTTTATGCATCTATGGGAAATCTACATATGGGAGTCTACATATATATAAACATCTATAAAGTACCCAAAGTAAGAGAATGATATAAATCTCGATGTTTAGATCATATTTCTTTGGTTGTACCTATTTATAATATTTCATATATCCATAAAAGCTTCTATAGCAAATGCTCAAATGCTTTCACAAGTCATTATATGAATACATGATAGTCAGTTATGGAAGCTTGCCTTATTTATCAAAAACTAAAAATGCACTTCGCCACAAAATTATTAATACTTGCATATCAATATCATTATTAATAATTTATTTCGTAGGAAAGTTATAAAAATTAAAATGCTTAATTCACAAAATTCTTAAGATAAAATTACGTTAGACGTTATAAAATCTTTAATTTTTTCAGTACTAAGGAGATTGTAAGCACATTATTGAGGCTTACTTAGGGAGGAGCGGGGCTATAGATATTAATATAATACATATTAAGCCTATTACTTTTATAATTTCATATTGATATGATATGTATATGTAGTTTTTGTAACGTTATATTTTATATTTTTAATTCTTTTATCTTAATAAATGCGAAAACGAATGAATGAATGAATGAATGAATGAATGAATGAACGAACGAACGAACGAATGAATAATAATGTCTTAAAATGGCTAAGAAATATTGTAGAGCTAAGGTCCTCACCATAACATTTTATATTTAAGTAAACAAGTCTATGTAAAGGAGCAAAATGTTTGTGACTGTATAAAAAACTTTCATGACTATATTAGTATGTAAAAGTCATTATGTATTAGTCATGTAAAATTTTTTTAAATTTTATAATACATATATTCATAAAACTTTTTATGGGAAGTGCTTAAATCTGGGATCATAACAATTATAATCCAAATTAAAAAGTACTTGGAAGTTAGTTTCCTTAAAAACAATGTGAAAAATTAGACGAATGGCGTTTTCAAATATAGGAATATAGAAATATTGGAAACGTATTAAAAATGAATTATGTCTTACTTTCGAGGTATTAATTATTTCGAGGTCAGTAATGCTTATATAAATCAACGACGGCCAAAAATTATCAAAAAAATATTCTGTCATCGACAATAGTTAGTGGCAAGCAAATAAACTTTGACTATTTATAATGGTTATTTGTAACCAGAGTATTTAAAAATTATTAATTTGTACCTAGTTATTTAATTTGTTGAGAAGCTTTTTTAAGATTTAGTGATCACTATCTTCCATCTAATAAAAACTTTACCTTCTTTCAGGAACCTTTCCAGTAAGAATTTCAAAAATAACTAATTGCACTATTCAACACGTTCCTAATTTTCTAAGCTTCAATAGATGATTCTTGTAGACCTGCGGGATAAACACGAATGGGCAAACCGTTTTTTCCCTAGAACCGACAGTTTTCGAAAAAATCAATTTTGAAAAAAATTGCAAATTTTCAACTTGTGTTGTGCTGTTTTGTATGTTTTGTGCTGTTAGAGTAGCAGTTGCCGAGTTGCGGTTGGGACGAAAAAATTCTGTGGACTCTTTTGAACAAAATAATATGTATTGTTAATGCATTATAAACATTTAAATATGTTTAAATAATGATCAATGCGAAAAGGGCGCCTAATACGCACCCAACACTAGCTCGTGATAGATAAGATACTTTGGTTCAAGAAAGCATCAAGAAAAACTAGAAAATCATGTTTTGATTTCAACGTAAAAGTGTAAAAACGAAGAAGTTTGACAAAACATGTGGCGGCGGCAATGGTACTCAATTTCGGCGGTTAAGGACCGTGCGCGTTTATCAATTCCATTAGGCCGAACGACGGGCGAGACATCCGCTAACATGAGTACCACTGCCGTTGCCATGTGTTTCGTCAAACTGCTACTCTTTTATATTGGAAACAAAATATGATTTTCTAGTTTTGCTTGATACTTTTCGTAACGAAAATATGTACTCTATGGCGTGTTATGGTTAAATTTTCTGCTAGATCTTTTGGAATAAATTGAGAAATGTAAGCAAAAAATGGCGCGTTTTAGTAAAGTTTACATCATTTTTTCGTCCCAAATGCAATTGCATTGCTTCTACTCTACTAGCGCAACATATCTCCAAAGTTGAAAATTTGAAATTTTTTTAAAAATTGATTTTTTCGAAAACTGTAGATTTCAAGAAAAAAATGTGTTGCAGATTTGTGTTTAGCTCACAAAAGTATACGAGAATCATATACTGAAGGTTTCAAAATCGAAAAAAAGTTCAAATTTATTGAACAGTATTGTTTTAGTCCTTAGTTAAGATCAAATAAATTATTTCTTAATAATTTTTTATTTTAGATAACTTTCTAATAGAGTAATAAATAATTTGGATTTTAAATATTGTATTTTACATATTTTCAAGTTACAAACGATATACCCGAAGTATATACAATTGGTTCAAATAAATAATTTCATGAAGCACAGTATATTGTCATGTACCCATCTATCCAGTGCTACACCATTATGAATATTTCGCCTGGTGAATCTTTTCACTCTTGTCTTCTCGCTCGCGAGGTTACTTGGCCCCAGGAAAAAAGCAATAACCTCATTGAAGCAGGAATACAGTGGTTCTTTCCGTTCAAGTCCGTTATCACAACGTGAGAGTACGTCACAAAGCATAACAAGCTGTGTGGTTCGAGGGGACAGACGTGGTGGAGTGCTTGATCGACTCGACTGAAGGCGAAGTGACGGTAAATCGTTATTTCGTGTGGATTTACGGAGTGTCGAGTTTTCATATTGTAGGAGAATCCTTGATTATTCGAACTAGTCGTGAACACATTCTTTAGATAATCGAATAATTTTGTTTCGTATGATTTATATATATTTCGGACAATTTTATATCACATATAATATATAACATAACATTATAAACATTAAAATAAACACTAATTATTACATAGTATAAGTAAAATAAAATTATACTTCCTAATTCTATAATAGTTTTAATATATATTAAGTGAGAGTAAAAATGTTTAAATTTAAATGTATCAATGTATCTGTGCATTCTCTATTCTTATTTCTCAATCTTTCTCATTTGGGACCACGCCCAAATTTTTCATTAATTGACGTTTCGATAATTAATTGTTTCATTTGAAGCCAATCTGTCAAACCATCTGAAGACAACTCAACCACGTGGCTTTGGCAATCGCGTCGTGCTTCATGTTTTTCTTTCGGTATCGCGTGCGTGATGAGTGTCACGACCACATCCGTCGATTGTGTCGTTTGTAGTCGTGATATATGTACATTTCTGTCACTTTCCACGAATAATCGAGAGTTTTAAAGAATTTTTGAACACCACACATACTTTGGAGATATTCAAAAGGAATATTACAATCTTTCGTTTAAATAAGTGTAGTCTGTGTATAATAGAGTGTATTAATGTAGTGTATGCGTACAGTGAGTAATGAAATCATGCAAATCGAACGGCAGTTTGTCTTCCTTGCTAATTTTTTCCTTTTTTTTTATTTAATTTGTACTTTACAATTTGTCCAGCTGGACATTCGGTAAATTTTTCTAACTTAATTGCTAAATAACATGTGGATGACTATCCTCAGCGGGATACCATCTTCGAGTTTGACTATTTTATTTCTTTAGTGAGGTCAGTGGGGTGTTTTCTTTTTAGTCTTTTTTCTATGAGGGTTTTGCTCGCTTCAGCAGCCAGCTGGTTTGGATGTGTTGCCGTCCTTTCCTTGTATTTTTCTGCGTACGTGCCGATTTCTTCTTTGACTGTTGGTATTTTTAAGTCTTTCTTGCTAGTTACGGTTCCTTTCGTGAAATTGTACTACGGATACTGTTCTCCCATAAACTCTTTGACATAATCATACGGGCATCTCCTTGTTAAAGTTTATTACATAAATGGATTTTTATCATTTATTATTATCCTACAAAAAGCTGTACTTTCTACTCTTGGTAATTACCTTCAACGTCTAGAATGTCCAATTGTGTAAATACGTTTACAATATTTCTATGACTGTTGTAAATACTTTTCTGTTATGTTGTGTACTGTCTATCTGATTTACCTCTATCTAGAAGAGTCATAATTTTTCTTCTTTATGTAGTTTGACAATAATTTTCCACTCAGGCTTGCTTGTTTCCGATTTCCTCCTCATGATTCTTAAATATAAATATAGATACACGTTAAATTTTCGTTTCTATTTGCTGTCAAATCCTGTTAGAGGCATATTGGAGATCATCTATTTATATTTAGGACTTTGACTAAATACATGTTTGTAAATTATGTACTCTAAAACACGATGTTCAAATACTCAAATTACGTAATATTTGTACTAAATTGTAACCTATAATAAATGTTGTGTAGTTTCTTTACGTGTAGATGAACTTCTCCTAGCTTTACGTATATTTAAATGTACATATTGAATGTATATATGCTAGTATAAGCACAATTTTTTTTTTTAACAACTCACAATCCATGTATACGTATTAGAATATACATATATTAGTATAGTGATAGTTTTATCAAAAACAGTTATTGGATTATGAGAAAAATTCAATTATCCGAACGTTGGTGTCACAATAATCAAATTCTACTGCATTCACCAAACCTCCGAAATGTAGTTTTACATTACTATATATACAGACAACATTCTAAAAATTAGGAACATTCTAAGCGAATTTTCTATTTTTATCTTCCGTAGCTGAAGAAGTTGGATATTTGGTTTTAAAATGAATTGCAAGTTAATTTTCGTAATTTTTACAAACATCACAATTATAAAAAGATTCTGTGTAAATTTTCGGTTACAATCGAATTTTCGTGCCTTTTTATAAACATAAGTTATTATGAGCATTATATATAAATTCTTGTTTATAAGTTTTTATTTTGTGTAAATGAAAAAATTCGATATTTTATTGTATAATAAATTGAAAGTGAATTTTGTGATTTCCATAAACGTGAAAATTACAAAAATTGTCTACGAATTTTCATTTGAAATCGTTTTGTATAAAAATTAAAAAAATTACATATTTCAATCTGACATGTATTGAAAGTGAATTTTTGTGATTTTTATAAACATTTATTATTTATTGTGGACTTTTTTACAAATAACATTTTCTCAGTGTAGTGTTAAGGACTTAATCGAGTTTGTATTATTTTTTACTAAATACTAAATACTGAATACTCGTACAACTTAAAGTTATGAAAGATTGCTCGAACAGAGCAATTATTGTTCATGACGCAATGTTATCGTGACTATGGGTCGCATGAAATAACATCCTCTAATACGTGCGGATTATCCACTTAACTCGGAACCCACGCTCGCGAGAATATATCATATGAAAATGGCAACAGTGTAACATATACGCTTACTACATAGTCAAATGTCGCTCGCCACCTATGAGCTGTTACTAGAATTATAATTAGGAGAGAACACAGGGCGGTTTGGTTGTTGCAGAAGGATTTTAAATTTATCACAATAAGGAGAAGACGGTCATCTGAAATATAAGTACAATGTAATTTTTTTTTACAATACAATGAAATAGTTCACATTCTTACAGACATTGAGCTTCTTTTTCTATTTCCTTGGCTAACTTTCATTTTTAATGTTTAAGCATTTTCCTCCATCCTGTACTTAAAAATTGACGATAACTTTCTACAACTTGACCAGTTTTACCTGATTTTGTAATGTAAGAATAAGGGACAAGGAAAGCAATTGAGATACAATAAGACTCTTCACAGAATTCACATTTAAAGATCAGTTTAGAAAAATAGAAATTAATTTAACTCTTGTACTACAGTGTCTAAATCCCGGGCTAGTCGATAAATGACAGAAGTTGTGTATGTTAGAGAGGAAACATATGTTGAGATTCTTACGGTCAAAATAATACGGAACATGGCTATCTTCCAAAGACGAACGACTCGACCAACTACACGGGAAACAGTATCTAGGTTCGTTCGGAGATAAAATTCTGAGATTACATTGAATATCGATGTTAACTCTGTTTTAGAGATATGTTTGGCTTCTTATTATTCTAACATAAACAACTTCTGTTCTTTGCCGATTTGTCCAAAGGGATCCAGACATTGCAGTGCAAGAGTTAAATTAATTTCTATTTTTCTAAGCTGGTCTTTAAATATGAATTCTGTGAAGTGTCTTATTGTATCTCAATGCATGTGCCTGTTATGTCAAAGTACTTTGTTTACAACGTTATTTTTATTTAAGCGATTTTAACATTGATTACGAAAAATATTTGCACACCATTGTGTTTATTATATTAAATTAATTAGATCGAAATATGTTAAATTTCGTATCATTTAATAATATTTTCATATGACTATAAGCATTCGATATTATAAAAATGAAATGTGTATGGAGATAAAAATGCTCTTCATAGGAAAATAAAAATAATATAATATCCTAATTATATTGTATAATCATGTAACTATGTTGTTTTGAGATATAATAATGAAAAATGTTAGAAATATGAACTTTTTTTTAAATAGATCACTGTGTTAACAAATACAATACATTGGAACTGGGTGTTTTTCATTTGAAACGAAAATAATAAATAAATATAACAATCTAATCCTAACAGTAACAATTCAGGGCTCCGCGGTACCCAAGAAATAAGTTTGTAAGTGCCCAACTAATGTTCATTACACGTTTATGATTTGATATCATATTAAACAAGATTGTCTATTTCTGTAGGCCATTTACGTTCTTTCTGTGATATGGATATGATTTACATTTTTCTTGTTAATGCTCACCATTTCGGAATGTGTAATTTGATTTCAAGATTCAGAGTCATTTCATAGTAGGTTGTTGAACTCGTCTTAAGATCAGCTACAACAATATGCAGTAGAAAATGCATAGCTTTATTTAAAAAAGTCAAGATGGGCTTGACAAAAACAATATTATCAAAACAGTTTTTTGGAAATTTCTTGTATTGAAATTCGTGGCCAATTAAAAGCTAATTAACAAAACTTATATCAAAATGATAAATCAGAAACATTTTTTTCCCAGATTATTAGAAGTGTTTGAAAAGTCGTAGCGATGCGGCAGTTACTTATATTGAGTATTATATACATATAATTTGCATTATGACACTCAATATAGGTACGTGTTTAGCAGAGATCACAAAGGTGTTTAAACAATCAATTATTTTAATAAACTGCATTATTTAGCAGGATCATGTTTGATATTTGATATATATATGTATATTCAAGATAGATATTCATGCTGTATTCTAAATTTTTGTCAAATATTTGTTTGTGATAAATATCTCGTAACTTTCAATGTTGAAATTCTACATGTTCAAATTGGTTGTAATAATAGTGTAATCGTGATAATCGCGATTAGGCCGCGAATATTTATTTACTTATAGAAAGTGTCAAGGTGTAAAAATTTGCCGAATACACATATAGTAAAAAGTATCTAAAGCTATATAATATAATATTTTGTCGGAGAAACCAATCTCTATTTACCTTATATTCTTTTATTACGTTCTTAAAGTATGGATTTGCGTAAATATCCGTAATCTGCCCATTATAGTGTTAATGAAATTTCAAAATATTCAATATGACACACATAATATAGACACAAAACAACATGATAAGTGTTGAAATACTTTTGTGAGGCAGTGTAGGTGATTCAAATATGTAATCCTATTTTATTATATTATAAGTAGATATACTATAGTATGTTGTTTTATATACTATATATATATATATATAGTGTATTATAAGAATAACATTTTATTAGTGTGGATATTCATGCAAATACAATATTTTCTGATCACAATTGAAAAAGATAAAGCCTAAGCAGAAATTTGTTTTATCTGTTAAATATTATAATGAGTGTCATTTATACTTTGAATATTTTATACAGGGCGTTCCATAACCGGGACAAACTATAGCTATGATATGGTAAAAGATAGACAACATTTCATTAGGCAAAATTAAATGGTTGCGAATAATGTGAATGGCCTAGTGTTCATTCCGAAAGCGGAGACGTTTTGAATATTTAAGAACTATTTCTATCTCTCAAATAGAACAACTTTTTCTTACATTAATCAATGGATCTTTGTACTCTGTATAAAAAAGTATTAAGGCATATATACAATCTGTATATTTTTGCATATCCTGTATGTAAATTCCGCGAATTTTTGCATTCAAATATCACATAATTGCACAAAACTGCAATTTTGCTCTAATTATAAGAGAAAGTAAGAGAGCAACGGTATCCTATCTCTCAGCAGATAGAACCGTGGAATTGTGGTTCTTCTATATGTACGTGTGTGGTATCTGGGATAAAGTAGGAACGTTCACTGTGTGGCTTTGCTGCAGGATCATGGCTGTGAAAGAATGGTTCAGAAGACTGCAGCCCGTCCAATTGTACCTGATCCTGTTTTTCACCACCGCTTTTTTTATCGTTGAAATGGTCGCCAGTCATGTGACTCATTCGCTCACGTTACTCCTCAATGCCTATCACATGCTATGCAACATCATAGCACTTGTTGGTTGTATCGCCTCCATCAAGGTAAGTTTCACCGTAAATTATCCAGCTTATCAAACTATTCTTTTTGACGATCATCAACTATCTACTATAATAAAGAATATTTCATATAAACAACAAACATATCCTGTATATGAAATGTTCTTTCTCCTAAGTTTGAATTGATTTTTGATTTGAGTTTGCCAGCGTCAATATTATCCATTAAATTCTGTTGCGATGTTTATCAGCTGTATCAAAGAACAAGAAATTTATTACAATATTGAATGATAATGGAAATGATATATGATATATGTAGACTGTGGATTTTTATACATTTATGAGAAATTTGAACATCCAAAAAATGCACAAAATACATGTAATTCTTCTATTTTATGAATATGTAACATTTTAAATTCTACGTTTCCGAATATTATTTGACTCGACGATAATAATTTTCTATAGTCTTTTGTACTTTTAAATATATTATTATGTTGTTATTTTTATATTCTGAATAACATCATTTATTTCTATTCTTTATTATATATGATCTTTTTTAATAATTTTTTCATTTTTCTTATTTATCAAATCGGTGACATTTTGAATTCGTTGTAAGAACTTACCGTGTGTTTGTACCATTGGATTGATGCTACAGAAATGTGTTATCTCGTTATCAGAAAAAAGAAAAACACTGAAGGATTTTGATTTCAAAGAAGTTGATTAATTTTATCATAGCACGATGATGCACATGATTTTTCGATCTTCAAACTTTTTAACAAATTTTTTTCTTATTTATATTTACAATTTACTTCATTTTTTATACTAATAATAATTTTTAATAATCATGAATTTCGTTAGCGTATAACTTGTAATGTTTCATTAAAACAAAAATAAACCTAGTTGGTAAATATTATTAAACAAAACACGTGTATTCATCACTCATGTTATATCATAAAAAATTATCTACTGATTGTTGCAATTAAGTTAGTTAGGTAATGTATGTTTAAAAAATAATAGTAGATTGGTTATAATTAGACTGCAGGTGTTTATGCGTTATGCTTTCATAGAAAATTTAAAGGTTCAAAACTTTGCAAAATGCATATGACATCGCAAACAATATCCCAAGGTAATTGACATAATTTTATTTACTTTAATAAGAAGTAAGAAGAACGAAAATGTAGAAGAAAATTTTTTTGTCCTTATGAATTAGTTAACATTTCGTGATCCATGCTTTATAACAAAACTCAACAAAATGTTTCTCTTTCCATATAACTTGCTTCTACAGTTATCAAAATTTTTTATAACATAGCATAAGTAAATATAGGTGTTCCGTTTAATAATATTTTATTATAAATTAAACACATATAGCTTCACTTTCTATTTTCGTTGTAACAAAATATTACAAATTATACACTAAAAAAATTCAGGATTACTTGAAATTATAAATACCATTAAAAAATATACTACAAAAATAAATAGTTAATATAAAATATGGAGAAAATTATAAGTAGAAAGGGAATAACGATTAAAACAAACTAAATAGACGGTAAAAAATCGTGTGTCATAAATACAATTGCCTAAAATTGACTGGTGATTGGTCAAAACTGCTTACGCTAAGCGTTCCAGAATAACATTTCTGAAATTGATATAGTTTGTTTTTCGTTTAATATAATATCTAGTATAAACATGCGCAGAGTACATAGTTATAATAGACGAGAGTAGATTGTGTTATCGTTATCATTTCCCATGATGATAAAAATCTTAATTTGTATTCAATTAAAGTCAATCGTATATATGCATGTTATTATCTACTTTGTAAAACAAGTATTACAAAACTGAATAACATAAACGATTAACTTATTTGTTTAAGAAAGCATAAATTAGGTTTCAAATGTTTATAATTCAGAACACAATTATTTACAACCATATAAACTAATTAGAAATAAATTAATGTTAGTGATTTATCGTTATAAAAAGTAATAGTTACAATAAGTTATAGAATTCATATGAATTTCATATTTCTATTATTATATTATAATCAATAGAGAGTATCATTTATTGATAGCTCATTTGCTCTTTTGGGCCTTTAGGGGGTTTGGTTTTACATCCTTATATTTGCTTTTAACATAACCTATATACGTCTACATATAGTAAATATATTTGTTTGTTTTGAGACCTAAATCATCTATGGTCTTGTTCGCCATTTATTCCTATTATTTTTAGTATCGCATTGTACAGCACTCCTTTTCTTTGTATGGTTCTTTCTCTATCAGTTATTTTAACTCATTCTCTATCCTCTTCGTATGCTTCCTCTCCATACTTTTCTATCCTCCCTACTTCCTTTCCCTTTTCTTTATTTTCCTACTTATTTTCTTTATCCAGTCCTTTCTTGAACCGCATTTCTCTAAAACATATTCTCTCTCTTCCTCTTCTTTCTGCTTTCATTTCCTTGCATCTACTCTTCAGTACTCTACAATTTCTTTTTCTCCCTCATATAGTCTACACCTTCGTTCTTTCTCTTTCAAATTAAAATTTATTTCCTTGCTTATCGTTTGCACGTCTGTACCTCGCCATTAGTTTTTGGTCCTTTGTTCCCTCCTTCTTAAATTATTAGTCTGAAATAGTTATTGCCCTTATCTTCTGGTATTCTCCGTTATATCTCAAAATACTGATTCTTTCATATTATTCTTGATTCTGTACCTTCCACCAATCTCACTATTATTAGATAATATGAAAACTCCATAAAATTTGTGAAATATTTCATATAAAACGAACAACATTTTGTTTACTTTATCAAGAATATAGCCAAAGTTTAACTATTAGAAAATGCGACAATTATTATTGATCAAAATAAACAATAATGAGAAAGAACTTCGTATTGAATTTTCTTTCAAAAGTATCTTAAAATATTTTTTTATTGAGAATACAATTTATAAAGAACAATAATTAATTTAAGTATTAACATATTTCTTTTTTGTAGTATAGCCATCGTCAAAGCAGCATTAGTCACAGTGAAAATAGCGTTTCCAGTTCCTTACGAAATTCAGTAATTCGCATAAATGGCGAAGAACGCGGTTCTACGACGTCTTTGTCGACGAAAACAAAGGTAAAAATAAAATAATTCAATTTGTAGTCAGATCGTTCTTGCTTTGAAAATTTAATACAGAAATATACCCAACACACCGAAAAGCTTGCAAACAAAGATTCCAAAAGTGAAATTGGGACAGTGATTAAAAATAAATATTTGGTTTGTTAAATATCAATAAATTATTCGATGATTTCCAAAACAACTTTTGGTTTTACCAAGATTTTTTAAAGAAAAGGTGGTTATGTATAAAAATATAAATATGACAAAGATGTATCTATGAAGAATACAATGAATTAAAGAAAATTAATTTTCTCAAAATATTGGTGAACCATTTTAGAATTCAAGGCTCCAATTATTATCCCCTATCATTTTAACCTCTATTAAAATATTATTTAGATCTTAGGCTTCCATGACGTTTGGATGATATATTTATGGTTTTTCAGGTTTCGATCGTGTTTTTAATCGTCTGTCTCACTTTGTGCTGACATCTCGTCAACGTTACTAGAAGAATAGAAGTTACTAGAAGTAGAAACTGTTTCAGACCTTATCGTTTAAATTTCCTGTTCTGGCGTTCACCTGTAACAACTGTTCCAGATCTATTCCAAAGAAGTGAACTGTAATGTTAGCGAGACATTGCGCCGACACAAACTACAACGCATAATTAAAAGCACGATCGAAATTTGAAGAACTATTTATTAAATTATATTTAAAGAACACGTGAAAGAACAAAAAATTTATTTTTCAGCAATCACGATCAGATAGGAGGATGAAGAATACATTTGGCTGGGCGAGAATAGATATCGTTACGATGCTT
Organism: Bombus huntii; assembly: GCF_024542735.1. Lineage (NCBI taxonomy): Eukaryota > Metazoa > Arthropoda > Insecta > Hymenoptera > Apidae > Bombus > Bombus huntii. The sequence continues at coordinate 1,154,186 of NC_066244.1, forward strand.
ATTTGTTGCGTTTTTCTCGCATCTTTTTGCTTTTCTTTGCTGGTCGAAGCTTTACAAACTCTGGTGCATATAGATCATTTGGATGAAATGCACCATCCGATGCCTGTTCTCACAATTGGCGCGTGTGGTATCCTCCTTAATGCTTTTTGTTACATACTAATTGGAGGATACACCTTCAATCAGGGTCTTGTTCTCCACGTTACAATGAATGGAGATGTGATACTACGACGGTATGTAATATTATATAATAACTGTATGTCATTTGATAGCACTGTTTAACCTGTAGGCTAAACACGAATCTGCAAATCGTTTTTTCCTAGAACCGACAGTTTTCGAAAACATATTTAAATGTTTATAATGCATTAACAATACATATTATTTTGTTCAAAAGAGTCCACAGAATTGTTTCGTCCGAACCGCAACTCGGTAACTGCTACTCTAACAGCACAAAACATATCCAAAGTTGAAAATTTGCAATTTTTTTCAAAATTGATTTTTTCGAAAACTGTAGATTTCGAGAAAAAAACGTGTTGCAGATTTGTGCTTAGCTTACAGAAGTGTGCAGGAATCATCTACTGAAGATTACAAAATCGAAAAAACATTAAAATTTACTGAACAACATAATTAGTCTGCGTATGTTTACGTAAATGCATGTTTTTATAGAACAGAATTCAAATAGAGAAATGAAAATAGATTAACAAACTATAAATTTAAAATTCCTACTAAAACATAGTAGCAATTATATATGTCATTACTTATGATATTACTGTTATGTACAGTTACTATTTAAATGTGATGTAAGTTATATTAGAGTCAGAAGTCTTTCCATAAGTTTAGAAGAAGTTCCTTAATTTGATTTATAATTAAAAAATTAAAAAGTGATCAAGATAAAGCGCTTGTCAGTAGCAAAATAATTCTACAAGTGTGCAAGTAAAAGTCATTTGTATACATCGTAATATTTTATTGCACCTTTTTATTATGATTATGAAAAGTAAAATCATTGTATTTCGAAAATATATATCATTATATTCTTTCGAAAAGATTTTATTTTTAGCTTTAGATTTGTTTGTCCATATAGAATCATATAGTTCTCAGTTACGAACGACACTATACATATATAAATATGTATAGACATATACTATACAAATAAATTTATTGCGAACAATATATTATTCGAAACTTTTGAGAATTTGTGTACGTCATCGAACTCTTCAATGCTTGATAGAGAAATTAGAAAAAATATATTATGACCGAACCATAAATTTCTTTGCATTTATGGAGAAATCCAAAAATGCACAAAATATTCAAAAATATATGAAATATTCTGTGTATAATATTTGTTATGACACAGTAGATAAAATAAATTTCCGTCTGGATTCCATTTTTTAAATTATATTCATAAAAATAAGAATTTGCATAAATATCTGCACTCTAATTATGATTTTACTATATACATATATTTTTTTGGCTAATCCAAATTCAAAAGAAATGTGGAAGATTTCCGAAACTAACGATAAGATATGCGTTGTCTATTTTTAGGAACAGTTCGCAGCAAGGGAAAGAAGGCGAAGAACAGTTATCCTCGCAAACTAGGCGAAGTCCTCTGGGTATACCAAAAAGCCAAGGTCTACGAGAAACGTGTCGTGATGCCTTGGGCTGTGTTTTTGTTATTCTCGTGTCCATTTTAGTATATTTTACCGATTCTAACGTGGCCAAATACATCGATCCGCTTTTCGCAATTATTTCAGCCATTTCACTCTTCGCACTTAGCTATTCATATAGTAAGTATTAAAATGTAAATAAAGAATTATTGGAAAGATGTTAGATTGGTAATATTAGGTATAATAAATATTTCCAAATGAAACTTTATTCGCACATAGCTTTTCCGAATGGAAATATTTTGGTCCTGTGTTTGACCTATCGTTGAAATGGCTAAAAATTACTCGATTATAAGACATTTAGTCCGATTCTGATTAACATGATTCTGATCATCCTGCTTATTTGAACAGAGAAACCAAAAAGATTTCTAATTAGAATGAGTGTCATTATATATGTGTGTGTGCGTGTGAGTGTGAGTGTGTGTGCATGAAGCAAAATGAAAAATAAATATCGAAAATTTAAAAAAATAAGAATTTAGAAGCAATACTTTGAAGTTCTGTTGAGTATCAAACAGAATTTTTTTTATTTTCAAGCGTTTCGTGACAAGGATGAAGGAATAAGAAATAGTTGTTGAGATTCTTCAGTTAAAAGTGGAATTGGGTGTAAGAACTAGTAATTATGGTGATCTCTTAAATATTTTAATCGTCCCATACTTTGATTCTATTTAAATCAAAGAATATTTTTTCCTGTCTTACAAAGACATTTTTATTATATTAACATTAACTGTCGTGATTGATGCAACTGATTGATACAATTTTTATTCTATTCAAAATTGATCCAATTTCTAGCAAAGCACTTTTTAATTTGATCATGACATGCGTGCAAATTTTTATTATAGTGAAAGAATCTGGACTGATACTGCTGCAAACAATCCCTAATCACATAAACATTGATTCTCTTAAGAGAGAATTACTAGAAGCTTTTCCTGGTATCGTGAACGTACACGACTTACATGTTTGGCAATTAACAGGGCAGAAGATAATCTCTACGGTTCACATCATATTCTTGGATCCAATGGTGAGTTTCCTGCAGTGATGGGTTTAAGTACATCGCAAGTTGATTCGAACACTAACCAATTAAATTAGATTAGAGTCTTGAGAAAACGAACTGCCACTTTTTCAAGTTTTAAACTTGAACCTAAATGTAAAAGATTCGAATCCCCCACGAGTACTTTGACTGGTACTAAATAAAAATAGGTACTCTCACGTACAGGCAAACGCTAGTCCAAAACTATACCAGCACTTTATCAGAAATTTTTGGTTCGCTAAATTCATCTTTCCGGTTCGTTACAAATGCAAACGTTCAAATAAAATTTATAGGAATCTTATTTATTGCCTATAATTTCTGGGGAATTTGTCTAGTTAAAAGAATTTAATGAAATTCTAATAATGGTAATGCCTTTCTGACTTTCATGTTTTTTTACTACTTGTAAGGGATTCAATTTGTTCGAACATCGAAGTGGTTATAAGTAGATTTTTGAAAGGTGCAAGTAGTCCTTCCAAGCTTCGAAATCAATTTGCGACGATCCAATACTTGACAAGCACCTTACTTACAATGGACGAACCATTATATAATCACGACATTGTCCATCTTTAATAATAAAAACACGAGTAGAAACACAGGTAACATACCTCGAAAACAGTTAATGCACGGGTAAATCTTAGTATTGGATTTGATTCGGATGAATTAGTCCATATCCGAACTTGATCCCATCATTAGTTTACTGCATTTAGTGGGTGTACTGAATAAGGAATAACACTCTGTTGCACAGGTTTATGCCAGTATTACCGACGAAGTAACAGCCTTTTTCATACAGATAGGAATAACTCAAGTTACAATACAGCCGGAATTTTATAAGGTATGTAAGCAAATATTTTTAAATAGACACGAATTGTAAAAAAGAATATTAAGAAATCAAACATGTATAAATATGATGTAAAATGTAAATTGATATTAGATATCTACAAGATTATATATTATACCCATGTTAAAATTACGATAATTCGGCATATTTGTGACTTTCATATCGCTAAATTATTAATCCAATTATTGAACTACACATAAATGTTGAATTTTCGTGGTTAAGTGAAAAAAATCGTTCTCTTACGGATTGTTCGGATTGGTTCATATTTTGAGTTGTGTCGCTTTCGACGACTATTTGTTAGTGGTTGTAGTTTATAGCACTTTCGATTATTATTATTATTATGATTTTTATTAGCCAAAAACATAAAGAGCGATATTCAGAAAATTGTCCCAAGGAATTATGATAATTTTTAATATGTATATTTTGAATAAAATACTTTACATCGAATGTTTATTATATTTTCAAAAATAGCTATGTAAATTTGTACGTTGATATTCGTACGTTTTTATTCCTGGTATGATAAATGATTATTGTTTGCTTTCGGAAAATATATTTCTTTCTTAATGAAATTTTCCATTAAATATTTTTATTTCGTATTTTCTGTCGATTAATCTTACCATATAGTAAAAGTTTTCAAATATTATCATAACTTAAGATAATAATTTGTTGACATATATAAACTAAACTTAAAAAGTGACACAATTATAGTAGAAATATCACTTCACACAAATGTTGTAACTTGAAATAATTAAGATTTAGGTATTTGAGATCACTGAAAGATCATTAAAATTGCCACAACTCCATAGAATGCTGATTTTTATAGATTGAGAATGAATAAGAAGGAAATGCCATTCCCATTTTATGTGTGTGAGCATTATGTTTTTTCTTCTATAAATCTGATTAACAAAATATTGTCGTTTTATCCTATGTTCATTACTACGATATGTTAAATACTCAAGCAATTAACACTAAAGTAAAAAACAAAAAGAATCTTCCTTACTTTATTTTCCTTATTTTATTAATTCTTAATTTAACAGTTGAGACCAAATACGGAAAAAGCCGATTGCTTGATACGTTGTCATGGCGAGCACTGCAGTTCATCTCAATGCTGCTCGAAAGAAAAATTCATCGAAGATTCATGTTCAGACTTATCAACCAAACAACAAGCACAATCCATAAACAAGAAACTAGAAAAAAAGCAGGTTATTCCAGCTTCCACAAACATCGATCTAAAAAGATTTACTATCTATGACGAAGAAGGTTCAAAATCATGTCAATCGAACGAAAATTTGCCTGACGGACGTTCGTGCCAGCAGGGAGATGAAGATACATACAATAACAAAGATAAAGCGATTGATAACAGTCTTTATGCGATAAATGTAGTAAATGTTAACGATGGAAATTGTGTTTCGTGTATTACGAGTCACGATGAACAGAATTTAGAGATAGTATCTTAACTTTTAATCCTGCTGGAATCTGCGAATTTTCATATTTCAATTGTATTTATATTGAGTGAGAAATCCTGCATACCGATCTGTGTATTTTGTCCATACTGAAAACATTTTTTAACATTAGAAATATAATTATTGAATTTTTAGTTAAATGAATTTTTAATTGATTTCGTTTAATAAAATTTAATTTAATATAGATAACTATGATAAAATAATTAATTTAATTGTATATTTTACATTCTCAATGATAAATATTAATACGAGTAATAAAATAGGATGGAATTAGAAATTTAAAAATGAGGTGATCTAATTTTAAACAGTTATGGCCCTAATGACCCAATCTTAACAATCAATGTTGATTTTCAAACGAGTTATATATAGAGGTGCGAGGAAGTTTCCGGCAAAATAGATTTCTCACTCTATGGTCCAGAAACAATATTTTAATAAATATTACTAGACATCCCCAAAAGTTTGTAGCGTTTCTGATAATAATCGATATTAAGTTCTACTTTATATTTCAATAGAATGAAAGAAGGTTATTTACAATGGTTAAGAAAAGTATTTTCATTTATTAATATGAACAGAAAGACTGGAAACTAGTACTAAAGAAGCACTTAGAAGCTACTGATTATGTATTTCCATAAACTGAAAAGTACGAGGAATATCATAATAATGCAATGATGTTATAAATATTATTTGTTTAAATTTACCTTGGAATTTATCACTATTTATATGATATCTGTATACATAACAAATAAATTTATGAAAATAGGTCACTTTTTTCACTAATCATTTATCCAAGTGACGAAGTTCTTAAATCTACAAAAATTGCGATTGATTAGTTTATCTTTTGAGAGACAATCCACGTATCCTAATGACTTGATATAATTTACATTGACATATTTACGATATGTTTGTATCCAAGCATAACGACATCTTTATTGTTGAAAATTCCCAAACTGCTATTTATTGTACATTTATACAAAGCAGCCGATTTGTATCATTGTTGTATCAGTACATGTTACACACTTATTGCGTATTATGCAATATTGTGTGCATATAAAATTATTATTGATGTGCATTTATGTGCATATTATATATCTTATGTAACTATGTGTCAATTTTTTTTTTGTAAGTGAAACTAAACAGATATGTGACAAATAAAAATTTTTTTATGTACTAAATATTATAATGAGTACTATATTTTGGGTATTTTATATGTTTTATATATTATGTGTATTCTGTACATTTATAAATCCCCAAATTTTTCATAAATGATTAAAAATGTGAAGTTGTTGTGTGCGAAACGCTATCAACTTATATAGTTGGAACTATCCTGACGAGGACATACAGTGGTTGTTTGGTAATAAGTGCAGTTTCACGAATCACCCGAAGGAAAGTCTCTGTATTAACAATTTTTGACACGCTATTACCGCTGCAAAAATAATAATCTATATTAATCTAGAGTCACAATAGTTGAATTCGGGAGTCGATGGAACGATAAAACGGTTAATCATTAGCGATTGACAAAGGTGATAAGCGCGTATTATTGTTTGTTCCACGTCTTGTGAGAGAAGAAGGGAAAGAAAAGATAGAAGAACAGAAGAAGATTGAAAGAAGGATCATCTAACAATCGCAACGATCAACAGTGGGTGGCTACATCGCGGCACTTGCTCAGCACCATATCCAGTCGTTACGCACCTGCGACCACGATGACTCGAGTACAAATCGGATTTTGGTTCGACTTTGTTATTAGTATTTAAAGTCATATTAATTGCAAGATTATTAGCGACTACTTTAGGTTAAACAATAAACATGTGTCATTGTGGTACTTGCGTACAAAATTTTAAAGGGCTTTGTTTTCAGCGTTAAGACGCTAGTATTCCAATGCTTCTGTACGTATATGCAGAGTAAATAACAATGATTTTTGGAACAATCGGAGACATGTGAGACCTACAGATTTAGATGGATTCCAAATCATCAGAAATCACGTTGAAATAAGTACAACAGAAATAAATAATACAATTACGAATAAGTTAAGTCGCATTTTTGCAACTTTTTTGCAAAGCTTTGCAAAGCTAGCATGGCTTTAACAAATTTTATTGCCTTAGAAATTGAAAATGAATTGAAAATGTTTTCTATTCTGTTAAGTGCACGATGCTGCTCTTCGTATTGATGACAACTTGTATGAACCCGTTTAATGTGTTTTGGTAATTTATTTGATCAAACATTACAATAATTGTCTTTTAAAATATTGCACTGAACGGTACTTGTCAGCAACTGAAAATTAGACAAAGTGATTGTAATTTATTGAAACACAAACAGTATATACCAGAATAACTGTAAGAATATTGTTCGATATCTATTACTAAATATTTTTAAATTTTATTTTATTTATTTATGGCCGCATCCATCTCTGAGGGTATTAGTTACTAGTTAGGTTTCACCTTCCATATACGCACAAGATTTTTACGATTTACAGATTTTTCGAAGTGTTATGTTCATGGTGAGGACGAGTGACAAATGACAGATATAATCAGTTGCAATACGGAACCGTCTAGACAGCATACTCACTTAATTTTAAATCAGATTTAAAAAATTTTTTAAATTTTAAGTTAAATTATTGTAAGTTAATTTAAGTATATTTACACATATAAGTTACTATGTACAAATATATATATATATATATATATATATATATATATATATATATACATATACATATTAATATAATGTATTATACCATATATATTATATAATTATATATAAATTAATGTAATAAATATATGTATATGTATATATGTATTTCATATATATTTTTGTGCAGTGATCAGTAAGAATTCGTTAACTTTGAAATAACAAATTAGTTTATATCTATAAGAGGATATATGAACACAACCCGCAATTTAATATTATAAGACGCACGGATTGAGACGATAAGCTTGTATAATTTGTATATTAGATTAATCTGGTATTGAATAAACAAAAAGGCGTACGATATAATGGACATATTGTGTATAGTAGATATCAATTACAGTATATGTGTTGATTTTGCTAGATTAGTTGGTTTATGTCTTTTAGGAATTGTAAGAAGTGGTTCACTCTTTCCTTCTTATTTATGACCAATTCAAGATTACTTAGAATGCTATAGTATCTTTTTTGTTTTGATACTTTCAACAATTAATTACAGTTTTGCCTGAAAATAAGTAACACGCTCGAGATTGGTAAGTTGCTTATTACAAGACATAAACCAGTTGTATATTACAAGGCAACATGTAATATACAGGTTATTCGGCTACATGCGTAAAAAAATTTAAGGAATGATTTTTGAAGCTCAAATAAGATGGAAATCGATAATTAAAAAATTGCTTTTTCTGCTTTTTTCTAGTTATTGACAATTAAAAATGAGGCGACATATTCCTGTGCGCGAGCAAACTTCCTTACACGAACGAAAGTAGGTGAGCCTAAGCAGCGAGATGCACAAGTATCCTCAAATCGAACGATACTTGGGCAGCAGCTTACTTCGCATAGGTAGAGAAGAAAATTATGACATTTGAAGACGTAAATCATCCTGCACGATGTTCTGTAAGAAAAATTGTAGATTAAACATTATACCTGCCTACTCATTAAAATCCATAACAACGTATGGAAAACCGCCTCATGGAATTTTCGAGTAAAGAGAATTAATGTTTCCTCTAATCCTTTGCCTCCATAAATAATTAAGAAATAATAGCACATATAAAAAATGTTTACACAAATTTCATACACACACCGCGATTGTCCCGTTCGCGGGTAGATTTTTCTACAGAAAAATCACATACAGTATGTGAAATTGATATTTCACCTCAATGAGTCGTAATTCACGATTCAGAAAGTTCGAAAAAGAGCAGAAAACGATCGTTATCGAATTCGGGATCTGATGGAAGAACAGAACCTAAACGCAAGAACGAACACATCCGCAAGATGAAGTGGTTGGTGAACTGATTGGATCGTCGATCTAATTACAAGTACTACAACTTTGTAAATTTCTGATTCATTAAAGAATGATTTAGTTGTCTGCACATGGGTGAGACGTATGGATTGGCGAAATAATTTGATTGTGACGGTCGATCGGTATTACTCAGACTGATCACAGCTTGTTGTTAAATCGTGATATGATATACGCACACAGGTTATGAAAACGTGGATGAAGATATAAGAGGGAATGATCCAGTTCTTTAGTAAAATTATTTAAGGGGACTGTGCTATAAGAAACGCGCTCGGAAAAACTATGAGAAGAGTATTGTTCAAAAAATTCAAGTAATCGTGGAAATTCGATATTACGATTTGAGACGAGGCTTTAATCGGTATGGCAATCGATAGGATTGATAATGATAAAATCGAGTTGACTATGTAGCCTGGTCAACAAGTAGTCGCCAACGAATGATATTCATATACAATGTCGATACTGACGAGCAGACCCAATGCAAACGAACATCGGCATACATGAGAAACGCAGAAATCATGTTTGATTACGGTCGTGAAAATAAATAGATAGAATAAAAATGTATAGAGTATAAAATAATATAAAATAAATAAATAAATTACAGAATAATATATAATATAAATAATATACTATAAAATATAAAATATAGATGATATAATATAAAGTAATAGTATAAAAACGTAAAAAAAATTTTCCGTCGAACAGTACAATGAAAGGATCTTGTAGCGTGGAGCCACGGCGAATATACCTCGTTTGTGATGGAACTAAATAGGTTCTTGTATATGCTAGCGTGGAATACTTTCAGCACTTGGCCGCATGGTGTAGCACCTATACTGTGGAACAGCTAAACCTACGGGCGTGAGTACTCTCATTTCCTCTCTATGTATATTAAAGACACTATCGCAATCAGAAGAATCACGGAATGTACGTTATCTGATTATCGTGAAAGTTTAAAATCTAGAATATAGGTTTGCGATCAACTAATATTCACAGTAATGAATTTTTCTACATCCAATATGAAGCCTATATCTTTTCTTGCAATAAATACAGTTTAAATATTGAAATTGCTTTCTTATTGTTACAAAACCTTCAATTGTTAAAAATTATTTCTGTCAACATAATTATGTCCTGTATATTACTCTCCTGTAAACTTTTCCCAAGACTTTTTCCAATCTATATTTTCTTCTTTGAAATGTTTGAAAGAAAATATATAATGTAGATAAATATAGTGGATAAATTTTCAATATCAATATATTCATAAATGAAGCTTCATACAATAAAATGTTTGAACACTTAACACAGGTTGCACTAATTCATAAGTGGCAATTACGTTGACCCCTAAATACATTACAATATGAGTTTAATAGATTATGCTATTGCCACTGATAGATAGACGACCAGAAATAATCGCAATGTTAAATAATTTTATACAAAGTGGATGCATATTTGATATTTTTAATACCCAGGGAAAATATGAAATCATTTTCTAACATTCTCAATTTGATGAAATCAGAAATAGGAATGCTATTTTAGTGATACTAAGTCTACTTTACTTAAAACATCCTTTAAACTTAAAACAGTTATAGTGTCTGTGTTTTGTATTCGTATAATTAGTGGGCTTTTAAACATTTATGGGAAATTTAAAAGTATAAAATGGGCAGAATTCACATAATGTGTAAAAATGTATAAAATATACAATAGTACTCCTTAGCACACGATAGATAGATCATTCTAACTAAAGATGAAAAACGATACATTTAAAAAGATAAAAAACATACTATGTAGAATTATTTGTATAATTATCTTTACAGGTTCAAATTTGAAAACGGAATAACATCTTTATTTATTATTACCAACATTAAAAAATGACAATTAATAAAAAGCTATTGAGAAAAAATTAATTTTTGTTTAAACGGAAAACAGTAGGATGCATCATTACATTTTTAAGAGATTTTTCAAAAAATTAAATGGTTAAAGAATATTAATTTTTAGGTGTTCTAGTTAGAAATAACTATTATACATAATATAAACATCATATAATAACAACTTTTAGTTACCGGTATTCATTATCAATAACGGAGATGGTTTTAGTTATCATAACCATTATTACCAGCTTACTTACCATATCCGCTATTCATATTAATCAATATGAATAAATGGAAATTTATTTGTTTATCAGTAACCATTATCGACGATGAAAACTTTTTTCTGATTACTATAGACCGATTTAACTAATAATGTTATAGAAGATAGAATCCTCTATCCAACAAGTACGGTGGAACTCCCTGTAACATGGCAGACACGTTCTGCTTTATGCGAATTCTTAATGTTATATGGGATCTACAGCGCAAGAAGTAAAATAAATTCTTTTTTGAAGCAACATTGCTAATTCTGCATACAAATAACCTCACATAATAGGTGAAATGTTCCTTCTCGTAAAAAGGTTAATACGTATGTATGATCTTTGTGCCAAGTTCAAAAACCCATATATTTGCATGTGAAGAATGAGTCAATTTTGAAAACAGGTACAGAAAGCAAGAACAATAAATCAATTATTATCTTATATGTTTAAGGCAATAATATGCCTCTGCACCTCTAGAATTTGCCATCGTGTAAATATATATAAGGCCTTTTTTAAGGCAATTTTGCAATCTCATTACACGAACACCGCGCTAAGCGGTATTCTATTGTATGTAATTGTTTTTAACGCATAAGGAATAGAGTAGAGCAGCAAACAGTATTCACATATATCCTTATATCTTTTGTCAATATTTTTTGTAGTCACTACATATCTATTGACGAAAAATATTCACTTTAGACACTTTAAAAACAACTAGACACTAAAAATATTTCATTGTATCAAGCAGCGCGAACATTAGTAAATATTAAATAAAAAGAATGTATGTACGTAGACTTACACATCAAAGTTTTCGAATAAAAATTCTGTGTACCATAGATAAACACCTTTATATATTTTTGGTGAAATTAAATAACTGATATTTATGTTTAATCATGAAAGCCCACGTTACTCTACATATACCTATCAAATTATGTGTACCTGATTTACCAAAGAAATTAGAAAGGCACTTTGTTACAAAATTATTTATGCTTACGTGGCAACGGTTTTATTACTATACACATTATTACTAATCTTTTTTAACAAAAATTAGAATATTTACTTCATAAAATTCTTGAGATAAAATTACGGTAGAAATTACGAAATCTTCAATATTTCTAATGCCAAGGAAATTTCAGGATATTGTTGATGTTTACGTAAGGGGAGGAGGGTTAAGCATAAAATTATAATATAATATTAAGCCTACTAGTTTTATAACTTCATGCAGATATAACAGATGTATGTAATTGTTATAATATTGTAATTTATATCTTTTACTTAATAAAACTGAAAGTAAATAAATTACGTTATATTTTAACAACGTTATATCTTAATCTGTCAAAAAAGTTTGTAAAGCTAACGTTTTTATTATAATTTATTTGAGGAGCGCATGTAAACTTTTGTGATTGATGATAGATATATCAAATAAAACACTAAATATATTTATTCAATTAAATAATTTATTTTCTAAGTATATTATTATCGAAATAACGTTATTTAAGATAAAGGAACAAAGCAAATAACAAATAAAGTCAACATTTCAATTTGAAAAATTATTTAAATGAAAGCTTGTTTTGATAATACTCAATCGTAGTAGAAATCGTTATTGGCGACTTCGGAGCTTCGATTCACGCGATTAACTTTGATCATTGGAGCAAATGAAGGAGAAGAACGTCGTCTCCTGGATGATGTCGTCACCGATAACTCAGAGAACGAGGAATCGGTCGGGGTGGGGCTTTGTTCATGGAATCGTGGACGTGCGTAACCCGTTTGTTCGCTCGATTCTTCAGTGAGAAAGCGCGCGTGGAATGCTTTAGTCGTGTAGTATCGTGTATTCGTTTCAACGAGTGGTTCCATGTGAATGAGGTTGCCTTACTATATAAGTGTTTCTTTACAAAAATATGAAATGACAGGAGAAAGAGAAAGAGAGAGTATAGAGTAAATAAATAAGAAGGTGCACAGCGTGATAATAAATAGAGAAGATGAAAATGGTACAAGTTTCAAGATCAGTCGTGTTACTCGTTGTCCTCGTGCTGCATCGAGGTAAATGCCGTTTTGCTTGTCGTCTATATTCCCCTGGCGATCGATTCGTTGTTCAGTGAGGTGTCACAATCACGTGGTCACCATTGAGTCACGCTTGTGAAAACAGGTTACTGTTACGTGCCACATGTCGTCGTAACTTCAATCGCATACCTGTGGGCCCCACTACACAATAATTTACTACATTACTACACAAGGTGTTCCAGTAATCATGGTACAATCGGTAAAAACGTAATTCTACGTGAAAAAATTCAGTGAAAATATAGAATAACATTTTTTCATACAGCGCGACGCTTTGTTTTCGATAAAATCAAATTTAGAAATTTCTTTGTTATATCTGAACTTATCTAACTAAATACCGGCTAGATATAAGTAAACAATCAACAGAAGGTCATTCTACGAAAAAGAATAAGCGAAAAATAACATTTTTCTGCTTAAGGTCTCATTTCCAAGAAAATAGTATTTGAACATGCTTAGTTAAGAATTGGCTTTGCCATGCGTACTTGATAACTTTTCTAATTTCATTTCTTCAAATACGAAGCGTTCTATGAAAAAATTTTATTTTATATTTTCGACTTACCTTTCCACATAAAATCGCCTCCCTGTCAATTGTACCATTATCACTGGGATACTATCATTAATAGGACACTGTACAATTAATAAGAACTAGATCGCGGATATTTGTGACATTTAGATTCTATGATATTGTGCAAATTGCTTATATTCCAGTATCACCTTTTAGGCTTAAATGTTGATTGTTTCCTTTTTTGAATGTAATACAAATTTTAATGAAACTGTTGTAAGTGCTCAAGTTTTGTTAAGTTAGTTGGTTAAATTTTATCCAAGATACTCTTTCCTCGTATTTTGCCTTTCTTCATATTGAGATTTATAATTAGGAAACAGTCGTAAGAGAATTGAAAAAATAAAACTTTAATCTTATATATATATTTATGTATTTATGTATTTATTTTATATATATATATATATATATATATATATATATATATATATATGATGATGATGATGATAAATTATATATATAAATGATATATATATATATATATAGATCATTTATATATATAATTTATATAATATATATAATATAATATAATATATATATAAATTCGACATTCGACTATCTTTGTTATATTAGCAAAGTTTAAAACAGAACTGAAAAAAACATATATATCTATACATACTGAACATATATACTGAAAAAACATATATGTATATGTAGATATATATATGTTTTTTCAGTTCTGTTTTTAACTTTACCAATATAACAAAGATAGTCGAGTTTCATACTCATAACGTTAATGAAACTTCAAAATGTTCGACACAACATAATATATTCATAAAGGATATTTAAAGCCGCGAATATTTTTATAGACCTGTTTATGCAATAATGTAAAATACCATTTATACCAATCTGTTGGGGATAAGCTGATTCGTATAATCAGGTCATTCGTGTACTGTATGGATGTAGTACAAGTTCATTCAATTTTTCCTTCTTACAGTATCTGTGATTTTTCGGACAGCTAATAGAGTTTACATTCATATAAATGGATTCCACCAAACATTTGCTCATAAATATACATATAATAATGTTTCGAACCTTATGATTTTGGAAATGAATTTGTGAACACAATAATCGTCTAATTAATTAATACCACGTGACATAAATATAAATAAATAAATGAACAAAAATTAATTCGAGTAATAAAAAAATCGAGAAAAATCATTTCGATACATATAAATAGACACAAATACATTCCATTCGTTCATGTAATTGGTATGAGTGGTACTCGGTAGTTCAGATAATAGAGATTCAGTCAGCGTTCAGTTATTCAGGCATTAATTGTAAATAAAATTTCGTTCACATAGTTAAATGTAAAATACTTAACGAATTAATATAAACCAAGTTCTACTATACAGTAGAACATCATATACATAACTTTAGAACTTATAGACAGTAGTACAACTTATATACAGAACTTTATATACATAAAGACAGACCAATCTAAAAAAAACGTTTGAAACCACTATCGCATGAATCATACAATACTTTGGAATGTTTTTTCCTGATTCGCAGATATACTAGTTTCGATTGGACTCTCTCGTACTTGAAACAGGAGAACTGTGAACAGAAACGTGTAGTTAATGCGTAGCAATCATGCAAATTACATACGAGAAGCATTTGAACATTATCTGTTTCTTAACGAATCATCAAACTCGTAATGCTTTGCACGTTACAATAGGCAATAAATCAATGATATAATTTACGAAACGAAAGCTTTCTGAGATTATCATTTGATTATTGGAAATGTTTCAGTAAACATCTTTCAGTGGCATTTTCGTATAATGTAATTGGAACGTTCAATATTTGTTTTGATTAAATATTTACAATTAATGAGAAATGTTAAAGATATTCCTAGATATATTTGGCACAAAACAGGCCATTATCAAATAATTAATAAGATAAAGCAGCTCGATTTAAAATACGAAGAATAAGTTAACAAAAGTGATACAATTGACATCACAATCTAGAATCCAGAATATGCTTACTTTGTACATTTTGATGATGGTTCATTCCGGAAAAAAACAATTTTGTTGCTACTCGATCACAAAAATTGGCCATCTAAATTCATTCGTGAAAAGTGGCATATCCCAAAATATATTAACAGCTTATACTTATGCTAATACTGAAATAACATTAATTGAAATGGAAGTTCTTTCTGTCTAACTGAAATCCGAAAAAAACGATGCAATTTAAATTTATGAACAAAGACGTGTTTACAACGAGATCAGTTACATGAGTTCGAAACTACGAGTTCCTTATCAGAAATTCACCATTCGCTTAAAATCGCTTTTCTGAACTACCTTCTTAAATAGTGACATTCAATAAAATTGATCCCATTTATCGTTTGTAATTCTATAGAACTTTACTTAGCTTTAGCTTTAATATTTGCGATGTTGAAAATCAGTGTGTGGAAATTTTGTAAATATATACTTGGCAAGTATAATACAACACCTTATTTTCCGATCAAACGTCTCTTTAGCAGTTTCTACATTTTATTTTCATATTATCAAATTTTTGTAATCATGTACAAGTACTATTAAATGACAGGAAAATGTGTGCCAATCCCTTTTCAAGCTATTATATATCTATCAAGCGAATCTTGTGTATTGGATTTCGATTTATTAGTATCTATATATGAATATTGGTTATTAAAATTGAACACATCACTAGTAATAAAACGCTTTTGTGGGATATAGCACATTTTTGTTCGAATTAGATAAAACGATATCATTTTTACTGTTTTTCAACATTTTTTACAAATATTAATATTTCTATCAATTTTAATTTTGACTTATGCCACTTTTAAAACAACTATATAATATGTTCTTAAGGGACCTAATATAATCGATAATATTGTCAATATCAGCAAATATTAAATATTATTTAAGATAAAATAATAAAGAAAATAATAAATAGAATAAAAATTTTTATTTCAACAATTATATGGATAGAAGTTGATCTGACGTGCTGATAATTATTCGGATTTTTTGTTTATTCAATTGATGGTAATCTGTGTGTCCAAACAACAGAAAGGCACTATATATCTTATGCTATTTAATCTGCGAGAGGCCATTCGTTTTTCTCCGTTCTTTATCATTAGTAGGTTGAACAGTTCTTATCAAGACTTCTCAATGTACAACAAATCCCACGACTTGTGTGTACACAAAATTCATGTTTTACATTATTTCCAGCGTTACCTTAAAGCTGCTATCAACTAATTACTAAGAATTATTTAAATCGACTTAATTTGACAAAAACAATACACATTTCTCTTTTAAATTTGCTGTTTATTTAATAAATTATTAGTTTGAGATTCTATTATCACTGGTTATTATCAGTGTAAAAACTTTTAAGGTAAAAGTTGTGTCAATTAAGTTTGTTTCAATGAAATATTCTAATAATTGATTATTATTAAACAGAATGGTTGCAAACGATTATTTAAATAATGTGTCATTTTACTTGGCTATACATATAACTTCGCAATAATTATACGTCTAATTTATTTGAAAAATTATTAGAAGAAAGCTATCAATGACATACGAAGGTCTACTTTTCTACGATATGTCTCACTTTTTTCATAAGTATAATGATACACCTAAAAGTGCAGTGGCATCTTTTAAGATAAAAATCTATAATTTATATTCGATATCTACTTTATATTAGATTTCTCTAAATATTAAGTATTCTGCGAAAAAAATATTGAAACACTTGTGTCTTAAAACGACTACCTACAAGGATTTTATTTTAATTTTGTACATATATAGGTACTTTTGCGTACATACATTAAATTTGACGACATAAGCCCTTTTACCCTATAAGGCGAGAAAGATTCGAGCAAGCTATCAAACTTGAACATGTTTGAACTGTGGAATCTTACTTTTGCTATTTCATGTTTATTATGGAGTCATTTAATACATACAATTTTGATTACACAATTTGCTTCATAAGTTAAAAAGTTATAGACCTAAAATCTTAAGTATGCAGTTTTTTATGGGTTTCTGAATACCTAAGTATTATTACCCCAATAGCTTTTTACGTAGAATCTTTCAAGTAATTGATATACACAGAAGTAAATATGCATCTCTGCTTAAAAATTTGCGCTTTTCAAATGCACTACTGCGTTTGTAAAAGACGGCATTTCAGTTATTTGTATCACTCTATATAACATAAAATAAGTGATATGTATATGTATTTGTACATTAGATATACTCTGTATATTCTACAAATCATAAGATAAAAAGTGCACTTGAAAATTATTACACTTGAACATCAAAGACGTCTTTTAATATTTCATTACTAACATTGATTCACCTATGCTATCACGATATAATGTAAAGATTATACACGCATATTTCTTCTTCTGGTGATAAACAAAAATTATACAGATATTGTAAAGAATATCATTGATGGCAAAGAATGTATTTTGTCTAATAATATCTGTCTATTGAAGAATAACTTTTCCAAAAGCATTTTTCTCGTTAGCGTTCACTTGCGATTTATTTATTCGCTTTTCTGATGGAACGAGTCTGTTGGTTGATAATGTGGCTGCATTATCAGAAGAGGAAAGAAAGGACTTCCTCCCAAGAGACGGTTGTACATATATGCGCAGAACCGAACTCGCGTGGTACATGTGCGTTTTTACTGTTTTTATGTAGTAAAAGGATACCAGCAAGAATGAAATGGAACCGATTATCCGCAGGATATTGTGGCTAAGAAAAACCGGCTTCGTTTTAAAATATTTGTTACTCATCTTCCTATCCGAATGTGACTTACGAAAGTATTTGAACATTTATTATTAGCACAGAAAATATTGGTAATTATTCGGAATAGGAGTGACTTCATCGAATGCAATGACATTGAAATATATTGTTAATATCAACATTTTAAACAACTTTATCCTATACATATAATCGCCGCTCGGTTTTATTTTATAAATTATAAAGCAATTTATATTTAATACTATGTGTATCACTCAACAATTTATTTTATAAATTTTTGTTGCGTAAATGTAAGCAATTTTTCAACGCCGGCAGATGTATTTGTTATATTTTTGACCAACTGAAGATCAGAATAGAGTGCAACATTCTATGTATGTAATAACTGATTCATCGAAAATTATTTCACGCTAATGTTGCCACTAGAACGGATATCTACTACTCTGGCCCTTGTTAGCTTATAACCCATTGATTTTTCTTTTTCATTTATACAATATTAAAAATAATTATCTCTCTAGTGAATGAGTTAAGTTTAGATTTAGCTATATAAAAATGTGGACACTTACTGTTGAATCAAGATTAATCGTAACCTAAATTTAACTAAAGCCTCTTGTGGATACCTTGGAATCTTGATAACCTTGTTCGCTTTGATAACCTATGTCTAAGTTATTGAAATTAGTAATGATGTTCCTGTTCCGAATAATTATAATTAACAAGGAATTCACTTGGATAGTATTATTTTAGACAAATATTTTTCGGAAAATCCGAAAAGTGTTCGACTCTTGTTGTGAAATCTATGTATGTACAGGAAAACTTTGTCGGGAACAAACAGGTTCCTATAGGTAACCAGGTCGTGCATATGATTAAAAGTCCACTTAATTCTTTTCACTATCTATGGTTTTTCGTTCAGATAATATATATATATATATATTATATATTATATATATATATATTATATATTATCTATATATATAGTTCAGATAATATATATATATATATATATATATATATATATATGAACTATTTATATATATATTATCTGAATATATATATTATATCCTATATATATTATCTATTATATCCTATATGATATATTATATCCTATTATATATATATATATATATATATATATATATATAATTTATATATTATATATATATATATAATAGGAGTTCATTTTTATATAAATTTCGATTGGTGACATGATCCCATCATAATGCGTAACTGTTGCGTATCTTAAAGACTTTGAATATGAATTTGAGCACGTGTAGTTACGAATCGTGTAATTAATTCAACTTTATGGTTCATTAAGTTTCTAACAAAGATATAATATTGGGAAATGTATTTGGACAATTGATACGATATATTAACATGAAATTAATTAAATGCTTTATGAAGAATAGAATGATAAATGGCATATATACAATATAAGATTGAACTAATTTTAATACATTGAAATGATAAAGAAAAATGGAAATAATAGATGTATGGGAAAAAAATCATTTGGCTAAATATTGTAGATGAATTAAAATAAATGTAAATAAATAATAAATATTATAAATAACAAATTTATAAATAATAAATGTAAATAATATGTTTATGAAATTGCAGTAACGTTCGATAGTAGTTTAGATAACAAAAACTCAGATAGAGTTCAGTTAATCAAAGACTATGTAAGTAAAGCTTCGTTTATATAGAGTTTATATAAACGGAGTTATATTACTTATTTGCTTTTTCGATAAATTTAGGATGTAACGTACAAGATTTTTTATTTTTTTTTATTAGCAAGATCAGCAGAGGATGACATAACTACGATAATGGAAGCTGACGATCTTCTTATAAATGAAAGCGACCCTTTAGAGATTAAGTGCACCGGCCACGAAAGGATTTCTTTCATTTATCCTCAAGACTCAAGAAATGCGGTAAGTTTATAAAAAATAATTGATGTAATAGTACCACCTCTAGGAACAAACTTCCGAGTAAACGCAATAGCTTTAAACTATCGAAAGATATTGAACTGTCTGAGATGTGAAATGTTATAATTAGACCGCGAACTTCTATACATTTATGGAAAATTTGCAGGTGAAAAAATGCATTGAATATACATAACACGAAAAAATATATACAATATAAAAGATTCTATCCGATATCTTAGATTTTTCAACTACCATGTTATTTTTTTTGTTTCTCCTGTTTCATAATTCTATCATTCTTTTTATTCTTTCTACTTTAGCATTTAGCTCGCCTTCTCATCTTCTTCTATCTTCCTTCTTATCCTTCTCTCTAAATCATCTAGCTTCTATCCAATGATTTTGTTATTATTGTGACCCTCTTTTTTCTCGATTTTAATCTCTTGTTCTCGAATTGTTTAATTATATCTAACATCTCTTTTTTCTCATTTTCCAACGATCTTTTCATTTCCTTTCTTTCTCGTCGTCTGTTTCAAGTCTTTCAATTCTTGTTCCATTGAACAATTTTTTTACCTCATTCTTCCTCTCAAACCTTAAATTTCGTTGATCAAACCTGCTATGGACGTTAATATTTCTACAATCTCTCTGTTTTTTTAATTTCTTTCCCTGGTGCTCTTTTTATTCTTATTCTTATTCTTATCTTCTGTATTTTCCACATTTTTCTTCGTTATTTCCGTCTCTCCTTTTTGTCCTTTTTTCAGGTAGTACTTTTTTCTTCTCTTATACTTCACTTGGATTTTTTCCGATTTTATTTAAAAATTCATCTAACATGCCTGTCTCTGTAACATCTTTCCTTGCCTGTTTCTGTTGCTTTATCGATATTTGTAAGATACCCACGGTTTGATTTCCTAACTTCTATCTTTTTTGGAGACTGTCCCAATTCATTTCCTAATCAATACGTCATTACCAAGATTCGTTCTCTCAGAAAAGTTAGCTTTCCTACCTTCGCCTAGTTATCTTTTATTTTTTGTGAACTACACTTGTTCCTTTTTATCTACCTCTATTTTTTGCCTCTACTCCCACTTCCATTAAAATTCGCTTTTATACATGTTCTTACACACTGTTCACATCACACGCTCTTTAGCCATGTCCGATTATTTCTTTCGTATTTGCTTCACAATATTTAACCTACTACGATATTTAGCTTTTCCCTATGTGTTTTATATTTATATCATAACATTATACACCTGTAAAATTTTAATAAGCTGTAAAAACTTTAATATTTTTAGTTAATTTAGAATCATTGTATTGATGTATATTTATATTGTTTTTGTAGGCACAAGCACATGCTAACTTCCTTTTCATGGCTGAAGAGCAACAAAATAAAGTTATTTATTTATCTATATTTATAATAAACTGAATTTATCGTATAATTTCATATTATACTATATTTCATGAATTAGAATCCTATATACAATACATATTGAATCTTACTAATTTTACCGTCTAATGGTGAATTTATAAAATTTCATTTTCATAATATAATAAAATTGTAACAATTTTTAACAGAATCTATGTACCTACGTATATTTAATACATTACAATTTTATGTATATATTGAATTTTAATTATATATTGACTTCATTATATACAAGATGCTTGGTAATTGGTGGTACAAGCGGAAAGGGTGTGATTCTACGCGAAAAAAGGAGTCGAAAATATAGAATAAAATTTTTTTTTTAATTTTCTTTTTTTTTTTTTTAATTTTTCCATCGAGACAACGATCTACAGTGAGATCCGTTATAACTTACCGCACGCGTACCGAGCGAAAATTCAAAGTCGATTTTCTCGAAAACAAAGACCGAAAAATTATTATTCTATATTTTCGTCTTCTTTTTTCACGTAGAATCACCCCCTTTCCGCTTGTACCACCAGTTACCAACCGCCCTGTATATACATACTTATAACAAGATTGTATGTTCTTATCTTCAGTTTATTAAATTCTATTTTTATGATAATGTTAAAATTGTATTGAGATTTTCTATAGATTCTGTGTTTATTACGTTATTTCTTACGTTAATTCTTTATTGTCAGAAATAGTATTACCATAATCACTAATTATGTTTAATCTAATAATAGATCGTCACTTCGCCAGTGCATGCACAAGAACACATCAAGCACGGAATTTATATGTACATGTTCCAGCGACGTGAAACTGTTCATGGAGATACAGGGTTATATGGTTGCCCTGGAAATGTTTTACAAGTTACCTCACATCCTAACTTTAAAACATCTAAAAGCATGGTATATGTTTACGTTCAGTGTAAGTGGATTTTTAAATGTTTTTTACCTAAACTATCATCATAAACAAATAGTGGGTTGTTCGGAAAATTTGTAGCGTCTTTTACGATTCATATACATGTAGAAAACACGTATAAAACTCTATGATATATGATTCTAAGGGTCCATAAACGTTTAATTTATCCTTTGAAGATCCGTTTGAAACTTTATCAATATAATCGTAATAGTTGAATAAGAAATGTTAATAAAATCCCAATATTCTTCCCAATACATGTATATATATTTAAAATATATGATATATATATGTCTATACCAATAATAATTACTAATATCTTATTGTCTTATTGACTGTTGATGAAATTCCAAAATGTTTTGTATAACGTACATAATATATCCAAAACAGATTTCTATAAATGTTAAAATATATTTGTAAACAACTGTATGTTTACTATTTTTACAATATTTGAACGACGCGACGATGAAATGATTACACGGTTCGAGATAATTTTAACGGATTTTAACTAAATCGGGATAAATTTGCAATTTATATGATTATAATATGTTAATTTAGTATTGACTGTTCTAGCGACTACAAATGTGTTCGTAGAAGCGAATACCTTTGCTTCACTACATGCAGCAGTCGGTGGGTCTGCCGTAATACCATGCAGACCAACGTCACCCAATTTCACAGTCCAAGTCTTCTTAAACGAGGCGGTAAGTTTATTTATATGCGCTTAATATTAATATCTGTTATTCAACTAGTAATAGTAAAAATATTAGACAAATATACCGGAGCGAACACTGTCATTTGTCTTTTGCAAAAAAGTTAATCGTATTATTCTACAAAGAACATTTAAATCTCCTGTTAATCAGATTTACTAGAATACAATACATTCAACTATACTTATATAGTACTTAAAATATTTATATGGAGTCAAATACAGCAAAAAGTATTGGGGAGGTCTACTTTTATGTGTGATAAATACATATTTTTTCTAATAATAATTGGGAACATAAACAAACCTATAAAAACTATGTAGATAAGTAAAACCGTTCATCCCAGTTTCTCTATTACTATTTAAAAGAACCGATCATTGTCGCCATGTAAAACATTGTATACTGTATTCCGCTGGTCCATAAACTGCCGTTTAATCTTTTGGCATTAACCATTAAAAAACCAAAAATCGACGAACGAAAAAGAAAAACTAAAAAAGATATGTCTGGAAAAAATAATAACGAAAATAACATTTGGTTATACTATCACGAGAAATATAGTGTAAGCCACTTTAACGAATATTGTGTACATCGTATAAGATACGATGGATAGGCATGGGCATATGATAACTGCACTGTGGATCCGAAAAATTTGATGATTTTTAATATTACCGTTATTAGTTTAGATCCAGAGCGATTATTCGTATAATGTCATCATTTTAGCCAGTCCATGGATCAAAATCGGAAGAAGAGGAGATTTCGTTTTATCGTCAATTTGAGTACTATGTTTGAACTTTTGACTCCTATTTTTGTTACTTTTATGCTTATTATGAAGGCATTTAATACATACAATCTTGATTAAATAATTTACTTTATAAATTAGAAAGTTATCAACGGATTTTCCACACTTGAAATATTTATATGGTATGAAAACCAAGTGCAACAAATATAGTGAAAATTTTCAAAGTGGTTTATTTTTATAATACATATTATAGTGTTAGTTAAAAATTAAAACTTAACTGGAATATAGTTCCAAAATTACGCTTTAAATTATAAAATAAATAAATGAATAAAATTAAAATAAAACTTAATCATGAATAAAAATTTTAACAGAGATACGTAATTAGGAGATATTCAGATATGTAAATGGGTCGGACAGAAATATCGGATTGATAAATTCGAATATTAATAATATAAAAATATAAGAATTCATTGTATCATTTATAATTGTTGTATTAAAATCGAATTCACTGTGCAGCCCCAGGAGCAAATAAATTTCAATCCGAGAATTGGTCTCACATTGACAAATATCACGTTAAAAGACAGTGGATACTTTAAATGCGTAATAGACCAAGTAGATGAGGTCCATGAAATCACATATTTCTTCTTAGTGCAGCGTAAGTATACTTCACAAAAAATGTTAATTTAACCCTCATCGTTTATATAAAGACACAAAAATAACATCTAAAGCCTTAAATCTTATTCTACCTATTTATTGAATAAGATATACTATTCTAACATATAGAGAACGTTTGTAACTTTTATAACTGACAAAACTTTTATTTGTTGCAAATAATATGTTTAATAATCATAAAAATAACGATCTAAGGAAAACTGTATATTTTACGAATATTTGTGTCAGGGCAATATCGAACTATGTTTATATTTTAAATTCTCTTAATTGTATTAGGTCTTAAAATCAATTCTTTCGGCACAAGATAGATTAGTATGTTAAAAAATACGATTGTAAGAAAACGTATGTTACCTTCATATGATCTCTGCACCTGCATCTACAAGAAGAAACACGTCTAAAATTCTGTTCCTATCGGAATCATTTTTATACCGACTTTGGAAAAGAAGGAAGGTATCTAGGTTCGACATGTATATGTCGCGGATCGGTACCAACAGGACGCCGACAGGTCGAGGCATCAACGCGGTCGTAATACCTCCCGGGCGATCCGGGTACCAACCGCCAACACCAGTGTGCCACTACGACGACAACTAGTCTGTCTCGCTAGCGGTCGAATATACGGGCGCATGATACAAATACCGCACCTAGCGAGACTCCCTCTACGTCTAAGGCAGGGACTACCGGGTATAGCCTTACTGACGAGTCCACCGGTAGTCCCTGGACGAAACGCGCATTCCCTTTTCACCTGGCAGCAACCATCAATTACTACACTTCTCCTACAGTGGTGACCCCGATGTGATCAAAGTGATAGAGATAACCGGGAGAGTGCCGATAAGATTTCGAACTCCGCGAGTATTAGAGCTTTCGAGATGACGAGTACCGACAAAAACGAGCTCGGTAACGTGGACGCGGTAAACGCTCAGCTCCGCATACCACCGTTCTGGGCGGATGATGTAGAGCTGTGGTTTAATGTGTTAGAGGCACAGTTCAAACACGCCCGGATTACAAGTGAGGAGGCCAAATATAATGCCGCCATCGCGAACATCGATAAACCGTATGTGCGACTCATCCGCGACATCTTAGCCAATCCACTGAAGAGCGGGCAGTACGAGTTCCTCAAAAAGGAACTCATTAAGAGGCTGGGCGAGTCAGACGCCCGACGCCTACGTAAAATAATAGAAAGCGAACAACTAGGCGACAGGACGCCTTCTCAATTTTACCGGGACCTGTAAAGCCTCGCCACCCCTGCAACATCAGACGAACCCATCCGGACTCTTTGGGAAGGCCGACTCCCGGTGCACGTACAGCGCGTCCTAGCCTCCGTCCAGGATAAGAGACCCGAAACTCTGACCACGATCGCCGACAGCAACCATGAAATACGCCCGGAACTAGGACAGGTTGTTGCGGTCAGCACAGACCGAACCACAGCAGTAGGTAATCCAACGACATACGGCGGCGGAGTAAACGATGCCACGGCTGCCGTCATCAACGCGCTGAGGGAACAGATGATGCAGATGCAGGCGCAAATAAACGCGTTGACCATCGGGGACCGCCAGCGACCATGCTCCTGCGCGAAATACCGCCGCAGCTCGCGATCCCGAAGCCCGCCACGGCAAGGCGGCTTATGCTTTTATCATGCGACGTATGGCGAATGCGCGAGAATGCACCTCACCGTGTACATGGAAATCGGGAAAACGGGACCGGCCATCCGTAAACGCGGCAAACGACGACGGCTTGATCTCCCGCCGCATTTTCGTTCTCGACAAAAACACGCGCATCTCGTACTTGGTGGACACCGGCGCAGACATCAGTGTCTACCCGCGCAGCAAAATGGAGGGACTTGCGAAGAAAAGCGAGTACGAATTGTTCGCGACTAACGGGACACGAATTGCGACATATGGTACAGTCGCGATCCACCTCAACCTGTCCCTTCGACGCGCCTTCAAGTGGCATTTTACAGTGGCCGACGTCCAGGCATGGATTTCCTGAGCCACTACGGGTTGCTCGTGGACCAACGGAATAAAAGATTAATCGACACGACAACCCAGTTATCATCGAAAGGGTACGTCGCCATAGACAACACGCCATCGTTGAAAACTATCTGTGGCGATTTGGTGTACTGGCGGAATTCCCGGCCCTCACGCGTCCTCCGTCTTTCGGGAAGGAAAAGGCCCGACACGGCGTAGTACACCACATCGAAACTACGCCTGGCCCGCCGGTCTACAACAAACCCCGACGCCTCGCACCGGACCGGCTCAAGCAGGTGAAAGCCGAATTTGAGTTGATGATCGAACAAGGCGTGATGCGTCCATCGAAAAGCCCGTGGGCATCACCTCTTCACGTCGTGCCCAAAAAGGATGGAAATTTGCGACCATGCGGCGACTACCGCGCGTTAAACGCTCGGACGATACCCGACAGATACACGCCTCCACACATCGAGGACTTTGCCCATCATTTACATGGTAAGCGCATATTTTCAAAAATTGACCCCGTTCGCGCTTACCATCAAATTCCTATCGCGCCGGAAGATGTAAAGAAAACGGCAATAACGACACCGTTCGGACTTTTCGAAGCAACCAATATGATGTTTGGGTTTCGAAACGCCGCGCAAACATGTCAGCGATTCGTCGACAAAGTCACCCGTGGTCTCGATTTCGTCTACGCGTACATAGATGACTTCCTCATTGCATCGGAGAATGAAATCCAGCACCGCGAGCATCTACGAACGTTGTTTAGCCGCCTTAGCGATTACGGCGTAGTTATAAACCTCGCGAAATGCGAATTCGGCGCACGCGAACTCACGTTTCTTGGCTACACCGTGAACGCCGACGGAATAAAGCCGCCAGCCGAGCGTGTCGAAGCGACTATCAGAATTCCGAAACCCGCGGACATTAAACAATTACGCAGGTACCTCGGTATGATTAACTTCTATCGACGTTTCATACCGAGGGCCGCAAAAATTTTGCAACCGCTTAACGAGCTGCTAAAAGGCGCGGAAAAGGGTAACGTGTCCATCGAATGGTCCAATCGCACGGAAATCAGCTTTGAAGAATCAAAACACGCCTTCGTGGACGCCACATTGTTAGCGTACCCGATACCCGGTGCGCTCGTCAGCCTCACAGTAGACGCGTCCGACTACGCAGTAGGAGCCGTTTTGCAACAACGCGCGAACGACAAGTGGCAACCGCTAGGGTTTACTACGAAATCTTTAACACCCGTGCAACAAAAATATAGCGCCTACGACCGCGAACTCCTTGCGATTTACACTGCCGTTAAACGCTTTCGACACGCAGTCGAAGGCAGAAAATTCATAATATACACGGACCATAAACCCCTCGTCTACGCATTTTGCCAGAAACTCGATAAATGTTCGCCTCGACAATTTTGCCACCTTGACTACATAGCTCCGTTCAGGACAGATATCCGGTACGTTAAAGGCGTAGAAAATGATGTAGCCGACGCGCTATCCCGTATCGAGACAATCGAAAACGCGGTAGATCATCGAACGTTAGCAGTAGCACAAGATAACGACGATGAACTACGCCAAATCCTCAATTCCGATTCTCGCATGCTGCGGCTTGAGAAGATCCGATTCCCTGAAAAAGACACCGAAATATACTGCGACACGTCGATCGGGACCTTGCGGCCGTTCGTACCGAAATCGTTACGACACAACGTGTTTCAGTCGTTACACGCACTTTCTTATCCGGGAATACGCGCCACACAAAAACTGGTGACGACGCGTTTTGTCTGGCCGTCTGTAAACAAAGATTGCTGTACGTGGACGCGGCAATGCATACCGTGCCAGCGTAATAAAGTCACCAGGCATGTATCATCACCAGTTGGATCGTTCGGAACTTTAGCAGGCCGATTCGAGCATATACACGTGGATATTATCGTAACGCAGTATTCGCAGGGCTTTCGATACTATCTAACGTGCATTGATCGTTTTTCGCGCTGGCCAGAAGCCGTTCCCATTGCCGACATGGAAGCGTCAACCATTGCCGCGGCCCTCCTATCAACTTGGATTTCTCGTTTCGGCGTCCCTTTAAAAATAACAACCGACCAAGGACGCCAATTCGAATCGCGTCTGTTCGAAGAGTTGTGCCGGTTGCTCGATATCACGCACCTACGCACATCGGCCTATTATCCTGCGTCTAATGGGATGGTAGAATGCCTGCATAGACAGCTTAAAGCGGCGATCAAGTGCCACGACACGAGCAACTGGGTCGAAATTCTGCCAATCGTGCTATTAGGCATTAGAACCGCGATAAAGGAGGACCTAAACGCAATGGCAGCCGAGATGATATACGGCACCGGCATACGTTTGCCGGCAGAGTTCTTTCTACCAACTAAGCAGCGGGACACCTCGGAATTCGCAACCCTGCTCAAGGAACAAATGGAGAAAGTCCGGTCTCAGCCCGTTACACAACACGGTGAAAAGAAATTATTCATTTTCCGCGAATTGAAGTCTTCCCCCTATGTATTCTTACGACACGACGCAATTAGAGGCTCTTTACAGCTGCCTTACGATGGGCCGTTTAGAGTAACGCGAAGAGGCGAGAAAACGTATACTATTAGTGTCAACAATCGCGATATAACGGTTTCCGTCGACCGGCTAAAGCCAGCCTTTGTAGTATCAGAGGATCTCGAAGCGAAAACCGCCGAAACCCGTGACATGCTTATTCCAGTAGAACAGACGAACGCTCGCAACGAAAGCGACGTAAATAGGAATAACGAAAGCAATGAAGGAAACACTAGTAATAGGTACGTTACGCGGTCTGGCCGAAGAGTCCGTTTTTCCAATCGGCTACAGGCAGGTCAGACATCATAAATTATCACACACGGGGACTTTCTTGGGAAATGCAATAAAAACGTTATCACTGGTAGGGGAGTGATGTAGCGGCACAAGAGTTAGAATTCGATTCAAATCATGTTGTTGTTTTGCTTCGGAGTATAAAGTTCGTTAGGTTACGTATAATGTAAGAATAAACACACTCCGAGCAAAACAACGTCGCCGCTACATGTAACCGTAAAACAAAGACAAATTTGAATCTTCCGACTTCCCCCTGACTACTATAAATGAACGGACGCGATCGCAAACGGATTATTATAAACTGCGACCAAACGACGTTACACACACCGTTTCGCGACTACGACATTGTACGGACAATTTTAAATACATTGACGATTTTACCTACTAGTAATCTCATCATTCAACCCCCTACATATATATAAGAAAATATGTATATATATGTTGTCTTCTTTTTCCTTTTTATGTATGTTCATCAACTACCCCGAAATGTTTTAACCAATCCGAGGTGATTTTTTTGCACGTTGTAGAACATGTTATCCGGTTAGTCCCGTTAAAAAATTTTTTTCGATTTGATCGTCTTAAACAATTTTTTTTAAAACTAATATTTTTGCGTTTTTCCGAAACGGCTTAACCAATCAAGATGATTCTTTTTGCTTCTCGTAGCGCATGTTCCCCCACTGGTCCAATTCCAAAACTTTTTTGCGTTTGTTTTTCGTGAACTATTTTTTTTTGCAAGTCGAATTTTTATGTATGCCCATCGATTACTTAGGATTGGATTGAGCTATCAGAGTGAAACCGTTTGCATCTTCTAGGGGCAATTCACAGATCGGTCCTGTTTGCAAAATTTCTTCAATTTATTCATTGTTAACTATTGTTGTTGCAAAGAATTTGTTGTTCACCAATTTCATTTGATCAATGTTCAGTGATTTTTCTACAATTGTTAAATTGATATCGAGATGATTCCAAATCAGCAGCCTGGCCAAGCGCTTTAAAATTGCGTTTTTCAATATAAGCTTCAACTCGTACTTTCCGTCGTAGGAAACATATATTTCCATTTCTAATTGTATAACATCAGAAATTATAACGATTGGATCTTAAGTTAATGACAAGCTTGCTGTAGATATAATTTTATTAACTTCTACCATTAATACATTGAGCGTAATTTGTATCCGCACAGATACAAACAGTATATTTCGTATTTGTATTTGATCATTTTATGGTATGACGCTTGGATGGTTTATACATATATTTTTGCATATTACGTGCATTTTTACACTTTTAAATGTTTCACAAATACGTAAAAATCCGTATTCAACTCATGACAGTGCTATGGACATTCCAAACAATTTAACACATATAACATATTTATAAAAAGTGTCTACTGCAGAGGTTCGCAATTAGTCTAGATCTTTATCGGCGATCAGCCCTTTATCAGCCCGTCACGCCTGAACCGGATTCAGTGATCATCATCGATACTTGAAACACAGAAGCAAAAGCCAGAGCTTTCAGAAAAGCTGTGGCAGCTTGATAAAGTCACACGTGTTGTTAATCATACATTGATGAAATATATTTTCAGGTATTCCTTACATGTCTCGTATGGTATATGATTTATACACAATTGTTGAATATGAGTAGATTCATATTTTCTATTGTTCCGAAAAAAAACGAATTTGACCCAATTTTTATATTATATTCATACAGTGTGTTAAAAAAATATTCATTGACGATATGAAATTAGAAAAGTAAATCTAAAAATATACTTTACATAGAAAGAATTGATTTTAGGATGTACAATGGCAAGCATTATACAAAAGTCAACTTAATTTAGTTTATAATTATTACGCGAAATAAAGATCTGAAAGCTATATTTATAAAGTCTAATATTTACACTGCTTCAAAGTAAGATAAATACAAGATGACTCATTCAAAGTAATACACGCAACTGTTTCCTGAACTCTAAACTATACGTTATGCAAAAATATGTATCGAAGTAAAATGTACTTTATTTCGAGGGAGATGTCTTGTGACGAGCACAAACCTTATTTAGGTAGATGTGCCTTCCAGATTTCAAGGTGATCTTTTTTTTTAATGCAACTACTTGCATGTTTTTATTCAGATAAGTGCGTAGTTCATGCCATGACAAATTCATTGACCTATAATATGATGATGTAGGACACCAGGCCATTTATTGCCAGTCGAAATTTACCTTCGTTTAATGTCCAGAAATGTTCCTTATCTTTTGTATTCAAAATAATAAGCTCAAAGCTAGTTTAATATAATATAAATAATTAAATAATTAAATAATTAATATAATAATAAGCTAAAAGATAGTTGCACCCTCTCCAATATTACCCTCTCCAATATCTCCAAGTAATTTGTTGATAGGTATCCATTCCAATATTATACGACTTTCCCATATTATCACGATAAGCTTCTTTTATGAAACTTCAAAAGAAAAATTCTGCTGATATCAAATCCGGAGATCTTGATGGGAAGTGTACCCTGCTCCCTCTTCGTATCCAACTACCGAGGAACATATTGTTCAATTAGCCATCGTAAATTGAATTGATGTTGAAACGAAGAACACGTATATAACGAAGTCACGATAATACTGATTCCTTCGAAGCAATTGTAACACAAACTTTGGTAAACGAAATCTTGGAGACGTTTAATAAAGGAAAGTTTTGAACGGCAATAAATGATCCTGAATGACCTTGGAACACCAACATAGTTAATTCGAGTCGATGAATTCGTCACGGAATGGGGTAGACGCCTATCTGGATTTTTATTATATTATGTTTTTATTTATGTTTTTACACACAATTTCATCCAAAAAAACAT
Organism: Bombus huntii; assembly: GCF_024542735.1. Taxonomy (NCBI): domain Eukaryota; kingdom Metazoa; phylum Arthropoda; class Insecta; order Hymenoptera; family Apidae; genus Bombus; species Bombus huntii. The sequence goes on from NC_066244.1 coordinate 1,186,589, forward strand.
ATTTCGCCTTAAAATTTGGAAGGCACATTCACTTAGATAAGATTTGTGACCATCACGAGACGTCCGATTACCTGGGAAATAAAGTAAGTTTTACTTGAAACATTCTTTTGTATAACGAATAATTTAGAATTTAGGAGATAATTGCGCGTATCGCTTTAAATGGGTCATTCTATATATTTTTAGAGCCTACATTATAGAGAAAAGCAAAAATTTATCGCAAGCAGTTTGTTGAATTTATGATTAAATTTTGAAGCACGACACTATATATTAATTTTAATACTTTTAATTTAAATTATATTTTCTATATTAAATTAATTGAACAATTCGCATCGATTTTAGTTAAGCCAGAATTGCTTGCTCCAGTAATTATAGAAGACACTTTGCGTCACGTAACACGAGGACAAACTCTACATGTAAATTGCACGACAACTGTTGCAGCAGACTTGACTTATGGTTTAATTTGGAATACACCACAAGCGGTTCGGAAACAATTTATTTATCTTTATCCAAATTATACAGGCCGTTTTGTAACTGGTATACAACTAAAAAAAATGTGGTTCTACGTGAAAAAATATGTCGAAAATATAAAACAAAATTTTTTCATACTTTGTTTTTCAGAAAATTGACTTTAAAAGTTGTTGAAAACATTTTCTATTCTAATCAATGCTCCATTTTGTTGCCTGTATTGACAAAAATTTATATGAACACTCTGTAATGTTCTCAGCGTGCAGTGTTGATTTATTTTATCAAACAATATTTTTTTTTTTTTTTGACATTGCATGATATTTGGAATTTACAAATATACGATTAATTTTATGTGACCCCATAAATTATGGATAAATCGAAATGTAATAATTTTACACCTTGTAATCATCATAAAATTGATTTATAGAAACCAATATGCAATATTAGAACTGGTATTTGTAATTGACAAAATTTACAGAATTAGTTTGATGAACTGTTCATCTTGATTACCTATTTAATTCCTTAACTAGAAGTCAGGGTAAGAAGACTGCTAAAATGATAGAAAAAATTACGATATTAACACAATCAGTGATATTTAACTACATTCATATTATTTTACAAATAGAAAAATAATTTTATTTTTAAATATAACATTTTTTATATAAAATATAAAAAGCTATTCTATTTAGTTGTATACTTTCTATTACACGATACAATAAACCCAAATATATGTAGAAATATTAATCACTTCAACAATTCATTATTCATTCAATAATTCAGAAAAAATTTTAATAAGAGCATATCGAAAACATCTTCCAAGTGAATTTTCACACAAACAATGCCTCGTATGAAAAGATTGTATTCCATACTTTTGACTAATTTTTTTACGACTAGATTCACCCTTCCGTAGTATTTACTGTAAATCATAAAACTTCCTGTATAATTTTAATTGTCATAGAAAATAAATTTCATGTATAATTTTAGAGCAGCAGGATAAATACTACTAGTTATACTAAAAAGTCTGGTCCAGTTGCGCGCACAACCACCGAATTGATCATAAAAGATGTTAGGGATGAGGACGAAGGGTGGTATGAATGCATTATCAAATCCTTTTATGACTTTAACAAAACGAGAAAGTACATCAAGGTTCATGGTAAGTTTTACTTTAAATAATTCTCCAATTATAAGATTTTGTATAAAATATTGTTTTGTATATAATATTGTCTTTCCTTGAAATAAGTTATTTTTATTTTTTAACTTTTGCAGTATTCTTCTACTTTTTAAATATAGTATTCAAGTCAAGTTCGTCATTAATTTAATTTCAATTTTTATTTTTATTTCTATAATTAATTTAATTACAATTATGCAATTAAGTATAATGTGAAAACCACAGTGGAAGGTATAATAAGTTAAATTTTATGCTTTTTGTAGAAAAGCAATTTTTCAAAATTCGATATATTTTGAATCAATTTTTTTGATTGGAATGTCTCCTTATTTGATTTTCCAATTATATATGTGCTTTTGCTGGCCTTGCGAATATTTTGTTTATGTTATTCAATTACACCGTCCAACAAATTTCAAATTCTTTTTATCGTTCCTATTGCTATTAAGTATTTTTACTTTTCATAGTTATAAATCTCTGACTATAAATCATTTCCCCATTGCGTCTAGATTTTGAGAAATTTGATTTTCAACTAAATTCATACTTTTTAAATTTGAACAGATTTTCTCGGCATAACTATAAAAGATATTCCATCCATGCTTGTGTCGGAAGATTCTGTAATCTTTTCCGAATAGTTTTCGGTACATCATGAATGTTTAAATGATCATTAAAGACGGAGAGACACCAATTTTTACGGGTACTTTTCAATTTAACTCAAAAAGTAAGAGCTCGATGTTCCATCTAGCGCGATGCAGGTGAGAGTTTGAGCTTTGGCTTTGATTTTGCGTATTATTGTCGACATTTCGCATTCGCGGAGCTATTTAGCTTTCTGGTTGGATGCGTGTTTCCTTGGCCTTTTCTTCAAGGTAAAAGTTTGCTCTATCGTGGTTCGATTTTAAGATAAATTGAAAAATATCCCCCCAAAATTGACGTCTCCCCACATTTAAGGACTGTTTAAACATATTCAAACATTTATAATGTATTAAAAACTGATACCTGAGTACTTAGGAAAGAATTTTTAGGATAGGAATTTTTCGACACAAACTGAAGTACAATATCCTTTATAGTTACGGCACAAAATTTGTTTAAATTTGAAATATATGAATTCCTTTCAGAATCAAATTTCTGAAAAATTAGACGGGCTGGGGAAAAACTACTTGCAGATTCGTAATAGTCGGTAGTGGGCTGTTGAACAATGTTATTAATCACACTTTAGATTGCTTGGAATACGAGATAAAACTATTTTTGATTTCGTCTCAAATTTACTAAATATCAAAAGTTTTAATAAATGTAGCTGAAAGAATTCAATATACACATATGTGTAGCATAGTGGATTCATTCTCGTACACGATTCATGATACAAAAGATAAAGGAAATTTGAATACAACCTTTTACTTTTAATTGCCAAATATATATCTTATGTAGCGTTTAGCTTTTGTACCAAAAACTATTCCGGATATTCATTTTTAGATCCAGAAAACAAGTTTATCAACCTAACAGCGCAGGATGCGAACAGACATTATCAACGTCGAGAAGGTGATAGTGTACAATGGGTGGTACACGTGCATGCCTATCCAGAACCTACTCTTAAATGGTAACAAGTTTTAGCTTAATGGATCACTATTGCTAACATCCAAACATATGTCTTCCAAATAGAAAAAATGTGAAAAATATTTTTTTGACGTTATGTGTGTACAGATATATATGCATGCGTGCGCGCGCGCGCGTGTGTGTATTTACATATATAATTATTTACACAAATAGCTTTTATACAAATTATAGTTAGCAAACTGCAACTATTTTCTTAGTTAAGGAAATAACATCTAATCAGTACATATAACTAGTATTCTATTATATTAGATGCATTCTATGCATTTTTGTATCTTTAAAACTCCCATAAATGCACAAAAATCCACGATTTAATAATAATGAGACTAATTTTGTATAGAACCAAACTTTATTTAAAAGGATATTTAACGTTGTCTTTGGGAAGACATTAATGATTTCAACACTAGAATTAAATGGCACGTATTATAGAACTACAAAAGATTAAAGTATTAAATTTGTATAAAAGAAATTAAACCGTAAGGAATAGAAAAGTTTATAATGCAGTAAAAATGTACTTTTGCAATTTATGAAATTTATGAAAGTCACCTTGGTCGTTTTAACCACTTTCATAGTTTTTAGTCCTATTGATAACCATAACTCGCCTAAATTTCTTATAATGCTTTGCGGAATAACATATCGTCATTTTTCCCTTTATTCAGTATTTATTTGATGTTTGTTGTTCATTTGTCATAGTGCTAACAATCACTAAACAAAATTATATTCCAATTCCTTCCAATCATCTCAATAAATGCTAGACATAATATCTGAGGTAATTATCCTACTATAAAAATTAATTTCGACAAAATATCACACATTATCAATATAATTTTCCTCCATAAATGTTTATTTAAAACATTACTTATATATATTAATTATATATTAACCTTATATATTTTAAAAATTAGTATAATTAATAAGTATGTTACTATAGATAATAATTTTTTAGAAACGTCATTTTCACAGGCTTGGACAATTATTCAATATTTCATTGTATTAATAGAATGAATATTAATGTGCTCAATATTATTTAAATTTTTTAGCATAATTTGTACATGTCCCAGGTTAAATACAAAAGGAGAAGAGATCATAGGGGCTTCGCATGACTCAGATAGACCGAAGTACGTAATAAAATTGACACCTAACCATACAATTCTGAAGATTAACCATTTAAATATCGAAGATATGGGAGAATATTCTCTTCAGGCTGTCAACCAAGATAAATTCGAAATGCTGAATTTTACGCTCGACGTAATAGGTAAATCAACTCAAAGGATAAGCACATTTCACGAGTGGTAAAGAAATGATGTAGTAATAATTAAGATAAATACTCTTCAATCACTTATAATATACTTATAATTTTTGTTTCATAGAGTTCGAATATTAATCGTACGATTGATGACCCGTCCAGCTTACTTGACAAGTACATATTCGATTTTCACAAGCTAGTTCGAAACGAATACTTGCAAATTTTGAAAAACTACTTATAACGAATTTAATATTCGAACGATTCGAACTTTTCTTTCTTCCGAAATATTTATAGAGGGCTCAAATATAATCGGCGACCTTATTATTCAATTTTATATTTTTTTAAACTACAGTGCTACATAATCTATTTCTCTACATAACCAGCCCCTACATTTATGCATTTATCATATCTGTTCACGAGCTTCAAATTCCCGTTGTTGCAATCCTCCATTGCCACTCTATTTAACTACCAGTAATTGAATGTGAACTTCAATTCGTCATCGTCTTTAAAATGTCTGCCATTCAGAAATTCTTTAAGCTTAGGAGAGTGGTGAAACCCTCCCATCAAGAACTGCTCAACAAAGCTCGGTCCTTACTTACTGAATTACTTTTATAATATTTATAAACCAAGGAGATAGAAATTACAAGTGGTAGATTTCATTTTTACGATTTTGTAATTTTTAATTAAATAAGAGAATCTACAATTTGTATAATTTCCTTATGTAAAATATCATTTGTTTTATTACTAAACTTGTTACTATACTATGGAAAAGTTATTTTTTTCATTCGATGAGCATTTTCAATCTTTAAACAGTTTAAACCGAATAAGTGTACAATTTTTGTTTAGCAAGATCTGCAAAAGAAATTAACTCTCTATATTGATATCTTTTCAGTGAAACCAGTGCCAATGTTGAAGGTAGAGCCTTATTATGCTCCTAATCAGACGGTAGAAATTTCCTGTGATGTGGCAACCTATCCAGCACCAAACATTACGTGGAGTTACATGAGATGTCCTTATTATCCTTCTTATGAAGATGCGAGCACCATAGAATTACAAGTACGTAATAACTTCTTTAAACTGATGTATTATCCTGAGAATTTAGACAAAATCGAATGTTTCTTTTTTATTTACTTAGTTATGCCTTAGTTCATGCCTAAAATAATAAACAGAATAAATCTATGCAAAAAATCGTTAGATTCTAGTTATAAAACAAGTGCAATCGGATTTTGCAACCGAAGCGATGTATTTGTTGAGCACAGTTATTTTCTTTAAATTGGAGGAATTCTTTCTGCGTTGTCGATTTGTCAGTTTCTATAATATATTTATTATTGTAACATATTTTCTCAATAATTTATCTTGTTTGATAAACTTGCTTTTACTCAACTTTTACACATTATTTCACCGTTTGATTTAATAAATAGACTTTATATGCAAAAGTAACGATCTGTGACACTCTTTTAGAAAAATAAATAACTGAATAATTAAACAAATCGAACGAGCCAAATAGTAATAATAATAAAAGGCACTTATTACACTATTTAATAGAATTACTTTGAGTAGTAATTAATTCTTCGTCGTGAGAGTTCAAAACAAGGGTTCTCTTAATTTCGTATAGAATAAAACGGAAAGCGGAATGAATACGAGGTTTCGCTCAACTGTGAGGGTCACTATTGAAATGAGCGGCCATCTTACTTGCACCGCGTGTAACCTTATTGGATGCGAGTCTCAAGTTGAAACTATATTGGTTTCCGGTATGTAGTCTTTGCTCAAATGATAATTCTAATTGAGTTGTAATTTTATTTATGGAATCATTAAATTTATGTCCATGATATTTGATCTGCTTACTATAATTTATTCTAATAATTCTCACGCCTGCTAAATTTTGTTAATTGTTACCTGTGTTAGTATAAAGCAACCAATACAATACAATACAATATATAAAATATTTATTTTTCCTTCATTTTATTACAAATTACAGTAATTACATTATAACATATACCTGTACCTAACTTATATCTAACATATACCCAACTTTGCAATAAAAAGCTAAACGATGTAATAGCCAGATTGAGGACTTTTATATACATTAAATATACAATAAATGCATGACATTTATGCGCATAAAATATGCAACATATGTTTGATATAAATTTAACATATCGAATATTATTTACGATGCAATATTTAATATGTATAGCTTATTTTATAGCTAATCACAAGCACTTTGCTCAAATTTGCATTTATTGACTAGTCATTCATTTGTATGTAAAACGCTCATTTATGTTACAAATATTAGTTTATAACAGAATTTAAGAAATTTTTTTGTACGTTTGCTTCTTGTTCACCATACAATTCAGAATAGCGAACGCAATAATTTAATTAAATCGAACTATACTATTTCGAAACGCAATGGTCTATTTTTGACATTAGCTATATATTGCTGCTATTAACAGCACTTAACACAATCATGATAAATTAGATTAACTTGATGAAATAAATGTGACATGCAATATGCAGTATGTCTCTGTATATGTTTTTAAATATAAATATGTATTGCACAAAGGATGAAAAATAAAAAATATATTTTTATAATCTTCTATTAATACAATAAATTTCTATTTATATTTCTTTTCTCTACTTGCATTTTATAAAAGTATGTATTTGCATGAACATCCGCGGTCTAATTATAATTGATTTATCAAAAATCCTGGATACTATCACGTTAAATACTGTGTATTATTCGAACTTGTCCTTCCTGTTTTCATAATTTTATTTGTATTTAACTTATTTTTTCAATTTTGTATCTAAAATTCTATTTTAAAATCATAGATGGAAGGGGTGGTTTCGGCATAATAAATCCGACAGATCCAGTGGTTGAAGGTGACGATCTAGAACTGATTTGTGCCGCTTCTATTTACAATTACACGGATAATTTCGAATGGAAATACTCGGATGACATTCCCATTGAGCCAAATATTAAGTGTCTTTGATTTTAATCGTACTTTAACAAAAAGAGCATTCTTTGGATATTTGTTCATTAACCAATCGCTTTTTAAATGTTTAGCCAGGACAACGATCAGACGAGCCAAAACTCGATTTACTTATCGTTCCATTTTGAAAATAAAAAATGTAACAAAAGATGACTCAATGATGTACACATGTCGTAATAAAGAGGAAATGGCCTACATTCTTCAAGTGCACGGTAAATATTTTATATTATAATGAAAAGGATATACCATCGTCTATAAGTATTTAGATACTTTATAGATACAATGTGATCAGAACCATTAAATTTTATTTGCTATTTTATATTTTATTATGTCATTATTTTACATTTTATTTTCAAAGTTATAGTACCATAAAAAACGTTTTCCTGTTGCTGATTTTGTATTTCTTGACATAATTGGGTCAAATAATTATAATCTGTAAAAAAGTAGAACTAATTGTAAGTGACACAGAATATTGTTAAAACTAGAAATATGTGTATCACATATGTGTATCATTATAAGATTCCAATATTAAATGAATATAGCTTGTACCGTAAGGTCACACAACACTGAATCTAAGTGTTTTTCTAAGACCAATTGTTTAATTTCAATTTTTGCTCTCTTACTTATGTTGGTTGAAATTGACCATTGGTTTCATCGATATTTATCAGTTATATATGATTCCCCCAAATAAGGATCAACAGCCGAAATTATATTACAGAATTTTATTCCAAGTATATTTTATGTGCACTGAATTACGAAAGTACACTTCGAACATTTACCACTAGAAACTTCTATATCTATAATATATATTTATAAAACATTCTGACCACATTTCGTATTACCACATTTTGTATTAAAACATTTTGTATTACCACCGTAATCAGACTGTGGGGCACGACTGTCGTGATTATATTAATAAAAATTCTAAAAATATATATGAAAATTACAAGATATATTTCACAAAAACCTCAAAAGTATTGAAACAGCATTCAGTGAGATCATTTTTAACATTTCTTACTTACTTACTTTCTTCTTGTAATATTGTAATGTATTTTGTAAGTTCTACATAAAATATCAGATTCGTTTCAAATTATATCAATATGATAATAGAGTCTTATAATAGTTCTAATGAAGTTCGTAAATATTTTAAGTAACACACATAAATGTTCATATTCATGTTGCCATATTATATTATATTCCTATTTATATTCATAAAAGGTGTCTACAAATACTATTGTGAGCCTCTTTATTTATAATAACGCAAAAGTGTTCAAATAGTTTTGAACAGTAGTGTACATATTAGTAACGAGTTGAAGTGCGTTTCATATAAACTTGAACATTGGTCAGTCAGATTCAAATCCTCCACAAGTATAAAACAGGTAGTAATACTTTCAAATATACTAAATGCGGCAGATTCGACCTCTCTGGGAATATTTTGGCTATTAACCCAAATCAGAAAAGTAAACTCAAGTAGAATCGGACGCTGCTGCAATAGATTCGAAGCTTTACGAGCACTTTATACTAATTCTCCATTCACTTCAAATCATTTTTTTGTGGTTACAAGTGCAACCGTTCAAATCAAATTTATAGGAATCCTGTTGATTGTTTATAATCCTATAAAATTTTCTTTAATTTATTAGAAGAATCAATGAAATAACAATGATACAATAGATTGATAACAATAGATTTTCGAAACTTACGAATATTTGTTTCGAGGTTCGAAATGAGCTAAGAAGGATCGAATACGAAACATTATATCCAAGTAGTATTCGATGAATATGAAGCGAATCTTGGATATTTGATTTCATTCGTGTATATAAGTATATTGAATTTGATTTCATCACTAGTATATACATATAGAGGATCCCAAAATATTTGAACACCTACAGGCAATTTTTCTCGGCATATTATATGGTATGTTATATAAAAGATTTCAGCGTCAGAGAGTTCGGTTTTTTCGGGTCAAGTAAATATTTAAATGAATCTTTCGAATGCTAATACTTGAATAATTAGATTTTTTATTTAAGGTTTTTTTCTCTTTCTTTTTATAGACGCAGTATCACCTTACATAATAGAAACTAATTTAAATGAAACTGGAATTATAGTCGATGTTAGCGCCCAAGGTCACAACGAATTAGTACTGTACTGCTTTGTAGATGGAATGCCTAAACCATTAGTCACTTGGTATAGAGTAAGTGGCTGATAACTTGTTACTAAAAATTATTGAATAAAAAAAGTTGTTCATACTCAGAAAGGTTTACTAATCAATATACTGTCTTATATCGTGTTAGATGGATTTGTTACAAGTATTATTAGACTGAAGCATAGTGTGACGTTTCAACCTCGTGAATTTTAATGTTACTTTCCCAAATATTTTTTTTTCTATAATTCTTATAATTATTATATTATTATGCTTTCTATAATGTACTTTATATATAATATACATTATTACACAATATAATTTTTATTATATATATAATAATACAATATATTATTTAATAATTATTATATATTCTTTATAGGACGATGTACCATTAAAAATAGGCGAGCAATTCATGTGCATCCGTGACTACCAAGAGTTGCATATTAATTATCTTCAGGATAATGACAGTGGGGTGTACGCGTGTAAAGCAAAGAGTCGATTGGGATTAGTCCAGTCCTCCATAACAATAACAGTGAAAGGTAATTTATTATAACATAACAAATGCTCGATCTTTTTTAATGATAGGTTCCAAGGTGTAAGGTCAGACCTAATTTGGTTCAACTAAGCTTCAACATCCTAACATTCTTGTTTGATGTTGGACTCTGCATAGAATAATCATGTTGTATGAAATGCTAATAATTTTCTGGAAAACGAAAATTTTCAACTTACTGTTACGTATAGAATAATCTACTGGTAACTGACCGCTTCTGTCCAATCAAAAATTAGCCAAATGCACTATATTTTACAGACTTTCAAGCTCGATCTTTTTATAAAATGGAGCTTTCAAAGCAATTTCGTTATTATCATCTTATTTCATATCATAGAATCAGCCTAACTTTTACCTACCACGAATTTACGCCCATGGTGTACATCTATAGTCCATATATAATAAATTTAATATAACATAGAAATAAGAAAATATGATATACTTTAGGTTTAGCAAGAAAGAGTATTAAAAATGGAAGAATGATTGAAATCCTATATGGGTTTATAGTGCTTGCGAAAAGATAGTATATATGAATTAATACACTAAACAACAAAATAAGTTGAAAGAATATACTTTATTCTTTTTATTACTTATGCATCGAATTATAATAATTATAACTGAAAATATTAGTTTTTAGTACTAACTAGTTTAGTATCAATTAGTTGTACAGCTTTCGTATTGTTTGATGAATATGAGTTATATCGTCGTAGAATCCTATGATCCTTAAGCTGTGAATATACAGAATACAGTTCGCTATTTGTTGTAGCACTAACAATAAGATAAATGGTTTGTCTTAAAATAGACGTAGATCGTTCAAAAACTGATCATAAGCAAATTCGGTGACGTACAAGGTAAATTGTTTACAAGGTAAAGTCACAACAGTGGAATTGTCGATTTTAATTAAACTTTTTCTGGTGATCAAGTAAGTCAACCAATATCTGATTATTTTTGACAATTGTATTATTTATAAAGATATTTAACGTTTAATTTTCTGACGTTCAAATATACGTAATTATTTAGTGCTACTATAACAGCTGTGGTATATTATAGACTTTTTTAATTAGAGAATTCAATTATCTAACGATAATAATAGATACTATTAACAGGTAATTATTCGGAATAGGGGCATATATTGTCAAAGTCAGCATAGAATGGATAACCACCGTTCGACTCTAGTGTTCAAGTTATAAAACAACTTATGTTTAATGTTATATGTACAGGGTATTTAAAAGTTATATGTCATTGATAATATGGCTTTGATAGATGCTTTCCAGTCGGTGGAGATCTGTTAAAGAAGATCCTGGAAAATTGACCTTGACTTTGCTTCGTGTAGTATTCGTCACATCCATTTTTAATCAATAGAAAATCTGAATAAAACGCAACATTCCATATATCAATCTATTCATCGAAAATTATTTCACACTAACATTGACTACTACTGTACCTCAATTTATAATTCGTTGATTTTTACTTTTTATTTATACAACAATATATGAGAATAATGATCCACTCACTCTCTCCCTCTTTCATCAGAAAGTTTAACAGATCTAATATGAGGTAAATACAAAAGAAATAATCAAAATATTCATTTATTATCAAGAAAATTCTTACCAGATAAAATTTGTATTAGTTGGAAAAGAATATCTGGTAGCAGTAGTTCACGTCATGGCAGAAATAATCTCACGAGAATCTGTCAAGTTTCATTACTTGAATGTTTGGCGATAACAGAATCGAAAAATCGTGAAATATTAATTTAAGTTTGCCAGGGCTTCCATCGGCCAAATACTGTCTTTCAACTAATATTTAGTTTATTCTCTATTTTCTACTAGACAATAAATGAAAGTCATCATTACTTTTTTTGTAGTTATATCAGACTAATTTAACATGTTACATCTGCAAAACTTTAGCTTTTATAGCTAACGCTTAGTATTACTGAGTTTGCTTGCAAATTTATTCCAAGATGTAGTATAGAATTTATTTATTCGGAAATATTAGAAATTAGGGTTTCCAATGTTTTCTATTCTAAATGATAAGTTTATTAATAGATGGATCTATTTACAATGGATTAAACAGGAAACGATGGTTATTTAACATGAATTAAGTACAGTAATGTGCTATAACTAAGCCAACTAAATAGATAATTCACAACTCACAACTAATAGTTTACGACTCATAGCAACTTGGCAATTCAACTCTCAATTCCTCACAACTCGACTCTTAGTTAACGTCTGCCGATTTCGTCTTTCTTCCTTAAGCATCTCTTTGTCTTTTCTCATATCACGTACGTGTTCTGTAACCGTCCGCGATCACGAACACCGTACGCTTTTGTCACGTCGAAGACACAAGAAATCACGAAACCGATAGACCGCCGGTGATCTTGTCACGTAAAATAACAAAATAAAAAAAAGAAATTCGAGGTGAAAAATAAAAAAAAAGAAAACCTTATTTTTTTCTAACAACAATCCACTTTACAATCCACTTCCGAACTCTAGGCGCGACTTTCTAAGACTGACTCTTATGATTTGACTTTCGATCGGATCCGATTACTTTCTTTTGTCATCCCTCAACATCCCCACCGTCCATGCATTTCCTAGGCGTCCACGACCGTTGCCACATGCTCTTTCTTCTAGAACCTTCGGTGGAAGGACCGTTGGGATGTTGATGGTTCATTAGGCACTTCAGCGATATACATTGTCGCCGAGTGCCGCCACATCTTTATCTCCATCGTCAGTCCATCGGATTTGAAGTATGCCGGTCGTGACAATCTCCTCGCGTCGCATTTCGAACATTTCACAAATAAGGTAAAGAAATTGAACTTCGTATAAGATGATGGAAATTTTATTGTATAAATCCAACAGAGTGACGGTTCAAAGTATTACAACAGAATAATGTGTTGAGCGCTAATGTAGGAGGGTTTTTATATGGAGGTTTTAGTCCCTTTGGAGAGGTTATCGTCGGATGTATATCAGAGGCGGCTATTCAGTTGCTGTTTTGTTATTATTTCGATAACTGTGGCATGCAGGATGTTTTGTCTACTTTATTACTGTTTCTGAGCGGGTGGCCTTTCTTGAGCGTGTGACACTTTCTTTCGTTCTTCAGTTGAACTATTCAACTGAAGGATTGACGACAAATTGAAGTTTGCCGACCCTTTGGGCCAGTCGGCACTTAGACTTTCTTGCAACATTGTTTATAGTTCGTTAGATTCAGCTAGAATCAAGCAGACGATAATCACTTATTATACATGACATAGTACCACGTCAGAATAGTTTACTTATAATTCTCAATGAGAATTGATTGTAAAATTCTTCCAAAAAAAAAATTGTTTATAGTTCATCCGATATTTCTTAGGCAATCTGTCCACGATACTGCAGTAGTATATATGTATGTATATATGTATATATGTATTGTATATAACAATTTCCAAATAGTAGCAACTTGAAATCGTACATGAACACTAGAACTAGCAGAGTGGTTAAAAGAATCAATTCAGAATTTTTCATAAAAATTTTGTAGATATTTTGTGAAATGTATAGATAGAAATTTATCTCTACTAATCTCGGGTAATTCTCATATTTATACAACTGCAAAAGAAATATACTTTTGTCATAATTGGAAATACCTATCAGATAATCGCAAATATTTCAGATAATTGTGTTGTTTCTTTCATCTTCTTGCCCATGAAAAAATACCAAAATTATTAATGACTCTATCTTCTAAAAATTATAGGGAAAGAACTTCCTATGGAGTTGATCGTGCTTATCTTTGTTTTATTGATCACAGTGGTGACTCTGTTAACCTACTTCACAATCAAAATTCGTCGTGAAAAGGTAAGTCTATATTATTGAATATTAATTAGTAGTCTGCGAATGCTTATGAAATTGTATGAAATTTGAATGTGAAAAATGCACAGAATGCACGTAATATGGATTAATAAACAGAATGCTCGAGGTAAAGTAATTATAATATTTAAAAGGTGGGACAAATCTCCATCTAAGTTCCATTCCTTTAATCACGTTCCTAAAAATATAAATTTGTATATAGATCAAGTAGTCTATTAATGTTCTAAATTATCCTGATGTTATGAAATACAATAGAATCTTGAATATCGAATCGATTAGAATTAGTCATGCCTCAAATTGTTCGAATTATCGAATAATTTTCTTCTTATATAAGTGAAAATCATTTATTTTCTTTCAACTATTTTACAAATATTAATATAATATCTTCGAATAAAACTTTAACAATTTCTCTCACTTCTTATTTTTGTTTTCCAATGTTTCTTACAAAGGACTATACTCAAATTTTTCATTAATCGATCTTCCGAAATATAACCAATTGTTGTCTTAATATGTATATCAATAACTATTATTATATCATTTCCTACATTTCCATATTTTTAGATCATGAGAAAGGAATTAATGGAATCAGGATTGATGCATTTCGAAGAAGGAGCAGTAGAATGTTTAAATCCAGAGTTAACAGTAGACGATCAAGCAGAATTGCTTCCTTACGACAAGAAATGGGAATTTCCTCGGGAAAAATTGAAATTAGGTGAGGAATCTTAACATATATATAATTAACTAAAAACATATATTGTGTCTCGTAAATGTCTAAAAGCTTTTAATTTTTATGTGTTGTCTAATATATTTTTATGCTGAGAAGCAATTTACCCCCCCCCCCCCAAAAAAAATGTATTCACTAGAAAAGAAAGCGATAGGAAACTAGTTTATCTTTGATTCATAAATCATTTACGTTAGTTGTAAGAACGTCATTGCTTTTTATGAAAAAATTTTCAAGTTACTACTTCCCTATAGCAAAAAAAATTTGAGTGCAAAGATTTAATAATCCACGAACTAAAGACGTATTAAAAATACGCAGATGTGTGAATACATTAAAAGTGCCGTTCCGTTCTGTGATTTCCCGCATTCTCGAATCATTTTAGAGAGAAATCGTTTTGTAAGAGTTCGGAGTTGTATAGTACGGGAGATACCTATCTACACATATATAACATTTATGCACATATAAAATAGATAAAACATGTAAAATAGGTATAATAGTAAATTTAATACATTAAATATCATTTACGATGTAATATTTAACAATGCTTGCGCAATTATTCTGGTAAATATAGTTTGTGTTATAATAAATTACAAACACTCTGTCCAAATTTGCACACTTTAACCAATGATATTTGTATATAAAATATAGTTCGTTTATCGTTTCAAATATTCATTTTTTATAAAATTTAAGAAAATTTCCCATACATTTACTTCTTGTTCATCATATGATTAACATTACAAATAATGATGCGATAAATCACACCGATTTATTCGAATTGGAAATACAAACTACCACGTCTTACGATTAATCACTATTGCAAATATGTAAATATACTATTTAGCGTGGTTTGTTGATGTCGATTACATATTATTATTGTTAGCACTTTACGCACTTCCGATAAATTAAATTAATTTGATGAAATGAATATATTGCATAAGTAAATGCTACGTAATATATTTTTGGATACGCTTTTAAACATAAATATGCGAAACATACGCATTATTCAAAGAATACAATATGAAAAACACATTTTTATAATCTTCTAATCACACAATACATTTTTATCAAGGTTTCAACTAGTGCAAATGCGATTATCACAGAACTGGACAAGTAATCGTGGTAATTATATATTCGAGAAACTAATGGCAATGATCCTAGGTTCAATAACGAATCCGCGGTCGACGGGATAATAGATGAACGTGCTCACAAAATCTAAGTCGGACGCGTAATATTCACTGATCGTAAGGTGTTACTCTATTCATCGATGGGGTCGTAAGAAGGAATGAATTTCCATTCCGATGATGCCACAGGGGAAACTATATGGGGTGTGTCTAAAGACACGAGATCATCGGATTCGTGGAGGATAGCCTTCGTTCAGAAAGTAAGGGAAATTGGCGTTGCTGCTAATTGGTCAATCTCCATATCGGTGGTTAGAAAAAGATGCTAGCCGCCCTCGAGGGAAAGTTGCTAGCGGGAGACGTCGTTCGTTGAAAAATAAGTCTCCTTTATCTTCTCGTAGTTGGGACAAAGACTGTTTGTCTGTTTGAAGGACTTTAGGTAACTAGATCTTAGTGTTTATAACGGCTCTCGGGCTAGCTGAACACGTACTGTGGAGACGCGTCTGCATCTGGTAACCATCATACCCGAAGAATAGGATTTGCGTGTGGCGAGCCACAGGACAGAAACCGTTGGAATGTTTACTGTCGTGTGCCGCTACAACTATTTCTTTCAAGGAGAGCTATAGAATTACTCCGTACCTTTGTTAGACAAAGCGTTCATCCCGTGACCGTGGCTACGTTCAGCGACTGGCTATCACCTCGAGCCCAAGCTCATTATCACAAATCTCGAACAAATACAATCGGATCGAAAGACGACAATTGTTTAATTACGCCTATGATAGAATCTAGATTACGGTGTTAGGGGATTATCCCGAAGTTCCAAAGGGGAGGCTTCGACGTCCTTTCATCTCCGACATATATATATGTCGGAATGGCGTTGTGGATAGGGTTGTGGGTGTTTGATGAATCTTCATTGAAATTAGTCATCGTTACGGTATAACAAAGGTACGGTTTATTAACACAAGTATGGATACCACAGATTTGACAATCAACCACGGCGATTAGGCGCTCGCGACACTAGTGACAATGGCCTTATGTTCGATAACGAATCCGCAGTCAACGGGATGATAGATGTACGTGCTCACAAACTCTAATTCTGACTCTTTGTTAATGAAACGCGTAATATTTGCTGGTCGTAAGTCGTTACTCTCTTGGGATCTCATCGACGAAAAGAGTAGTTGACTAGTGCAAATATGATTATTACAGAATTTAACAAGTAACCGTGGTAATTAGATACTCGAGATGCTAATGATAATGATCCTAGGTTAAATAAAAAATCCGCGGTCAACGGGATAACAAAATGCGCTTCCTTCCAAAGTCCAAGATGTACTCAACTTGCTTATCTATGGTTCAAGTATTACTAACTCTTTGTTAAAACGTGGAAAATCCACTGAGCGTAAAGACGTTAAGTAATTCGCTAATACGACCTCACGAGAGAATAATTTTCCGTCGCGATGATGCTGCAAGGGAAAACTATGATGGGGTGTGTCTAAGGATAGGAGATCATCGGATTCGCGGAGAGATGCTTTCGTTCGGAAAGCGAGGGAAATTGACGTTGCTGGTAATTGGTCAATTTCCATGTTGGTGGTTAGAGAAGGATTCTAGCCGCCCTTGAGGGAAAGTTGTTAGCGGGAAGCGTCGTTCGTGAGAAAAATACATTTCCCTATCTTTCCGTAGTTGGGACAAGGACCGTTTGTCTGTTTGAAGGACTTTAAATAACTAAATCTTAAGATTTATAACGGGTCCACAGGCTAGCTGAGCATGTACTGTGAAGATGCATCGACATCTGGTAATCATATTGTACTTACTTATAATGAGTTAATAAGTTTATTAACATATTATAAATAATTAGCCTTGTCACTGCGCCACGCCAGAGAAACTTACTCAAAATTCTCATTGCGAGAATTGATTGTAAAGTACTTGTAAATAAAAAAAAAATCTGGTAATCATCTTGCCTGAAGAATAGGATCTGTGTGTGGTGTGCCACGGAACAGAAACCGTTGGAATGTTTATTGTCGCGTGCCGCTACAACTATTTCTTCTAAGAAGAGCTATAGAATCACTCCATACCTCTGTTAGACAAAGCGTTCATCCCCCCCTTTTTTTTTATTTACAAGTACTTTACAATCAATTCTCACATTGAGAATTTTGAGTAAGAGTCTCTGGCGTGGCGCAGTGACATGGCTAATTATTTATAATATGTTAGTAAACTTATTAACTCATTATAAGTAAGTATAACTTATAAATAAGTATAATTTATAAATAATAATATTATAAATACGTAAATATTACTTATTAGAAATATCTAGCTGAATCTAGTGCTTAGGTCCAACGGATAGTATTTTCTTAGCCTGCGGTTCTGGTCCGACGTATTAAGTAATTTAGTAATTAGGGGGTTTCGATGGTTGTTAACTCTTATGATACATCTATTACTACATTTTGTTATTTCTTCTTTGACTGTGGTTATCTTGAGATCGCGATGTATTGCTTCGTTGGTAACATACCAGGGTGCATCTATTATAGATCTTAGAGTTTTCAATTAGAAGCGTTGAAGTATTTCAATGTTGGAATTACTTGCTATTCCCCATAGTTGGATAGAGCGTAATTTTCCTCTGCGTGCTTACGTTGCAACGTCGGCCAATGAGCCAGCAGAATTTTTTAAGTTTAGCCTTGAGTTGCTTCGATTTGTCTATGATGTGTTGTTTCCATGTCATTCTCCTGTCCAGAGTCATGCCCAGATATCTGACTGAATCCTTGTTAGGAATTGTTATATTGTTAATGGTCACCTGAGGGCTGGTTTGTTTTGGCAGCCTAAAGGTTACACGCGTGGATTTATTTTCGTTAATTTTGAAGCCACATTTGTGGAACCACTTCTCCATAGAGTCAAGACCTCGCTGGAGAGTGGAGGATGCAATTATCGGGTCTGCGTGTGATGCTAATAGCGCTGCCTCATCAGCAAATGTCGCTTTGATTGTCTCTGTTAAAGTTGGTAAGTCGGCAGTGTGGATGGAGAACAGCAGGGCTTCGGGGACACTGCCTTGGGGTATGCCAGCTTCTATTGGAAATGTTGTGGTTGTGGCGTCCAAGTATTTAATCATGAATTGTCTATTGGTTAGGTAGCACTTTAGGATGGAGTAGCAGCTGTGTGGTAAGATTTTCTTTAGTTTGAATAAAGGCCCATCATGCCACACTTGTCGAATGCCTGTTGAATGTCTAGGAATACCGCAGAGCAATATTTTTTTCTAAATTTTGGCTGATATTATGTGATATACGATGAATTTGCTCTATCGTAGAATATTGCTTCCGAAAACCGAATTGATGATCTGGCAGTGTTTTCAAATCCTCTAAGAGTGGAAGAAGTCGATTCTCGAATAGTTTTGACAAACTAGGTGGAAGACTAATTGGGCGATAGGAGCTAGTTTCGTGTATTGGTTTTCTGCATTTAGGTATGAGAGTAATCAGTGATATTTTCCAGAACTTATGTGCAATCCATGTGATGTGATGAGTGCAATCCATTTTATGGGAAGTTCCTTCATTGCTTTATTACATATTTGCTTATGTCCCGATGCTTTCCTGGGATTTAGGCGACGAATCAATTCTGTAACTTCTAGAGAAGTGAAGGGTTCAATAGGAGGAGACATTTGGAAGGGAGAGTGCAGGTATTCAGTAATGTCCGCTGCAGCTTTGGAGGAATGGAGTTTAAATACTTTAGACAAGTATTTAGCAAAGTATTTGGCTTTATCTATAGGGCTACGCGCTCATCCACCTTGCGGATAGCGAATTGGTGAGATTATTTGCGGGGGACGCGTGAGTTTCCTGGAAGCCTTCCATAGTGAGTAGTTGGAGTCAGCTGTGGGAGACAGATTGGCGAGATATTTTTGGAAACAGTCATTTTTATAGTTTTTAATGATTTTGGTTAAATTCCTAGTTGCGTTATTTAGCTTGCGTTTGTCGTCAGGTGTTCTATGACTCTGCCATACTATTCTAAGTCTACGTTTTTCTGCGATTTTTTCTAATATGTGATGGGAGTATTCATGTTTATTGATAGAACTCT
Source organism: Bombus huntii (assembly GCF_024542735.1). Taxonomy (NCBI): domain Eukaryota; kingdom Metazoa; phylum Arthropoda; class Insecta; order Hymenoptera; family Apidae; genus Bombus; species Bombus huntii. Next base: position 1,206,481 of record NC_066244.1, read on the forward strand.
TAGCAGGTGTGGAAGAGCGGATAGCGCTTATTATGCTGGTGTTTAAGTATTCCGTGGCTGTTTCAATATCTTCATTTGTTTTTTGGGAAATTAAGACTGATGTTGAATGATTAAAGACATCTCTAAAGAGCTGCCAGTTGTTGAGTTGGTTATGAATAAAGCCATTAGGTGGATTTTCGATAATTGTTGAACTAATTGTTGCAATAACGGGGGAATGATTTGAAGAGAGTTCCGCCGAGGAGTTGATTTGGACATATTTTGGCGAAATATTTTTAGTTATAAAGAAGACAAGTAAATCTGGTATTTTGTTAGTGTCGGTGGACCAGTATATGGGTTCATATGTGGTGAGGTAGTTGAGTCTGTTGGTGTTTATGCTATTCAAGAGATTTTTGCCTCTTACTGTGATAAGTCTACTGTCCCATTGGGTATGTTTGGCTTTACAAGCTCCTCCAGCTATGATGCCCAGAGCATCAAGGAAGTTATCAAAGGTTGTTATCTTCTTTGGCGATGGAGTGTCTGGAAAGGCAGTATACTGCTGAAGTGGTGATTGTATCATGGCAGTCTTCTATTGCTACGTTTGTTTCTTGGAGGTAGTCTTTCTGGAATGATGGAAGTTCGTAGTGCTTAATGCTGGATTTGATAATGATTCCGGTGCCGCCGTGGGCCTTTCCACTGATATGTTGGATATAGTAGAAGTTATAACCATGTATTTTCTGATAGTTTTTGTCGGTGAAGTGGGTTTCAGATACGAGCATTACGTCGATTTGCTGTTGTTTTAGGAAGAGTTCTAGTTCGTATTTGTGTTGAGCTAGACCGCTGGCATTCCAAAGAGCCATGCGTATTGGTTTTATTTTGCGTCGGGGCCTATTAATTTATCCATGATGAGTGTTAATAATAATAGTAAGTTATTAATTTGTTCTGATTGTTTCCCATGTGCTTTTCCTGAGGGATGCTTGGTATCATATATGGTGTAGTACGGTATTTTTATATAGCTTTTTATAGTGAAGTGTTTTTCTGAAACGAGTAGTATATCGATATTATTGCTATACAGGAATGTTTTAGTTTCTAGAGCCCTTTGTTGTAGGCCGTTAGAGTTCCAGGCTGCTTAAAAGACATGCTTAAAAAAGCATGTCTATTTTTATTTTTTGCTCAACATGTTTCTAAGTAGTTGTAGCATGACTGTGATTTTTTCCGTTTGCTGTCTGAGGACTGCGTTTTGTTCGCTTATAATTTTTGTAAGTATTTTGGTGTATTTGATGGATTGTTTTAGTAGTTCTTTGATTTCTGTAGCGTCTTCGGTGTTGTTGCTTTGATTCTGATTGTTTATGGGCATTTCTTGTCTAATGTTTTGGGTTACTTGCGCGTAGCTTCGGTTTCCTTGGAGATCTGTGTTTCTGTTTATAGCTTTTATTTCATTTTGTGCTTTCAATGTTGCTTCGTTATCCGTTGTACTTTGTTGTGGTTGGTAATTATCGACTGATCTATTGCGAAGTGGTGGAAACAGTTTACGTTGTAGTTGTTTCCTGATTTCACTTCCTTTATATCTGGCTGGGTGGTTTCCATTACAGTTGTAACATTTAACTTCTTCTACTTTCCCTATGTAGGGACAGTGTGTTAGATGGTTTTTAGCACATTTAACACATGCCGGTCTTCTGTTACAATAATTTTTAGTGTGTCCGTATTGTTGACACAGTATGCATTGTGATATATCTTTTTTGTGGCGTGGTGTTGGTTCCTTGTTGTTGGTGCTAGGTTCCAGCTCTATTATGAATAAAGGTAGTGGTTGCTTCGCGTCGTATCTTGTCATATTGTTTATTGCTCTTGTTTGGTGGCCAACATTTTGCTAATTCGTCACTTAGTTTTTTGTGTTAGTTTTTGGATGTAGTCCTCTTATAACTACTTTGTAACTCCTTTCCGTTTTGAGCTGGTACGTGTGGTATATAGCATTTTTTTCTTTTAGTTCTTTTATCACTTTCCTATAACTTTCTGGGATGTTTGTTTGTATTTTTACTTGTTCTAGTTTTGTTTGTTTTATTATGTAATTTTCCTTCCCAACTATATCGTTTAGTCGATTTATAAGCGGGTCTATTATCTGGGCCTCGACAAATATTGGTGGTGGTTTTGTAATGTGCGTTGATTTAGTTATGTTTTTGGTTGCTGTGTCATCGTCTATTTCCTCCGTAAGTGAGCTGAAGGAGTTTCTTAGTGGTAATTCTTGCAGCCATCGCTGCTTTTCTGTATCTGGATTTCCTGTTATTTTTCGTTTTTCGTTGTAGCTCGCCACCTTCCAGCTTTCATCCTGTTGAGTTGTTTCTTTATTGGTTTCCATATCAACTTCGTTTGTAACTGAGCAGTCCTGTTCTTGGTTTATTGGTTGGCTTGGTTTCGATATGTTTTGTTGTTTTATTTATGTAGTATTGTTCGTCTTTGTTAATTATTTTTATCGGTGAGATGTGTTTTTGCATTTTAAATTGGATAATTAGTAGATTCTTAGTAGAAGACACGGGTTTCCACCATTTAGCTATGGGCGTAGCCGTTCGTAACCTTCTCTTCCCCACTTGCCGCACTTTTTCTTAAGCACTGTTTTTCACGTCCGCTTAGCTCAGCTGCTCGGGCAGAACTGACTAACGAAAAATTGTCATCAACGAATCCGCTTATCTCGTGCCCTTAGACACACCCATCACCAGTTCTCCGCGGCATCATCGTCACAGAAGTTTGAGCTACTTTACGTTTTTTGACCCGTCAAAACTTGACTTGCGCTTTGTACACGCGATACATTCGTAGACTTGTCGTATTCGAAGTTTTTAGAAATAAAGTATATATTTTAATTTGTTAACTAAGTGTTGGCATCAATGCAACCACCTCCAGTATCTTAACCGAAATAGGTTAGGTCGATCATTTCGTGGCGTCGATTATCGATCAAATCGTAACGGGAATTTACGACTCTCGTTGGTATGCTTCTTCGCAATTGCGTCTTTCCGCGAACGGTCTTTAATATATTTTTCCAAGAGAACGGTTAAATTGACATCCATGGTTCCTTTGAGACTTTTGATCCTTATGCTTGGAAAATACAAGGTCAGGGTGAATTCTGCAACATGTTTTTTAAGAGACCTTTATCAATCTGAACATCTATGTAGACTCACCTCCCAAAACCATGAAAAATGATTTTTGAACACCCTGTACAAAAATTGAGCTTAGAATAATAAAAAATAAATGGAAACAATAACATTTAATTAGCATTTTTTATCAAATTTATCATCTTACATCTTCTTGTACTTCATACCTATATAAGAACAGAAAATTTTAAGCTCTCTTTGTAATTATAAAATGCAATGTAGATTTCTAAATGAAATGTCATATAAATAGAATAAAAAATTTAAGTTAAGCAGAGTTATGCGTAACTTTTTTTTAAACGCATTTAGCATAAGAAAAATACTAAAAAGAATCAGATTTTATAATATTTAGCAATTAATTTAACAATTAATTTTTACGTTTAACTAAAAATTAAATTAACTATGTAAATTTATCTAAAAGAATATTGAACATGCATTGATTAGATTGTTTCTTTGTTAATTAAATTATTGTATGTAATTATATATTTTTAACATTATTATTTTATCAACAATACTGTCACATTTATCGGTTTACTAGTCATATTACGACTCACTTGTTTGTTTACACTTGTTCAAAACTTCTTTTTTTGAAATTATGCATACGTATTGTATAGTTGCATGAAATTAAATTACTGGTGTTGTCTTCTTATTTTAAAAATGGTCTTTTAATTTTCTTGTTTAAAAAATTCTTCCTATTGAAAAATTCTGGTACTCTTTCTCAAATTTTTTAAATCTCGCACTGCTTGATCTGTCAGTGTTTCAATAGCTACCTGTTTCAACAATGAATACTTCATTAATATATTTCTTATACACGAAAAACAACTGTTTGTTATCCTCTATCTTGTATTGTTATATGAAATAATCAAATAATTAGCAAACATATTTGGAAATATTTTATTTTTCGAATAAGATTGTAATTTATTTGAAAGTAACTTCATCTTCGAATAAATTTGTTATTTTATTATGAATAATTATTTGATCTATTATTATTATTCGTAGTAATCAAATATTTGGCAAATAAATCATTTGAAAATAATTAATTTCTCAAATAAGATTTCATTCATTATTTCTATTTCAAACAAAGAGTGTCCAACCATGATTAGTATTATAATGCTTTTCCAATTTAAACAAGATTATGTCAAATAAGATACAAAATTGTAGGTATTAATTATATTATTTTTATAGCGAAATAGAATTTGGTGGTACGTACATACCTTGATTACGCAAAACGTTTAACAGGAAAACAATTAGGAAGCGGAGCTTTTGGCGTTGTTATGAAAGCGGAAGCAGAAGGAATTTGCGAGAACGAACCGATAACGACTGTGGCTGTAAAAATGGTTCGGCGAACAACAGTTCCAACTTGTGTTCGTGCGCTTGCCAGTGAGTTGAAAATTATGGTGCACCTTGGAAAGCACTTGAACGTCGTTAATCTTCTCGGTGCTTGCACGAAAAACATTTCTAAACGTACGTATCATATAATAGATCCAGGACTTACAAGGAACACTACAGTAACACGTATAGCATCCGTATAACGCAGGACTTGCATAACAAATAAAGTTGAATCAAAAAGTTGCTACTATGTTTAACGTGATTATAAAATCGCTGAAAAAGACTCTATACCCTGTGGCCTCAAATTATTCAATAAATTCTATGGCTCAAAATAAGAGGGAAATCAAGAATAACAAAATTGTAGCACAATTTTTTGAGTAAATCGAGTTTAAAAATTTGTCAAGTATACAGTATATATTTACCTAATTCCTAGCTTGAGAGGATAATCAAGGGGATTATTCTAGATTTGAAAATAAGTTAAAAATATAGAATAAAATTTTTTCGACTGGTCTCATTTTTTAAAAATATCAACCTAATAATTTGTCAGGTTTAAGTACCTTGTCTCTTTGCAAGTGTCTTAATGCTTATGAATGGAATTATACGTATCGACACATCACAATCGCAGGAAGAGAAACTCTTTGTATTTATTTAATATTAATTTAAAGATATTTTAATAGATAAAATCATAAAAGTCTCTATCTGGAGCTTGCTGACCGTTTTTCACATAAATAGACCTAGTTCTTAAACTTAATAGCATTTTCCTTCATTATTTTTATAAAGTTTCTGTTATATCTTTTTAAACCATACCTAAAAATCTAAGCGATTCTATCATCACTTGAATAATGTTGCTTGAAAATTTAATGTTTTAAATACTCTTTATTTATTTATGAAATATTCATTGTAAGTGAAAATTAATTCTTAGATGTGAATTTAATATTACCAAATAATAAATAAATTTGTATATTTGATTATTAATAATTTAATTTTATTTAATTATTAAATTTTGGTTAAAATATATGAAACTTTTTTTCAAAAATTTGAATTTTTACCTATAATATCTGAAATGAAATTTGAATTTTTTCGACTGAAGTCTAATTTTTGAGAAATAATATTAACCTAATAATTTGCCAAATATTAATATTTTTTAGGTGGAGTTTAAGCTTTAATCTTGATAGTTTTCTGATCTTCTTTTAATAGGTGAATTATTAGTGATCGTAGAATATTGCCGATTTGGAAATTTGCACAATTATTTGCTGCGACACAGGGCTGATTTCATCAACCAAATTGACCCTGCAACTGACAAATTCGATCCTACTATCGGTTTAGATCTTTTAACTAGATCTGTTAGTGTTAGCAGCAACAACAGGTTTGCTTTTGTTTTTCACTTCCACATAAAAACTCATATCATAATAATATCCCTATTTATTAATATACTCGTTGATAATTGCTTGTTTTATTCCATTACACAATTAAATGATCGATTGAATGCAGCTCGTGAAAATGAAAATGTGTACAGTTAAAATCTATATGTATAAAATAACCAACTCCCCATTGTATGTTAATATTCTAACAATACTATTAGCAGTATCCTATAAATATTTTAATCTCAGAATGCAACACTGTGTTTAACATTAGAATATTTGAAAACGAAAAAATCATACAGTAAAACCTCTTGTATCCCAAACCTTCAATCGAATACCATAATATTCGAGTTTCCTATTGTCCGAACATTCTTTCGCTGGAATAGAACTTTTGCTAATAACTAGATTGCGGATGTTAATGCACTTATAAGAAATCCAGACTATAGCGTGAACACAATATGTAGAAGATATGGAATATCCAAAATAGCTATACCATATACTTCATACAATACTGACTGTGTTAATAACTCTGATCACCTTAAATATCTCCGTTCTTTCTACAGATATAGAGTAACATTTTTTACAATAGTTTAATGATACAGAAAGTGCTATAGTATGACGGTAATGATATTTTTGTAGGTTGAGGGTTTTCGGGCATTTCAAAACCATCTCCACTTTTTAAATTATTTGCTATAGCTTTTTATTCCTAGTAGAATAGAGAATGTTTATTTTAGTTACGATTTCAACGAGCCTTAATGCGAGGTCATTCGGTAATAAATAGAAAATAAGCAACAAATCTTGCATCATAATAAGAGATATCCGAATTGGTGGCTATTTGCATCGATGCAACTTTGAATTCGTCGGATTGCCAAAACGTCGACAGAAACCATTTGTCTAAACATAAATATAAGTAGACACAGATACATTTTAGATGTTCATATAACTGGATAATTGTTCAGTTAATAGAAAATCAGAGTTAAATTAATCAGGCAATAAGTAAAATTCCGTTCATATAAATCAAGTTCGTATAAACGGAGTTGAGTAATTATGTGGATTAGAGTATTAATTCGCCGATTTCGTTAATTTTTAAATATGTTGTCCAGATTGACATTTTGAATAATTTTTCCTCATACATATCACCGCCGCTAAGCTTTCAAGTTATAAAACAATTTACGTTTCATACTATAAATATTATTTAACAATGTACTTAAAAGATTTTTGTTCTATAAGGAATTTTTCAATGATTGTTTTCGACGAATTATTGCATGTTTACCGTTTTGAAAATCAGAATAAAGTGCAACATTGCATATCAACCGATTAAAAAATATAAAATAAAATTTTTTTGTTCTCGAGTTAGAAAATCGAGTTTGAAAATTTATCAAGTATACTTAATAAATTAATGGCTAATTCCAAACTAGGCAGGAGTAAATAATCGACAGGAGGTCATTCTACGTGTGAAAATAAGTCGAAAATGCAGAATAAAATTTTTTCTCAAGACGCTTTATTTCCGAAAAAATAAATTTGAAAATTTATCGTACGCATGTAAGTACTAAATGGAGGTTAGGTTATCCAGTCGGCAATTAGCCATATTCAATATACTTGATAAATTCTCAAACTCGATTTTATCAAAAATTAAGTCGAAAATGAGAAAATTTTATTTTATATGTCGGATCGTCACTGGCAATGGGGTTGTGGGCGTCAAATGAATCTTTTCGAGGATTAGCCATTGATACGGTACACACAGGCGTAGTTTATTGCAATGATAGAATTATTACAGTCTTAACAATTGATCACGGCGGTTCGGCACTCGCGACACTAGTGACGATGCTCTCGGGCTCAATAACGAATCCGCGGCCAACGGGATGACAACAGAACGTACTCACAAAGTCTAAGTCTGAAAATAATCACTGATCGCGAAGGCGTTACGCCTTAATCGATGAAATCGCGAGCGAGAATGCCTTTCCCGTCCCAATGATGCCACAGAGGAAAACTATAACGGGGTGTGTCTAAGTATACGAGATCATCGGATTCGTCGAGAAAAGCCTTCGTTCAGAAAGTAAGGGAAATTGACGTTGCTGCTAATTGGTCAATCTCCATATCGGTGGTTAGAAAAGGATGCTAGCCGCCCTCGAGGGAAAGTTGCTAGTGTGAGACGCCGCTCGTTGAAAAATATGTCTCCCCTATCTTCCCGTAGTTGGGACAAAGACTGTTTGTCTGTTTGAAGGACTTTAGTTAACTAAACCTTAAGATTTATAACGGGCCCTCGGGCTAGCCGAACATGTACTGCGGAGACGCATCGACATCTGGCAATCATCTTACTCGAAGAATAGGGTCTGCGCGTGGCGAGCCACGGGACAGAAACCGTTGGAATGTTTACTGTCGCGTGTCGCCACGAATATTTCTTTTAAGGAGAGCTATAGAATTACTCCATACCTTTGTTAGGCAAAGCGTTCATCCCGTGACCGCGGCTACGTTCGGCGACTGACTGTCGCCTCGAGCCCAAGCTCATTATCACAATTCTCGAATAATTACAATCGGGTTGAATAACTACAATTGTTCAATTACAACTATAGTAGACTCTAGGTTACAATGTTGCGGGACTATCCAAAATTCCAAAGGCTCCGGTGTTCTTTCATCTCCGACATATATTATTTTCTTATTTTTCTATAAGGAATCATAACGTGCCCACTTTTACGTGTTATTCGGCCGGACCCTATATATACATGTATATAATGGCGACTAGCCTGCTGATAGTACACTTGTGCGGTTGTAGAGTTCGTCAGAGTAAAGAAGCTATGGAAAGGGCTTTTTTCTCCTACCGCTCTACTGAATGGGTGAAGAAAAGGAGCCACCAATTCGATTGTAGCCCAATCGATTTATACATTTGATATACACATATTTTTCTCCTCTGTTTCATTTTCTTTATATCTTCTTTATTTAAAAATAATTACCATCAATGAATCAGGATTAAATTGAGTTATACAACAATATGATTACCGTCAATATGATTAAGTCCTTTTGCGAATATCTCGCAAACTATAGCCGAGCGACGATTATATACAGGGTGGTTGGTAACTGGTGGTACAAGCGGAAAGGGGGTAATTCTACGCGAAAAAAGAAGACGAAAATATAGAATAAAAATTTTTCGTTTGAGGCTTTGTTTTCGAGAAAATCGACTTTGAATTTTCGCTCGGTACGCGTGCACTTTATCACGTCTCGTTATAACGGATCTCACTGTAGATTTTTTAAAAAATTAAAAAAAAAATTTTTTTAATTTTTACTCTATATTTTCGATTTCTTTTTTCGCGTAGAATCACCCCCTTTCCGCTTGTACCACCAGTTACCAAGCACCCTGTATATGGGAAAAAGTCAGAATTTGAACTCGACAACATATTTCATAGTCAATGGAATCGGTGAGGTGTATTTTATTCTATATAATTACTTAAACTATAGTACTGTAGTTTAGATATAGGAAGCTCTACTGTTTTTGTATGTCCCATGTTTTTTAACTTACCGCTACACAGAATTAGCGAACTATTACACATTTCTGCTTCCTTCCACTCTTGACCCATAACCCTGCTATTATAATATAAAACTACTGATGCTGTGCATGGGGTTACGGTGTTAACAAATTCGTGTTCTCTTTTGTTCATACGACAGGATAAAATACGTGGCATTGTCATTTTCTCGCAGTCGTAGCGAAGATTCAGCCACCGAATCGGCAACATGTCAAACCTCTACTACGGATTCTCAAGGAATTAGTATGTCGCCAGATGGCTGTGTTCTTAGTAATAATTCCTCTCAACCGGGATGGAGATCTAATTATCGCGGTGATTACAAAGATCACAATTTGAAGCCAATCTGCACGCAGGATTTGTTATCCTGGGCGTTCCAAGTAGCGCGAGGAATGGAATATCTTAGCCAAAGAAAGGTACATTTCAACAATTTCTCTTCTTTTTTAATTGTTTAATTTGCTATGTATATAAAATAGTAAAAGGTAAATCTCAAAGGTTTATAATTTACGTCACAATTATTGGAGAATGTAAACTAAATGGATTAGATTAAGATTAACTGGAAAATGTTTGTATGTAAGAATTATCTACAGTGCCATTCACTTAATTTGGAATTCTCAAACACGAGAAATTGGACAATAACAACACGTTGTAACCAGTACATGTAAGCTTACTATCACTATTATATATCGACATCCACCATCTAATCTACGAGCTGCTTCTAGAACTAAGGTTACATAGATCATGTCGTTTATTGAAAAGGATTGACTCTGAGCATCTGAATTTTATATATGTACATACATAACACAGACAAGAACACAGAATGGTTTCGATTGTGGTCCCTTGTGGTGGAAGGTGCTTACCTGAAAGGTAATTATGCACAATGTTATTATTCGTATTCTTACAAACATCATGGTCCTTTTTTACTCCGTTCTCTACATTTCATTTTTAACGTATTACACATTTTCTTCTCCGCTGCAATTAAAAATTTATTAACGATCACTTATTATTAACACTCGATGTATCTGGGTCTTCGTATCGTCTCTCACAAATACCGACCACAACAGTATCAAATAAACGAGAGTAGTAACACCTCACTTCTCATAGTCAGGATACAAAGACCCAGTCACAACATTCAGCGTAGGCACCATCCGCCACAAGAGACCACAACCAAACTCTTGCCTATAATCTATATATGTACATATATAGAATTCAGATGCTCAAAATCACCCATTTTCAATAAACATGATCTATGTAACTCTAGTTCTAGAAGCAGCTCATAGATTAGATTATGGATGTCGATGTATGATAGTGGTAGTAAGCTTACATGTAACCAGTGTGGTCATTTTCCAAGTTCCCGCACGTGTGGGTTCCGAGTTATGTAAATGGATGCGAAATGAAACTTGAAGTATATCGTGACAACTAAAAAATGTATCTGATGAAATAAATTTTAAGCTATCAAAAATAATAGAAAAATTTTCAAAGCGCAATATGAAAGTAGTATGAAATGAGGAAAATAATAACCTCATTAATTCGCTAATTAAATTATGAATATCAATAAATGAAAAATATAAACAAAATCATTTGCTTGAAATATAATTTAATCATCATTTGTAGGTGTTACACGGTGATTTAGCCGCGAGAAATATCTTATTAGCCGAAAACAACGTAGTGAAAATCTGTGATTTCGGCCTAGCAAAAACTATGTACAAGGATAATAATTATAAAAAGAAAGGAGGTGGACTGTTACCTATAAAATGGATGGCCATTGAATCGATTAGAGATCGAGTTTTCTCAACGCAATCGGATATCTGGTCATTTGGTATAGTTCTATGGGAGTTCTTTACATTGGCTAAGACACCTTATCCCGGAATGGAAGCTGAGAAACAATATCAGAAACTGATTGAGGGATACAGACTGGAGCAACCGGAATATGCTACTTGTGAAATGTGAGTTTAATTTATTGGATTGAGTGAAAAGTTCGTGTCGTTTTTTCAAAGTCAAATTACAAGACGATTCTCTTTTTTTTCAATATAACTTTATCCAGTACGGTATTCTTCATTTTTGATATAAACCTTTCTCCATCTTTTAGATAGCTTTATTATACCATTGTTATAGAATTTTGCACATCTCTGTCCAGAAGACTATTTTATTTACTCCTTTTAATCTTCCAAGAAATTAAATATTTAGGAATTAATCGTTAAGGAAGTTTTGTAGGGACTGGAATAAATGGTAATTGGAGGGTGCGACAAGACAACTCACCCGAAATGTATCAATTTTTGCCTACTAGCCAAAGACATATGCGGTTTTGCATTGTCTTAAGATGACTACCTTAACCAATTCTGGATGCTTTCTAATTCTTGCTTTCTATCGCTTCAACTGCGAGCTGTATACATCCGAATTAATTGTTTGATTTTTTGAAAGGAACTCGTAATATGGAATTCCCTTGTGACCCTAGCATGCGTGCAGCATAACCCTTTCCGGATGAAGATCTACTTTTGGACTCGATAATGGTGGTTCACCTTGTTTGTCCTTTGACCATGATGACTTTTTTGCCGTAGTATTATAAAAGATTCACTTTTCGTTACCGCCGACTATCCACCTCAAAAATGGATCATTTTCATTCCATTTGATCAAAGAATCGCATAAGGACAATCCAATCTATCAAATTCTTTTCTGACAATGTATGTAGTCCCCAAACGATAAGATAATTTACGTACCTACCCAATCTTCTATAGATATTTTACAATAAATCTTTGCGATATTTTATGTAGCTTTGAAATCGCCCGTGTTGTATAATGATGGTTCTGTTCATTAATCAACCGCTTCACTTTTATGTTCCATACATTAAATTTAACACATTAAAGTTAAAATATCTGTTAGACTAGTGGTTTTGGAGTATAAATCGGTTGATACTCTTTTGTAAAGAATAACGATCTGCATCGATCAGTGCATTAAAACATCTATAATTGTATTTTAAAAAATGTATGTCACCTTCATATAACGTGTCCGTCTCAAAAAAAAGCACTTACACCAGATTGTGCCACCCCCCCCCCCCCGAAACTATAAATTGCTTATTTAAATTATATTTTTCTACAACATGTAGTGTATGAATAATTTGCGTTTATAGATTTGAACTGGTCATCCTGTAGATATTTGAATCCGAAAATGCTTGATTTAAAATAATTCTTAGTTTTAATTTTGTAAAACTTTGCATATGGAGAAGGGAAGACAGGTCCCATTGAAATCCCTGAAACTGTTTTTAATTCTCCGACACAAGATTTCACTGATACCAGACTTCACCGACAATAGCTTTGGCAATATTAGTACAGAGAAATGAGACAGAATTTTTACTTGTGTAAATTTACTGTCGCAGATATTTGATAGTCGGTTGCCTTACGACGATCGGATTAAAAGGAATTATCCCAAGCTTAATATGCAATACAAACTGGCTAATAATTAAATAAGTTATTGTTATAAGTTTGATTTCAATTAATTTACGCTAAGTTTGTATGAAATTTCAACGCAAATCAATATCAAATCCATGGTCTGTATTAGGTTTGGACATTATTAATCCGGCGTCCACAGCGCTGTAAAGCGGCCGGCAATCATTAACTACTCCAATAACTATTCCTACATAAGTAAAACCCCTCTCTTATTTCCTTGTGTTAATACTGTCAGTCAGTTAAGGATGTTATCGGTGAAAACAGTGTCTACGAAATCTGTGTCGATGGTTTCAATAACATGTGGAAGGAGAGAACAATGCCCTTGCGTTTGTTTTACTTGTCTCCTATTTTGATGAAATTAAAACTGAAATATTTTTTAAACTAAACATTTCCGTATACGAATACCTTTACATTTTTTTATAGGGAGTAAAAAAAAACGCATCGATTAATATATAGGAAGATAGAATGTTCCATGTTAAAAAATTATTGAAACGTCTAAATCTCGAAAAATATTTTTTTTTTATTATTTAATTTGTACTTTACAATTTGTCCAGCTAGACATTTGGTAAATTTTTCTAACTTAATTGCTAAATAACATGTGGATAGCTACCCCCAGTGGGATACCATCGAAAAATATGACCATTGTATGACAATTGTATCATAATATGTGTCTCTCGGAACAAAATAATTCATTCCTTAAGCGTTTTCGCATATCATAATATCATTAAAAATAACAGAGAATTGCTTTGTAACAGAATTACTAATGTATTTGAACGTGTATGTACATATCGGATATTTTTAGTAACTCTGTTATAAAAAAATTATATTATGTACACACGTATACATATACGTATATGTGCCTCAAATTTTTCTTATTATGTAGTGTTACCGCTTTTTAGGAAAAAACCTAAGAAAACGAGAAGAAATATTTTAAGAATATTTTAATCAAGAAGTATTCAAATATTTTAATTAGCCCGCAACAGTCTCAGCTTACTGATTTTCGGCTTTGGACGAACTTTCGGTTTTACATCTCTTATGTCTATTTCTCTTCTTATATGTCTACCTTCCCTCTTTTACACTCTATTCTATTGCACTACCTTAATTGGATCACACTAGTAAATATAATACAGTCAGCATATAACCGTAAATTTTGCACACTTTTTTCATACTTTACCCACATGTATCTACATATAGTGGTAGACAGAAGAATGTTTAAAACTGATACTTGTATATGAGTATAACTAAAATTCATATTAAACATCTTTCCTGTACATTTGTCTATTCTAAGATGTACGTCTATGTTATACATTCATTTTTCTTGTTAATCATAGTTTAGTTTTATAAAATTGCAATGTTTTATCCCAGCTTACTCTTTAAACTTTCTCGTGAACGTCACTGTCTATAACATATTACCTACAGAACACTGTTTGACACAAGATAGCCTGAGACATCATATATCATTTTTGTAATATGTTATTATTAACATATATAATGGATAAAACAATTAATATTTTTTCTTATTTGTTAATTACCCTGAGGCTATAAAGCTTCTTTTTCTCAAAAAGAAAAGAAACCGTTTTACTCTCGTATATCTTTACATCCTGTATGTATTATAATATTACAATTTAATATTGTGAATATATTACAGATATGACATAATGCTGCAATGTTGGAAAGCCAAGCCTACCCTACGTCCGAGTTTCACAGAATTGGTACAGGGTATTGGCGAATTATTAGAAGAAAGCGTAAAAGCGGTGAGTTTGATGTTAACAGTTTCTTAGTATCTCCCAATCTATTTACTTTAAAATTTCATTTCTAAAATCCTACGTACATTTATGACCATTCTGTATAACACATATGGAAAATTACTGTCTTCACTGATATGAAAAATATTTATGTTTCATCTTTCATTGTGAAAACTATTATACTTGGAAAGTTAATTACGAAAAGAAGCATATAAAATAATAACGTAACTTTACTGTACTTACCTTTAATTTTACAATAATAACAATACTTGTTTGATACAAGAATATGTCTACTTTGTGTCTCAAATATGTTAATTTTCATTGCAATTTAAATATGCTGTACTTTGTGATAAAATGAATGCGGTAAGGTACGATTATTTGAGATACAAGCTTCAATATTTTAAAATTCAACCTTGAACTATACGTAGAATAATTAAATTTCTATATTAAAAAGATTATTAATATATGTAAAATACATACTTGTGAGGAATTAAAATTTTATTACAAGACTATATAAGTCTGTAAGTTTTTAGGCTTAACAAGAGAACACATTTAAATAACATTTAAACAAATACATAACATTTAAATAAATTTCGTTAATACTCCAATAACATTTAATTATATTTCATAGCATTTTGCACGTCGTTATAATCTCATTGTAACACATTAAATGTCTATCTAATTTGCAGCATTACATCAGTCTAAACGATCCTTACATGGACATGAACACGACGCTGCTGGAAGGTGGTCGGAGCGACTATCTAACTATGCTCTCCGCACCTGATCACGCAGCACTCTCTTCTCCCATCCACGATTATTCAAATTTGCCCGCGTCAAACACAACGTACCTGTGCATGAGTCCCACTAGCCAGAGTGGGTACGATTCAGAAATATTCAGTCCTAGACCTAATCAAGAGAGAACGCACTTTAAATTTCCGGTCACTACCGATTCAGAAGACGCTGTAGAATTGTCACCAATGTTAAAGAAACTAGAAGAAGAGGATCCTTATCTGAAACCAATTAACGTACATGCGCGGCGAGCAGAGTTCGTCCGACAGCAAGAGACAATGAAGAATCAACCAATAGATCATCAACCCATCAATAGAGATTTCGCATATTGTAATACTCCACGAAATGTTCAGTTGATAGATTTAAACGAGAAAAATGAAAAGAATGAGAAGGATTCTGACGACATTGAAATATTAAATAATGGAAACACGTTATCAAAGAAGGATTTCATACCAGCCATCATTAGGACACAGGGCAATTACGTAAACATGCCGAAGCAGAAGAATGACTTAAGGTTAGACATGCCAGCCAGTTTTAGCAATCCTAGTTACGTGGTGATGGCTAATTGCGAAAGAGATCAGATGAAAGTCTGAACCTGTGCATGAACAAAATTTGACAATTGTTTTATAATGATGATTAACTGAAGGGAATGTCTATTTCAGGCGGGCTTTCATGGATAGACATGTGGATATGGATATGGTAAATGGAGGAAATGAACAATAATACATCTTTTTACTGTCTCCTCCCGATAGGATCTGAAACACTTTGTAGTAATTAGAATCTGTATACAGTGGCTACAAAAAGTATTTATACACTACTGTACATATTTATCATAGCATTCACATATTAATTAGTTAGGCCCAAATATATAAAATTTTGTATCATTTAATAGTACATATGCACTTTTATGTGATTGTAAAAATTTAATAATATGAAAATGAAATGTATAGGACTTGATTTAAAAAGTGCTTCATTGGGTATGTAAGGGTATGTGCAAATACTTTTTTTGTAGCCAATAAATGTGGCAAGAAAATTAAATCACTTTGGACATGATTTAAATCTTAAACTGTGTCCTTGTTGAAACAACAAAGAGAAGTTCTGTTGCCTGTTGTTGCTGCATGTTCCAAACAGTATTCAGTAAATATCAACTTGTAGAAACATTTTGTTTACACTGAAGCAACATAATTAGAGGAGTATATAAGTTTTAGTTTCAAAGAGAAATTTACTTCTAGTTGTTCACATACAAATATGTCATAAAACAATTGAAAAAGTGTATATACTAAATGAACATTTCTTTCTGTTGTAAAGTACTGCTGTATATTGATTATCTTTTCTCTTTTTTTATTTTTACCATTTCAGACAAAAACAGACAATAAGCAGTAGCTTTTGTTACTGGCAACTGTGGTCAGTAATCATATTCATTATTAGGAGATTTGAAAAGTATTGGTTAATGTGTTAAAGCAATTGCTTAGCAAGCGAATAATCAAGGTTCAGAACAATGGGCAACAACAATTAGTAACTTTTTCAAGAAAAATAAAATATGAAAATCCTTCACTGTTGCTTCAGTTTTAATCAGTCTTGTTTGAAGGCCTTGAAAATTTTGGTAGTATATGAAAGTCTTAAGAATATCTACTGATAAACCTACTGGTTTACAGACCTTGAGCAATATTCTATTGAATATTTCAAGCACTTTGATTTACTATTGTCTAAGTGATACATTGACATAAGATACTAACTCATTATGGGCCAATATTGCATTAAAGCACCATTAAAGATTGTTTAATTAGTTTACATTATTGAATTCTTCTTATTAACATAGCAAGTACTAAAGAGAATCAAACGACTTGTTTAATATTCTTTTGATACTACTTCTTCTTCATAAAGTAGATTCCATAGTTTTATGAAATTTAAAGAATCAAGATTGAAAATTCAGGACTTATCAATACTTATCAGAATTTTAAGCTTTGGATTGTGTTCAAAATGATTTGAATCTTCATAGTTTTTTAAAACTTTGAATAGCTTCAAAGTTAAGAATCGGGTAACCATCACTACTGTTTGCTATTAATATGCATGAGGGTGAGCTCTTACGTGTCATGAGCGTGTATATGTGATTAAACAAGATCGATTTTAAATGTCACTTTTTGCATTTGTGCATGTTGCTCCATCTTTAATGTACCATGACGAAAATCATTTAAAATGATTTGACGAACGAGATAAAGAACATATGTATGTTATATAATATATATGATTGATCCTTTTAACGAGCTTTTGAACATCCATAAAAAAATTTCATTAATATGAGCAATACTACATGATAACCTTTCGGAAAAGAGACATATTTGACAAAAATGACAGAAAATAAAATTGTAAAGAATTAAGGATACATAATTATTCGTTTTTCAAAACTAAACATTCTGATATTATTATCTGATACAGGAATAAAAAAATAAAATATTTTAATTTTTTATGTTAATTTTAAGGCTACTTGAGGTAATAAAACAAAAAAAGGGGATGAACTTACAGAAAAGTTCTATCCTCTCTAGTTTCAATAATTTTAGAATATGTTATAGAAATCAACATTTTGGATAACTTTTTCGTATACATATAACCAACGGTTTCGCTTAGTTTCCGAAACATTTGTAAAAAACTATCTACATCACTATAGTGAAGTTTGTCTATAGTTGTGTGTCTATTACCGCTTATGCGTCAGTATTTTATAAACGAAGGTCAGTCGAAGCTTAAAGGCCTCGTGCACAGTTGGATATGGGAGACTCCAAAAAATATCTGTTGTAACTTATAACTCAATTAAAAGCGAACATCATCAATATATTGAGTTTAGGCGTCAGTTCGACTTTTGTATCCGGCAGTTACAAGGCGGCCAGGAACACTTTTATTATAACCGACATTGCTTGGAGTCTCACATGTCTAATTGTAGATAGGAAAATTGTATATAGGAAAAAATTGTGCAAAATCTTGATTTTTATAACATATTCCAAAATCATCGAAATTGGAGAGGATGAAACATTTCTACAAGTTTACTACTTTTTAATACCTGTTTAAAAAATACATCTCATACGAATCGAATCCTATTTCGAAACTAACAGAAGAAATTAAAATTTAAAAAATACGTTATTAGTATGCATTTAATCATAAATTACCGTTTCTAATATGATTTAAGCATTAGTCGTAATCAGATATCGTACACTTTGAAGGATTTGGAAACAATTCCCTAATTTTTCTACGTCTTTTTATATTAATGTTCAATTAATGTTTAATATTCTTACGAAATCTATAATTTGATTTTAAACGATTTTATTCAAGTTTATGTTTTATACGTTAAATAGGCAGTAGAATGTTAGCATCTCTTCCAAATGAAGACTATCAGGAGAAAAATATGTATACTTTGTACTTCTTCATAAAAGAGCAATTTTACGATTTTATATATCATTCACTGTAATTTTTAAAATTCAGTGGTTTATATATCAATCCTATACTACCAAAATTATACTGTTATTTGACTTTAAGATTAGACATATATTTTTTTCATTATTATGATCATTTCACAATTATCCACCGCTATAATATTTTACATGCATGTGATTTTTTACAATAATTCAGGAATCTATGATTTATTTTTCGGAAGTTTAAAAAGTTGTTCTCTTTTCGATATCGTTGAGTCATGCGGGCCCATACAGTTTAATTTAGGTATGTGCTAGATTACTTAGCATTTTAGGATGTTTAATTTTAATTTGCATTCTATTTTTTATGCGATAAATGGTAATTGTGATCTTTATATATAGAACACAGAATACAAATTAAAATAAACCAAACTCTAAAATTAAGTAATTTAACTTAAGCTCTTGTGGGTCATCTACGAATCAAGAGTTGGAGAACTAGCAAAAGTGAATGTATTTTCGACGAATCGCAGGGAGACGCAATCGCGAGGAAACACGTCAACGGGAGTCGTAAATTCCCGTTACGATTATAATAATCGACGCTGCGAATAGATCGATCCCCTGATTTCCGTCGAGATAATAGGGGTGGTTAAGGTAGTATAACGCTGTGATTAACAGGGTTATAAACTTTATATTCCCAACACTTATACACACGAAGTTATACCGTTTCGTATGATATAAGTCGTAGACGATGATTTGGCGTATGAAGATGCGATATACATGCACAATAGAGCAAAGCTCTTACAGTTGAGTTTGTTGTTTTAGTTGACGTAGCAATAGAGGAGACTAAGTATATGAAGTGACTGTTCAGTAGTCCCGAGAACAAGTTTAGACGTGACAAGTAGACAAGTATGACGTGATTAAGACAAGTTGACTATTCTAACGATGAAGAATAAGTGAAGTTCGTTCTTATGTGATTACAAAGGAAAGCTCGGAGTGGGTGTGCCTTTTGAACTAAGGACGTGGATTCGTTATTTACACTTTTCGTTAGAACAGTGAGGGTAACGATCCGCGATGTCCATTGGTTATAGCCAATATTAATAAGTGAAAATTGGAGGAGGAAGCCTCCTACCGATGTGGCTCGGGTTGACCTTGTGCATGGGAAAAACCGGTTTTTCCGTTAGACACCCATCCGCTTTCTCCGTAATTTGTAAGAACGTGCAATAAACCTAAGGACTGTTTTAAATACCAGTTATAAACCGAAAATACTTGCAGGATTAAAGGTTCCTGCAAGCTAATAAGATTCGGTTTATGGTGGGGCTTGGGCCTTGATGGTTAGACACTGGAGGACGTCGCACGGACCATTTCACGAGACGTAACAGTGGACTTATCATGCCTTTCATATGTAGTCTTCAAATATACACGTAGAAACTGAGGATCACAAGAAAAGATCATGATAATTCTTCTTCTGTTGATTTTCTCATTTTGATGGCTCTTATTTGGTAGCTAAAAGAATGTATTTTTATATACTATAATCAAAAAGCCAATAACGCAAAAACCAATAATGCCTATAACTTGTATAATATTGTGAACCTAATCTTATAATCTGACATTCAATATTTTTTTAATATTTAAGAAGCTATAAAAACACTTAATCGAAGAAACCAAATAGACAGTTTTGGAATTAATTGGTAGTGTAATAGAATTTTACAGTTGTTTGCTTTCTAAAAAATGTGATTTAACATGGTTTTCCCCTGTAGTCTTTATTATATTTAGAATGAAAATGTGAATCAAATTCCAAATATGTATGTATGGTGATACTTCGATACTTCGATATGATATTACGCCACACGTAGACCGACTTCAAAAAAGAAGGAAAGTATCGTCAATTCGATGAGTATATATATTTTTTAATAGTATTATTATACGAATAAATGTGAAATCGTATTGATGTTATATAAAGACATGTACAGAGACAACTTATGAACTTATTATTTGTTAAAGAGAGATTTAATTATCATTAATTACTATATCTTTGAAAAATTGAAAATATTTAAAAAACTATAACAAAATGTTTCAGATCTATACAATTTATAAAAGCATAATGTTTGAGTAAAATGGGTTCGTTTATCAATACTTGATACTCGATGCGTTATAAGTTTGAACGGAGGATTTAATTCGAATCTAATAGGTACGAATTTCGAAAAATTTTATATATTTAATTACAGCCAAAGATGTACAACTTGTTTTAATCTTAATTACACAACTCTACTCGTTAGATAAGAGAACATCATGACGAAGCGCGTGTGTCGGTCTAATTTAAATTGTCTAACGTTTACGTTTAGAATGTATAAAATTTGTATAATAAATTTTTTACCTTCTTCGCAATACTTGTGTGTTCGTTCTTAACAACATAACAATAAAGTACATGTTTTTTATGACTAGACTGCGAATGTTCATGCAAGAATACAAGTAAAGAAATAAAAACTAGATAGAAATTTTATATGATTAAAAAATTATAAAAATATGTTGTTCATATATTATTTTTTGAATAACGCGTATGTTTCGCATATTCATGTCTGAAAACGTATGCAAAAATATATTGCGTATCACTTACATATTGCAATGTATTTATCTCATGAAATTAATTTAATTTATCGGAACTATGTAAAGTGCTAAACCACGTTAAACAGCGTATTTGCAATGTTGACTGCTAAACGTAAGACGTAGCAGTTTGTATTTCGAATTCGAATAGTTCGATTTGACTTATCGCGTCACTAGCCTGCAACGTCAGTTCTGCCCGAGCAGCCGAGCTAAATGGACGTGTAAAACAGTGCTTCAGAGAAAGTGCGGCAAGTGGAGAAAAGAAAGTTACGAACGTCAACACCCATAGCCAAATGGTGGAAATCCGTGTCTTCTACTAAGAAGACTATTATCAAATCTAAAATGCAAAATCACATCCCACCGATAAAAATAATTAGTAAAGATGAAACATACTACATAAACAAAGCAACAAACATATCAAAATCAAGCCAATCAATAAACAAAGAACAGGAGTGCTCAGCTACAAACGAAATTTAAATGGAACCAATACAAAACAATGAAGAGAATAAAATCAGTAACGAACTAATCCACCAGGATGAAAGCTGGAAGGTGACAAGTTACAACAAAAAACGAAAAATAACACCAAACACAAACGTTAGGAAAGCTGTAGAAGCAGAAAAACACAATGTCTACAAGAAATCACACTCCGAAACTCCTTCAGCGCACTGCCAGAAGAGAAAGAAACAGACCCAACCGGAAAACCAATAATCCACATCTCCAAACCACCGCCAATTTACATTGAAATAATGGACCCCCTCATTGAACTACTTACCAACACGGCAGGAAAAGAAAATTACAGTATAAAACAATTAAAACAAGACCAGGTAAAAGTACAAACGAACACCCCAAAAATTTTCAGAAAAGTGACAAAAGCACTAAAAGAAAAAAACGCCGGGATCACACTTACCAGCTCAAAGCTGATAAAAGTTATAAAGCAGTAATCAGAGGATTACATCCAAAAACAAATGCAAATAACATATGAGAGGAACTAGCTAAAATCGGGCATCAGGTAAGAGCAATAAACAACAAAACCAGGTACGATACTAAACAACCATTACCGTTATTTCTAATAGAACTTGAACCTAAAAACAATAACAAAGAAATTTTTGAAATTAAAAAGGTTCTAAACACAATAGTAACAGTGGAGCCACCTAGACATAAAAAAGACATACCGCAATGCACACGGTGTCAGCAATATGGACATACAAAAAATTACTGCAACCATACATAGGAAAGATAAATGAAATAAAATGCTACAACTGCAATGGAAACCACCCAGCTAGCTACAAAAGCCGTGTAGTCAGAAAGCAACTGCAACATAAACTGTTTCCGCCGCTTCGAAACAGGACACACAACAACTTTCACGCGCAACAGGATAGCACAGAAACTGTGACAACACCAAATCTACAGCACGTAATGAACAATAACTACAGTAACACCAACACCGTTGGTAGCCGAAGCTACGCGCAAGTAATCCACCAATCGCCACCCTTAGACAACCAAAATCAGAACAATAATAGCAACGACACTACAAAAATCAAGGAACTGCTCAAACAATCCATCAAAAACACCGAAATGTTAACAAAAATGATAAGCGAACAAAACGCAGTTCTCAGACAGCAAACGCAACAAATCACAGTCACATGTTACAACTTCTTACAAACATGCTAAGCAAAAAATAAAAACGGACACGCTGAAAATACCAGCCTGGAACTCAAACGGCCTACAACAACAGGCCCTAGAAACTAAAACATTCCTGTATAACAACAATATAGACATATTACTTGTTTCAGAAACACACTTCACTCCAAAAAGCTACATGAAAATACCATACTACACCATATATGATACCAAACACCCCGCAGGAAAAGCACACGGAGGGACCGCAGTGATAATAAGAAACGATATCAAAAATCACACAGCCAAGTAAGAAAGGAATATACCCAAGCAACCACCGTTACAGTACAAACTAGCAGTAACCACTTTCAGTTGTCAGCAGTATATGTACCACCGCGACATAAAATGACAATACAAATGTGGGAAGAGTACTTTCAACACTTAGGTGACAAGTATATCGCAGCGGGAGACTACAATGCAAAGCACGCGCTATGAGGATCAAGAATTGTCACTCTTCGAGGTAGAACCCTGGAAAAATACATTCGAAACAACAACCTCAATATATTATCCACGGGAAGACCGACATCCTGGCCGACAGACCTGAGCAAAATTCCTGACCTACTCGACTTTGCAGTTACAAAGGGACTAAACGCAAATACACTAAAAATAACACCCAGCCTCGAGCTTAGCTCCGATCATACACCCATAATAATTACATACAGAAACGAACCAATATTTTATAGCAACTCAGCGACACTATGCAACAAAACCACCAAATGGCAAACTTTTAAAGAAATAATCAAGAGCAAAACCAACTGCAACATCCCATTGAAAACACCCGAACACATCGAACAGGCAGTAACAACATTGATAGAAACTATCCAAGAAGCAGCATCGGCAACTACTATACCTGAAACAACCAACAGACAAACAAAAATAATTCCACCAGACATATTTGAAAAAAATAGAGAAAAAAGAAAAGAGAAAGCAAAATGGTAAAAACATAGATCACGAGAAAACAAAAAACACCTAAACAAACATGCAAAGGAAATAAAAAACAAAATAAAAGAGCACAACAATAACGAATACACAAAATTCATAGAGTCACTCTCTGCACACGAGAACTCCAATTACTCCCTATGGAAAGCCACGAAAAAAATAAAGAAGTCAATAAAACTACTCCCAGCAATCAGAAAAGCAGACAACACATGGGCAAGAAGCAACGAAGAGCAAGCTGAAGAATTTTCCACCTTTACAACACATTTACACCACATAATATCAACAACAACAACCCCAAATGCCATACGGACGAGGATGTGCAAACCACTAGTACCTCAACTGACAAACACTACACCATACCTAAAACAACAGCACAAGATATTAGAAACATAATCGAGAAGACAAAAAAATAATAAAGCATCAGGAATCGACCTAATCAATGGTAAAATCTTGAAAAACCTTCCGCCAAAAGCGATAAGACCAACAACGATAATATTTAAAGCAATTCTAAGAATACAGTACTTTCCTGGACTATGGAAAATAGCACAGATCGTAATGTTACCCAAACCAAACAAAAACCCACATCTAACTGCATCCTACAGGCCAATATCATTACTATCTGCGTTCTCCAAATTACTAGAAAAAATAATATATAACCGCCTAAAACCAACAATAGAAAAGGAAAAGCTAATACCGGACCATCAATTTGGATTCAGGAATAAACACTCCACAATAGAGCAAATGCACAGACTCGTCAATGAAATCTTACAGGCGCTGGAAACAAAACAATATTGCACGGCACTCTTTATGGATATTGAAAAAGCATTTGACAAAATAAGCCACGAAAGCCTACTACAAATAATCAGGAAACAATTCCCGTAGCAAATATACCAATTAATAAAATCTTACTTAAGCAGTAGAACCTTCGTAATAAAAATCAAGGGCACATACTCCGAAGTCAAAGACATCAAGGCAGGGGTTCCGCAAGGAAGCGTCTTAGGACCAATGCTATACACACTATACACTAGCCAACATACCAACAACTAGCAATAGCAAAATACTGACATTCGCGGGCGACACAGCGGTACTAGTCAGGCACACTAACCCAGAAACAGCAGTCAAATTACTACAAGAACACATTTCAAAAATAGAAAAGTGGCTGCAAGGTAAACAAATAAAAGCAAACCCCGATAAATGCAACCTTATTACATTCACACTGCGAAAACAGACACCACCAATCATCATACTGAACGGCACGCACATACCGCAAACAAGGCAAGTCAAATACCTAGGTCTCCACCTAAGAAACACAACTCACATGGAAACAGCATACTAAATCAATAATAGACAAAATACAACAAGGACAAACAACAAGGAGACAAATGCATTGGCTAACAAGTCGAAAATCCAAATTAAGCGTAGAAAATAAATTAAAAATATACAAAACGATCATAAAACCAATCTGGACGTACGGAATATCACTATGGGGGACAGCAGCAATGAGCCATATAAACAAAATAGAGACAGTACAAGCTAAAATTCTTAGAACAATAGTAAACGTCCCATGGTACGTTAGAAACGAGGATATACGGAAGGATCTGGGAATACCAACGGTCAAAGAGGAAATTAGCAGACACGCAGGAAAATATAAAAAAAATAGGAACACATCCAAATCGGCTAGCTGTGGAAACGATCAACACCTCAAACATGGATAGAAGACTGAAAAGGAAACACCCAGCAGATCTCACAAAGGACACAACCTAACAAACACGAAGATGGTATCCCACTGGGGATAGCCATCCACATGATAATCTAACAGCTGAAAAATTCTACCAAATGTCCAAACTGGACAAATTGTGAATTTAAACAATTAAATAAAAAAAAGAAAAAAACAAGCCTGCAATGTGAATCATACTTGTTATCATATGTTAAATAGAGCTAAATGTAAGAGAAGGTTTCTTAAATTTTATAAAAAATGAATATTATATTTTGTATACAAACGTCATTGGTTAAAGACTGCAAATTTGGACAGAGTACTTGTAATTTATTATAATACAAACTATACATACTAGAATAATTGTAAGAGTATTGTTGAATACTAAATTGTTGAATTACTAAGTTGTTGATTTACTAAATATTATGTCATAAATAATATGCAATATATTAAAATTATATAAAACATATCGCTGACATATTTTGTCCATTTTTCGCGTGTGTATATATATAACTTCGGAAAATCTCCAATAGTTTAGCCTGTATAATTTAACTCGGTTATAATTATTCGAGACTTGTGATAGTGAGCTTGGGCTCAAGGTGACAAACAGTCGCCGAACGTAGCCGCGGTCAAGGGATGAACGTTTTGTTTAACAAAGGTATGGTGTAGTAGTATAGCTCTTCTTAAAAAGAAATAGTTGTAGCGGCACTCGACAATAAATATTCCAACGGTTTCTGTCCCGTGGCTCGCCACACGCAGACCCTATTCTCCGGGTAAGATGATTACCAGATGTCGATGCATCTCCACAGTACATACTCAGCTAGCCTGTGGACCCGTTATAAATCTTAAGATTTAGTTAATTAAAGTCCTTCAAACAGACAAACAGTCCTTGTCCCAACTACGGGAAGATAGGGAAAATCTATTTTTCTCACGAACGATGCTTCCAGCTAGCAACTTTCCCTCAAGGGCTGCTAGCATCCTTCTCTAACCACCAACATGGAAATTGACCAATTAACAGCAACGTCAATTTCCCTCATTTTCCGAATGAAGGCTTTTCTTCACCAATTCGATGATATCATGCCCTTAGACACACCCCATCATAGTTTTTCTCTACAGCCTCGCCGTGACGGAAAGTCATTCTCTCGTGACGTCTCATTAGCGAATTACATAGCGTCTTCACGATTAGTGAATACTCCACGTTTTAACATAGGTTCGAACTTAGACTTTGACGAAAACGTGAATTCGCTATCCCGTTGACCGCGGATTCGTTATCGAACCTGAGGGCACCGTCATTAGTGTCTAATCACCGCGGTTACTCGATAACTTTGTAATAATCACGATGTGTTAATAAACATTACCTCTATTGTATAATAACAATGGCTAATCCTAGTGAAAGTTCGTTAAACGCCCCTAACCCTGTTCTTAATGTGAACCCGACATATATATATTATGTGTGTATATTTTATATTACAGATGTCATATGTCTTTCTTACATATTTAAACACATAAACATCGGCAGTCTTTTTATTAAAAAATCGTAGGACTACATTTCCATGCCTATGTCGTTGGCAATCCTAATCGCATAAGGAACATCATATATTGTTACATTGCTATGAATACGTCGACCTTGTCTACCTATATCTTCAATTAAAGTCTTCTTGTACTCCAGCCATCTGGAATACGTGAAAAAATATTATTATAATTAGAGATTAGCAAATATAAGTTATGTTTTCTTAAGTATGATATGATGTTAAGTATGATAACTATATATATAACTATGTGTGTGTGTGTGTGTGCGCGCGCGCGCGCGCGCGTGCGTGTGTGCGTGTGTGTGCGTGTGTGTGCGTGTGTGTGCGTGTGTGTGCGTGTGCGTGCGTGCGTGTGTGCGTGTGTGTGCGTGTGCGTGCGTGCGTGTGTGCGTGTGTGTGCGTGTGTGTGCGTGTGTGTGCGTGTGTGCGTGTGTGTGTGTGTGCGCGCGCGCGCGCGTGTGTGTGTGTGTATTAGAAATTTACAAACTATTAAATTGAAAAGTATTTCGTGAAACTATATGCCTTCGTTTTTGTGTTAAGAGAAATCAGGTTATCAGTCAAATATTTAAAGTTAATTAAAAAACAAAGCTTCGTATGAAAAAAATTGTATTCTGCGTTTCTTTACTTAATTTATTATGTTCTTTTAATTATATTACCAGTTACAGGATATCCTATATGTATTAAATTGATACATATGAAACGTCGTTTCTTTGAAGATTGAATTTGACGCGCCAATATTATTCGTTAAATATTGTCCTATCGTTAATGAAGGATCAACCATATTAAAGAAGAAGAAATTTACTATAACACACATATACCTTAATATTAAGGATATATATAATAAAAATATGAAACTTCATTGTGACTTTAATATAGTATATATGTATAATCAGAACACTTATGTAATTCTTTTTATCAATTTAAATTTGAAACAGGTTTTTTTTATTCACAAATACATTAGAATCAATTCTTGCATTGAAAATCTTGAGTAAGCTTCTTTGGCGTGGCGCAGTGACATAATTAATTATTTATAATAAGTTTATTTCTAACTGAATCTAGTGCTTAGGTCTAAATGATAGTGTTTTCTTAGACTGCGAATCTGGTCCGACGTATTAAGTAATTTAGTAACTAGGGGGTTTCGATGGTTGCTAACTCTTATGATACATCTATTACTACATTTTGTTATTTCTACTTTGACCGTGGGTATCTTGAGATCGCGATGTATTGTTTCGTTGGTAACATACCAGGGTGCATCTATTATAGATCTTAGAGTTTTCGATTGGAAGCGTTGAAGTATTTCAATGTTGGAATTACTTGCCGTTACCCATAGTTGCATTCCGTAGGTCCAGACAAGTTTTATTATGGTCTTATAGAGCGTAATTTTGCTCTGCGTGAT
This sequence comes from Bombus huntii, assembly GCF_024542735.1. Taxonomy (NCBI): domain Eukaryota; kingdom Metazoa; phylum Arthropoda; class Insecta; order Hymenoptera; family Apidae; genus Bombus; species Bombus huntii. The sequence continues at coordinate 1,235,030 of NC_066244.1, forward strand.
TAAGTTGGAACGTCGGCCAATGAGCCAGCAGAATTTTTTAAGTTTAGCCTTGAGTTGCTTCGATTTGTCTATGATGTGTTGTTTCCATGTCATTCTCCTGTCCAGAGTCATGCCCAGATATCTGACTGAATCCTTGTTAGGAATTGTTATATTGTTAATGGTCACCTGAGGCCAGGTTTGTTTTCGCAGCCTGAAGGTTACACGCGTGGGTCTAAACGCGTGGGTCTAAACGCGTGGTTTTCATTAATTTTGAAGCCCCATTTGTGGAACCACTTTTCAATAGAGTCGAGACATCGCTGGAGAGTGGATGATGCGATTATCGGGTCTGCGTGAGATGCTAATAATGCTGTGTCGTCAGCAAATGTCGCTATGGTTATTTCTGTTAAAGTTGGTAAATCGGCAGTGTAGATGGAAAGCCAACGCCCATGCCGCGCTGAGTGCACTCGTTCCCGCTATCCATGATGAGTGTTAATAATGATAGTAAGTTATTAATTTGTTCTGATTGTTTCTCGATTAATTTTTCGAGTCTAGAGAAGTTATCTGTGCTTTGTGAACTGAGAACACTATTTTGAGAATGGTCACTATGGATTTTCGGATTGTTTTGGTTTCCTTGAACTGTCTGGGCATAGGAGATTGAAGGAGTTGAGAATTTTTGAGGATTTGGTTGGTTATCTCCTTGACTCTGAGTTTAGGATACTTATATTTGTACAAGGTCTTGTAGGCTGAGCAACCCTTATAGTTCGCAGGATGCTCTCTGTGAGAGAGGATGCACTTCGCAGGGATTTCTGGAGGTTTGGTACACTGATCAGTGGGGTGAATATCTGCACATTTAACGCAGCGGTAATTATGGTTGCAATATTTCTGCGTGTGACCGTACCTTTGGCACCTTTTACATTTCACTATCTCTTTTTTTATAAAAGGAGGTTCGAATTTTACTGCTGAGTTCATTAGTCGGTTGATGTTGTAAATTTGTTTATTTGTTTTCAAGGTTTTTAGTAACTTTATTAGTTTTCTATAGGAGTCTGGGTTAGTCGGCAGAATTTTTTGCTTGGTTATTATTTATTTTTAGTTTGTAATCCTCTTTGTTGATATCTTTCTCAATGAACTTTATCATTGTTTGAATGTCGATGACATCATCAATGAAGATAAGTGGGGAGGGGGATTTTTTTGTGTATGTTGGTTAGTTAGTGTTGCAGCTACGTCCATGGAGTCGTTTGTGGATTCTAATATTGCGAATCTATTGTAAGTGGTTACACAGCTTTTTGACGATTCGTTCTGGCTAGTGTTTGCGTTTATTTTAACTGTTTCTAGCTTACGCTTTTTTATTTTGTTAGTGCCGTTTGAAAGGAGCGATATATTGTTCTTTTGCCACGGAGGAGGTAGAGCGGTGTAGTTATAGTTTTGCTCAAGAGAGCCTGATCGAGATACTTAGGCCATCTTCGAGCTAGTTAATTCAATTTAAAATAACCAGTCGAGAGGCTATGATTCGGGTCAGAGATTAGGAGCGTTGGATTTTAGAAACACTTGGTTTATGTCTGTTCCGATTCACTTTCGACGGATGGGCGTCACGTGTTGTATTGTGAACTTTACAGGGTACTAAACACACGTCTGCGCTCTTCGGCACTCAACAACAAACTGATTTGAAAAAGGTTTTTTTTTATTTATTTAATTTAAATTTTACAATTTGTCCAGTAGGACATTTGGTAAAATATGATAGCTTAGTGGTATAATAATATAACATGTGGATGGTTACCCCCAGCGGGGTTCCATCTTCCAAGTTGTTTATTTTATTTCTATTGTGAGGTCTGCGGGATGCTTCTTCTTCAGTCTTCTTTCTATTATGGTTTTATTCGTTTCAGCAACCATCTTGGAATTTTTAAATCTTTTCGTAAATCTTCATTTCTGACGTGCCATGGAGCGTTAACTATTGCCCTTAAAATTTTTGTTTGCTCTGTTTCTATTTTACTTATATGACTCATTGCTGCCGTCTCCCATAGTGGGACTCCGTATGTCCAGATTGATTTGATTATTGTTTTGTATATATTTAGTTCATTCATTATACTTAATTTAGATTTTCTATTGGTTAACCAGTACATCTGCTTCCTTTTTTCACGTATTCTGTTTATTATTAATTTTATTTGATGCTTCCATGTAAGGTGTGTATCTAAATGCTAGATATTGCCTAGATATTGCTATTGCCTAGACTTGCTTTGTTTGTGCTATGCGGGCGCCGTTCAGTTGGATATCTGGTGTTTTTCCTTTTCTAAGTGTAAATGTTATGTGATTGCACTTACTGGTGTTCGCTTGTATTTGTTTCTTTTGCAGCCCCTATTCTATTTTTGTAATGTGTTCTTGTAGTAGTGCGGCAGTCGTTTCTGGATTTGCGTGCTTCACTAGTATGGCCGTATTGTCCGCGAACGTTAGTATTTTGCTGTTGACAGTTGTTGGTATGTCTGCCGTATATAGTCTGTATAGTATTGGTCCTAGGACGCTTCCTTGCGGTACTCCTGCCTTGATATCCTTAATTTCAGAATATGCATCATTTATTTTTACTACAAAGGTTCTATTGTTTAAGTAAGATTTGAGTAGTTTGTAGATTTGTTCTGGAAATTGCTTTTTGAATGTTTGAAGAAGTTTTTCGTGGTTAACTTTATCAAATGCTTTTTCAATGTCCATAAAGATTGCCGTGCAATATTGTTTTGTTTCCAGCACCTGTAAGATTTCATTGACAAGTCTGTGCATTTGTTCTATTGTGGAGTGTTTATTCCTGAATCCAAATTAATGGTCCAGTATTAGCTTTTCCTTTTCTATTGTTGGTTTTAGGCGGTTATATATTATTTTTTCTAGTAATTTCGAGAACGCAGATAGTAATGATATTGGCCTGTAGGATGCAGTTAGATGTGGGGTTTTGTTTGGTTTGGGTAACATTACGATCTGTGCTATTTTCCATAGTGCAGGAAAGTACTGTATTCTTAGAATTGCGTTAAATATTATCGTTGTTGGTCTTATTGACTTTGGGGGAAGGTTTTTTAAGATTTTTCCATTGATCAAGTCAAATCCTGGTGCTTTACTTGTCTTTGTTTCCTTGATTATGTTTGTAACTTCTTGCACTGTTGTGCTGAGTATGGTGCAGCGTTTATCAGTTGTGTTGTTGGTATTTTCCACTTCTTCATTTGTTTGCCATTTGGAGATGCTGTTATTAATTTCGTACGGTGAAAATATATTTTGTAGGTGCTTCGAAAATTCTTCTGCCTGCTCTTCGTTGCTTCTGGCCCATGTGTTGCCCATTTTTCTGTTTGCTGGGATTGATTTTATTGTTTTCTTAACTTTGTTAGTGACTTTCCATAGTGTGTAGTTGGTATTCTCATGCGCGGATAGTGATTCGATGAATTTTGAGAATTCGTTATTATGATGTTCCCGTATTTTATTCTTTAATTCCTTTGTAAGTTTATTTAGGTTTTTCTTGTTTTCTCGTATTCTCTGTTTTTGCCATTTTGCTTTCGTTTTTCTTTTTTCCCTGATTTTATCTAGGATGTCCTGTGGAATAATTTTTAATTGCCTGCTATTTGATTCATGGGTGGTGGATGCCCACATAGTTTCTTGTATTATTTCTGTCATAGTTGCTACTGCCTGCTCAATGTGTTCAGGTGTTTTCAATGGGATATTGCAGTTGATTTTGTTTTCGATTAGCTCTTTAAAAGTTTGCCAATTGGTGGTTTTATTGCAAAGCAACTCTGATTTGTTATAAAGTAGTGGTTTGCTTGTATATTCTAATATAATTGGTGTATGGTCGGAGTTAAGCTCAAGGCTGATTGTTATTTTTAATTTGCTTACGTTTAGTCTTTTTGTTACTGCAAAATCCAACAGGTCGGGTGTTTTATCGAGGTCTGTCGGCCAGTACGTTGGTTTTTCTGTAGATAGTACGTTGAATTTACTGCTTCTAATGTTCTACCTCTCAGCGTGTTAATTCTCGAACCCCATAATGTGTGCTTTGCATTAAAGTCTCCTACTGCTATATATTTGTCGCCTAAGGATTGGAAGTCATCCCATTTTTTAAGTGTCATTTTGTGTCTCGGAGGTACATATACTGCTGATATCTGGAAGTAATTGTCATTGGTTTGTATTGTGACAGTGGTTGCTTGTAAGTGTTCTTGATTTGTTTGACTGTGTAGGTGATGCATGATGTCATTTTTTATTATTACTGCAGTTCCTCCATGTGCTTGACCTGAGGGGTGTTTGGTGTCGTAGATGATGTAGTACGGTATTTTCATGTAACTTTTTAGAGTGAAATGTGTTTCTGAGACAAGTAATATATCAATATTATTTTTACACAAAAATGTTTTAGTTTCGTGGGCTCGACGTTGCAAGCTACTGGAGTTCCAGGCTGCTATTTTCAACATGTCCATCTGTATTTTTTAATTAGCAAGTTTGTTGAGAAATGTTAGGTTGGTATGATTACTAGTTACTACAAGCTAAGTTGATACGACTTCTAACGACGCTCTTTTGTCTTAGAAGTCGACCACGTGACCAAGTGTATTCTGTGAGTTAAGAGGTGTTGTACGAGGCGGAGAAATATATGGAGTAAATCGAATCTGTGTGAATCGATTAATTATCAACCCCAAACCCACACCAATTAACAGGTTACGGGCCCAGGGCAGTAAACTGCGGTAATAAGGAATATTATTTTTTAAGTTTTTGTGTTTTCTGAGATTATCCGAGAAGAGACCACGCCATGGTCGACCAGGAGGGAATAGGTGATGTGGACAGGGATATGAAGCCAATCCTGAGAAAGGGGAATTATGAATATTGGAAGACAATGACGGAAGCCTCGTTAATTTTCCTGGGCTGTTGGGATGCAATAGAGCCAGGATTTACAGTAGCAGAAAGGTTGAACCCAGAATGCATAAGAATGGACAACAAGGCACGCGCGTACATTTTCCGGCAAATTCGCTCTGAGTATCTCGGGGAAATTAGGACCTTGAAAACAGCGAGAGATTGCTGGAAGGCGCTAGAAGACGTCCATGGGAGATCCACGTCGATGGACATTGTTTTATGCATACGGGAACTGGGAATTATGGAGAAGACCCCCAACATGGATATCTCCACATACTGCGGGAGAATCCATGCTATGCGACAAGCTTTCCAACGAAGGAATAAAAATTGAGGACCATGTGATGACATGTTTCCTTTTGACCGGCCTCGTGGCGGATCCAAATTATGCAACAAATCTAAGAACAACAAGAATCGATAAGGATCTAACCACGAGGGTCGTGAAGTCCGACCTTCTACTCGAAGAAAGAAGGATCGAAGCGGCCATGGACTCATCCGAGAAGAACAGCACAATGGCGGCCTGGAAACAATGGAGGCCCAAGCCTTAACAAAGCAAAGATGACGCGATGCCAAAGCACAGAGACCTAAAGGACAAGAAGTGCTACAAATGTGGAAGACGAAACCATATGTCGTACCACTGTCAAGAGGGAAAGGGAGATAAGGAGGAGCAAAACCAAGGAGACAAAAGGGAGAGAGAATCAGATGACAAACCGAGGTCCAAGGGACTTATCTCCACGCTAGCTCTATCGTCTATCAGCCACATGGAAAGGGGCAGGATCAGCTACCTTGACTTGGGGGCCTCAAATCACATGACTCCTGACATGACAAGATGACGAAGACATTGAGGCCATTGAAGCGAAGGCATACATAAGTATCGTATCATGGCATGAGAGATTAGGTCACCTGCATGGGAATGCGATGAGGAAAATCCCTGTAAGTAGTATGAAGGAGGACTCGAGGAAACATGAGGAACTATGCGGAGTCTGCGTGAAAGGAAAAATGACCAAAGTACCATTTCCGAGGACAGATGTGTCAGCGCCCTTTAGAGATTGTTCACAGCGACATTAGTGGTAGAACTCAATGCAAGTCGCTGGGCGGAGGTAATTATTTTGTGACTTTCATTGATGATTTCTCTCGTTTTATGTACGTTAGGATCATAAGTAGGAAAAGCTAAGTACTTAAGTGTTTCAAAGAGTACCAGATGGAAGTGGAGGCTTTACACCAGTCCAAAATAAGTGCCCTCCAAACTGATAACGGAGGTGCGTACACAGGGGAAAACTTTGAGAATTATCTAAAGGAGAAAGGCATCTTACACAGGAAGACCGTCCCTAGGAAGTCTGAGCAAAATGAGGTTTCCGAACGAGCAAACAGAATCCTGGTCGAAATGTCTAGATTTTTACTCATCCAATCAGGGCTCCCTGACTATCTGTGGGGGGGGGGGGGGGGCGGAGCTGTGAACACGGTACGTCACATAAGAAACCTATGCCCATCCGCTGCTATCGGAGACAAGATCCCACTGGAATTATGGAAAGGTAAGGGATGTGACATCCAAGGGGAGATTAACAGACTGAGAGTGTTTGGATGCAGAGTCTGGTACCTGAGGAGTCCAAGCGGAGGAAAATTCGACAGCAGGGCAGATGAGGGGGTATTTGTAGGATACGACAGACAGGTCAAAGGCTATAGGATTTACCTGCCGAAAACCAAGAAAGTGATAATATCCTGTCATGTCAGGTTCGAGGAGAACACGTTTCCCTACAAGAATGCTAAGATGGAGACGAGCAATATAAGAAGTAGGTCCTCAGAATAGATATGGGATGTAGAAGACTTTGAACTTGGAAGGGAAGTTGGCCAGACTGACGTCGAAACACAAAGTGATGGCGAAAACGATGAAGGGGAGTCTGACTACTTCATGGATATGATGGACTACGAGTGAGAATAATCCGGGGGGGGGGGGGCTGTGAGTGTACAGATTGTGCCCAGGAGGTCGGCAAGATTACATAAACCAAAGACATGTGATAGTTGTGCTCATACTGCAAAACTCAAAGCATCTGTGTACCTGTGAATGTGTATGAAGCCCTGCGGGGGTTAGATGCTCAAAAGTGGACTGATGCAATAATGAAGGAGTTAGACAATCTAAAAAGTAAAGATGTGTGGGACATTGTGCAAAGGCCCTTAAATAGAAACGTTATAGACTGTAAGTGGATGCTTGTGATAAAGAGAGACCCTGATAGGTATAAGGCTAGATTTGTAGCTCGGGGATTCTGGCAGAGACCTGGAGTAGATTACTCAGAAACCTTCAGTCCAATAGTGAAACGCAGAACTCTAAGAATTCTGCTTGCTCTGTGTGCGGAGAATGAGTGGGTTTACGAGCATATCGATGTGGAATGTGCATATCTCAACAGTCCTCTGGATGGGGATATATACATGGAGCAACCAGAATTTTTTAGAGTTCCAGGAAAGGACAGAACTCAATTTGTGTGCAAACTTAAAAAGAGCCTGTATGGACTGAAGCAAGCTGGGAGAATGTGGTTTAGGTACATAAATAGTATCTTGAAAGGTATGAGTCTGAGCCCATGTATGAGTGATCCGTGTGTATAAGTGAATGCGTCCAAAGATCTGATTGTAGTGGATGTGGATGACATTTTTGTGTTTAGGACGAAGGAGTGGATTGAAGTGTTCAAAACTAGAATTAAGGATAAATTAGACGTTAGGATGCTAGGTACAGACACTCAATTTTTATCCATCCATCTGAGTAAGCCAAACAGTACCACTGTCGTATTTGATCAATCCGTACAGATAGGTCAAATGTTGGATCTGTTTGACATTACTCATGAGATTGGAGTGTCGACACCGCTAGCTAAGAAATGTGAAGCCGGTTTTGACATTGAGTCTGATGAGCCCTTCGATAATAAGTTGTACGAACAAGCTGTGGGGCATATAATGTATGTCGCCACTGTCGCCCTAATGTCACGTGTGCAGTAGGAAAACTAAGTCAAAGATATGCAAATCCAACTGTATCTGATTGGAAAGCAGTGAGGCGGATCTTCAAGTACCTGTTGAAAACCAAAGACTTAAAGCTAGTATACCAAAGGATAGGACAACCTTTAAAGGTGTTTTGCGATTCGGATTTCGCAGGCTATACGGTAGATAGGAAATCCAGGAACGGGTATGTTTTCATATTCGCTGGTGGTGCAATATCCTGGTTGTCTAGGAAACAACCAATCATAGCTTAATCGACGTGTGAAGGGAAGTTCGTGGCGATGCAGGAAGCAGCAAGAGAAACTGTGTGGATTTCCTTATTGTTAAGGAAGTTGGGGCAATTGTCATATTGCCCTCGCCCTTGCAAGATTTTCTGTGATAATATCGGGGCCATTTCATGGTCAAAGGATGAAAGTTGCCGAAAGTTCTAAGCACGTCCAAGTGCGTTACTTTTATGTTAAGAACTGCGTGTTGAAGGGAATATTAGATTATACATATATACGTAGTCCCGAGAATGTCGCTGACATTCTTACCAAAGGCTTAAATAGAGTTAAGACTCAGTATTTTACCAAAGCTATGGGGCTTGTAGAAACTACGATCAAAGGGGAGTGTTGAGAAATGTTAGGTTGGTATGATTACTAGTTACTACAAGCTAAGTTGGTACGACTTCTAACGACGCTCTTTTGTCTTAGAAGTCGACCACGTGTTAATTGACCAAGTGTATTCTGTGAGTTAAGACGTGTTGTACGAGGCGGAGAAATATATGGAATAAATCGAATCTGTGTAAATCGATTAATTATCAACCCCAAACCCACATCAATTAACAAGTTTGGGAGTAGTTGTAACATGACTGTTGTTTGCTGTACTTGTTGCCTTAGTACTGTGTTTAGCTCACTTGTGTTTACCATTTTTCCTAGTATCTCCGTACTTTTAATGGATTGTTTGAGCATTTGTTTGATTTCTGTATCGTCTTCGATTTTGTTGCTTTGATTTTGATTGATTGTAAGCGTTGCTTGTCTAATGTTTTGGGTTATTTACGCATAGCTTCGATTACCTTGGGGATCTATGTTTTTGTTTATAGCTTTTGGTTCATATTGTGCTTTCAATGTTGTTTCATTATCCGTTATACTTTGTTGTGGTTGGTAGTTATCGATTGATCTATTGCGAAGTGGAGGAAACAGTTTACGTTGTAATTGTTTCCTGATTTCACATCCTTTATAGCTGGCTGGGTGGTTCCCGTTACAATGATAACATCTAACTTCTTTCATTTTTCTTGTATATGGGCAGTGTATTGTTAAGTGATTTTTTGCACATTTAACACATGCCGGGCTTCTGTTACAATAATTTTTTGTGTGACCGTATTGTTGGCACCGCATGCGTTGTGGTATATCTTTTTTGTAGCGTGATGGTTTCACTGTTACTATTGTGTTTAGAATTTTTTTGATTTCATAGATTTCCTTGTTATTGGTTCTGGGTTCAACTTCTATTAAGAATAATGGTAATGGTTGCTTCGTATCGTATCTTGTCATATTGTTTATTGCTCTTGTTTGATGGCTAATTTTTGCTAATTCGTCACTTAATTTTTTTGTGTTAATTTTTGGATGTAATCCTCTTATAATTATTTTCTAACTCCTTTCCGTTTTGAGCTGGAACGTGTGGTATATAGCATTTTTTTCCTTTAATTCTTTTATCACTTTCCTATAATTTTCTGGGGTGTTTGTTTGAATTTTTATTTGTTCTAATTTTGTTTGTTTTATTGTGTAATTTTCCTCCCTAACTATATTGTTTAGTCGATCAATAAGCGGGTCTATTATCTGGGCCTCAACAAATATTGGCGGTGGTTTTGTAATGTGTGTTGATTGAGTTGTGGTTTTGCTTGTTGGGTCATCGTCTATTTCTTCCGTTAGTGAGCTGAAGGAGTTCTTAATGGTAATTCTTGCAGCCATCGCTGCTTTTCTGTATCTAGATTTCCTGCGGCACTTGTGCCTGGAATTATTTTACGTTTTTGGCTAGTCTTTGCTAGCTTCCAGTTTTCGTTCTGGTAACATCTTTCGTTATCGTGGCTGCACTCCTCCTGTCTCCACTGCTCTTTCATTTTTTCTGTAGCCATATCGTTTTGATTGTTGTTATTTTGCTGCTGTTGCTTTAGGCCTGGTAAATCTACCGACCCGTTTATATAATACTTTTCTCTTTTGGTTGCAATCTTGATTGTTGGTATCTGCTGCTGCATTGTTTGACTTCCCCTCACTAGCGCTATTCGTTACACTTCTCTGAATCACTTCACTGGAGCGCACGATTGTTTACACGCGTCTGTTCGCCTCGGTTGCCCGAGCCCGAATGATTTGAAAAAGGTGCCATAAGATTTATAGAAATATAAATTTAGCATTTGGGTAAGGTTAAAGACATTCCCAATTTCACTTTAGCAATATTTTAATGCATAAATTATTCTAAAGGAATGTATGACTGAAGAAATTAGAACAATTAAAATACCAAACATCAAAATAGTCGTTGAAAAAATATATTGAGTGATATGGAAATTACTTTAATTAGATATACGATATTTGGACGGTACTACGTGCAATTAAAGTTCCACTGCGTAAAACAACATCTGATACGTATTTAAAACTTCAGAATTAACAAAGCTATACTTATTTCCAAAATTTTTGATGTAGGAAATAAATATAAAGGAATACAACATAGAAGATATCTTATAATCCTGATAAAAAAACGAATAAACAAAGTATATAATAATAAGTAGACAGTAGATTTTTATGCAAATTTATATTTTTAAGAATGCAATTTGAAGAAGTTAGAAGAAGTAGCATCTATAAATTTTTCTTAAACGAATAAAAATCTGCATTTAATAACAAGAAATGACATACCTGCGATTCGTTACAAATTTTTCAAATAATTGCCCCTCAGTAGGAAATTTGGAATCCAAGAACAACTTTACGCGTTCCCAAATATTTGCACGATTATGAATTCTCAACCAATACCGTGGAACCAAAAAACATCTTACGGATGAAGTAGCTACTATTCTTCGATTAACCATATTTTCTCCTAATTCATAGGTAACAATTTTATTATAGAAATAATTTTTGTTAAGAAAATTCTTAGACAAGTAAATTTAGCAAAATATTACCTAAGCCGAAACACGCACCCCTGTTAAACGTACAAATTTGCATAAATATTGTACGTACGTCAGTCGGATAACGTTGCTGAGAGGTTGATGAAGGTTCTCTCATTAACATTTCTGCTACATCCGTAATTTTTTGCCATTCATTGATCTATAGATTTATATGTTGTCAAAATCAATGTCCAACTTACAAATTTTCTATTTACAGTCAGTCGCGGTACTTACATATCAATAAAATTACTAAATTTCTAAAAAGAAATTAAAAAATTAAAACAAAATTTATAAAAATTTTGAGATAAAATTACGTTAGAAATGACAAAACCATAAATTTTTCCAATGCTAATATATTTTACTTCTAGTATTTTATATCTTTTCACTTTCTTTTTCTTAATAAAGAAGATGAAAGTAGTTAAAGTACGTTATATTTAAAGAACGTACGAATATAGATTTTTGTAACTGACTGTACTTACATTCAACTTCCTTGCCTGCATTCTTTGTCTTAAATAATATGAAGATGTAATAATATTTGCCGGTGTCGTACTTACGACGTCTAATAATGTAGTTGTAATGACGCTTGAACGTTCAAAATCCATTCTCCTATCAGTTGCTTTCGATGATAGTAAGAGCTGTGCATAATCTATGAAATCTCGACTTCCGTCGATAGCATCGTCTATGCCATTTGCCTTTAGAATTAGGTGAAAAGTTATAGTATGAAATACATTCGGTATTATTGTATATATATTATTACATTATACAGAAGTCCGATTTTAATCTACAAATGCGAAGTACTGATAAATTATCTACTATAAGAAAAGAATGTTTTGACAGGAATTAAATCTTTAATAGTCTTCTTATAGTAGGCTGTAGAACTAAAATACAAGTAAATAAAATAAGAATAAAATAAAAAATACAAAATTTAGTCCTATTCCCCGTATATTATTACAAATTACATTTATCACTATTATTAGGTATCATAAGTATATAAAACATACTTTGGTAGTTTCATATTCGTATTCCAATTCGTTCATCTTTGTAGCCATTTCTAAGCTCTTTAATAATCTGGGTTCCTTCTTTGCATTATCCTTTTCAGGATCGTATAATTCGTATTCAGTTCCATAAACAGAATGTGTTTTACGAACAATCATGTGTTCTATCAGACGACATTCACCTTCTAATAGGAAATGGACATGATTCACCATTCCTTTACCATCACCTAACAAAACCTTAAATAATTATTTTGTCATTCCATTTACACTTATTCCGCTTCAATAGTATTAGTATAGTATTCAATAGTATTTGGCCTCGTTTTAATCAGAAAAATATCACTAGTACGATAATGAAATCTTTATTACGGAAGAACTGAAAATACAAAACTTCGTTGTTGTATTAGCATCGTCCCATCGCGAGCACTTATGAAGTATTTAGTTACTAATGTAATATAACAAATGTAAGAATACGTAATTTTCGTTTTTCTGTGATATTAATATTATGAATATTATTTTATGCAATGTAATTTTATACCTCATCAGGTTGAAAATCCTTTAATTTACTGAGAATACAACATTCTCGTATTGTTTCTTCGTCCCAACATTTAAAATAATTGAAATGTATTAACGCATCCTGCAATATGTCCCACTCTTTTTTTAAAGAAGACCGCAAAACGTCATCGAATTCCAAGCGAGGAATGCGGATCAAATCTACTGCGGCTATAAGCAAAACAAGATTATGTTTCTTACATATAATATTTTTGTATATTTTGCATATTTTTACAATCTCAGTTACTCTGCTATAAAGCAATATATCTGCGTTACTTTTAGTAACACGAGAAAACGCTTAAAGAACGATTTGTTTGACTCAAGAGGACAGCTTATTATAATGCGAAACATTCTTTCTTCATGGTCACATTTTTCGAGATTTAAATATTTTCGTAACTTACTTTTTAATGAAACCTTATATATTTCCGTATATCAGTTGTTAAAAACTGGCGATAAATTTTCACTGATTACAGCAGTACACACAGTATATATCGCTTAAAGTTAGAGGTTTATCAAATTTAGCTCCTTAATCTTCGTACAAACTCTAACTTTATCTAACTTTAAGGGAATAGACTGAAATACTACGCCACATACGCGCTATTGTTCGTGCAGGCAGGATAGCCTGCTACGAAAGGAGGAGAAATTGCTATTTTTGGGTGTCAACGTGACGCAGTTAGAAAACGCTGTGGCTACGGAAACAGACAGTAGAGGAGAGGGGCGCATAAAGGCATAGTGACTACCTCATTCTCGAGCAAATAGTTATCGACGAATTAGCAACTTTAGTCTCATCCATCAAAATCAAAGTTCATTGTCCGCTACCTAACTATCTGCAGTTGTACAAGACTTCCTCGTTGACCCGTACGGCATATTTTTGTCTCGATTATTGAAGGTTATCCTCTTCCGTCGCACAAAATGGTTGTTACATGTTCATCAATCCGAATCCAGCAAAATTGTTAGACTCGCGATTTCTCCTATTTTCACTGTGTTGGGCACACCGCCAGAGAATTTAGGTCTTTGACGTTTTTAAAAGTCGCGCTCGCTTCCCAGTTCACCTAACACTTATAGATACGTTTTTTATACCCTATATAACAATCTATATATCTTTTCTATATATAATATATATTATATAATACTAATCTTAAATTAAGTATTTTAGGATACAAATACTTTAACACTTTTGTATAGAAAATGAAAAAACGTATCGAATAATATATCAAAAGGTATAAGATTCAATTTTGAAAAGTTACGGAAACATCTAAATCTCGAAAAATATAATCATAAAAGAAATATTTGGTGTTATAATATTTGTCTCTTGGAAGCAAGCAATTCATTCCTTAAACATTTCTTCGTATCATCAAAAGCAACGAGATATTGCTTTGTAACAAAATTACTGAGATGTATAATGTGGATCTGTTTTATTTTGTTTATGCTTTATATTTTCACAGATTCAACTAAAGAAGCAGAACTTGAAGAGAGATCCATTTTACCTATTAAAAATTATAACTTTGGATATTTTATATATTTTTGTACATTATATGTGAGGTGGATAAGTCGTGATAGGTGCAGAAGGAACACTTGAGTATTGTTAGCAATATATATTTATTAACATATACCGTATATGTACACTTTACGTAGAACTCGCGATTACTATTAGCGGTTCGTGGAATTACAAGTTCGAATGATGATTGCTTAAGATGTCGAGAAACTCGGATCAATTATTTCTGCTAACTACCAACTAGCAACTCGGACTGACGTCCAACGACTGATTTTCCGTCACGATGATACTGCAGAGGAAAACTATGATGGGGCGTGTCTAAGGATACGAGATCATAAGATTCGTCGAGGAAAGCCTTCGTTCAGAAAGTAAGGGAAATGGACGTTGCTGTTAATTGGTTAATTTCTATGTTGGTGGTTGAGGAAGGATGCTAACCGCCCTTGAGAGAAAGTTGCTAGCGGGAAGCATCGTGAGAAAAGCAGATTTCTCGTATCTTTCCGTAGTAGGTGATAGACTTAGGGACTGGTGAGACAAAAGCTATTTGTCCGTTCGAAAAACCTTTTGAGGTAAATGTTAGATTGGTGTGATCACTAGTTCCTACATGTACCTAGAGTTGGTACGGTTACTAACGACGCTCTTTCGTTTGCGCGTCCGCCACGTGTTAATTATCAGAGAGTATCCGGTGTGTTGTAATGGCTGTACATGGTGGTGAAATACAGGATACATATATACAAAATTAAATCTGTGTGGACCAATTAAATATCGAACCTCAAAACGTATTCAATAACAGGTTATGAACCCAGGACGGCGAACTGTGCTATTAAAGATATTTATTTGTCGAGTTTTGTTTCTGTGAATATCCGAGAAAAGGCCACACCATGGCCTATCAGGACAAGATGAGCGATGTGGACAAGGTCATGAATCCAATTCTCAATAAGGATAACTGTATGAGTACTAGAAGACGATGACGGAAGCTTCTATGGTTTTCCTGGGTTGCTGGGATGCGGTGGATTCAGGATTGACTGCAGTAGAAAGAATGAGACCTGAGTACGTCAAACTGGATAGCAAGGCGCGTGCATTTTCCGGCACGTTCGCCCCGAGTATCTCACGGACATTAGCGGTCTGAAAACGGCGAAGGAGTGCTGGAAAGCACTGGAAGAGATCCATGGGAGATCCACATCGATGTACATTGCCTTGTGCCTGCGGGAACTGGGCACTATCGAGAAGACGCCCAGCATGGATATTTCTGTGTACTGTGGGAAAATCCAAGTTCTGTGTGACAAGTTGTCTAAAGTCGGTATTAAATTTGAAGATCACATTGTGGAATCTTTCATTTTGGCTGGACTTGTGACAGATCCAGATTATTCAACGTAGCCAACACCCTAGCCGCGCTGAGTGCACCCGTTCCCGCCAGATCACGAAAGTTAAGCAGCGCCGGGCACGGATAGTACTTGGATGGGTGTCGCCTGGGAACTCCGTGTGGCGTTGGCGAAGCGCGCTGGGCCTGCCGCACCCCCCGGTGGGGTTCGGGCTTAGGCGCTGGCGGCTCAGAGCCTCGGGGCCGCCAAGAAGTCCGGTAGGGGAACCGGGCTGCCTGACACGGCAGCTCCGGCGATGAGGCGCGGTGTGACAATGGCCACACACCGTTCCATCAGCGGTGGTATTAGGCGCGGGGGGGAGGGGGGCGTTGCGACGCTCACACCGGTTCCCTCTCTCGATCGCAGCAGTGATGGTCATCGTGGAGATTTTAGTTGGTTGGAGTCCGACACTACCACGCCGCTTTCCCCAGAAGCGGCCTGACGTTCGTGCGGATTTCCTCCACGTAAATATAAAAAAAAAGATTATTCAACGTATGTCAGAATAACAAAGATTGATAAGGATCTGACCTCGAGAGCGGTGAAGGCCGACCTTCTACGCGAAGAAAGAAGAATTGATGCGGTTGCGGAGTCGTCCGAGCAAGGTAGCGCGTTAGGGACTAGAAGACAATGGAAACCCAGGCCATACTAAAACAAAGATGGCGCGAAGCCGAAGAGCAGAGACACAAATGATCAAAAGATGAAAAGGGAATTGAGCCAATTGATATTGAGGTCCAAAGTAATGGTGAAAATAATGAGGGACAAGTTGATTTTTTCATGGATAATTTAATTAATGAAAATAATCAGAAGGTTCAGGAAGAGGCTGTAAGTGTACCGATTGTGCCTAGAAGGTCAGCAAGACTACATAAGCCAAAGAGTTGTAACAGTTGCGCTCATGTTGCAACGGTTTGTAAAACTCAAAGTTTGTATGTGTCAATTAATATGTACGAAGCCCTGAAGGGACCCGATGCTCAAAAGTGGACAGAGGCAATGTTGAAGGAGTTGGACAATCTCGTGAATAAAGATGTGTGGGATATAGTGCAAAGACCATTGAATAAAAATATCATTGACTGTAAGTGGGCCCTTGCCGGCAAAAGGGATTCTGATAGATATAAGGCTAGGCTTGTAGCTCAGAGGTTTTGGCAAAGACCTGGGATAGACTATTCGAAGACCTTCAGCCCAATTGAAACGTAGGACCCTGAAAATTTTACTTGCTCTGTGTACTGAGGATGAGTGAAGCTATGAACACATTGATGTAGAGTGTGCATACCTCAACAGTCCTTTAGATGAGGACATATACATGGAGCAAGCTGAATTTTTTTAAATACCAGGAAAGGACAGGACTCAATATGTATGTAAGCTTAAGAAGAGCCTGTATGGACTGAAGCAAGCTGGAAGAATGTGGTTCAAACATATTAATAGTATTCTGAAGGGTATGAATCTGAAACCATGTCTGAGTGATCCATGTGTGTATGTGAATGTATGCAAAGATGTAATTGTCGCGGTGTATATGGATGACATTCTTGAGTTTGGAACAAAGACTACGATCGGTATGCTCAAGGCTAGTATTAAGGAAAAACTAAATGTTAGGATGCTGGGTACTGATACTCAATTCTCGTCCATCTATTTGAGTAAGTCAAACAGCACTACTGTTGTGTTTGACCAATCTGTGCAAATAAGCCAAATGCTGGATTTGTTTGATATTACTAATGAGACTGGAGTGTCAACACCACTAGGTAAGGAGTGTGAAGCTGGTTTTGATGTTGAGTGTGATGAACCTTTTGACAATGAGTTGTATGAACAGAATGTATGCCGCTACTGTAAGCCGTTCTGATGTCGCATGTGCAGTAGGTAAGCTAAGTCATTCATTTTTATAGTTCGTAATGATTTTGATTAAATTCCTAGTTGCGTTATTTAGTTTGCGTTTGTCGTCAGGTGTTCTATGACTCTGCCATACTATTCTAAGTCTACGTTTTTCTGCAATTTATTCTAATATGTGATGGGAGTATTCATGTTTATTGATATAACTCTTAGTAGGTGTGGAAGAGCGGATAGCGTTCATTATGCTGGTGTTTAAGTATTCCGTGGCTGTTTCAATATCTTCATTTGTTTTTTGGGAAATTAAGGCTGATGTTGAATGATTAAAGACATCTCTAAAGAGCTGCCAGTTGTTGAGTTGGTTATGAATAAAGCCATTAGGTGGATTTTCGATAATTGTTGAACTAATTGTTGCAATAACAGGGGAATGATTTGAAGAGAGTTCCGCCGAGGAGTTGATTTGGACATATTTTGGCGAAATATTTTTAGTTATAAAGAAGACAAGTAAATCAGGTATTTTGTTAGTGTCAGTGGACCAGTATATGGGTTCATATGTGGTGAGGTAGTTGAGTCTGTTGGTGTTTGTGCTATTCAAGAGATTTTTGCCTCTTACTGTGATAAGTCTACTGTCCCATTGGGTATGTTTGGCGTTACAGGCTCCTCCAACTATGAATCTATTGCCCAGAGCATCAAGGAAGTTATCAAAGGTTGTTATCTTCTTTGGCGATGGAGTGTCTGGAAAGGCAGTATACTGCTGAAGTGGTGATTGTATCATGGCAATCTTCTATTGCTACGTTTGTTTCTTGGAGGTAGTCTTTCTGGAATGATGGAAGTTCGTAGTGCTTAATGCTGGATTTGATAATGATTCCGGTGCTGCCGTGGGCTTTTCCACTGATATGTTGGGTATAGTAGAAGTTATATTCATCTAAGTTTGCTGAGTGGTGGATGTTGCGTAGAACCACTCGGAAAGGTCTTTCTTGTTTGAGTTTGATATGTGTGGAAGTTGGCATTCATGGTCTTTAGTAGTTTTGTGAGCCTTCTATATGCGTCTGGGTTTTTCGGCAGGATTTTGACTTTGTTGTTGATTATCTTTAAGTTAGTCCTCTTTACAGATATATTTCTGTATAGACTTAATCATTGTTTGTATGTCGATGACATCATCAACAAATATCATTCAAATATCAAATCAACAAATTGTTGGTGGGTCTGCAACTTCCATGGGGTCGTTTAAGGATTCCAATATTACGTATCTGTTGTATGTGGTTACTTGGTTTGGTAACTGTTCGTTCTGGTTGGCGTTTGTGTTTATTTTAGCTGATTCTATTTTACAAGCTGATTCTCCTGAGCAATTGTGGATTTGCTCAGGAGAGCCTGGTCGTAATACCTGGGCCATCATCGAGCTAGTTAATTCAAGTTGAATAACTAGTCGAGAGGCTATGAGCCTATGATTCGGGTAGAGGTTAGGAGCGTAGGAATTTTTCTCTAAAAAGATAGGAAACACTTGGCTGTGTTCACTTTCGACGGATGGGCGTCACGTGTTGTTTTACGAACTTCACAGAGCACTAGACACACGTCTGCACGCCTCGGCACTCAACAGCGAACTGACAATCGACTTGTAAAGCAGAATTTGTAGCAATGCAGGAGACAACAAGGGGACTGTGTGGAGAGTCTGTTAAGGGAGTTAGGTCAATTGTCATATTGTCCCCGCCTATGCAAAATTTTCTATGACAATATTGGAGCTATTTCATGGTCCAAGGATGAGGTTGTAACGTCAATTCACATCAGAGACCAGGCCACACACCGCGAGCAAGATGGCACCCAGATGTGTGCACATCCTTGGCGCGTACCCTCAATAGTCCTAAGTACCGGTCTTGGAATTTTCATAGTTAAGGTCCTTCAGACCAAGCTAATACCTCTTGTCTTAGGTTTCCTTTTACGTTTATTGTTTATTACGGGTTAATACGGAAAGTTTATTTTTCCTCGCGTCTGGTATGTTCCGTTAGCAACTTTCTCACGAGGGCGGCTAAAACCCTTCCTGGTCCGTCTTATTATCCAATCAGAAACGGTGTCTACTGCCCTCACTTTCTTAACCAAAATTTTCATCAACAAATCGGATAGTCCCGTGTCCTTAGACACACCCACCCCTAACTTTCCTCAGACACAGTATCGTCAGTAAAACTCACTTATTCTGTATCCTTAGAATAGTCAACATACCTTTACCGGTCTCTACCCTTATAACAATCGCGTACTTAACGTATCATTGTAACTAAGTTTTACATAACGTGGTTGGAGTGAATTGTGATTTACATTAATTCAGTGCGTATTCCAGTTTGATTGCTGAATTTGTAATAAAGTTCAATTAAAACAAAATTAATAGTTGTGTTACGACTCAACTATTTTTATTTTATCACCCAACCCTCAAGTTTACGTGACAAGGTAGTCGCTGAGAGTTCTAAACATGTTCAAATCCGTTACTTCTATGTTAAGAATTGCGTGTCAGAGGGTATTTTAGATTATGTTTATGTACCAAATTCTGAGAATGTTGCAGATATTCTTACCAAAGGTTTAAACAGGATTAAGACTCTATATTTTACCACAGCTATAGGGCTTGTAGAAACTATCAAAGGGGAGTGTTGAGATAAATGTTAGGTTGGTATGATCACTAGTTCCTACATGCAGAGTTGGTACGATTATTAACGACGCTCTTTTGTCAATTATCAGAAAGTATTTGGCGTGTTGTAATGGCTGTACATGATGACGAAATACAGAGTATACAAAACTAAATCTGTGTGAATCAATTAAATATCGAACCTCAACACCTATTTAATAACAAAAGCTTAGCTAAATAAATCCTAAGATTTATAGCGGGTCCTTAGGCTAGCTGAAAATATACTGTGAGGATGTATTATGGACATCTGGCAATCATTTTATCCGAAGAATAGGGTCTTTGTGTAGCGAGCCACGGGACAGAAACCGTTGGGAAGTTTATTGTCGAGTGTTGCTACATATGCATTCTATACATCCTTGCATCCTTAAATGTTGCACGAATTCATAATAATTCACAATCTAATAATAATATTAACTTGACTTGATATTAAAACTTAACGATACAAGATTATTTTCAATATTATATGGTAGATAAATTTATAATAAAATACAAGCAATAAATATGTAGTTCTACTGTACATACATACTTTTTGTAAATACTGCTGCTGATCTTGGTATTTCATGCAACAATGCGACTTCACCGAATATATCGCCAGAACTCAGGATGCCCATATCAACCTCTTCCGATTCACCTAAGCACAAATAAAATTTATAACGTTTCCTTACGCTTTTATAACACAACTACTTCTGCTCAGAAAATTTAAGAAATCCTTGTGCAAGTCAAAATAAGGCGGCAATAAAGAATAGAGATATTGTATTTAAAACTTCGTTTGTTAGTTTATGTAGTTATTTGTAACTTTACAAAACAAAGTAAATTTGTAACATATTGCAGGGCGACTATAAATACGATATAGATTTCTTTTGCTTTACATAATTCGAAAAGTTTTGTTTTTGTCTGTAATTTATATTTACGGAGAATTTGAAGACTTATATAAAGGAAAATTTATTTTACGTACCAGTCCAGCGATCAACAACTATTTTCGATACACCGACTTCTCCGCTTATAATGAAGTAAAGATTTTCAGCTTCGCGACCTTGTCGCACAATTACGCGATCAGGTCGTAAATATTGATAAAAGCATACCCCCGCTAAAATTTCTCTCAAATGTTCAGGATATTTTTTGAACACGCGAAACTTTTTAAATAATTCATATATATATTTTCTGTCGTCCGATGATCGGTCTTCTGGCCTCGTTAATAAATAAGAACGATCCTTAAATATAAAGTGTAACTTTTATCTAAATTATTTCGATGAATTATGATTAACAACAATTTGTAGTTTTATTGTATTTCATATTATAAATAAACTACGGATGTTTATACAAATTCATATTTCCAAAGAATAGAACTGAGAAAGCAGAAGTTAAACAGAGATTTGTTTCCTGCACTATTTATAGATTGTTAGAGAATGAATAAGAGATAAGTGTATTTAAAATTTTCTTAAATCCTTTGTAAAACGAGTAGTCGAAAAAGTGGACAAGCGTTATATATTACATACAAATGTTATCAGTTTACAACTGTACATTTGAACAAAGTGCTCGTATTTCTATAACACAAACTACATAGACTAAAATAACGGTAAAAACATTATTAAACATTTATTACTAGATATTATTACGTATATAATATTCGGTATATTATTTACATGGAATATATTGCTAAAATATTTTGCATATCTGTGTTATAACTTAATTCACAAAAATTACTTTACCTCCCATTTTAATAGTAAAAATACGCATAAACAATATGTTTTCAGAAACCCTCGAAATTCTAAGAAAAAGAAAAATAAATGGTAAAACAATCTCTTTTCCTTGTTATATAGTTTAGGAATCAATAATTTGGTACTTGAAGCTTACTATTTTATATGCATAAACATCCACAGTCTAGTTACATATATACATATAAATGAAAAGAAATGTTGAACCTCTAGAGTAAGAGCTTTCTTTTCGTGTTTTTTTTCTTGTGCCTTCCGAATATTAATTGTAATATCGTCACTGACTTCTTCAACTACAGACTTCTCGGTTAACCATTCGATATATTCCAAGACCAATCTCACTGCAGCTCGGAAAAGATAGATCCCCTTTAACCTATTGACCTAAACAGTTATTATCATTACTATTATCGTATTATTTTAATATTATGTTTTAACATTATTACTAATATTATTTTCAGTGATCATATCGTTGGTTTAACGGAAAAATAACATCTCGAAAATTGTTAATTTTGAGATATCTGTGAAAATTGATTCCACATTATTTTGTACCTGACTGTAAAATGTAAACATATTGTAACTATGCACTGTATTTACTAGGACAGAATTGAGATAATTATTCAATAAAATTATACTTTTTAAGACACTGTTTTAATTCACAAAATCTGTTTACATCATTTTTAATAATAAAAAATAGCTGCAAAGAATATTTTGTCACAAATCCGAAAAATTTGGAAAACAATAAAAATAAATAGTAAAACAACATTTCTTTTGGTTATACAAAAATTAAATTACCTGCAACGTTATTATTTACAATTCATTCAGAAATTTTCTAACGATGTAAATTTATTAATATAAATTTAATTAAGTTTGCTTTTTTCTAAATTAGATATTAAATTTATATCTAAATTTAAATTATTTAATTATTCATTATACAAATAGATAATAACTTTCTAGCTCAGCTCAATTTCCTGAGAATTTTACTTTCCTAGATATATTCTTCTTTTGATAATACGACAATGTATAATATTATACCTACATATGTACAATAGTTTAATTATTACATATTTTTATTCTCTATGGTGTTTTATAGTACTTTATAATCGTATTTTTTATACTTACAACTAATTCTTTTTCTTATCATTTACAACTACAAATATAGTTATACTACAAATATAGAATGATGTTCATATAGTAAAATTATTATTTAAGAACTTTTTTATGAATATATATAGCTATATCTGAATATATACTTACATGAACATGTATTAGATTGTCCCAAAAATTTCTTTCATTTTATAAGGAAATATTATTATTATTTCCATCTATTATTTCCTTTCGGGACAACCTAATATACACTAATTTGAAACAATAAAACATTTGGCATTTTTGTATGGAGCTTGTAGCATGTAGTGTGTTTTTAGTTGTCTACACTTTTTTTATTTTCGCTGTATATACTTTGTCTTTTATATAAAGTTATTAAAGTATTTTGTAATTAATTCAAAAATATTTTATCAAACTAGAAACAATCTTTCTTCCAAATGTTAAATATGGTAGTTATTCGTTTAAGGATTATTATCAGCATTTCTTTTCATCTTCTCCTACAATTAATAATTACAGGATATGAGGAAATTAAGTGGCATGACCATGACCTCGTGATTCTATATCTCTGAATTGCTAGAGATTTGTTTAAAAAAATTGCCGTACTATTGACCTAGATTTTGAAATTCAAAGTTAAACTTTTTTTGCTCCAATTGTATTCTACTCAAACGAAAAACAATTGGTTCAAGAAACATTATAATAAATTGTTTTTTAAACAAAATATCAGAAACAATGAATCTATCTTTGACCGGTTTTTGGAAGGAATATCTCGATACTTCCCTATATGAAATAACGAGATGAATCGGCCAACGCATAAAGAAATGCGATTCTATTTTAAAAAAAACATAGTCGACCAACTGCGAACATACCAATAACATTAAGTCGTGCTCTCTTCGACGCCATTCAACTTCTCTTTGAAAGGTCCTTTTTTGTACAATAAGTAATTTCATGAAATCATGAAGTTAATTGCTTCATTCTATTTAAGGTAGACTATCTCACGTGCTAAGAAATATTATAATTTCCTGTTTTCTCATTAATATCATGTTATTTATTTTGTGCCTGACTGTAAAATGTAAACATATCGTAAATCATGTCAATGGAAAAGCCAATGGAACTTTACAAAACATCATTTTTCGAAAAAATAGTTGAGTTGCAATCCATGGTTCGTTTGACAAATTTGGTCCTCGTGATGCAAGTAAACGAAGCAAGTAAAAAAATTTTGATCTTGAATTTCATCTTTTTTTAACAAATCTCCACCAGTCCAGAGATGTAGAATCACTCCGTGGCAGTCATGTCACTTGCCTTCTTCATCTCTATGTATGAAGTATATGTATACATAGTTGAATCTGGGGCTGCCAAACCGATCCGAAGTTAAACCACTAACGAAGTACAGGGTATAGGTTAAACTGCTATGCTTATACCTAAATCACGTCCGGGAATCCGGTAACTTTTGGTTTCGCCTCTCGTCAAAGTTTTTTCGACCCGTCCCAATCACAGATACTCAGGTATCTGCATACCACTATTTGAACGGTATGTAGAGTAATACAGTATATATGTACCTGTATATCATGTCAGTGATATTGTATTTTTTTAGTTGCTAAAAAATATTGATATTCACAGGATATTTTAAGTACAAACATTTTAAAAATATATGAATTATTTATTGAATTCAACTGAATTTATTTCTCAATATACAATATATTTCTATAAAATCAACAAATATAATAATAATATTAACGAAAACTTCCAATTTTATTTAAATATGTATCTTTCACCGAAAATTAGAAGAAACTAATTCATTAATACAATTGCACAGAATGTACTTACTCTTTTTGGAATTAATGATCTTCTTGCTAGTATTTCAATAAATGATTCACGAAGTGAAACTCTTCTACTGTATAAACGCATCTTTCGTTTTCTTGATTAACCAATTGTAATATTAATTTAATATAAATTAAAGTCACTTTATAATTTTATAAACATAATTTAATTTTGTTCAATACTGAATGGGTATGCGATGTGACTTGACGTTTTTTCACAACATGTGTGTTGTTTTATCGATAAAATTATACAGAGTGTCTTGTAAACGTGCGACTACTGTATAGTTTCCTATACTAACATATAGTATATACATATAGCACGTAATATAGCAAAGTTATATTCCATGTTTAAAAAATGTTATATATCATAATGCTATGTAATTATCGCACGATGTGACAAGTTATACATATGTACGACGTGTGTTTGTAATTTCCTTTGATTTTTCAAAGTCTACTGATACTTGATCTGTAACATACCTATGTATAACTTACTACGTAGTTTTTCTGTATAGATATTAACATTTTGATTTTCGTTACTATTATTATCTGTAGCAAGAGATGTTTCAAATAAAAGTCGAATCGCTTCAAGGGAGATATATTGCGATACTGTCAGTTTTTCTGTAAGTGGGCACAAAAAAGTTATGTAACCATCAACTTTTTAAGTAGAATCATATATTTTTTAATACATTAATCGATGCAGTTCGTGATTCTTTATTATAAAAAATTATTAACCTATTTATGTCAAAAAATTATTAGTTTAGTGGATACTTTAACTCTTATTTTGTAAAATTCATCGTACGAAAGACAACAAAAGATGTAACTCTTTCTACTTTTGTATTCCTCTTCCATAGCGGACATTGGTTCGGTAAATATTCATTAAAGAATGCTGGAGTATAATTAAGATCGACCTTGAAATTCAAGTATATATCGTGTTCTTCTAATCATCACGAGGATGAAAACTGACCAAAAGAACAATGAGTTGTAATGTAACTCATGTTCTCTTTAAAAATGTAAAGTCTTATTAGCTTTTACACTGACATTTACTTGGGAAGCTTAGTACTTAATATGTTAAACGATGCAACTCGTTATCCCATACAGAAAAGTGCATAGAATCATGGTGAAATAGTATAAAGTATGCTTTACGGCCTTGCCGTATGCTTTTGCGTATTTTACAAAATAGCTTTGTAAATATTATTGAAATTCCCAATGAAAAATTAAGTATTTCGGAAATTACAATCCCATTGGAAGTCATTCTTTCCCTTATCCGGAGGTCTACCTATATAAGAATTCGAGAACTAAATAAAAAAACGAAAATTTGTTTTACTTAACAAAAATTATTAGCAGAATTGTTAAATTAAGCCTTTTATGTTTTTAATAAATATTTCACAAACTACATTGCATTATTTAATTAAAAACAGCACCTTATCTATAATTTATATTAATTGATATTTGTTGTATATTGGATATATTATCGTCGTTAAAAAATTATTTTGTTGCAATTTAGCGTATACAGGAGCCTATGTATCTAAGCGGAAAGTTAGGGATCTGCCCTGTTTGGTTACACATAAGCATACACAAGAACCTATTGAATACCAAGCTACAAGAACCTATTTAATTCTACAGTTCTACGGAACATTCATATCTACTTTTCTATCCGAGATGGACAAGTATGAGAATGACAAAATCACACAATAATGAAACTAATTGTAAGTTGCCTAAGAAAGAGAAATTAATTGTTTTTAACGAAAGTTGTCTATTGGATTTCCTGACTTAACAATTTGACCTTAGGAGTTTCTTTCTTGTTTAAAGCAAAGGTAATGTGCGAGCACTTATTTTGAGTTTAGATTGATTTTGTTTTCTTTCGCCCAGCTTTTTATATGTTATTTAGATAATCTTGTAGATTTTTTATTGTAATTTCGATATTTTTATGCGTGACTAGTATGAACGTGTCGCCTGCAAAACTGTATGTACCTGTCTTCGGTGTTAATGGCATGCCTACTGTGAATAGAGGATAAAGAACAGGTCCAAGGACGCTTCCCTGTGATACCCCAGCGTGGATTTCTTTGAGCGTGGAGGTTACGTTGCCAATTTTAACGTAAAAATATCTGTTTGTAATGTATAATAAGATCTATTCGGTAAAAAGTCATTTGGTAAAATTGTTTGTAATTATTTTTACTAGACCTTCATGCCTTTATCGACGGCTTTTTCTACATCAAGGAATAATGCAGTGCAATATTTGCCTTCTTCCACTTGGAAGTAAAGATATCGACCTATATGAGGATGGTAATTTAGGATTTTAGTCTGATCTTTTGCAACAATATTATTTCCGCACATTTCCAGATCTGTGGAAAGTATTCAATCTTTTCTTTTTTTTATCGTGGGGAAATCCTCGCGGACACCCCGCCACCCTCTGGAAGACGACGGGGTAGTGTCGGACCCAAACCGACTAAAACCCCACGGTGGCTATCCTGACGTTTGGCAGGAGTGTCCCGGGACCTCTTTCGAATTACTGCCGGGGCACTCCTTCGTCTACTTCCCGGGTATTTTGGGGAGCCCTTTCTATCGATTTGGCCGCCAGGAGGGACTACACCTCCTAATGCTACGGACAACGGGGCCGTCGTGCAAGTCCAAGGAGGTCCTGAAACTCCTTTGGCGTGACAACCCCTATGGCGTCCTAAGGCGGCGGCGGTGTAGCAGCTCTTCGGCGACTACCGACCGAAGCTCCGCGGTGCGGGACTCTGGACGGATGACACCGTCGCACCCTGACTCTCTCCGCCAACTCCTTCGCAAGCACGACATGCTCGCAGAAGCAGCGGAAGGCGAGGTATTCCCGCTGCCCCCTCAGCATAGCGCGCACGATCGCCGAGGGGGCCAAACTCTCACAGATGGCGAGCTGCAGTACACGGCGCTGATCTGCCCACGCTGGACAGAATTCCAACGTATGTTGCGCCGTGTCCTGCACTTCCTGACACTGGTGACAAGTGTCAGTCACCTATCGCCGAATCCTTAGCAGGTACTCCCCGAACGCTCCATGTCCGGTGAGCACCTGCGTCATCCTGAAGGTCAGCGGGAGCCCGTCGCGGTCCTTCCAAACCTCCCAATTAGGGAGAACAGCTCTCACACTACGGTGAGCCCGCACCGCATCCTAGGCGAAAAGATCGGAGCGCCACCGCTCCCAGGTGTCCATCCTCGCCTCTTCGCGGACATCCGAGGCCACCTGCCCGGCAATAGGGGGAGTAAGCCCGCTCGAGCCCAAGCCTCTTAGGTGTTGATATTCCCGGCGGAGTGCCAAGGCCTGAAGCTCGAACGGAGGGGAAGCCGCCAGAACAGACATCGACACATAGGATATGGTTCGATATCCTCTAACGATCCTGATGGCGGTCGTCGTGTGCAGCCTCCTCAACAGGAGTAAACTGCGACGGTTCGCCATCAGATCTTCCGCCCGCACCGGGGCCCCGTAAAGAACACGGGATCGAATCATCTCCTCGTACAGCCGACGAACTCTGACTCCGACCGAACTTCTGGCCGAAGTGCGGCCCGAATGTCCACAGACTGTCGATCGTAAGGCCCACTCGTCCACTCTCCAATCCGAGAACCGTCGGAATGCACTAGGGGTGGCCCACGTAAGATCAATTACGGAGCATCCCCTCCACACTACACAGTTGCTCGCCGAGCCCCTGTTGACGAGCAGCAGCCCGAAGCCAGCAGCCCAATCTAACAGCACTCGGCTGCAGGCGTCCGTCCTGGAGTTTCCCCACTGCATGGCATGGGCATTAAAATCCCCCAGAACGAGGACTTGCCGGGGAAGATATCGAGACACGCAGTCGCGGACCCCGTCCAAAAAGCTGTCGAAAGCGGCCCGGCCGCTGTTGGGGGAAACGTAAACGCCTACCACTACCATGCCAGCCCACTCCATCGCGACGAATCCATTGTCACGATCAAGAAGGGTACCGGAGACGGACGTACCTGGCGTTGACGTCCAAATCATGGCGACCAAGCGGTCCAGGTCCGAGACCCAGATAGGAGAATCGATCACTAGATATGGCTCGGCCACTACCGCCAAGACGACTCTGCTCTCCTGGGTGGTTTGGAAGAGCAGGTCTTGCGCCCGCCTCGATCGATCCAAATTTGTCTGGAGGACGCGGTAGAACTTATTGTACTAAATCCATAGCCTCCTCCCGGCCATCTACCGCTTTGGCAGTGCTTCTTCCGACTAGCGGCTGGCTAGCCGCGTTGTAGCCCTACCTGCAAAGTATTCAATCTGATGATAGCATTAGTTAAGATTGTTAGGAATCTCACTTCCTTTCCTGGTAGTTCTTTCAGCATTTTTGATGTTATTAGGTCGTATCAAAGTTTTTATTGTTTTTTAAGCGTCTGATACAGGAGTGATTTCTTTCTTTTTTTTTTTTTTTTTTTTGTTTCTTAGCTTCGTGGCTTAATAGGTTATTGTTTTCTATATTTAAGAGAATGTGCAGCTCATTTGTAAATATAATTTGTAAGTAGACTACCATCGTTTCCGCCTAACCTTGTATAGACTTTGTCCAACTTCCATCTTGTTTCTGTATCGGTGACATGGGAGTAATTGATCTTCTTAATATCTTTGTACATTCCCAAAGTGAGTAAGTACTTTGTTCCTTCGATATCGTGAAGATTTTTTATGAAATTTACAAAGTTGCTGTTGTTTGATTTTTGGATTTCAGTTCTAATTTTGTTATTGAGTTTATTGAGTTGATATTGTACAATTACCACTGTGTCTTTTGCTATTGTTTTCTCAGTTTTTCTCTTTTTTAATCAAATCGATGATGTGCTTTTGATACCGTGTTGTTAGTGTTCTCTTCTTATACTTTGTGGTGAGGTTGTTGTTGCGTGCCGAAGCGCGCAGACGTGTGTTTAGTACCCTGTGCAGTTCACAATACAACACGTCGAAAGTGAATCGAAACAGACATAAACCAAGTGTTTCTAAAATACAACGCTCCTAATCTCTGACCCGAATCACAAATTGAATTAACTAGCTCGAAGATGGCCTAAGTATCTCGATCAGGCTCTCTTGAGCAAAACCATAACTACGCCGCTTTACCTCTTCCGTGGTAAAAGGACAATATATCGCTCCTTTCAAACGACAAAATAAAAAAGCGTAAGCTAGAAACAATTAAAATAAATGCAAACACTAGCCAGAACGAATCGTCAACAAGCTGTGTAACCACTTACGATAGATTCGCAATATTAGAATCCACAAACGACTCCATGGATGTAGCTGCAACACTAACTAACCGACATACACAAAAAATCCCCCTCCCCCACTTATCTTTATTGATGATGTCATCGACATTCAAACAATGATAAAGTTCATTGAGAAAGATATCAACAAAGAGGATTACAAACTAAAAATAAATAATTAAAGTTAAAAATTCTGCCGACTAACCCAGACTCCTATAGAAAACTAACAAAGTTACTAAAAACCTTGAACGCAAACTTCCACACATATCAAACTCAAACAAGAAAGACCTTTTCGTGTGGTACTACGCAACATCCACCACTCAGCTAACTTAGACGAAGTGAAGTTCGAACTCCTAAAACATGGCCATGAAGTAACAAACATTAACAACATAAGGCATAGAATCTCGAAAAACCCGCTATCCTTATTCTTCATTGACTTAAAACAAAAGCCAAACAATAAACAAATTTACAACATCAACCGACTAATGAACTCAGCAGTAAAATTCGAACCTTCTTTTATAAAAAAAGAGATAATGAAATGTAAAAGGTGCCAAAGGTACGGTCATACGCAGAAATATTGCAACCATAATTTCCGCTGCGTTAAATGTGCAGATATTCACCCCACTAATCAGTGTACTAAATCTCCAAAAACCCCTGCGAAGTGCATCCTCTCTTACGGAGAGCATCCTGCGAACTATAAGGGTTGCTCAGCCTACAAGACCTTGTACAAATATAAGTATCCTAAACTCAGAGTCAAGGAGATAACTAACCAAGTCTTCAAAAATTCTCAACTCCTTCAATCTCCTATGCCCAAGCAGTACAAGGAAATCAAAATAATCCGAATAGCTACAGGGACCATTCTCAAAATAGTGTTCCCAGTTCACAAAACACGGATAACTTCTCTAGACTCGAAAAATTAATCGAGTAACAATCAGAACAAATTAATAACTTACTATTATTATTAACACTCATCATGGATAAATTAATAGGCCCCGACGCAAAATAAAACCAATACGCATAGCTCTTTAGAATGCCAACAGTCTAGCTCAACACAAATACGAACTAAAACTCTTCTTAAAACAACAGCAAATCAACGTGATGCTCATATCTGAAACTCACTTCACCGACAAAAATTACCTGAAAATAAACGGTTATAACTTCTATCATACAACATCCCAACATCCCAGTGGAAAGGCCCACGGCGGCACCGGAATTATCATCAAAACCAGCTGTTTCGACCGTTCGCGGAGAGACGCGATCGCGAGATAGCACGTCAACGAGAGTTGTAAGTTCCCGTTACGATTAAATAATCGACGCCACGAACTGATCGATTCCCTTATTTCGATTAGGATAATAAGGGTAGTTCAATGAATTCCACAGAATTAACACCAATAAATTAACGTTTATTTTGACAACTTATCAACTAGGAAGACATAAAGAGAACAACAAAAAAAAATGTAACTGCGTTTGCTTGATAAGTAATGCGCGATATATGAGATGTGTTGACGGTTCGACTTCTCGAAAAGTTCTGCACGCCTTTCGATTTTTTCCGTTTTTTCTGGAAGGCGACCCCCACTACGTTCGGATCACGCCACATTCTTTTACGCGAGGTAAAATAACGGCCACGAGTCGACGTTTCTGGAGGTCGCCCTGCTTAATGAACCATGCGCTTGCCACTACAATGTTTGTTTGACGGGCAGCCGCGACGATCCGTCTGCGACATTATAGTGCCGCGATCGAGAGTTAAGAATATGACCTATGGTAAGCTGCATGGCGTAACACCAGCATTAAGCATTATGAGCTTCCATCGTTCCAGAAAGATTACCTCCAAACTACAAATGTAGCGATAGAAGATTGTCATGGTACAATTTCCACCTCAGCAGTATATTGTCCTCCTAGACACTCCATTCCTAAAGAAGACTTTGATAACTTCCTTGATGCTCTGGGCAATAGATTCATAGCTGGAGGAGCCTGTAACGCCAAACATACCCAATGGGGCAGCAGACTTATCACAGTAAGAGGCAAAAATCTCTTGAATAGCATAAACACCAACAGACTCAACTACCTCACCACATATGAACCCACATACTGGTCCACTGACACTAACAAAATACCTGATTTACTTGACTTCTTTATAACTAAAAATATTTCGCCAAAATATGTCCAAATCAACTCCTCGGCGGAACTCTCTTCAAATCATTCCCCCGTTATTGCAACAATTAGCACAACAATTATCGAAAATCCACCTAATGGCTTTATTCATATCCAACTCAACAACTGGCAGCTCTTTAGAGATGTCTTTAATCATTCAACATCAGCCTTAATTTCCCAAAAAACAAATGAAGATATTGAAACAGCCACGGAATACTTAAACACCAGCATAATGAACGCTATCCGCTCTTCCATACCTACTAAGAGTTCTATCAATAAACATGAATACTCCCATCACATATTAGAAAAAATCGCAGAAAAACGTAGACTTAGAATAGTATGGCAGAGTCATAGAACACCTGACGACAAACGCAAGCTAAATAACGCAACTAGGAATTTAACCAAAATCATTAAAAACTATAAAAATGACTGTTTCCAAAAATATCTCGCCTATCTGTCTCCCACAGCTGACTCCAACTACTCACTATGGAAGGCTTCCAGGAAACTCACGCGTCCCCCGCAAATAATCTCACCAATTCGCTGTCCGCAAGGTGGATGAGCGCGTAGCCCTATAGATAAAGCCAACCTGTTTGCTAAATACTTGTCTAAAGTATTTAAACCCCATTCCTCCAAAGCTGCAGCGGACATTACTGAATACCTGCACTCTCCCTTCCAAATGTCTCCACCTATTGAACCCTCTCTAGAAGTTACAGAATTAATCCGTCGCCTAAATCCCAGGGAAGCATCGGGGCATATCCAAATATGTAATAAAGCAATTAAGGAACTTCCCATAAAATGGATTGCACTCAGCACATCAATTTTTAATGCAATTCTTCGCCTTGAATACTATCCTAAGTCCTGGAAAATATCACTGATTACTCTCATCCCTAAACCCGGAAAACCAATGCACGAAACTAGCTCCTATCACCCAATTAGTCTTCTACCTACTTTGTCAAAACTATTCGAGAAGATGCTACCGAATTGACTCCTTCCACTCTTAGAGGATTTGAAAACACTGCCAGATCATCAATTCAGTTTTCGGAAGCAATATTCTACGATAGGGCAAATCCATCGTATCAAAACTTAGAAAAGAAAAAATATTGCTCTGCGGTATTCCTAGACATTCAACAGGCATTCGACAAACTGTGGCATAAAGGGCTTTTGTTCAAACTAAAGAAAATCCTACCACACACCTACTAGTCCATCCTAAAGTCCTACCTTTTTTTTTTTTGTTTTTACGTGGAGAAATCTTCATGGACATTCTGCTGTCGCTCCTAATAATTGGTAACAGTAGAGTAATGTCGGACTCTTACCGACTAAAACTCCACGATGACCTTCCTACGGGTGTGTCAGAAGTGCTCCGGGGACCTCGATCGTTGCACCCCCTCCCGCGTCCTCTTGTTAGAGCCGATCCTAAAAGTTCGCTTAACTTAAATTTGGAGCTAGGGGGGGGGGGCATTGCCCCTAACGCCATCTCCCCTTCTAGTCGCGGCCCGTTCTGTCAGCGGTGAAGCGGCCGGAATTCAACTATGGGGAACAGCAAGTAATTCCAACATTGAAATACTTCAACGATTCCAATCGAAAACTCTAAGATCTATAATAGATGCATCCTGGTATGTTACCAACGAAGCAATACATCGCGATCTCAAGATACCCACAGTCAAAGAAGAAATAACAAAATATAGTAATAGATGTATCATAAGAGTTAGCAACCATCGAAACCCCCTAGTTACTAAATTACTTAATACGTCGGACCAGATTCGCAGGCTAAGAAAACACTATCCTTTAGACCTAAGCACTATGTACTTTCGGACGTTCACAGGGAGACGCGATCTCGAAGAAACGCGCCAATGGGAGTCGCAAATTCCCATTACGATTTGGCTGATCGACGTCACGAATCATTCGATTCTTATTTCTTGTGGGATAATAAGGGTAGTTGATTGAATATAACGCTGCTATTAACATGTTATTATATATTTTGACTGATCCAACAACTTCAGTGTGATACAAGATTGCGTATTTGAAATGACAACTCCGAATGAGTACGACCTGAGACTCCTTTCGTGTTGGCGACTATGATGATGTACTTCTGTCGATTGACTGTCTTCGACTTGTAGATTCTGCCTGACTTCAGGCTCTTGCTATTCCTTGCACTGTCCCAAAGGAGTCAAAACTCGTCCAGCAGGGAGGACTTGTTTATTGAGTCTATGAGGGCTGGCAAATCCACGTTCCCGAAGCCAAGGAGGACCGTCGGTACAAGCGTCCCGCTTACGTGAGTCCTCTATGTACACCGCAGGGAAGGTCGCCGGGAGTGTAAGGCGTTTAAGTACGGTTACACTCTCTCTACGTGGCTTTGGATAGTAAGCGCACCCCTGAAGCCAAGGATGGGACCGTCGGGATAAGTTCCCGGGTACTTTCTACTTTGAGGCCCCCGCTTACGTGAGTCCCATCAGAAACTGCCGAGCACGATTGGCAGGTCGCCGCCCGGCAGTGACGTGGCCGTATATTCACACGATAGTCCCACCAACGACTAATGTTGATACCACGGGGGTCGAGTAAAAGCCCGGAAGAAGTAGCGACCCCTCAGCTTGGCCAATTATGGGTTTGGACTTGTGGTGGCAGTGGTTGATGGCCAAAATGTTGGCGAAAGGGCCGATTTAAGGGATATTGGCTCCCCCGAATGGCCTTCGGCGGATGAGCAGCGTCCCACCTACTCCGGAACCGTCCTGGAGAGACGGTAGGACCTAGAAGGGCACTGAGACGAGTGACAGTCCCTGCCAGGCTTAACTAATCCAGGTAGCAAGGTACTGGGTGCCTTGTATGCTGTTTGGGCGTAACCCTAAGCGCTATGTCCCTAGGGCTGTCCGGGTACTGTATAACGATAAATTTGCGCTCAGGAAAGCACCCGTTACCGAAGATGACAATACTTGTTCTTTGACTCGAGTTGAAGTAGACTGACTGATGAGATTTGCCTGTTAAATGTTACTGTGGAACAAGTCTAGTGTAGTAGAAGTTGAGTTGACCCTCCTGATGTCGTAGAAGAAGTGAAATTCATTCTTATGTGATTACGGTGGAAAACTCGGTGTGGGTGTGTCTTTTGAACTGAGGACGTGGATTCGTTGTTCACACTTTTCGATAGAAAGTGGGGGTAACGATCCGCGATGCCCATTGATTATAGCCAACGTTAATAGATGAAAATTGGAGGAGGAAGCCTTCTACCGACGTGGCTTGAGGGTGACCTTGTTCATGGGAAAAACCGGCTTTTCCGTTAGACAAATATCCACCTTTTCCGTTAGGTAACTACCCGCTTTCTCCGTAATTTGTAAGAACATGCAATAAACCTAAGGAATGTTTTAAGTACCAGCTATAAATCGAAAAAACTTGCAGGATTGAAGGTTCCTGCAAACTAATAAGATTCAGTTTATGGTGGGGCCTTAGGTTTATTGAGAGTCTGTATAATGGTACTTGGGCCTTGACAGTCAGGCAATGAAGGACATACTAGATTCAGCTTTAAATAAACTTATGCCAATAAACTGCGCCACGCCAGAGAAACTCACTCAAAATTCTCAATGCGAGAATTGATTGTAATGTAAATAAATGTACTTGTAAATAAAGAAAAAAAAATCTTTTTTCCTGCTGTAGGCTACTGATTGTAATGTGGTAGTTAATGTTTCCGCTGCAATTTCAATATCTTGTTTATTTTTTAGAGGTATATTACAATTCAGGTTATTGACTATCATTTCTTTATAGGTTGCCCAATCCGTTGTGTTATTTGTTAGTACTTTTTATTCACCTTTTTCTTCTCTTTCTTTTTATGGAGGAAACCTTCATAGGCGCCTCGCGTTCTCTGGGTGGAGGACGCAGGTTAATGTCGGATTCTTACCGGCTAAAATCTCCACAATAGCCGTCCCGTGTGCATATAGAGGGGGCCCTAGAACTGCGAAAGCATCCATCATGGGGTCCCAGCGCTTACACGTCCACAAGTATTCTCATCTTTGGTTTCGGGTTCTTTCCAGAGCGTAGTTTTATCGCTATACAGTTGGGGTTACGCCCAACCAGCGCGCAAGGCACCCAGTGCCTTACTACCTCGATTAGCTAAGCCTGCAGGGGCTGTCGCTCGTCTCAGGTCGAACGGGGCACATTCTAAACCCTTCCATCTCTCCAGGATGGTTCCGGAGCAGGTGGGACACTGCTTACCCGCCGAAGGCCATTCGGAGCGAGCCAATACCCCTTAAATCGGCCCTCTTGCCAGCATCTTGGCCATCAACTGCCACCACGAGTCCAAACCCATAATTGGTCGAGCAGAGGGTCGCTACTTCCTCCGGGCTTACACTCGACCCCCGTGGTACCATCTTAAGTCATTGGTGGGACTATCGTGTGAATGTACGGCCACGTCACTGCCGGCCGGTGACTTGCTAACCGTGCTCGGCAGTTCCAGATGGGACTCACGTAAGCGGGGGCCTCAAGGTACAAAGTGCCCGGGAACTTATCCCAACGGTCCCATCCTTGGCATCAGAATCGTGGGTGCGCTACTACCCAAGGCCACGTAGAAAGAGTGTAACCGTACTTAAACGCCTTATACTCCCGGCGACCTTCCCTGCGGTGTACATAGAGGACTCACGTAAGCGGGACGCTTGTCCCGACGGTTGTCCCTGGCTGCGGAAACGTGGGTTTGCCAGCCCCCATAGACTTACATAAGCAAGCCCTGCGGGAGCTTACACGTCCACAGGCGGGGGAAGGCAGTAGCCCCCTTCTCCATCTCTGCCCCATGGATGGATGGTGGGGGAGGATGAACACCACTCCCCTATCCGCCGCCGCGCGGATTACGACACGGTGTGCGGCCATCCCACATCGCGCCCCGTTGAGGAAATATTAGGTTGGTATGATCACTAGTTCCTACATGTTAAGTTGGTACGACTTCTAACGACACTCCTTTGTCTTTTGGCATCAACCACGTGTTAATTATCTGAGTGTATGCGGTGTGTTCATATGGCTGTACATGATGGTGAAATACAGAACGTAAAAACTGAATCTGTGTGAATCAATAAATATCAAACTCCAAAAACCTTTTCAATAACACGCCCCGTCACTGGCGCTGCCATGCGACGCCAGCTGGTCCCCCAGCTAGACGGCAGTAGTCCCACGGCGTCGAATCACCCAGCGCCCTGGACACTTTTTTTTTCATCTGTTGGTGCTTCTTGTTCTAATTCGAAGATTGTAGATTTGAGTGGAGCTCGAGCAATTCTTTCGCTTTAATATGTAAGTTTGTGTTAGTAATTGCTATGTCCAATAAATCCGGTGTTTTATTTGTATCCATTGGCTAGTACAAAGATCTGCCTGATTAAGTCCTACGAGCTTGCTGAATGTTTCTATTAGTGGATCAATGTTAGGAGCTTCTATGAAAATAGAACCAGTGTTTAACCACTGAAGTATTAGCTCCTTGTACTTCTCATTATTTAAATTTCGCAATACTTGGTATCTGTTTGATGATTGCGGGTGTTCTAGCCACTTGGGATTATATTTTACATTAAATAATCTTATTTCCGTATTTGCATTTTCCGAATCAGTAGTTGTTCTTTTTTTCCTTGTTTGTTTAATTAGTTTCCATTACGTACTGACGGTATTTTCCGTTTCGATGTCCTCACCCAACGTGTTTGTAGAGCATAGAGTCCATAAGTTATGATTGTTTATTTGTCATTATTGGCGGTTGTTCGAAGAACATCGTTCTGCACTTTATATGCACTATATTTTCTACCCAATATACACCGAGTAGTTAAGCAATTATCCGACAAAATTATTTGAACTCGTCTGTTTGTTTTGCATTGCGTCGCAGTTTCATAGATATGAAACGGTTTAAAATGATGAAAATCGCAGTTTCCTACGATTTTCTGTAAGAAAATGTGAAGTTTGAACATCCAGGACGATCGCCTGATCCTTGCCACCCTCGGCTGGCCAGTGAAAGAATGAAGAATCGGAAATGATGAAATTCAGGCTACCGCTCCATAGCGTATCGTGTTTTCTTACAAATACATACATAATTTCAATCAGCAAATTTTTTTTCTGCAAGTGGGTCGCAACGAGCTCACAGTCGTATGAAAGTATGCACTACTAAATGATACAAAATTTAATATACTTAGACTTAACTAATTAGTATGTAAGTGCTATGGACAAAAACATTTTAAAAACCAACATTCAAATGATATTTTGTCTATAACTGTTTTTAAGGATCTATTAATAACTGTCTATCTGCTTTATCCTCACCACTGGGGTGGTTCCGCTTTGAACTCGTCATGAGTACATGAACAGTGTCACGAGTAATGTGACGCAACAGCGGCTTTTCTTTCAAGACCTATATCGCCTTCCTACATAGAGACAATGCTAATGTAACAATGAAATTTTTTTATTTTTTATCTTTTGTTAATAAAAAATTCATTAACATATTGGTGAGACTTCTCCGATTGAAATGAGACCAAATATGATATTGTTATAAAATTTGGTTATGTTGTGCTGACATTGTGCTTATGAATCTTCCTTGGTTGTACTTGTTGCTGTGCAATATCCAGCTGCCTCTTAACTGTTAGGATATAGGCTGAAGATCTAGCCCTAAGGCCCAAACCTTACACTTGTTTAATGGGCGATACAAATAGACACGAACACGATATACACCTGTAGCACACTAACACTTTGTCCTTTCTCTCTTTTTCTTTTTTTCTTGCGCCATTACATGTTATTATCTTTAATGCTAAGTATGTAAACAAACAGCAGTCGCTGGCTAGCTCAGAAGGAGAGGTATTGCTCATCAGCTATTTATTAAACACCTCTTGTTAACTTATCAATCTTAATAAGTATAATCTTGATAATTTCAACTATAGATTGAAAATTAAAGAATTAATAAGTTTTACTAAGAAAAAATAAAAATCGTGGATTACAAATTAGTCATGACGTCAAATCTGATCTGCAGTTAATTTTTTCGTCCATTTTTATTGTTTTTGTAAACGAATACATTACGTATGGCAAAACAGAAACATCACGTTAGAAATATTATTCGCAGCTTATCAACTACTAAAATTGCTATTAAAATGAAATTTAAATTTTATTATAACAAAAACATTATCGAAAGGAAAATAAATTTAATATTAAATCTACAAGATTATTATGCATAGAGAATATATCAAAATCATTGCATCCATTAACATTCCACTAATCCATTATCCACTGAAGGAACTTCGTTTAATTATTCCGCGATTTTGTTATTCTTATAGTTGTGTTTATCTCAGATAAAAAGGTATGAACTTTTCGACCGAACTATACAATAAAATAGACTCTTGTAGCATAGAGTCACAACGAGTAATACCTCGTTTATGATGGAGCTACATAGGTTTTAGCGCGAAACAACTTCAGTACTTGCCCATTGGAAGCAGCACTAATCCGGGAACAACCAGAACCGTAAATGTGAGTACTCCTCTTGTCACTTCCTCTCTGACAGAACTATGTAAGAAATTCAAAACATAAATTGAGCATTATCGATAATACAGTTTGTACACCGAAAAACGTTATTCGATATGAACTCTATATCATATATTATTTATGATGTTACCACTGACTTGCACTGCTTGTACATGTGAAACGTCAAGGCACATTTCAATGAGTTTATGAACCCAATGAATATATACATATTATGCTGTGAATTCATCTAGCGTGACTTTTGGTTTCCATAAAGGCTTGAATTTCATATAACTAAGTAATAATGGTAAGAAATAATACAAACATTAATTATTTTATACACATTAGATACAATTTATAATATTTTAAATATATATTTTCGAAAAACATTTGTTTCATAATGAGGTAATATTGTAAGGTAATGTTGTTATGAAAGATATTTGTAAATATCTTTTACAACTTTACCTCATTATGAAACGAGTTTGAACTAATGAAGAAAGTACAAATTTTCATTGCTTGATTCAATATAATAATATTAAAATAATATGTTTCAGAGTTTTGGTTTGCCACCACTTGTTCCAAAACCTACTGTAAACGATCAGTTCAACGTTCATGATGACAATTATGGTATACCTAATCCAATGGTTTCAGGGTACGACTAAATTATTACACAATTTTATTAACAGTTGAATTTCTAACATTTAATATCAATCATATTATTATTTCTTGTTAGATTAACAGCATCTAGGCAGCACATAGGTTATGCACATCCATTGGAAGCATCTGAGAGAAGTGTAAAAAAAAAATAATTTTATTTATTGGAGTAACAATTGAAAATCATAGAGAAAGAACAGAACTGTTAATTTTTTTATTTCATTGTCACTTTATGACTAGAAAGGGATATTTTAAAATAAATTAATAAAATACATTGTTAAAAATGGGAAGAGTTTGTTAGATCCAAAGATATAGTCAATGATGTTTCTTAGAAGCTAAAAATATAACTATTAATACTTAGCCAACTGCACGCGCCACAGTGAACCATACGTTTCTCAATGTAATAGACAAGCCAACCTATACACTGTCCACTGCATATTTTTCCAAGTATTGAGGACTAATGTTCACTACTTAAAAAACAAAGAAGTCTAAAAATTATTTAAGTGGTCAATTATATTCTGCGGTAATGATTTTGTTTAACGATTTTACATATTGTTTATACAAAACATCAAATTAAAAATACATATTAAAAGTATAAAAAAATATAAGTAAAATTAAAAACAAAAATGACTAAAGATAAATAACATAACTTAAACGTGAAATTAAAAATTCATAATGTATTTTAATATTTTTTTACAGCGTGGTATCGTTCAATTATAACTTTATTTAGTCATAACTGATAGTATACCTTTCTAATTATTTTTAACACCATTAAATTGGTGTATTTTATTATGTACTGTACTTTATATAAGCGGAAAAAGTGGCGCAATTAATTGAGAATAGTTCCAGGTAAACAATAGCTGATAATAACAAAAAAAAGGAGGGGGAAACACGTTACTAAATTCAAAAAAGATCTCCTGTTCGATCATGCAGCGATGTATTTCACTGAGGGGAGAACTCCCTATCTTGTTGGCTAAGTGTTAAAACAAATAATATTTTTATATTGTGGTAAACAATATTTTTAAAATTATAGAAAGTGGGAAAGAAATATATTTTTCTAAATATATATATAATTTCAAAATTAAATAAAAGAATAATTTTTATAATATAAGAATAATTGACAAGATACTCCATTTTAAATTGTTTCTCTGTAAAGAATGAGAATTGTGACTTATTGTCTTCTCTTGTGATTTTCAATTATTTGTACAAAAATTTGTAATATATATTATATATGTGTATATTTTTTAGTATGAGAAAAATCGTACTCGCATGAACATGGTGTTATTAAGAAACACACAAGGATTACATGCTCCAATGCGTCTAGCAATGGAATTAAAAGCTACTGAAAAAATTGGAAGACTTCCATTTCTTCCATCATCACACATGATGAAAGATGTGTTACTTGGAAAGGATGAAGAAATAGGGTAAATTAATTAATATATATCATCTATCTAAATTAAATAATTTATTAGGTAGAGAAATTAATTTGATACCTTTACATTGAGCCAACTACAGATCTGTTTGAAACCCAACATTTTCCTCTATTTTTGGATTTTAAACTATCAATTTTAACCATGAATTGACAAAACAAGTAACATAATAGTAATACTCAAATGTAATAAGAACTCGTGCAACTTAATTAAATAAACTAAAATTGATCCAAAAGTAACAAAGATAAATAAATGCTAAATCATAAATATCTGATAGCCTTATACAAAAGAGACATTGAATTAATTTCTATATCTAATATAATTAGATTGTATAAATTTATGCATTTATGTGAAATTTAAAGCTATAAAAATAAACAGAATGCATATAAGGTAGAATAAAAAGAGTAGAACACTCATTGGAATTTTTAGTAAGTAAAACAATTTTGTATTTAGGTTCCCCTTCATTATATTCATAAAAATATGTATTTGCATAAATATTCCCAATCTATTTATAATTATACATGTATCCTCAGGACATTAGTTTATAATTTCTGAAACGTTGATTAATATAAATATTAAGATTTTAATAACTTTTTATACATTTAGGTTTGAAGACATATTAAACATACCTGAATTTAAAGAACAAATGGGGCAACCACATGCTGTTGTTGAAAAAAGTCTTGGAATATTATAAACACGGATATTTCTATTTCTAATGAGTTTGGCTTTGTATTATTGAATATCTTAAGTAACAATAAATGTTTGGTTCTTATAATTAGGTAATTTATTTTAAATAGCTAGATTTATTTAAGTGAAAAATTAAATTTCATTACATATATATCTAACCATATGAGATGATTTATCCTGCTATTACATATTTTCTTAACTTCTTGAATTCCAACACGTAATTCGTTATCTTTCGTATCTTGCAAACGCGTTTGAATTGATGTAAGAATTGTTTACACTTTATTTTCTTGCATATGTATTGCAAAAGGAATATGAAACTTTTTCTTGTATCTGAAATAGTAAATACACATATAACGCTACATTTCATAATCCTTTATTCGCAATAAATTATATGATTAAACTATAATTTTTTTTAATTTACTCACAAATTATTGTATCTAATAATTGTTTTTCTTGCTTTCACATAGATTCGAATTCAGGATTTTGTTTATGATTGTTCAGAATGTGATTCTGCAGTAAAAAATTATTAAAGCTGTATTAAAGCTGGATGTCTAAGCAATACATTTTCCTTTTTTAAAAATAAATGACATAAATACTTGCATATGCAATATATTAATCACCAAATAATATTTATTTTATTACATACACAAAAGTTCATATCATAAAATTATGAAATTAAAATTACATAATAATAATTATTATTATACATTGTCTTTACCAGAAGTATCCAAATTATCTAAATATCCATAAAAATATCTTTTAGTATTTTTAACTGATGCAAATGATCTCATATGTGCTACATATTGTGCAATATCTGGGTAATGTTCAATAACATTTCTAAAAAGCCATTCAAATTGTTTAGAAGTCAAAGCATTTACTTCTGATATATTTAAAATCCCATCTTTTTTTCTTTTTTTTTTAATGTGAACGAAATCCACACAAACACCAGCCTCTCCGCCCCCCCCCCCCCCCCGCACAATACCTCCCTAATGGAGGGGTGTGCGGTCATGTCACACCGCGCCTTATCGCCGGAGCCGCCGTGCCAGGCAGTCCGGTTCCCCTATCGGACTACTTGGCGGCCCTGAGTCACTTAAAATCCCACATATCTAATACACAAACTGTATAATTTAAAAGTTTACATGCATTAAAACTTAACTGAAGTTTCACCATTCATAATAAATAATATATGTACAACTAGAAATATATTAACATTTAAAACATTGTTATTTTCTTTCAAATTTATATTTTTTAATAAAAATTGTATAATTCTAACTATATATATGCAATAAAATAATTGAAAAATGATAAGTTTTATAGTGAGGATACTTACCACTGATACCGTTCTGTTTCTTTCTTGAGATATAAACTTCTTCAAACTTCATTGGAGAGAAGCATGCACGAAGTTCAAAAGATTATCAGTAATTAATTTCACGCACTTGAAACAAAATTTTTTAAATAAATCACGATTATTTTTCAGGGTATAAATATTTATTTCTGACAATTTATATATCAGTAACATTAACAACAATAACAATTTCCAACTATAAATGTAAATTACGTTTCGTTAAAAATATAAAATAATCTTCGATATGTTATCGAACTATTAACGCTCAACTATGTTCCATTATTGGCAAATCAAATTCAAGGTTACAGATAAAGAGAGATTTACATATGTATTAAATAAAATAAATATGGCATAATTCGTTATATAAATACATAAACGCATTTAAATATAGTTTTTAAATAATATTAATTATTCTCTTATATACTATAAAATATTCAA
The DNA here is from genome assembly GCF_024542735.1 of Bombus huntii. Classification (NCBI taxonomy): domain Eukaryota; kingdom Metazoa; phylum Arthropoda; class Insecta; order Hymenoptera; family Apidae; genus Bombus; species Bombus huntii. The sequence continues at coordinate 1,278,841 of NC_066244.1, forward strand.
AATTTACTTAATTACACCTGAATGTCTAAATACAATATAAATGCAATAGTTTAAAGAACGATAATGATTTTGAAAATCTATTATATTTAATCGAATGTAGGTTTTAAAAATTTAATAGTATTCGAAAAATATAAAAATTTTAATAAATATGAGTAAATGTATTTGAAGCAATGATCTTTTGAATTGATTGAAGCAATGGATTTTTAAATATTATGTGTTTAAATGTATAAATCTCTTATTTAAATATTATGATTTAAAATATTAAACAAATAGTTTAAATTATTCACGATAAGAACTTTAGAAATGTATTATATTTAATCGAATGTATATTTTAGAAACATAATAATTTTCGAAATATTATAAATATCTAGATTTAATTACAAACAAGAGTATATTTGAGACAATATGTGTTTTATTTACAATATATTTAAATATTGTAATCCAACGTAAAACTCAAATTATTCAAGTTACAATGTTTTTCATAGAATACTAACTGATTTGTATTACAAATCATTACTTAAAATTTAAAATTTGTAAGAAATCATATATCGATCATTTTACACGCGATGAAATTGTTATATGTGTTACATGTTATATGCGTTCGATGTAGTTATGTAATAAATTTGGTAATAATTAGAATTAATTTCCTTACAACGTTATTTTGTGATAATAGATTTTGTTTACTCTTTGTTTTAAATAACCTGGCATAAAACCACAGTTTATCCAAAGAAAAATAAATATTCAGCACTACGACAGACATGAAAGGTTATCGCAATTAAATTACAGAATTATCAAATAGCCAGTATAGTTCAACTCCGTATCCGATTGTAAGATACTTTTACTTTATTAAATACTATTAAATATTAAATTAATTTGAAATTAATCACAATATCATCATTTCATTATCAGGTTCATTATTTAAATTTTTAATAGAAATATATGATAACCTTCGTATTACACAAGACATAATTTCATATAATATTGAAAAATATGGATATTAAGATTTTGGACGGTGGATTTAGTTCACAATTATCCACTCATATTGGTGCAAAAATTGATGGCGATCCTCTGTGGACATCAAGATTTTTAGCGACAAATCCTGATGCAGTTTATGCTACGCATTTGGATTTTCTACGAGCAGGTGCAGATATTATTGAAACAAGTACATATCAAGCTTCAGTTCCTGATTTAATGAAATATTTATCTGTAACTGAAGAGGAAGGTATAAAATTATTACACAAAGCTGCAAATCTTGCTAAAAATGCAGTGAATGATTATATTAAAGAAATTATAGACAACAATGATATTGAAAATAAGAATCCTATCATTGCTGGCTCCTGTGGACCTTATGGAGCTAGCCTACACGATGGTTCTGAATATAATGGAACTTATGGTAAAACAACACCTCGTGATACCATCATTGAATGGCACAAATCACGTATAAATGCTCTTGTAGATGCTGATATAAATTTATTAGCACTAGAAACTATACCTTGCTATCAGGAAGCAGAAGCATTAATTGAACTTTTAAGAGAATATCCAAACATTAAGGCATGGCTTTCATTTTCTTGCAAAAAAGACAGTCAAAACATAGTAGATGGGAGTAATTTCCAAGAAATTGCTTTACGTTGCTATAAAACGGCATTACCAGGACAAATAGTTGCCATTGGTGTAAATTGCATTGCTCCAGAAAACATAACTCCTTTACTAAAAAATATCAATACAGGGCCAGCAAATGAGTTTATACCATTAATCGCATATCCTAATAGCGGTGAAATCTATTTACAAAGTGAAGGCTGGATAAAAAATGGAAATTCTGCTTCATTTGAAAATTTTATTCCTGAATGGCTAGAACTTGGAATACGTTATCTTGGAGGTTGTTGCAGAATGTATGCAGAAGATATAAAATCAATTAGAAAAGAAGTAAACAATTTCAAGAGGAAAAGGGAGTCATAATGGATTAACTGTTTTATTTAATCAATTATTTTAAATACGTCATTATGTTAAATCAATTATTTTTTTCTTATTTATTTTAAGTAAAGTTTTGTGACCTATATATTAAATATTTAGAAAATATATGTATGTTTCTATATAATCTTATATTTTGACTAATATATCTTAACAAAATATATCAAAATTAATAACATCTATATATACAGGATGGTTGGTAATACAAGCGGAAAGGGGGTGATTCTACGCGAAAAAAGAAGTCGAAGATATAGAATAAACTTTTTTTTTAATTTTCTTTTTTAATTTTTCCATCGAGACAACGATCTACAGTGAGATCCGTTATAACGTACCGCACGCGTACCGAGCGAAAATTCAAAGTCGATTTTCTCGAAAACAAAGCCTCAAACGAAAAATTTTTATTCTATATTTTCGACTTCTTTTTTCGCGTAGAATCACCCCCTTTCCGCTTGTACCACCAGTTACCAACCACCCTGTATATATATTACGATTAATAATTTTCAGTTAATATTATTTGCTGCTAAGGGAGGAAAATATATATATATTTTTCATATATTCATTGCACATACATATATATTGTTATATTTTTTTTGTCATAAAACAAACTGTGTATTAATCTTGTTTATTTGTTGTGTACTGCATTACAATAATATGAAAACACTATAAAAACTTAAATTCAGCACTATTAGTAATGATAATAAAAAAACAACTTCCAATTTCTGTAACAAAAAATATCAATTAATGTTGATTATCAGTTAACGCTTATCGCATTAATGTAATTTGCTAAATTTAAAAGTGTTAGGCATACATATGATAGATATCATCACACGTAGTTTATCGTAACATACGTAAACACGTGACTAAATATGATCTTAATGTAAAAATTGTACAGTGTAGGTACAAGAAGAAAATTAACGGTTTTTGGAACAATTATATTTAAGCTTTTGTTCATGTTAATATTTATCTCACTGATTCGTTATGGACTTTGGAATAAGTATATTTCATAAAGCCAATTGTAGAAATTATTGCCTCAGATTCGCAAACACATCTAAACGGCCAAGACGTGCGTGAAATAATAAAAGTTGGTTTTCTCGATGTTACAATCGCATTACTATTACACAAAATTATAGTTATATTTAAAATGTTTAAAACTGAAAAATAATTTTATATTTTTACTCGTGAAGAGATATCCTTGATATTAAAAATATTTGATAGCAATTTTAAAAGAGAATCATGCAAGAAGTGAAGGTGTTAGATGGTGGATTTTCTACACAATTAGCAACTCATGTTGGTGATATAATAGATGGTGATCCTTTATGGACTGCACGATTTCTTGTTACGAATCCTAATGCAGTTATTTCTACGCATTTGGATTTTTTAAAAGCTGGAGCAGACATAATTCAGACAAACACTTATCAAACATCTGTTGATGGTTTTTCAAAGTATATGAACCTTTCAGAAGAGGAAGGTCTTAATTTGTTTTCTAAAGCTGTAGATTATGCTAAGAAAGCTATAAATTTATACAAAGAAGAGATAAAAAATAAAAGAGATGTTATAAATGCAAATCCACTAATTGCTGGATCAGTTGGGCCTTATGGAGCTTGTTTGCATGATGCTTCAGAATATACTGGAAAATATTGCTCAACTGTGTCAGAAGAAATTCTTATGAATTGGCACAGACCACGTATCCAAAAATTAATAGAAAGTGGCGTTGATATGTTAGCTATAGAAACAATTCCATGCAAGCAAGAAGCAAAAGCACTGGTTAAATTATTGACAGAGTTTCCAAATAGTAAAGCTTGGTTGTCTTTCTCGTGTAGCTACGATGGAAAGAGCATAGCAGATGGCTCTCATTTTCAAGATATAGCACTATGGTGTTACAAGGAAGCCTTGCCAGGACAAATTTTAGCAATTGGAGTTAATTGTATCGCACCACAAAATGTAACTTCTTTATTAAAGGGAATAAATGAAAATTGCAAACAAGACTTTATACCACTGGTAGTATATCCTAATAGTGGTGAAAAGTATACAGTAAAACAGGGTTGGGTGAAAAAAGGAGAAGGATATTGTTTACAGGAATTTATACACGAATGGCTCGATTTAGGTGTTCGATACATAGGTGGATGTTGTAGAACAAATGCTGTAGATGTGAAGAAAATACGAGCAGAGGTAGAAAAATGGAAAAGTAATTAAATGTTGAAATTCTATTATATATATTACACATTTACACTACAGGATAAAAATAAATCCTTAAGAATATGAGCAGGAGATTTATTAAAATATTTTTATACATATTTATAATTAATATAAAATATTTCTCCTATAATCATTTATGGATTACATTTTATATTGGATATATTTTAAGAAATTTTCATTTTTAAATGTAAAAATATATATGTATAAATAAATTATATAAGATTTTATAAATTATATAATATATATATATTTAATGATCAAGCCTAATAATATAATTAATAAAATTTAAAGGTTTTTAAATATTCTTTATAATCAAAGCTCAAACAAAGAATATGTCAAAAGATTCCATAACTATTTATTAAACATGTAAAAAATTGATTACAGAACAGTATAAGTTCCTTATCTATCAAAATACATTCAATTTATTAATATAAATTATATATTATTTATATCATATTAAAAAAATTCACATTTCATGTATGAAAAAATATTTAAACAAAACAAATACATACTTCAATATTGAACGTTTCACAATATTGACATTATTACAAACAGTTATACGTAATGTGAATATCTATATATTAATTCTCCAAAGACTGGAAAATATAGACCAATTCATTACCTATATAATATAAACTTCCTTCTACATTTACATTTACATTTTTGTTTTCTATATCAACATTAAATACACAATTGGGTGGAATATGAGTTTTACCTTTTAATATATTACCGGTCCTAGTCTTTATCCTCGGTCCCATGAGAGGATCATTATAGCGATACAGAGAAACTGACGATGGATCTAAAAAAAAATAAACAATTTAGTGAATAATGTAGGTTAGGTCAAATCAATTTGATTTATGCATACTCTTTATAATTTTGTTTTCTTTTAACAATCGTGATATTATATCCTCTATAGTGTCTCCATCTGCTATTATAATGTCCGTTCTAAATAAACCACTGTACTTCTGTGGATTTATGATGCATACTGACACTCCTTGCTTAGTAGAAAAATTCATGTAAGGTGCACCTGGACAACATTCTTCCTTCGTTTTTTCTGGAGCTTCATCCGTATACTTTATCATGATATCCTCTAGCTAGATGTGAATAGAAAATTATTAAACCTAATAAGAAATATTAAAAAGAATATAATACTTACATCTAATGTATTTTGAAGATATTTTTTGTTATCTTGGAGAATCTTAAACTCGTCAAAATCTAACGTTAAATTCAATGCACTTAATCCGACAAGTTGCATTTTCTCTTTCATAACTTGTACAAATGGCATTATCCGTTTCGTATGTTTTTTTAATTCCTGTAGTTTTCCCAATTCTGTTGCAATAATTTTATTTTCTGGTAGTTTATTGTCATTTTTCTGAAAAATAATTTTGCATAAAATATTTTAGTATAAACACATAAATTAATTATATTCATAATATTCACATATGGTATGAACAAATGAGTAGATTAGAGCTTAACGATTAGTAACTTAGAAAAGGATAATTAAAGCGGGTGAGAGTGCGATTGGTAAACATAGGAAATAAGAGAAAAAATACTAAATTGGAAATATGTCCTAAGCGATAGGCGAGGATTATATATAATAATAAAATATTTCGAATATTCTATTACATATTACTTACAAGATATAAGTCTTTCATTGTAGATAAAATAGTACTTTGCCAAGGAGGATACGTTTTAGCTACCCAAATAGTACCTTGATTAGGTTTCTCTATAACTGATGTTTCATTTTTTCTCTTAGCTGCTTTCTTTGGCATTAAATAATTTTTTAAGAGAATCCTAAATGAATGTGCAGCGTCCATAAGATATTGTGATGATTTTATAAGAACTTCATCTATTTCGCCTACTTGGGGCCATTTGGCATTTAATATACTACCTTCCTGTAAAAATGATATTTCATTACTTTTAACATTAATAAGTTCATTATTGAATTTTATTTATTTCATTTAAATTTGTTGTAGTCATTGCTTAGAAGTTGCATTAAGTAGAAAAAACTTACTTTACCAATTAGAGACCACACATGTTCTGCTACATGTGGACAAATTGGAGACAAGAGAATAATTTGAAGTTCTATGAATTTCATAATTAATGTCCAACTAATGCCATCTAGAGAACTCAATTGTAAATATTTATCTCTTGCTGCTTGTAATTCAAAGAATCCTGTTCTTAGTGCTTCTTTGTATAACATTTTCGAATAATTTTCTCCAGTTTCTTGTATCTTCAGGTTCATTTCACTGACAATTGTGAGCTTAATATAGATTTTATAAATTTTTCAAAATGAGACTTTATAAATATTTTCATAAGTACCTTTCGAAAACTTTGTCATTAAATGTAGATGATTGTCTTTGTTTATAGGTATCTTTTAAATCCAATACTTCTTTAACCCATTCAATAAAATTATATAATCTAAGAATTCCAGCATCAGCCATGTTTTCTACGAAATTAGCATCTTCTACTGAATCGCCAGCATCGGCTAGACAAAGTCGCATACCATCTGCAGAAAACTTCTCTACAGCTTCAGTAAGTGTCAAGAAGTTACCCTCTGATTTAGACATCTAAGAAAATTACTTGTTATTTTCTCAAGTAATTGTGAGATGTATTAAGAAAATCATATTTCTTACCTTTGCTGAATTTAAGAGGAGATGACCATTTGCTCTGATACCTTTTGGCCATAACTCAGATTGTTTAGGCCAGATTGCAATATGATTATAAATGAAGAACGTTAGATGATTTTGTACTAAATCTTTCCCAGATACTCGTAAATCTACTGGATACCAATAATGAAATTCACGTCGCATATGATCTAATGCCTCTTTCTTTATATCTGTTTTCGGAAACTTTACATCTTTGAAAAATATATAATCCCATACTTCGGATGTCATTTCATTAGCCCTATAAAAATATAATTCAAACATAATTTCTTTTTATAAAAAAAAGCTAATGTTAATTAATAAATAACTAAAAGTCAATGTTAAAGCAAATAATAATAATAATTTTAGTAGAAATTTGGAATTTTACTTTATATTGTAAGTATTTGGTTTGTCGCCTTTGAAAGTCCCTCCTTGTAATAAATGTGCCACGGTATAATAAGCCATGTATATTGTTGAGTCTGAGAGTGATTCTATCAACCAACTTTCATCCCATGGTAATCTAGTACCTAGAATTTATACTTATAATACTATATGCTAGATAAATTACATAACGTCTTTTCCTTTCCAAGTATGTAATCTTACCAAGTCCGTAAGTTCTTGAACATGCATATTCATGTAACCAATTAAGACAGGCTATAAAATTCTTCCTCACTTCTTCATGGAAGGTATTGAGATTATTTAAAGCTTCCATTGCTTCGTTTCTCCAAGTTTCTTCACCATAATCCAAATACCATTGGTTACATAAAGCTACTACACACTCATCATTTGATCGGGAGATTATAGTTTTTTCAGGTTCATAATATATAACTGCTTTTCCTTCATTTATCAATTCTTTTTGTATTAGCTTTTTAACTTCTTGAACTTTTTTTCCTTTATATGGACCAACTAGCAATATACCATCATAAAATCCTTTCAGATATACCATTTCTTTGGCTTCTAATAGTTTAGCTGTGTCATTTTGAGATTGGATTTTTAGCTTATTGTATAAAAATACCGCAGATAAATTCCCGAATTCGGGTATTTCGAGAATAGATATCTATCATATACAATTTTGTTAATTACATTTTGGCTTATAATTTGATACCTTTATTATTATAAAAATACACTACACTTACAGGATCATAAGGCAGCACCATTTCATCAGTTATACCATATTTCTCTCTAAGAGCTTGTTTCTTTTTTAGATCCGTTAAAGCTGCATAATCATCAGGAGAATCGCTAGGTACAGAGGTAACAATTCCAGTACCTTTGTTTTCTTTAATAGTTAACATTGGTAATGTGTAAATCACTTTATTAAATGTAAGAGGTGCTTCTAGTGGTAGTCCTAATATGTCCTATCAATTTTATATTATTTATTACATGATATCATTATAAGCAGATTTTTCCTTATAAATAGTAAAGAAGGAATATTACTTTTCCAGTAAGTTCTAATGCAATTTGTATCTTCCCCTCCTCTTTAAAGAAATCTTGGTAAGCCATATTTCGAGCTGCTCTTTTTGTTGAAATATAAACATCTCCATTCAATAGTGTATAAGCAATGTAATTTATATCTGGATGAACCCAGCAATTTGTTTGACCATACATTGTTTCTGGTCTTAAAGTTCCAGCTACTAAATAAACTGATTTGCCAGAAAGAGATCTATAGGAATATATGAAATGTTCAATATTTAGATCAAATTTTGTAAATTTTTTGTAATACCTACTTTAAACTTGGAGGATAAGGTTCTCGTAGTTTCATTTTAATTAGTGTATATTCTTGTGGTCCTACACCTTCTCCAATTGATCTGTCGTGATCCATACAAGGTTGTCCATCTTTTGGTGAATAAATCGAATATCTTTTGCCATATTTTATTTTGTTTCTAGCTTTTAGATGTTGAAATTGCCAACGCACAAATGAATCAAAGAATGGATTTGCATCAGTTGTAATAAATGTTCTGCGCCAATCCACCTAGAAGAAGTTTCACATTGTTTCTTTTTTAAAAAATTATTACATATTTATTATCAAGTTATATATTTTTTCTTACATGTAGACCAATTGATTTTAGATCTTTCACAGCAAGAGGTGGAAAATAGTCTAACCAATATGTAGCATCAGCAAATTTCTTGATATCCTCATCTTTTAAGCCAAGTGTTTGCATAATTTGCCATTGATATTTTGCAGTAACATTTTTTGCAACTGCTTTACTCTAAAAGTAATAATCATTTAAGAAATAACATATACGAATATTTTATGAATTAATAATGGATTCTTTACTTTTGTTCCTTTGCTTTTATCTTTTATTATTACATCTTCTATAACTTCCTCAATTCTCTTTTCGTTTGGAAATTGTGGTGGATATCCATATAATTCCATTTCTCTCTTTAACTTATCAGCACATGCTTTAATAGGCATACCAGTACAATGAAAGCCAAATGGAAAAAGGACTTTCTTCCCTAAAAGACGGTTGTACCTTATCGCAAACTATAAGTTATACAATAAATTAAAACTGCTATTTAATTTATACTTGTATAAATTATCTTGTTATTATAAAATGCTTACCTCACATTTTGATAATGAAAATGTGTGACCAAGATGAAGTCTTCCATTCATGTAAGGAAAAGGAAATGTTGCAAGAAACTTTTCGTCAGAATTTGTCTTTGGCTCCAAAGGTGCATCTGCCTCAAATATTTTCTCAGCTTCCCATTTTGTTTGCACATCTCTCTCAATTTTTTGAAGATATTCTACTTTAAATGTCCCCTTCCTTTCTGTTGCCTATTTGTAACAAATAATTATAAATATTAGGTTGGTATATATGAAATGTTGTTTCTTTGAAATTTGAATTTGACACACCAATATTAAATATTAAATTTTATTTTATTGTCAATCACATAAGAAATTATAATCAATATTAAGAATATTTACAATGAATATGAAAATTTAATAATTAGCTGCCATTAATAATCAAAATACTCGAGAAATTTTTTTATGAAATCTTAAATTTAGAAAAATGCCATGAAAGCTTTTAGAAAAATAAATTTAGTGTTTGAGAAGGTTAAAAACCTATTTCGTTTGGATAATTTTTAATGCATAAATTATTTTTAAAAATATTGTAAATAAAGTTTGTATCATAAATTCTTATTTTATACAGCATGTAAATTTAATAAATAATTTTAACTAAAAGAACTACCAATTTTAATAAATAAGTAAATATATAAATTAAAATATAAAAATTATACAAATAAGTTAAAACATGGATTTATTAAATAAGATTTAATTAACATTTAAAATAAAGCAATTAATCAAACAAAATAGTTCTCTGTTTAAGTAATACAAGCTAAGTGATTGAATTTTATTAATTACAGCTGGTACATTTTATCCCTATAGAGGTTATTTATCTTAAATTGTCAATTACTATTCAGATTCTGATTAAGTACAGTAATAATGAATGAATATAGTTTCCAAAAAAGTAGTATTAGTACGTACCATTTTGTTAAAGTTACAAGTTCCAACAAAATCTGACTTAAGTACGTAAGTGTTGAATACCATGCGTTAACGTTCTTACAAGATATTGAACAGGTTCAATAGAAAATGATGCAATTTACACAGAACATTAGATTCGACTAGAATCAAACATACTATAAACTCTTATAATCCAAGTTACAGTACCGCGCCAAAATAATTTACTTATAATTCTCAATGAGAATTGATTGTAAATAGTCTACCAAATAAAAAAAAAATTTACACAGGTAAACGAATAGATGATAAATGTTTCATTAAGTGATACAGTGCTTGATAAAACATAAAAGTAAAATTTTTAAACAAATTTTACTGAACTATATAAAGAAATCTATATCAGAAAAAAATATTTTCATGTATATTTAAAGTTATCCATATATTTTATTTAAAAAGTTTTTAGTTTATAGCTAAAGTAGTGATAAGAAATACTTATTTATCAATTTAAAATATGTATTTCATTACGTATTATCACAAAAAGGCAACGGTGGCAATGAAATAGATTTGGGGAATTGATCAAAAGAAATTCAAAGAGATTATAATAAAAAAATACGAATGTTCGATTGTCTATATACGGGACAGAAATCTGGGAATGGAAAGAATGGAACAGCATAGAAGCGGTACAAGATAAATACTTGAAATGGATCTTAGGATTTGATTGGAATACACCCAGGTATATAGCAAAAGAAGAAACTAAAAGAATGAAACTGAGAGTAGAGACATAAAGGAGAGCGGTGATGTTCGAAGAAAAAATAAAATGGGAGTCTGACAATGAAATCCTAAAAGAATGTTTTGAAGGAGATAGAAAAATGACAAGATAAGAAGGCAAAATGGGAAGAAGAAAGGAAAAAGTATTATCAGAGAAATGGAATAGCAACGAAAGAAGTAAAGACGAAAAGCGAGGGAGGAATCAGTATAGCGATGGAAACGATAATGAGAAATGTATATATATATATATACATATATACGTATATATATATATATATATATATATATATATATATATATATATATATATAAGGATAATGATAATTCAATAAAATACAAGGATTGTGATATGATAAATGATATAAGGAATTGCGCGCGGTTGGATTGCCAAGATACTTAACGGAAAGAGAAAGTAAAGCGGAAAAGAAGCAAAAGATCATAGCAAGATTTAAATGCGGGAATGGAGAACTAGACAACAAATATTAAGAATCGAAATAAAACGAAACATGCAGATTTTGTGAAAAAGAATGTGAAACAGTGGAATATGTAACGAGGAGATACAAGAAATTAGGAAATTACGAATCTGGGAAGGCATACACATGGACGGAGGTATCTACCGAAAAAAAAGAAAAAAAAAATTTGCAATTCAAGGGAGCAAAGGGAGGAAAATAATCATGAGCAAGGAACCACGCTAGAAAGCAGACATAGGACAACAACGAAAAATATAGTAAATAAATGTTATCAAAATATAGTATAACAAGAAGTAAATGTAAGATGTATGTAGAACACATTGTATCCCTTGCAATGGCGAAAGGCAAGCAATAACATTTTACATTACGTATTAACAGAAAGAAAATTTAGCTACACGTTAAAATTTACAGCGCGGTAAAATTTATATAAAAATGCAAGATTTTTATATATTTAAGAATTAGTTTCATAAAATGGAAGTAAAAGATAGTATATTAGAATAAACACCAATCTTCAATAAATATGAAAACAAATAAGTTTTTAGTAAATAAAAGGTTTTATTTATCGTATTTAATTTATTTATATTTATAAAACATATTTTAAGAAGCATAAATGGTATTAATTTTACTTCACAGTTCTTTATAAACAATACGGATTTTATTGTTATTCCACATTATACGTTTATATAAATATGCTTACATACGTGTAACTGATTTTAAGCCTAGTATCGAAAAACATTTTTCCATTATAATTGCAGTAGCTTCTGTTAATAAAATACGGCCGATATTTACGTTCACTATCTCCCCAAGTTCGTTTTTTTCAACGCAATAACAGTTATCATAAAATTCCGAAAAAGCGCATGAAATCTCGTAACAATACTCGCAGAGGTGATGCAAATATAAATTGTTTGTAATTTTTATTAGTACATCAGGAAATTTAATTAATACTTTGGCTAACTTCCACTCCTTCTCGTGTTCTAGTGAAATTGGAGTATCCTCTGCTATTTTACGTAATTTTTCCTGCGAAATATTAGCAGCCCTTGCAATAGAACGTATTCTTGTTAAAGCATATAGCAAGTACACTGCGGTATTGCCTTTATCTTCTAACATTTTATCAAAAGAAAATATGTATTCGTGATTTCTGTTGTGCGATAAGTCTGCATATTTTATGCACCCATAAGCAATAGATTCTTGAGCAATTTTTAATTCTTCTTCCGTAAGTACTTTGTCACGTTCCTTTTCTATCAGTTTCTCTAATGCTCTCTTCAAACCTTAAATAATAAATAGGGATGTGAAAAAATTGTCCTAACTATAACATGATGAATGTTTTATAAGGTTTCATAATTTTAGAAAGTAAATTACCTTCATCAAGTAAATCACTTAATTTTACTGTATCTCCAGATCTAGTTTTAAATTTCTTTTTATCATTGCCAAGAACTACACCAAATCCAACGTGGTCTATTCTATGACGACTTTCTATAATACTTGCTCGCTTAGCACAGTTCTTTAATACTTGAAAATGCATAGATTGACCAGCATCTGTTACATATATTACCTATATATAAATAGAATAGACACAGATATAAAAATAATATATTTTACTAAAATATAATATTGAAATATATGCAAAATATACCCAATCTGCTTTTTCTTCTTCTATACGTTGCTTAATAGCTGCCATGTCTGACGTATCATAAGTAAAACCACCATCGGATTTTACAATGGTCAGAGGAATTTCATTATTCTGTTTGCTCCACATTACTTTTCGTCCTTCATCTTCTTCTAATAGCCCTTTCGCTTCTAAATCTTTTACTATAGCTTCCATATGCTTTTGATAAAAAGATTCCCCTCTTTCTATCAACTTGATATCTAGACGAGTGTATATCTTCTCGAATTCTATATTTAAAACATAGGTATTTTACATTACAGTTATAAATATTCCAGTTTTTTAATTTTCGCTTCGATTGTTTTACCTTTTCTGGAAACATCACAAATTAGTTGCCATGCTTTTATCATATCAGAATCAAATGCTTGCAACTTAACAACACAGTTGTAAGCGCGCTTTTTAAATTCTTCATCTCCATCGAATCTCGTCTTTGATTCCTTATAAAAACTCTACAAATTTTATAATAATTTATTAAAATAGTTCTTTACAATTATAATATACATAGAGCTAATTGTAAAATAAAAACGTATTTAGAATTACTTGAAGATCCGTAATAGGTGGAGAGATAGATAAATAATCAGGGAACTTATCTTGAAGATGCGCTATCAACATTCCAAATTGAGTACCCCAGTCACCAATATGATTTATTCTCAATACATCGTGTCCTAAAAATTCTAACAATCTTGCGATGCTATCTCCAATTATGGTAGACCTTAAATGTCCAACATGCATTTCTTTAGCGATATTGGGACTAGAGAAATCTACAATTACTTTTTGTCTTTTTGTATATGGTGGAAATGCTTCCCCATTTTTTACTAATGTGTTTAAGGTTGATTGTGCAAATTCCCTTTTTAAATATATATTTATAAAACCTGCACCATTGACTTCCAACTTGGAGATTAAGCTTGATTCTCCCACTTTTGACATAATGTTCTTTGCAACATCTTGCGGCTTTGTTCGAATTTCTGTAAAAATATAAAAATAAGTATATCAATATACCCAATATATTAAAATTTAATATTGACATTATTATATATCAATATTTGTACGATGTCTCTTACCATTGTTATTGAGTTGTTTAGAAAGTGGCATGGCACTGTTACATTGGTAATCTCCAAATTTTGGATTATTACTAGATGTTATAATTACTGGAGGGTCACAAACATCAGGATATGCAATTGAGATTGCTTCCTTAAATAAATTAGATAGCGTATCATATATACTGATTACATTGTTCTCTGTCATTTTCAATTTGTTTCTTAACTTTGCTCTTTCAGCTTTGACAGTCTGTTAAGATCAAACAAGAATGGATCATTATTTTGTTCACAATAAAATGAAAGTCATAAAATTATTAGAAGTATTTTAGATAAAACAGACCCTCTTTAGGATAGCCACTCTGTATTTTAATTTAATATTTTCTTGTTCTAATTTTACATATTCATCTATAGGCACAGAATTTATCATAAAATTATTAGTTGTGACATTTTGTCGTAAAAATTCAATTTCTTTCCTTAAAAGAGCTATTTCTATTTCCTGCAATGTACATATGTAAACTTTATAACCTATATAGGGGTTTAATGACAACTTCAAAGATTACATTTCGCAGATTCTGTTAAATTCTTAAACAGCAAATACAAATCAATAATGTACTTTACCGCCTCGGTTGCTCTTTTGTGGAAATTTTCCAAATTTATGGTGGTCATTCTATTAAAAGTTTACTTTCGGAGATTTTACAAAAATAATGCACGCGGATCTTCCAAAAAATCTGATTTCACCGTTACTTAATCCAAAATTCGGAATCAGATCATATTAATAGTAAATTACAAATGTAAATAATATATAATATGAAATCAAATGTAAGAAAAAGATTTAAAAGATTTTCATAATTCTATGTATATAGAGATATCTGTGTACATGTGTACTTATTTAAATTATAGTTCATATAAATTAGCGGGTCTTCTTACAGAAAATATTTGCATAATTTTATTGTACAAAACTACAAATGTATTCAATAAAAAAAGTCATTTAATTGACGACATATATATTAATTTTTTCTGGAAAAATACATTTAATCGATAGATAAACATAATTTACCTGCTAAAGAGCAGGAATTTTTCATAATCGCTTATGCAATATCTGTATAACTTTTAAGAAAAAAATTTGAAATTAATTTAAATGATATAAAATATATTAATTTTTATTCAAAATTATACATGTAATGGAACTTGAATTAAAATAAAATGAATGGAATTACTAAAAAGATATAATTGTAAATTGTAAAATATTATAGGATGTAAAACAAAACAGATTTTGTTGACTAAATTACTTAAAAGGGTAGTTAAAGAAATAGAATTTCTTTTTATATCAATTATTTATTTTCCATACAAATTATAAACATGTTTTTCAAATACTGTACATATACTGAATTCTATTATATTTTTAAACCTCTAATTTAATGATATATCATTTCGTTCTTTATTTACTTGTTAAATCAACTACTTTGATCCTCGTTTCGTTTTATTTATGATAATATACAGATAGATCCCATTCTTTCTGATCATTACTTCATTTAATCATTTTTATAATCAAGCTCAATTCTTTGATATGGCAGTTCCAGGATATGAAGAAATATAAATTGCAAATAGATCAGTGAGTTTCCTATTTTTGTAAATAATTTAGCTATTATAAGAATCATAGTCGATGTTTTCATAGAGATAGTAATTTCGTAAAGTTAAAATTAAAAAAATTGAATTATTTTCAAATCAATATTTATTTAATACATTATCAATATTTATTTAAAAACATTAATATTTCGACTATTTTATTACTGCAATTTTTAATGACTAAACAAATTACCATAAACAAATAATTTTTACACACGAGTCTCTATGAAAATACTGACGAAAAACTACTACACCTTTTTTTAATTTCAAAAGATTTTACGGTTTACAATAAATGAATTTTTTGTTCTCGTCAGAGTATTTTATGCAGTACACAAAACGTAATCACTGGAACTTTTTCTTTTGATGATTTCTTTTTTATGTAAATATGTACAAAGATATTTAACAAATTTCGTCGGTTTGTCATCGATCGTATCATGTATTGTGTACAGTGCAAATCCTTTCATTTCCTCCCTAATCTACTTCTGCGTTTTTTATCTTTATGGATTTCAATTTTTTTCCTTTTTATCTGATATCATCAATATAGAGTGAGAGAGTGCTATTTTCTATCTTCACAGAAGACATAGATAAATATATATTTTTATAATCTTTCCTTATAAATGTAATTCGCTTATTTTAAAATCATTATTCGTTAATGTTAATAATATTAGTGTCGGTGCTTCTTTTTTGCGATTTCAAACTCCTCCCTTTTTTCCTCGTAATTTTTCTTTTTTGTTAAAGTAAAAATTCGCATAACCAAAACGATATTTGAGTATCTTCTAAATATATTGCATAATTCCTTGCTTTTTTAATAATAACGATTTATTTCGGGTCGAGTTAGAACCATCAAATGTTTCTTTATTTAATTAACATCAACAAATTCATTCTCATCGCAATGTATTATTATTTTCGTTTTATATTCTTCCATTTTATGTTTTTCTATATAAATACTCTTCAAATATTAATAATTATTAGTAACAAAAACTAACAATCAAATTTGAAATCAGTCACGATTTCCGAAATTATATTAATGGTTCCAACTCTGCCTTAATATAGACACAATTTAGCGCAAAATTACAATTTATAGATATAATACGTAAAAACGAATCTTACAATGAATTATTACAAAAAAAGGTAACAATAAGTAAAAACTGCGAAAATTATGAAAGCTGCCAGTTACTGAACGAAAGCCACATATATTATTATTTAAATATGTAAGTTCCTTCGTTATTCAGTCAATCACTTAGCGAATTTAATTCTCATCCCGAATAAAAAGCGACATATTTCTGACTAAAAGAGAGATCAAAATACATTGCCACTTGTTGCGTAAAAATTAATTAAAGTAAAGAATACAGTAAGTATTAATTATTTCCTTAAAAGTATACATAATTTGTTTCTGTATTATCTTAATATTCACTGCTCCATAGGCAAGTCCTGTTTCAGAACAAGGAATTGATCAGATTAAAGAATACGAAAAAAAGATTCCTGTGCATTCACAATATGTGTAGTCTCTGTGAGAGATGTGATTAAATAAAATTAACTGTAGGATTTTTAATATATGGTCCTCTACTCTTTTATGTGATCGTTACTGAAAAACAGAATCTGAATGTCAAACATTTCTGGTCCATACATCGAAATGATATTAAGTACGAAACATAAACAAGGTTTTGAATGAACTCTGTTGAAAGTGCGCTCAAATTTAGAGAGCTGCGATGAAGTCACGTTATTACGTAGTACTTGTTCATCAAAAAACTGGAGAATCACGCTCAAGGATCGGATTTTATTTTTATGCTCTTGAACTAATTTCAATGTTCTCCGATTGAAAAGCATTAAGATGATTGTATCACCAAGTTAGAGAGAAGAATATCTCTGTTCGATGGACGTCGTCCGTATCTAGTGCGCGCAATCGATAGAATCTGATGTACTCGCTTCAGTAAATGTGTAGTAGAAAGATAAAAACAAACGAAGTACGCTAAGTAAGAAAAGTCATTCGTGTAAGAACTATAGAAAGAGGAAAAGGACAAAAAAAGGAGAATAAGGAAGAAAGATTTTAGAGTAAGAAATAAAATGATTACAGGAAATACAAACACATCCCTCTAATCTAAATGTCGCTGCCTAAGAGTGGGTGGGTTTGCACAGCTGTAAGTGCGTTTATTAAAAGACTCTTTCAAAAAGTAAAAATCATTATTTTCTTTCATCTGATCATTGAGGATTAAAAAGCTTTGCAGCAAAAAATTCTTACCGTTAGTTGTAATACAGCTAAGAAAAAAAAAAAAGAAAAAACAGTTCTACCAACAAAAAGCTTAAGAAAAGATCTGTTGTAATGATTACTCTTCAACCATACTTGGTTGGATAATTAAAAAAAGAGAAAAAGAGAACTATAATGATAATTGTAAGCAAGGAAACTTAAGAAATCATAATGGCATTATCTCTCTATTCAACTTCCATTTCGTTTAAAACTTAGAAATCACTTAGATAACTTTATACACGATCATTTATAACAATGTAAATCGTAATCATTGCATTAATATTTAACATATATATTCTTATATGTAATATATGTATATCTGTGTGTGGATGTCTTGTCTGATCTATTTCCTAGTTTAATAATAAAACTATAATACTAAATTATGTTGGTACCACGCCTTTCCGAGATCAGAGTCTGTTTCTCATATTATTCTTATTTTTTATGTATTTTTTCTATTTTTTTCTCTTCTTCATTTTGGTATACATACACTATATATCCCCGACACGCATTTTTTTCCATACCAAATTTATTGTCGTTAATTTCAACTTAACTTTTATTATATCTCTTTTATTAAAATCGCGACAAATTCGATCGTTTGCAAGCGAATGACGGAATATTCATAAAATATATATATTTTATATATATATATATATATGATTATATCTGTTTTAATATAAAATTTACAATTTCGTCATCTGGAACGCGCTTCCTGCGGACCACAAGCAGGAAATCCTTTCCACGATACGTTAAAACACGCGTACCAATTCTTTTTGTTTTTAGTACAATTTCTTTCAGCTTTTTGAATCAAACTCAAGCTCGGGCTGGCCAGTACTTCGAACGTGTGAAGGTGTACATGTATCCCTGTATGTATGTGTAATATATTTATGTATCGTGTATTTCAAGTTCTCTTTAAGGAGTTTTATAGAAAATGTTCGGAAATACTGAACAAAACAACACCTAATTAGAATTAAAAATTACATGATAAGATTAAAAATCATGCAAAAAAAGTACATTTATACAACAATCGCCCAATCTACTTTCTGTTTGTAAAAATAAACATCGAATAAACACATGATTCTATATGTTTCATATATATTTTTTCCCTTCATTTAATAACAGAACATTTTCGATAGAAACTCTGTTATATATAGATGCGAAATGTATGTACTCATGTATAGTAAGAGCGTGTTTACAATCATGTATTCACGCTTAACCCCTTGAAGCGTACATTTTAATGACCTTCACAAAAATTTACAATTTAGAAAAAATGAGAAAATAAAATCTTAGAAATATTTACATATTTCATATGTAGGCGAATTAAAATCAAATTTTGGTATTCACACAATGCATGATATGAATATCATATTTATTCTACAAATATCATATTTATATCCCTGGTGAAGGATGAAAAAACGAATGTGGGATGAAATAAAAAGAACTTAATATTGGTGGTTGTATAAAATAACCATAACACTTTAAAGGGTTAACATTTTTATGTATAATCGTGTGTATGCGCGTATGGATGAATTTTTTTATGTGATGGTAGGCACTGATGGGGGTGGATGGCTGCATGGCGAGCAGGTTCAAGCAGGCTAATCCTTGATCAATCTGTATATGTGATGCTGTGCACCGTGCTCGGACGTCGACACCTCAAACACGTATGCTGTGCACAATAAAGTTTCCTGCGTATCCCTGTTCGTTACAACCTGCAATTTAAAATAAGAAATCAGAACATTTTGATATTTATAAAAAAAGAGGGTAGTAGATCGATTTTGCACATCGCTGCCGAAAGCTTAAACAACAATTTAGGACACACAGTGTGAACTCAGAATTGTTTCTTTCTGCCTTAGTACGTTTAATTTAAAATATATGTATATTAGATGTATTTAATTCTTCAATTGCGTATTTTTTCTGCTACAGTATATTTAATTTTTAGAAACAGCAGAAAGAGCACATAATGTAAAAATTAAATATACTCCATATTTTTACGTAAATTATTTACGTAAATTCTGTATAGCATAGAATTTTGGAAACAACATTTAGAAAAGTAAATAATTATGTATTACTTATTATAAGCAATTGATTTTTCTTCGAGTTATATTTTACTACTTAGCTGTGAAATATATTATTATTATTATTATTGTTTAGCCCGTGCCTTTCGGCTTGGACGAACTTTCGGTTTTACATCTCTTATGTCTAATTCCCTTCTTATATGTCTAGCTGTGAAATATAATAATTCCTTATTTTATTTAATATTTTGTATTTGAAGAAATATTTTCTGAAATAATATTTGAAATAATTCCTGATTCTACTATGGCAAAACTGTCAATTCCATTAAGCTGTAAAAAAAATTTACCTATATTGTCTATAACTCAAACATATGCAAAAAATATAAAAAATTTTAATTAATATTAAAATCAAAATTATTCGTTATTTTGTTTAAAGGAGTTAATTAAAATTATTATGTATTTGTACTTGGAAATGATTTATTTATTTAAAGTATGTAATAACAGATAATATTTTAAATTACTTCACACTCGTAGTCGATTAAGTGATTATGTACAGTAGCTACAAAATGTACAAATAGTACATACATATTTGTATATACCTTTATTTTTCAATAAAGCGTTTTTTATTAGGTTCTTAAGTACGAAATTTTTGTAATCATATGAAGTTACTACTAACAATAAGTGATACGAAATTTATTATAGTTTGACTGAATTAATAGGTATATAAATGCATTAATAATTGCAATGCTGCACAAATACTTTTTATAATTACTATACGTGTTTAAATAGCTAATTATCGAAACTATCAATTTTCAAAATTGTATATGTTGGGAAAAGAGAAAAATATTCTGGTAAGAAATTGTATATCATACCTGGAGGATGGTGAAATTCTCGAGAACGCTATTCATCATGTACTTTTCCGGCAGGTGCTTCAATTTATGTATAAAGTTGATCATATACTCGCACATAGGTGAACGGCTAATACGATAGACGAACCTGCCATTCTCGAACCTAGCATATTCTGTCTCCACTTTTTCCACCACCTGTTTTCCGAAAGAGCAGACTTTGGTCGAACACGT